>NC_135642.1:44060016-44660016 GCF_053574225.1 Canis aureus
CCCTGTGCGTTTGTTCTGGAAAGAGCAGCTTGTTTTCTGAAATAACTTTTGGACTAGAAATTTATCATCTGAGTCAGGTTATTTTGAGGTTTTAAAAAAAAATCCTAAAGGACTCAAGTTATTAATATATGAAAAATTGCTTCTGTGTGGTACATAGTAGAATCATACAATACTCCTACCTAAACTAACATCATCACAAGCTCCATAATAATATTTATGAGATACTCATCATACAAGAAATCCTGTTTTGGAAATTTCCACAGGGCTGTATTTTGGGTGTAACTATGTTCGTGGTTGCAAACCAATTAGAAGGCCTAGTATTTTGTTTCCATCTTTCATACTCCAGACCTCTCCTTGTCCCTTCACCCTTTAAGCTAGAGGGACCCCGTTATTCTTCAGCCTGTCTCTATATTGTAAGATGGAGAGATAAGGACGCGCCACCAAAGTGATTGAACAGTCTATCATTTCTCCTTTGTAAATCACTTTGGACCTTTATCTCGAGTTCACCTGTGAAACTAAACATAAATTCTTACTGTCGTGTCCATGTTCCCATCTACTCACACAGCTCGGGGGGACCCTACAGAAGCGTGTGTGTCTGTGTGGGGGCAGATACCATGACAACAATGCGACGAGAGGAGCAGTCGCAGTTACAGTACCCTCTCTGCTTCTAAAGCCAAAGCCCGGAGTGGCGAGTTTTTCTTCAGTGCAACTTAGCACAGTAGAAACTACAGGGTGGTCGAACTCTTCTCTCACTGAGCCTTCGATGGGACTGTCTTGGACCAGAGCATGCTGCCGGCCTGACCTACTGGCCTGGGGGCATCGGGCCTTAGCTCTTCTCTAGCCACCTCCACCAAAGCCATGGTCTGAGAGCCTTACTGCTGGGGCAGGTGGCTCTCAGAACGCCAAAGAAAGATGCATTTTTTTCTATTTTGCTTTCTTGGTTTGAAAAAACATGACGATTCTATAACATTAGATCACTTTTAACATTTGCAGGTTGTTAATTGTCCTAGTCATTTGCAATGTTACCTTTGTGTAGCTCTGAGATTTATAGATCGACTCTACAGAGTTGATCTCATTCCTCATTTAATCCTCACAAGTGCACTCTGAAGTAGGTTTCCGGATTTTTTTTATATTGTCTCCCTTTTTTAAGGGAGACTCAGGCCCAGAGGAATGAATTGAGATGCCCAAGGTTACACGCAGTTAGTGGCAGGACTAAATCCCAAACCTGCCAAGCCCTTGGTGAGTGTCCTCTCTGTGACGCGGCCGCTAGAGTTTGACTGCAGTCTCATTCAGCTCAACTCAGTGGTCTTTGATTGACTTTTCAGAGACTGGGGAGTTGGGACCTTTGAACTTTCATTCCAGCCAGTGATGTGATATTGAGCAAAATATTAAAATTGGAAATGGGGTTAATGGTGCTGTGTCCTAGATCCAACTCCTGTACAACTAAAAGATGACTAGTATAGGATTTTTTAAATACCTGCTGACACATAAATATGAAATATTGCCAACAGTGCAGTATAGAAATAATTCATGTTGTGATTGATGAGCATATAGGATTATATATTATACTGCATGTACTGAGACTTTGAGAGCTTTCCAAAGATAGTATTTTTCTGAAAGATATATGTTTTAAGATGAACTCAGCCTGGGGTTATCTCTGTTTCAAGACCAGAAGTTTGGTTAAAGAAGAAATGTTTAGTGTGCCCTCAAGTTGATGATGTAGGTGGTATAAGATTTGAAAAGAGGAAAGATTTCTGAGGCATTGATCACTGATGTCAAGACTCTACGTGTAGTAAGGAACATCCTTTCTTATTTACTGTATCTATACATATTTATTACACTTTACCTTTGGTCTGGTTTGGGGGTTTTATTCCTTCTTTTTTTTTTTCTTTTTTTCCATCATGAGACATGTACTCTTTAGTCCCCCATCACCTATTTCATATTTTTCTTAATATCTATTAAAATGGAAATCAGAGCATGCTGTTTCTCAGAACTGGAGACTCATCAGCACCCTCCCAAGAAAATGTACATTTAAAAAAAAATAAAAGTAGCTAGAAATCCTTTTTTAGAAATTGTTTCTTTTCTGTGTTATTGCAGCAAACAGGCAGTGTGAACACTTCCGAGTGCCTGTTGCTGGGAAGCTTGGATCCCTGTGAATCTGCAGCATGTCCCTGCTGAGGATAGAAAATGTGCTCCTTAGTTAACAGGCTCAGGGAGGAGCTGTCCGGACTGAGCTCTTGTGACCTGTGAACTAGTGTTCGACCCCTAGTCTCCCACTGTCGGTTTCTCCACATCCTATCATGAGTATAATCCAGTTAGGGGTGATTTTATTTACTTTTTGCTTTTCTAACCACGTATGACTAGAAATACAATAGTTGTTTCGGTACGTATGACTCTTGGCTAATGTTTGTGATCAACAAACTCTTGCATAATCCATAACCTCTCGATAAAATTCTTTTTGGAAGTCCTCACTACCCAAATACTTGCCTTTAAATGAGGCCTATTAAGAGAAAACTTGAAACTCAAGAGTCCTGCCGTTGAAATGTTGGTTTTGCTCCGACTAGGTCAGACCAATGATTCTCTCAAGCCTTTATCTCAACCTTGCCAGTCAATCAGGAGTGCCTGAGTTGTGACAATGACGTTCATTGGAAATTAGGAAAACCCACACTTTACCTGACCAACGTTATGTTACTCTCCTGACCGATGATGAAATAAGGCATCCTGGCCCACTTTGTAGAGCTGTGGTAGAAGTCTGGGCCATAAGCCTCGACAGAAAGTAGGTGAAAAATTATTTTTGGTGGTTGTGTTTTCCAGATGACGTACGAGATACGGTGGAAAACGTAAGCTTTGGTGTTGGATAGTCTTGGGTTTGCAAGCTGGCAGGCCTGGGCTTTTTTTTTTTTTTTTTTTTTTTAATTATTTTTTATTTCTTAAATCTTCAGCCTATATTGAAGGGGTTAGTGTAGAGACAGCAGAGACAGTGCACATCAAGTGCTCAGCATGTAGACAGCCACGAGAAGTGGTTACTGCCAGTGTCCCTGTCACTCAGCACAGGACTGTGAAGACTCTGAAGACTTCACCGTGACACGACGTGTTCCTAACCGGTCACCTTCCAATTAATCTTCCTGTACACCTTGCAGCCGGGTTTTGAAAGTGTGCATTTCTTACTGTGTTATTTGCTTTCTTCTTTCAGATCTGTAAGAGCAAAGCTAAAGAATCTCAGCAGTATTATCACAGCTTGGCTGTCCGGCAGAGTCTGGCTGTCCATTTTAACATCCAACAGGACTGCGGCCATTTCCTTGCTGAAGTCCCTAATCGTCTGCTTCCCTGGGAGGATCCTGATTCCCCAGAAGAGGAAGAGGATGAGATGGAGGAGGCTGAAGAAGGGGTAAAAGGAGAAACTGATGGGAAAAGCCTGGAGCCCTGCTCTGAAACAGAGTCATCCCAGAAGGAAAGCCAGGGCGTCACTAGCAGGAAGCAGAGAAGCCACGTTGTGGTCATCACCAGAGAGGTTCCCTATCTCACCATGGCCGATTTCGTGCGAGACTCTCTGGTCCAGCATGGGAAAAGCCCTGACCTGTATGAGAGGCAGGTGTGTCTGCTGCTCTTGCAGCTGTGCTCTGGCCTCGAGCACCTCAAACCCTACCACGTCACTCACTGCGACCTTCGTCTGGAGAACCTGCTGCTGGTCCACTACCAGCCAGGGGGGACCACCCAGGGCCTTGGGCCTGCAGAGGCCAGCCCCACCTCCTCTTGTCCCACAAGGCTCATAGTAAGCAACTTCTCTCAGGCCAAGCAGAAGAGCCATCTGGTGGACCCCGAGATCCTCCGTGACCAGTCCCGCCTCGCTCCAGAGATCATAACAGCCACTCAGTATAAAAAGTGTGATGAGTTCCAGACGGGCATCCTCATCTATGAGATGCTGCACCTGCCCAACCCCTTTGATGAGAACCCGGAGCTGAAGGAGAAGGAGTACACCCGGGCAGACCTGCCCCGCATCCCGCTCCGCTCCCCCTATTCCCGGGGCCTGCAGCAGCTGGCCAGCTGCCTCCTCAATCCCAACCCTTCTGAGCGGATCCTCATTTCAGATGCCAAAGGCATCCTGCAGTGTCTGCTCTGGGGCCCCCGGGAAGATTTCTTCCAGACTCTCACCATCTCTCCCAGCCCAGCGCAGAGGAGCGCCCTCCTCCAAAACTGGCTGGACATCAAGCGAACACTGCTGATGATCAAGTTTGCCGAGAAGTCCCTGGACAGGGAGGGCGGGGTCAGCCTTGAGGACTGGCTTTGTGCGCAGTATTTGGCCTTTGCCACTCCAGACTCCCTCGGCTGTATTGTGAAGACCCTGCAACACCGCTAGTGTGTCCTGGTTGCTGCTTTTCTTTCATTTCCACCTTCAAGTCGCCTGTGTGCTCCCCCTCCCCAGTGCTCACACGGAAGTCACGGAAAGAAGAGAGACCAGCCTTCCATCCCTGACCAGGAAAAACGAGTCTCCTCTGAAGACTTACCCATAGCTCCACGTCGGTGAGAAGCTGGGTCTGTCTTCACTCTCCGGCCATGCAGCTGCCTTCCACTGGAGCAGCGTTCACCCTAAGCGTCCCCAAATGCAGGTAGAAAATGAAAATGTCCATCCTGGAAGCGACGGCCCTTTTGGTGTGAACTCAGCTGTGTCCAGCTCGCCCAGAATTCTGAATATCACCTGTCTTTTTAACACCACGTATTTATGCTCCGTAGCAGTAGGCAGATTTGAGCAGTCCTTTCCATTATCCGCTAAGCTCCCACTACAGTTTTTTTTCTTTAACGTGTCAGTAACCGACTCTCTTGCCAGCCAGAGCTGCCATCCCGAGCATCGGCCCGGTTTTGTTCCTGGGAACCGTGTCCTTTGCCCCAGCAGGTAGTCAAAAGGCAGGGAGGGATTCCGTCCCTTGGGTCACAGCGTGTGTTCGTTTGTTCTCGGTGGGTGGGAGCGCGCAGGCAGGATGGCCCAACGCCCCCGCCCCCCCCCGCGGCCCCTGCCTGCTCTCCCTCCGCCTCGCTCTGCCCCCACTTGCCAAGGGAGCGGGTGTGGCGGCCGCCGCGGCCCAGGACGGGACTGACCCAAGGTGGTGGCACCAGTTCCTCCGTGGGGCAGAGCTCACAGTGGCCGCAGCTGGTGGGGGGGGTGGGAGGCAGGCGGGGACACCAGGGAGGGTTGCCGCGCTGGCTCTGGCCGCATCCGAGCTGTCGGCGTGGACAGCCGGGCAGCGGGCCGGGGCCCTGGAGGCGGGGGGGGGGGGGATCCCGTGTGCAATCTGTGTGTGCACTCGAGCCGCGCGGTAGTGTTGGTGTCGCGCCCCCGGCCCGCGATGTGCAGAAGCCTCCGTCGCCCCTCGGCCACGCGGCCTAGGAGACCCCGAGGCGACCGTGCACTTGTTCTATTCAAAACTGTGAGTGCCTGTTGACTTCGCCTCGGGACCCCAAGGGCAGCCCGCGGGCGGCCTGCACCCCCAGGGAGGCCGGGGCCCCAGGGCGGCGTGCGTCGGGCCCACGAGGGGCTCCAGGACCCCTGCCACCGGCACGCGGCTTCTCAGAGCCCAGGCCGGTGTGAGTATTACTTAGGGAGCACATTCGTGGCCTTCTGGAAATTTCTAAACTTTTAACATTTTTAACAGCCTTTTTCCTATGATTCACCTAATCAAAGAGGATCGAGAAAGGAGAAGAATGTATTTTTTTGTGATCTTCTTTGGTTTTGGGGTGCGGGTTGTTTTGTTTTTGTTTTAAGAGAACGGGCCTCGTGCGGCTCCCGGGGGTGGGGGGAGCTGCCCTCCCGGCCAGCAGCGCCGGGCCCCAGGGAAAGGCTCGGTGGCCCCAAGGGCGTCCGCCTCCACCAGGCCGGGCTCTGCCCCCAGGACGCCCCAGAGGCCGCTGCAGGCCAGCGGTCCCCCGGGCCCGGCCTGGCCGCTGGGCGGGTCACCTCGGTCACCTCGGCGTCCCCGTGCGCACGAGTGCCCGCCCCGTTGTACACTGAGGCAGCAGCACGCAGACCACTGACCGCGCCGGCCCGGCCCCGGACGGCCCGCACGCTGGGACGCCTTCTCGGTGTCATCCTCGTGGTGCCTTGCCCGTGTGAATTGGAACATCGACTTCAACGAGGTCTCCTACTTAATGAAGAATGTTCCCTGGTCCCTCCGTTTGTTCCCAGGTATCCTTTTCCTCCTCCTCTTTTTTTTTCCCCCTCCGTTGGACTCGGATCCAGTCCTCCTCTCGTGACCCCCGTGGTAGTCCGGGCACGACTCCCCACTGCGCGGCCCCGGCGCCCGCAGGCAGCACCTCGTTCACCCGGGGTCGTTCAGTACCGTTTCCACATCACGATTTGTTGAGGGCAAAAGATGAATATGCCCCTAGGCCGAGAGGGGCCGCGGGCTTCCCGGGCGGGCGGCGAGGCTACCTGCTCTCCCAGGGACGGCTGAGAACGTTACGAGGTAGAGGGGAAAGGGGTCACGGTTAGGGCGGAGCAGACAGCATACCTGTTCCTGGGCAGGAGGCAGAGCACCAGGTGGTCCCCGGAACGTTCTTCCAGGACGATGAGACTCAGCCGGACATTATCGCGACTATTTTCTTGCCGCCCCACGTTACAGTAGGGACGTTGAACCCGCTCCTCCACCAGACAGAAGCCCTGCCTGGAGACAGCGGCGGTGCGCGGGGGAGTCTGGCGTCGTGACCATAGAGCACTTTAAGTTTTCTCAGGTAACGTCAAGTTACCGTCTTCGATATTACTTGGAAATTTCTTTCTTTTCCGTTGAAGTCTGTCCTACAGATGCTTCCATTTATCAAGAGTTTGAACAATTAAGCCACCTTTGGAACTTTACCTTAAGCCACGTGAGCAAGAACCATCTCTCGGACACATTTCGGTGCTAGAGAAACAGGGAGGCGGGTGGACAACCAAGACCGAGACTGAATGTACACGCAGCAGAGTGCCTTGTCCGCGCGGCAGCCAGCCCGCGAAGGTGGAGATCGACGCCCCGACGAGGCCTAGGACTTCGGGATCCTGCCACGCCGGCCCGAGGGAGAGCGCCTTGGTGCGCCTCCCCGAGGAGGTGCTCGGACGCTGGCTCGTGAGGATCAACTGCAGGGTGGGGGACGTGGTTAAACCTGTGGGCCCGTAGGAGAATCGTGAGCCAACCACGAATGAGGCCGCCCAGCCCCTGGCCTGAGGCAGGCCCGGAGGGCAGGAGGGCAGGAGGGCAGCAGTGGGTGTCAGGGTTTGCCCTCTGGGGGTGAGCTGGGTGAGGAGCGGAGGGCAGGAGCACCCACTCTGCCGACGCGGGTGACCGTGAAGCGCGCCCCTGAGGACTCCATGAGCCTGGGTAGCCTTTCGTCATCTAGTGGGGCCGGTTTAGCTCCCAGACTCAGAAGAAGCTTGTTAACGTGGACAAGTTGTAAGCCAAGAGATCTAAACCCCTAGAAATATCAGTGATATTTCTGGGAGTAAAACTGTCTATTTTAAAGTTTCTAGTATTGCAGATTGAAAGATCTTTGAGGCCTCCTAGATGGTAAGGCACGGAATGATTGCACTCAGCTTCCCAAATTTGAATTTAAAATGCTTCAATGCTGGGAAGTGACTCGACTTGATTTTGCTGGTAACCTGCAAATAAGACTTTTCCCTAGATTATACTGGCAGCGATCTGAAAAAAAGTACAGACTAGTCCCAGAAGTCAGGACGTACTTAGGATACGGCACTATAATTCCAAATGATTCTAGATGTATGAATAAAGTATGAACATCCTTGAGGATGACGGAGAGAGGGACTTGGCTCCCCAGGCCAACTCTGACGTGTTTCTTATCTCCCTCACTGGTGGATAAGGATCGAAAATTCTGGTCCAGCCTAATGAGTGAACGGGACGGCTGCCCACGAACCGGGTTATTAGTTTTACCTCATTGGAGCTCATATTCTCAAAGGCCCAAAGTGCTGTGTCGAGACGAATCCGGGCGCTGCTCCCGCTGACGTGCGCGCTGACGCCCAGCTGCCCGTGCTTGCGGCGGGGCCGAGGCCAGGGATTCCGTGGACCAAAAGAGATGCCAGAAGGGAAGCCAGAGGAGCTGCGGTGCAAGACCCTAGATAGAGATTATACCAAAGAGATCCAGCCTTTCTGTCCTGATGCTTCAAAGGTGATGAGGTTGGGTGACGACAGTTGCCGTAGACGGAGAGCTCACATACATTCCGTGTCAAGGGATCTGGCTGATAAAGTGATCCATCCTCCAACAAAAGCACCTTTAAAAAAAAAAATAAGTCCATTTCGTATATTAGGGAAAAAGAGAAAGAAGATGATGGTGATGGTGATGATGAAAGCTGCGGGCAGATTGTAAGGTGCCCCAGGATTTAAGGAGAAGGAACCAGTCGCTCTCCCCGTGACATGACCGCGGCTGTTGCCCTGACTTCAGCCCGGGGACGTCATACCCATGGGATTCTGACAGCTGGGCAACTTTTTCTAAGACGTGTGGCAGTTTCAATAGGTTTGTTTAAAGAACTCCTGGGAGATTTCTTAAATCCTAGTCCTCTTTATGCAGCTTCCTACGGAGGTGGTCACCGCTCGTCATCATCACCCCTACCTGTAAGGCCCCTGATGCACAAGGTGCTATACAGCTGTCAGCCGCCCCCGCGGCAGCTGTGGACGTTAGAGTAGGTTTTGCATCAGCCACTGCGAGAAGCTTCCCCGCTTGGGGTGCGGGGCCTGCGTGCCCACCTCCCCTCACTCGCCTCTCCCTCCAGGAGCCTCTGGGCTTATTCCAGCTTCTCACCTTTACCCATCCCACTCACCCCCGTGCTTTTTTTTTAATTAAGAAAGTTTCAGGGAATCAAAAGAGGTCGGAAATTTTTTAATCTAGCAGAAGTATAGAGTCATATATTTTGCTACAATTATTATTATAATATGGAGAATCCACTTTGCCCGTGTAGTGCGTGGAGAGTGTGTGTGTGTCTGCGCTCATGATAATTTGAATGTTGAACAGCCCTGTGGCTTCAGAGTAGCATTTTGAAGGATAAACCACACCGCTTCAGGAAACCTGCCCCGAGTACCACACATCCCTTCCCTTACCGGTTTTTAAAGAGCTGAACACCCGGGGCTGGGGCTCTAGGCGACATGCAGGCCTGAGATCGGCGCAGGGACACGTCGTCCTTCGCACGTTTGGCTCACGGCCGCCCCCACCCCGTCCCTCCCTCGTCCCCACGGCTCTGCTCACTCCGTATTTGAACAAATGTGTTTCCCTTGCTCTTTCCTGGAGCTTCAAGCCTCTACACACCTTAGAGTTGTGTAAACCCGCCAGGTAAGGTCCCCTCCGTCACAGGTGGTGCCGCCCTTGGTTTGCTGTGGTACTTTGCTGTGTTCTCTGTGGCATCATGTTACTGTGTAAATAAATTTGTTTTAATATACACTAAAGATGAGAGGAGCGCTCGTTTTTTCAGTGACTGTCCCATGGGGACGCCCCCGGGGGAGGGTGTGGCTTCCCTGTCCGGTTGGGTCTGTCTCCCAGGACTTGCGCCCTCTCGGGTCTTCGTTCCCTGCCTCTTCCTCCTGCTCCTCCTCCTCCTCCTCCTCCTCCTCCTCAGGCGCCCTGAAGGCTGCCCTCCGGCCCTGTGACCTTGTCCCCTGGGGCCAGTCTCCACCCGCCTCCGGCCTGGTCACCCGGCTCTGGCCAGCCTCTCGGGAAGGTGTCGGATCGCGCAGATGCTGTGAGCACAGGCCGGGCCTCGCACAGCACCCAGCGTCCTCCGCTGCGGGACCCACACGCCCTTTGCCTGATGCTTGGGCCCCCAGGGATCGCACGCAGGCGGGAGCGGAGGGGCTGGCAGGAGGGAGTCACCGTTGGCCGCGGTGGCCCAGCAGCTGCGCCATCGGGGGACGGTGGATGGAGATGCACACGCGGAGGTTGTAAACTGAGGCCACATGAGCTCTGAACCCCCACGGTGGTCGCTGCCTCCACCCCCGTGTTTCTGCTCTTGCACCAGCGATCACTCTGCAACTTGCAGATCACACGTGAAGCACCTTGCGCCTCGGGGGTTGCCAGACGTGCGCCCTGTGCTGCTGGGGAGCCCCTGAGGCGCCCCTGCGTCATCTGGGTCCGGGAGGAAGGGCTGCCGCAGAGCCGGACGCGTCCGCAGGGACACAGCTCTTCCGCTGCAGCTGCCCGCCTGCCCGAGGGTCCTGGGGGCCGCCCTCCCCAGTGCCGGGCACACGCACTGGCTCCTTGGGGCTGCAGGGAAGGGGTTGGGGCCGCGGGGCTCGGGTGCTGTGGGTGCTCTGCTGGCGGCGGTGGCCCAGCGGGCCTCGGGATGCGGGTCGCCCTAGCCGGACTCCAGGTGACGCGGAGCACGAGCAGAGAAGGCTGGACGCGCCGTTCCTCCCGCGGGGTCACTTCAGGGGCATGGGGATCCCGTCTTGGGAAGTCCACCGGTGGGGCTCGCAAGAGCAGCCTCCTCTTCGGATAGAGCCCTCGGTGGCTGTGGGCCCGCAGACTGCCTCCAACCCAGACCCAGAGGATCTGGATCTTTCCTACCTGCAATGAGCTGGTACAAGCTGGTGTGTGGTGCCCGGGCTGTGAGTGTTCACGGCTCACCGCGCCAGGCCACGAGTCGCCCTCTCTCCCCCTCCCCCTCCCTCTCCCCCTCCCCCTCCCCTCCCTGGAGCCTGTGCTGGAGGGACGGAGCCCTCACCCTTGGAGCCAAGGACTGCAGGCCACAGGCCGCCTGAGAGCAGCTCAAGGCCATGAGAGCTGAAACTTAAAAATGGGCTTTCACCGTGGGGGGAAGGAGGGCGTCGGTCGCCAAGATGCAGTCCTCCCAAACTCGCAGATCTCGGAAGGGACACAGGCGGCCTGGGCTCGATCCCCAGCCCCCCGACACCCCAGATGCCGCGTATTCGCAGAAGGTACGTGGAAGCCCCGGAAACGGATTGGGAGCAGCCACGTGCCTGCTGCCCGCCCTCCACCTCCCTCACCCCAAGCACCTTGTCTCTCCAGCCCCTCCACGGCCCCCGCCCCTCTGCTCGGCCCCGGACACCCCAGAGGGCGACCCCGGCCCTTCCCGAGCTCCGGTGTTGCTGGCCTGGGCGCTGCCCCAGGGAGCCCGGGGCGGCCGGGCGGGAGCACGACTGACGGCGGGTCGGACGCCCCGCAGCCTCCCTCGGCCGTGTCGCCCCGTGGGGTGGCCCCAGTCCACCCATTTTCACTCAACGTGTCAAAGCCAGGATTTCGACCCCGATGTGTGCAGCTCCTGGCCAAGCGCCCCTCCCCGCAGCCCGTTCCTGCCACCCGCGCGGCCAGGACAGGGGCCAAGAGCCGCCTTCCTTCAGGGGCCCCGGGCTGGGGCCCTGGGCTGGGCCAGGCCAGCAGGAGCTCCGCGCCGACTGTAGGGTCGAGGCCGGAGGGGGTGGAGGGGTGGAGGGGTGGAGGAGGTGGAGGGGGTGGCCGCCGAATGGGCGCCAGGCCGCTGTGCCGGGGAACAGCCTGGGCGGGCGAGGCCGGGGTCTGGAACGGGCTGCCCTCCCCGGGAGGCCGAGGCCCATCCTACAGGCGAAGCAGGGACCTGTAGGCCTTCCCAGGCGGGGTGTCCCCCAGCCCTACAGGCGGCCGCCAGTGTCCCTCCCAGTACCCCCCATGGCTTCCAGGGATCTGTACCACGTCTCTCTCCTCTCTCGGCTCTCGTCCCTCCGTGAGCCCCGCTCTTTACAGGACGGGGCCGCCCCTGCGTCCGGAGCAAGGGGCTGCGAGGCGACCTCTGCTCAGCCGAATGCGGCGCCGCCGAGGCGATCCGAAGGAACCCGGGGTCAGAGGGTGTTGAGAGCGGCTGCCCGAGGCCCTGCTGGCTCGTCCCCGTCCCTGGACCTCCAGCCCAGGTCAGGCCACTTGGTCGTGCCCTGCAGGATGCCCCGGGGTGGGTCCCCGCAGGACGGGCTCCCCGGGGCCTGGTGGCTGGGGCGCTCGGAGCCGGCGGGGCGCGGGGTGAAGGGAGCTGCCCTCCCTGGAGAGCCAGCCCGGCAGCTCCCGGGGATCCGCCGAACCCCAAGATCACGGGGTCCGTGAGGTCCAGCCCGCCCCCCGCGAGGCCCGGGGCTGTCCTCAGGCACTGTCCCCGCCGGCCTCCTGTCAGACGGCCCCACGCAGCCGAGGCTCTCGGGGTGACTCGGGCCGGCTCGGGGAGCCCCCGGGAGGCGCTGGCCTGGGCCCCTGGGCCTCTGCTCAGCTGGGAGGGGGCTGACGGGCCCGCCCCCCCGTTGGCCCCCCTCAGCCCGTGCCCCCGGGTCACAGCTGAGGAGAGCGAGCCCCGAGCAGGCGGGGAAGGCGCTGGGGGGCCGGGGGAGCGGGCGCAGAGGGCGCTGGGGGGCAAGGCCAGAGGGGCCCCCGCTCCGCCCACGGCCGAGGACAGGGCCACCCGAGCGGCTGCCGTCCCCCTGACCCGGGCCGCGCCCCGATGGCGATGGCCGCAGGGCCTCCGCCGCCGCCCCACAGCCGAGGGTCTCCCCCCTTTCCTCGGGGAGGGAGGGCCCGCCGCCGGCCAGGCCAGCCAGGTGCTCCGAGGCCCGGTGCCCCCTCCGGCTGCACCTACATGCGGCACCTGCACCTGCACCTGCACCTGCACCTGGCGGCCGTGGCCCCCGACGGCTGTGCCCCACCCCCAGCTCGGGCGCCGGGCCCCACGGAGGCGCAGTGGGCTCCTCCCCTGCCCCTACCTGCCGGGCGGCCGTGCCCCCATCCGGATGGCCAGACATTGAAGTACGGAGCGGCGGGACCCGAGGGCCGGAGAGGAGCCTTCCCTTGGTCACAAAGGCCGCAGGGTCCCCAGATGCTCGAGGAGAATCAGACGAAAGCTCCCGGGGCGGCTGCGGCCTGCGCACTCCCCGGATCACCCGGGAGGAGGCCTCGGCCAGAGAAGCCCAGAGAAGCCCAGGCTCGGTCAAGAGGCCGGTTGGGCCTCTGGGAAAGCTGGGGCGATAAACGCTGCGAGGTGGTCCTCAGGCGAATAGGGCCGCGGGACAACGTGGGCACCGAAAATGAAACCTGAATAGTATCGATAAGGATTTAACAGAGGATACGTCAGACGTGCCGGCATGGGAGGGAAGGTCTCCTTCAATAAAACATTCTGGTACAATCGGTTAGATATTGGGAAACTAAGTAACCTGCAGTCTGTGAACCAAGATAAGTCCAAACAGGTCAAGGGAAGAGCCTGGGCCGCAAAGGAAAGAAGAAAGAGGGGCGCCCGCGGGGCTCAGCGGTGGAGCATCTACCTCTGGCCCAGGGCGTGACCTCGGGGTCCCGGGATCGAGTCCCACGTCGGGCTCCCGGTACATGGAGCCTGCTTCTCCCTCTGCCTGTGTCTCTGCCTCTCTCTCTCTCTCTCTCTCTCTCTGTGTGTGTCTCATGAATAAATAAATAAATAAAATAAAATAAAGCCTGAAAACTAGAAAAAATGCTACGTCATTTTCTGTTCTATTTTTTTTTATGAAGGACTTTCTGAGTTGAGAAGCAATGTAGAGAAGGCGCCTGAGCCGGGAAGATCAACAGGCCGACTACACACAGACGGTAAACAGTCGTCCCCCCCCAAACCGCAAGAAGCAGATCGAAAAGTCAGAAAACCGTCTCGACAAATATAACGGACGTGGGGTTAAAATCCTTCGATGCGAAGGACTCCTACAAACCATTTGGAACAAAAGATGCCGATAGATAGGTGAGAACGGGGGGTCAAGGGAGAATCCAAATGCTTAAATTTTCTAGAAACGAGGCACGAGGACCTAAGGTGGCATAAGTAAAACCATTTGAACAGCCCTTTCTGATCATAAAAGTCTTGCCTGTTGATGGTGGGAAACCTGGCAAATAGCCACCAGGTCGCCGCCCGGGAATGACACCCCGACGCTTGCTGCAGGTCCCGCAGGGGGTCCCTCCTCGGCCTTGTTGTTGTTTAATCAGCTTCATGTCGGCACCACGTTCTCTGCCTTTTCAGACCCACCGAGGTCTTTGTACAGCTTCTCCGCTGCTGGGCAGGTGTGCGGGCTCCGACGGGGGAGCCCTTGCTCCGGGGGCCGCGCCGAGCCAGGCTGTCGGGCCAGCTGGGACCCAGGGGACGGGCCGTGCAGGGGGCCCCGCCTGGTGCAGCGAATCAGCGGAGCATCCCCGGAGCCCACCCCCGAGCCCACCCCGGTGGCCTCCCTGCCCGGTCGGGCCGCCTGGCCTCGGTCCCTGCACCTTGCAGGCTCCCTGGGCGTGGGCTCCGCGGACGGACGCCGCCACCTGCGGGGGCCTCGCAGCCCAAAGTGTGTCCCCCGCTGCCCGCTGCCGTGCCCCGGGCTCAGCTCAAGCAGGAGCGGCAGAGGACCCGTCCAGGGCTTGGCACCCAACAAAGGCCCTGGGGGGTCAGGTCTCCCCTCACGAGACCAGAACTGTGGGCTTCCCAGCAGCTGCAGGGACTGCAGAAGGGCCCCTGGCGGTCCTCCACCTGGACCCGGCCCACGCGGCCAAGGGGGCGCACACATCACAGGCACAGACGGCCCCAAGCCTGTGCCCTACCCCCCATCGCTCCCCGAGCTGCTCCTTGAATGGGCTGGGACGGACGGACGGACAGACAGATGGGGGAGGGGGCTGCGGAGGCTGCTGCTCCTCCGGCCCCGGGCCTCCCTGCCTCTGGCCTCCATCCGAGGCCGCGCTCCACCCTGCGCCTCGGCCTAACACAGGCTCCCGTCCCATGTACTTTCTTTTAGGGGAAGTCGTGGAATTATGTTCATGGAAACCTCGTGATTGAATCCGATTGTTTCTGATTGTGATACCTGTTGGTGGAGGGCGCTGGGCGTCCTGGATCCGCCGGCTTCCCCCCGCTTCCCCGGGAGGAGAGCTCCCGCTTCTTTCTTTCTGCCGCGAATACGGTTTAAATTGATCTTTTGTGGGAATACGGTGACGAGGGGGCGCAGGGAGCAGAGCCTTCCCCTGGCTCTCTCGGCTCCTGCACGGCAGGTGGCGTGGGCGCGGGAGGTGTCCCTGGCCCACCTCCGTGATCTCCGCTTCTCCCTGGAAAAGAAAGAAGCTTTAGGTTCCGCAAACGGCCCCCGGTTCCCAGTGCGAGCCCCGCGGTCCCAGGGGCACGAGGGCGCTGCCTCCCGGGCACCGCGGGTGGGAGAGGCGGGACCTGCAGGCAGGTGGCGCACGGGCCGGGGCCGGGGCTCCGCAGGGCAGACGCGGGAAACCCGGAGCCCGACGGGAAGCAGCGCGGCCGGGCCACACAGCATGGCTCTGGGACGGTGCCGCCGCCAGCCGAGGGGTCCCACCTGCTAACAGACTCAGTTTGCTTCCCCCAAGACTGTGAGTCGGCCCTGGCTGAGGTGTGCGGGCAGGACGGGTCCAGGGTCCTCGCGGAGGCCGCACGCCCGTGGCGGAGACGGCTGGTAAACGGGGGGCAGCAGCGGCGCCCGCAGCACTCAGAAGGCATCGAGGGGCCGACACGTGGCCCTGGGGGGAGGGAGGGCCGCATGGGGGCCTTCAAGAGGAGTTCGCCGGGCAAAGTGTGGAGAAGGCCTCCCGGACCGAGGTGGCTGCGTGAGCAAGGCCAAGGTCACTCCGGGGCACGTGGGGGCCCCGGGGAGCCGGGAGGCGGCGGCGAGCAGGTGCTCACTGTGGCAGAGCCCCTCGGGGCTGCGGGGACGCAGGGACAGCCGGCCAGGGCGGCTGGAGCCCCCAGGAGGGCAGGGCCGGGTTCTAGACACGGTCGGGACCTGGGGTCCAGCGTCCCTGGCGGGCAGCGCCCGGAGGTCAGCTCTGCCAGCAGGGCCCCGGGGAAGCGCTGGGGGCCGGTCCGGACAAGCCCCTGGTGCCATGAGCTCCCCGCGCCCAGCTCCCCGCCCGCGCCGCTCCCCAGCTGCCCACCTGCCGGGCCCGCGCGGAGCCCACGTCCACGCGACTGCGGCTCCCGGCCGCTGCCCCCCGCGAGCGCTCCCCCTTCACACAGGCCTCCGCGGGCTCTTGACCGAGTCTCCATCTTCAAAATGTATTTACTCATGAGACAGAGAGAGGCAGAGGGAGAAGCAGCCTCCCCGCGGGGACCCCGATGCGGGACTCGATCCCGGGACCCGAGGATCACGCCCTGAGCCCCCCGCGCCCCACATTCTCCACTTCAGCAGGCACCGGAGAGGTCGGAGGGCCGTCCAGGCAGCAGAGGCCCCTCCCAGGAGCAGCCGGCGGCACCTTTGCTCCCCCGATCAGCGCCCAGGGCCTCGGGGGGAGACGGACCTGCCTCTCCGCGGGACACGGGGATCCGAGGTCACCGCGCCCCAGGCCTGCCACCCGGGAGCCGAGCTGGGGGGGACTCGATCCTCGGCCTCGGAGACCCCACGGGCGGTGTCTTCACAGGGAGCCCGACGCTGCCCCCCTGCCCCGCCCCGCCCAGCGCACCTGCCACCCCCCCTCCATCCGCTCCCCCACCGCCCCGCACACCTGCCCCCCCTCCACCCGCCCCCCTTGTGCACCTGCGGCCCCCCCTCCACCCCACTGCCTGGGGCACCCGCACCCCCACCGCACCCCCCTGTGCACCTGCCGCCCCCCCACCCGCCCCGACTCGCTCACCTGCAGGCCCTGCGCCATTTGCGGAGAGAAAGAAAGAACAAGGGGAAGGGCTCTTCAGCAACAGCGGGAACAGCAGAGCAACGCCCTGGACACATGAACATCCTGAGAGGCTTCTAGAAGCTGGGGGCCGACGAGCACAGAATGAGAAGCCCGTGGGCGTCAGGGTCTGCGACCCAGCAGGCACAGTCTAGGGGCCAGTTCCCCCACCAAAACCGCCCCCCCCCCCGGGGCAGCTGGGGAGGCCGCAGGAGCTGCACGTAGGCCGCCTTGGTCCTCAGAGCCGACTGCACTGGGGCTGCGGGGGGGGGGGGGGGGGGGGCAGGGCTAGGCCCCAGCGGGGCACCACCCGCCCTCCCAGAAGCTTCCCCACTCCGCTGGCTGTCACAGCCTCACCCCTTAGGAGACCCTGAGGTCCCATTAGGAGGAGGTGTAGGGCTGGGCAGGGGGGATGGGTGGCATGGCCTCGCCGCCTCGCGGTGGACGCAGCTCCCCATGAGACCCAGGACACGGGACGCAAGGATTCCTCCGTCTCTACGTGGCCATTTGCCCTCAGCTCATGCTCTTGGAAGAGCATTTCCTGTCCACACCCCTTCCACCAAGGCTCGAATTAGGTCAAGAAACCCTGTGTGCTACATTCTGCTCTTGACCTTCACAACACGCCTTCCCTAATTCAAGGCTCTGAAAAGTCCTGCAGTAACTTTATTGCGTAAAATACATTCGGTGGAGTTGCAGGTGTTGTGTGCAGCTGAATGAATTTTGACAAAAGAAGAGCACAGCCGTGTAACTTAGAGTCATACCAAGATTTAGAACATTCTCATTACCCCAGAAGGTTCCCTCACGCCCCTTTGCCGTCATTCCCCGTCCCTAGCCCGGAAGCAACCACTTTATGACCAGTAAACAGCGCACGGATGTGCCGGTCCGAGGGCTTCACGAGCACGGATGCGTACACGGCCTCTGCTCGTGCGTCTGGCCTCTTTCACTCAGCGTAATAATCGCAAAATGCACCCACGTGGCCACATCTGTCCATAGTCCGTGTCTTTTCACTGTTGATTATGTTCCCTGGTCCACTCTGTAAACATACTTATTACAGTTTGCTGACCTGTTTTTATTCTCATATATATGTGGGGTTTTCCGATTTTTTGCTTGAACCAAGCTGCTACGGACGCTTCTCTACGAGACGTTGAGCACACGGTCTGCAGTTGTGGGGTGATTACACCACGGCCCGGACCCGCGGGTTTATGCAAACTGCCGACTGCTGTCCCAAGTGGCAGTTCACACTTCGGCCGCGAACGTGCGACGTTGTGCTGCTCCGCGCCCTCGCGTCACCTGGGGCTGTTTCCGCAGTAACTTCTTAATTTTTGGTTTAACCCCTCACTTCTCACCACTGGACTCTCGTTCCCCCTGCAAGCGTCTCTGTCCCCGCGGAACTGGTGTGCCCGGGATTCGCCACGGATCTGAGGGTTGGGACCTTCACTTACAAACAGGACAGATGCCACCGTCAGCCACAGCGCCCGGTCACCCGAGCGCGGAGAGAGGCTCGGAGGCGGGGACCGAGGTAGGACGTCCGAGGAAAGATCTGCAGGGAAAAGGACTGAGCTCAACGGGGAGCTTGGTGACAGTCCCCCTGGGGAGGAGGCTGTGGGTGGCCCTCGGAATGGCCCAGACACGGCTTGGGTCCTGAGCGCGTGCACCCCGCGGCGTCCCCCCGCAAAGGGGGTTCTCCATGGCCAGGCCCCCGGGGCGAGTGGCTATCCAGTAGCTTCTGTCCCCAGCTGCCCCTGCTCTCGGAAGTGGGTGGCTCAGGTCCCCAGCAGCGGCCACTGCCCTGCAATTGCACACCCGGAGGCCCCCCTGGGGTATGACCCCGGCCGCCCTCGGCCCCCTGAGGGCACGTAGTAAGCGCCCCTGCAGGAGCCCCGCAGCCCTGCCTCTGCCCCAGGAGCTCACTTTCCAGCTAAAAAGCCAAAGCAGCCCAAGTGAAGCGATGGGCAGCGGCCACGGGACACGGGCTCATCCTGTGCCCGGACACCAGGGCTGGCGGAGGCGAGCGGCCCATGGACGGACCAGCTGCAGCACGCGGGGGGCAGCGCCTCAAGAGCCGGGGCGCTGTCCCCCAAGACCAGGTATATGAACACAAGTAACCAATGGATAGCGACCGGTTTTGGTATTTGTCACCATCGAGCCAAATAACCCACTTTCCAAAAAATGTGCTTCTCGTTCCTGAACCGGCCCTACACCTGCTGCTCTCGGGGTTTGAGACCAAGGGAGGGAAGCTTCGCCTGGGGGCACACACTGGCTCCGCTGAGCGGGGCGTTCCCAGTGCCAGCCGGCCATCGGGGCTCTCCACGCCACTGGATGAACAGGCCAAGGGAGGTCACAGGGCGGCGGGAATGACCGATTGAGATCTGTCCTGTCCGATTCTGTAGCCACCTGTAGCTGTTCTAAATTAATTTAAATTAAGCAAAATCAGAAATTCAGTTCTTCAGCGCCCCAAGCCACATGTCGGGCGTTAGTGTCTGCATGGGGCTGTGGGCCGCCGTAGGAGGCTGTGACATGAGGCTGTGGCCTACAGGATTCCGCAGAGCAGGTGCAGACCGTTGCTTCCCCGCATAAAGGTGCATTAGACGGCGCGGGCCTCGACCGCCCAAGGCTGATAGGAGGCCACGGCGGTGGGGCAGGAAGAGGAGGCTGCGGCCCGCTCCCGCTGGCAGTGCTGTGAGTGGTGGTCAACGTGGAAGGGAGACTACGGCAAACACTTGGGCAGGACACCAGGCTCAGACCCCTCCAGGACAGAGGTCCGGGGCACCTCCCCGGGGAAAGAAGCTCCGCCAGCTGACGTGGTGGCCGAAGGCAAAGTCAGCGTGGAATAGATGGTAGCGGACGGAGGTCAGACACCCTGGCCAAGGCATGGAGCCCCTCATTCCCTCCCTGTAGTTTCTCCCTTGCTCAGCCGTGTGTATATTCATCTATTTTAATGAATTTCTCTTAGATTTCTCTTTATTTTTTAAAAGGTTTTATTTGTTTATTTATTATTCATTCATTTATTCATTCATTCATTCATTCATGAAAGACACAGAGAGAGGCGGAGACACAGGCAGAGGGAGAAGCAGGCTCCATGCAGGGAGCCCGACGCGGGACTCGATCCTGGGACCCGGGGGTCACGCCCTGGGCTGGAGGTGGTGCTAAACCGCTGAGCCTCCTAGGGATCCCCCAATTATATATATTGTTTGCAGAACACTGAGATAGGATTGGGACAGAATCAGAGAAGGAATGGACCTTGCCCCCAAAATCTCAGACTTGGAGTTGTATAGAGTAAGTGGCAAAAGAATGAAGATATTTTCATTTTGTTAGGAAGTGACTTTAGGGGATGCCTGGGGGAGCTCAGCGGTTCAGAGCCTGCCTTTGGCTCAGGGCGTGACCCCGGGGTCCCGGGATGGAGTCCCACGTCGGGCTCCCTGCATGGAGCCTGCTTCTCCCTCTGCCTGTGTCTCTGCCTCTCTCTCTCTCTCAAGGAAAAGAAAGAAAAGAAGGAAGGAAGGAAGGAAGGAAGGAAGGAAGGAAGGAAGGAAGGAAGGAAGGAAGGAAGGAAGAAAGAAAGAAAGAAAGAAAGAAAGAAAGAAAGAAAGAAAGAAAGAGAAAGAGAGAAAGAAAGAAAGAAAATCTTTGAAAAAGAGAGCGAGAGTGGAAAAGATAATTTGATGTTTCCTAAAAGGGTATAGAAAGCTCTTTCCTGGTGTGGTTGGCCAATTTGTAATTCCATTATTAATAGTTTAGAAGAGCTCAGCTTCATAACTTACTGGTAAAGTCAGTTATTTCCAGGATTGTCGCCAAATTGGTGGAATCCCCTATCAAATACCTTTTGTAAGTGAGCCGTGAGATTGCAGGGTGAGGACGGATCTTAAATATTTGGAATTGACAGCTCGTTAAGCAGAGCAATTCCGAAGCCTTCTTAAATGCCTGCTACATTGCTTTTAGCTCCCTAATTGTGTAATAAAATTACTCTTACGCTATGTACACTGTGGTTGTTGATGAGTGTGTGTGGGCGTCTCGTCACCGGAACACTCGCTCCTCCGGGCCACCTTGCTGTGTTGGTAGAAATTCCACGTGTCATTTCATCCGGAGCTACCGGACCTCAGCGGGACGGGATGCATCAGCGACCCCGAGATGCGATTCCGTCTAATGAGATGCATAGAACATGCAATTTCACACCGAAGTGCCTCCTGCTTCTCCAGTACTCGAGCCTACAAACAATGGGATTCGACGGACTTAATGTTGCATGAATCCCGTAAAGAGAAACCGTATGTGTGACGCACTCACCGTTGTACCCGCGGCCTTGTTCTTTGACAGGAGCATATTCCCTGAGCGGTGACACCTCCATTCCAACCGGGCATCCCCGAGACATGGTCCACGTCCTGCGGGGGGTCTTTCACGGGCCCACGCGGGCTCCCTCCACTTCACCCCTTGTTTCTCCGCCACAACTCGCCAGTACCAGGTGCTGCCACATCCACGTGTGACCCTCCGGGCGGTGGCAGTGGGCGAGTCGGCGGGCGGGCGTCGTGGGCAGGAGTCGGGAGTGACCGCAAACCACGGAACCGCGTCAGCCACACAGATGTGTCCTCGCTCCAGCCTCCCCTCCGCCAGAGCCCAGTCGTCGGTGCCGTCCGCGCCATCCAACGTGAAGGCGGCGGGAAGCTGCAGGGAGGGACACGCGGTCTTCGCGGAGGCCTCGCTTCCCTGGGTGTTAGAGCAACGGAGCGCGAGCGTCCGCCCGGGCTCTGGCGAAGGCCCTGCCGGTGTCTGCCACCACCGGGTGTCGCCCGGGCGCCAGGGAACGGCCCTCGTAGCCGTCGTCCTCAGGAAAGCGTCAGCCCGGCCCTCGGCGCCCCCTGCTCACCCGCGCTCACCCCCTCGTCTCTTCCACGACGACCGGGAAGCGCGGCTGTTCCCAGGCCACAGGTGAGAGGCGGGGGCCCAGGAAGAAGGGCTCCGGGCCGGGTCGCACGGCCTCGCCGTCTCACTGACCCCCTGGTCCTTCCCACAGGACGAGGAGGGGGCCGCGCTCCCGCCACCCACAGCCCAGCCGGCGACGCATCCGGAGGCCTGTGAGCCCGCCTGGCTCGGCAGTCTGCGAGGACCGCTGTCCCCGTTCCCTGCTGGAGGACGCTGCGGCTCACTGGAGGTCATAGGGTCTACGGCCCAAGCAGGTCGCTCCAGGAGGCCCTCCAAAGCCCGTATCCCCGCCGGCTTCGTGCTCTTTAATGCACTTTGCTCTCCCCCCCTTTAGAGATCAAAGGACCCCGGAGCATCACCTGGTCCCATCCCCTGGTGCCACACGTGAGAAGCTGAAGCCCGGAGACGGGGTCGGACTCCTAACCCAGCTGTCCAGTCTCTCCCTCCCCCACCTCGCGGGAGCCTTCCTCTGCTGTCCCGTGTGTGGGGGACACCCCACTGCAGGCCGGATCTTTGCCCCGACCCCCGAGTGACCCATGCAGCAACAGCTTGTGCCATAGAAGTCTGTCACCGTCTTCCTGCCCAAAGCCCTCTTCTCAGGAAGCCTCCAGCCACAGGCCCCGCTGAAGAGGGAGGAGGGTCGTAGGCAGCCTTGTGAGTCCTGAGCGGCCCCACCCCGTGGCCTCGCGGATGAGGAGGCCAACCCAGACGGATAGACTGAGGCCGTCTGGGCAGGGGCCAGAGCAATGGCAAAGGAGCCCAGATGGGTGCAAACGCAGAGAGAGCCCCGGGACAGAAAGGCGGAGGCACAGAAAAGAGACTGGGGACCCCAGACAGAGCCTCTGCCCTATGAGTTTACCAATCCCATGATTCCTAGCAGTACCTGGGCCCACGTTATTTTTCTGCGTGATACACTAGCACAGTCCCCACAGTGAATTCCGTGGGTGGGCATTTGTACCAGGCGACTCAGACATTATAGGGCAGCCCGGGTGGCTCAGCGGTTGAGCGTCTGCCTTGGGCTCAGGTCATGACCCCTGGGGTCCCAGGATCGAGTCCTGCATCAGGCTCCCTGCATGGAGCCTGCTTCTCCCTCTGCCTGTGTCTCTGCCTCTCTCTCTCTCTCTGTGCGTCTCTCAAGAATAAATAAAATCTTTTTTTAAAAAAAAAGACATTATAGAATTATTTTTTTAAACAAGTTTAATGAGTGATACAGTCGTATGCTATTAACTCATGTGGAATTTAAGAAACAAAACAAATGATCAAAGGGGGGAAAGAGAGAAACACACCAAGAATCAGATTCTTTTTTTTTTTTTTTTTTAAGGTTTTCTGTATTTGAGAGACAGTGCACATGAGCAGGGGTGCGGCCCAGGGAGAGTGAGGCGGCTGAGCGGGAGCCTGGCGGGGCTCCATCCCAGGACTCTGGGGTCATGACCTGAGCCAAAGGCAGACACTTAACCAATTGGGCCCCATTTCTCTTAACTACAGAGAACAATCTGGTCGTTGGGAGAGGGGTGGGGGTGGGGGATTAAGGAGGGTGAGGTGCGATCATGATGGGTGATGTATGGAAGTGCTGAATCTATACATTGTACACCTGAAACTAATACCACACTGTACATTTACTAACCGGAATTTAAATAAAAACTGTAAAAGAGAATTTTTAAAAAGTAGCGCGCCATGTCCATTGCTCTGCATCTTGTTTTCTTTCTCTGAACAGTCCTGGACATCATTCCTGCCATAAGGTGATGCTTTTTTTTTTTTTACAACCAAAGTCCACGGTTCATGTTTGGGGTTCAGTGGGCCCCACCGAGGGGTGAGATGGGACCCAGAGGCCTGTGGCTTCATGTAGGACCAAGGAGGGGCTGCACCAGGTGTCCGGCCCCTTAGCTGCTGGGGAGCAAAGCGGTGGGGAGGCTTGGACCGGCGTCTGCGGGAGAGGGCGGCCGGCGGGGCCCGGGCAGGTCTGAGCCGTCAGGTCTCCCCGAGGCCTGCTGCCCCCGGCCGTCTCGCTCTCCCCCACGACGTTCAGAACTAGCTCTCCCAAGTCCTCGGATCATTCTGTTCCCCGCTAAGTCAGCCGGAGAGACCCAAAAGCCGCCCGGCCTCCCTGCCCCTGGCTTCCAGGCCGCTCAGTGCACCCCCTCCGTCCTTTCTGCCCCCTGCCCCCCCCCCCCGCACCTGCCCCTGGAATCCCCCTCCCACACGTCTCCATCCTAGTCTTCTGCTAATTGCTGTTGTCGAACTTTCCCTGCTCGAACACTCACTTGCACCGAAGTTCATGCCTTTTCTTCACTTTCCAGCTGGCCGGGCGTCGTGCCCCCGATTTACTGGGGCGCCCCCCCAGGACCCCCAGAGTGCCTCTGTCTTCTCCGCCCTGCCCCCCTTCCTTCTTTTTGTAGATGCCTTGTTTAGCTTATGCGGGTGTTCAGTCGGGCCAGGACGTCGTTCCCACGGAGGACTTTGTGCTTCTGGCTCTGGTCGGGCGCCCGGAGTTGGCCCGACTGCGTGTCTCTACCTGACCCGAGCGAGTATTTCGTCTGAGCGCCCGTGCCCCGTGGGCTGCAGGACGGCCTGGGAGCCCCTGCTCCGCGCCCTCCTTCCACTGGGAGACACTGCCTGGAGCCTCCTGTCCGTGGGCCCCGGGCTGGGCAGGTCCGTGCGTGCCAACAGGCCGTCCCCTCCCCCGGGGCCCCCAGTGTGTTCTGGAAGGCAAGTCGTGCACAAGGACAATCGGGGCCACGGGCTGTATTCTCGGTGAGACTTCACCCCATCTGGTAACTAGGAAGCATTTTCTGAGCAGCCACTATGTGCCGGGAATTGGACTCCTACTGCCCTTCACTTTTGTTGCCTCATTTCATCTTGACAACCACTCGCAAGTTGGGAGTCGTTAACCTTACTCTACAGATGAGGAAACTGAGGCCCAGAGACGGTGACGAACTTCACAAGGTGACATTGGAGGCGCAGAGTCAGGATCTGATTCCAGGACAGCCTGACCCCAAGGCTAGGTCGCTTCCCCGGCTGGGGCTCTGACAGCAAAAAGGGGCAGCTTTCACGTGGGCTCCTCACATCATCTCTTTCCTACCCTTGGGGCTGTGGGACAGAGCTGGGCCCACGGGTGGGGGGCGGCGCGGGGAGCCTGTCTGTTGGCCTGAGCGTGCACAAGGACCCAGCTAGCAGGGACAGAAGATCCTATGGGAGTAGATGAGGCCTTCCTCGCCTTCCGGTGCACCAGCTCTTCACCTGTGTGGGACCGAGATACCGCAAGAACCACATCAGAGCTGCTCCCGGCCCAGAAGGAGCCGTACTGTTTGAATCAACTGAGGTCTTCCTACGTGGGCTTGGGGTAAAGAGACACTAGAAAGAGTCCTTTCTCCTAAGAGCTCCTAGCACAGTCCATCCCAAGCCAATATGGCAAGTGGCTTGACTGCAGGATGCCTGGCGGGGAGCGGGGGTAGGGGCTGTCGGTGCTCTGCAGGAGGATTCCACCCACCTTGAGGGAATCCTGCTTAGAGGGGCCCCTGGGTGGCTCAGCTAAGCATCCACCTTCAGCTCAGGTCATGATCCCGGGGGCCTAGGACAGAGCCCCACGTGGGGCTCCCCGCTCAGCAGGGAGTCTGCTTCTCCCTCTCCCTCTGCTTGTGCTCGCTCGCTCTCTCTCTCTCTCTCAAATAAAATAATAAATAAAATCTTTTAAAAAAATTATTCTTGGAGGTGATAACTGAGCTGAATCATAAAGGATGAGCAGGGTCCTTCAAGGTCAAGGCAGGTGAGTGAAGGCATTCCAGCCCAGGGTTGTGACATGTCTAAAGGCCAGGAGGGGAGAGGGGCAGGGCGGTTTTGGAGAGCAATAAATAATAGTTCGGGATGGCCACAGCCTGTGCCAGGGGCTTTGTTACAAAAGATCATGTAGCTAAGCTGGGAGTTTGGTCCCTATTCAGCAGATAAAGAGAATGATTAAAATCTTTGAAATGGGGGGATCCCGGGTGGCTCAGCAGTTTAGTGCCTACCTTCGGCCCAGGGCGTGATCGAGTCCCCCCTCGGGCTCCCTGCATGGAGCCTGCTTCTCCCTCTGCCTGTGTCTCTGTGCCTCTCTCTCTCTCTCTCTCTCTCTCTCTCTCTCTTCCCTGCATGGAGCCTGCTTCTCCCTCTGCCTGTGTCTCTGCCTCTCTCTCTCTCTCTCTCTCTCTCTCTCTGTCTCTCATGAATAAATAAATAAAATATTTAAAAGAAAGAAAGAAAGAAAAAGAAAGAAAGAAAGAAAGAGAAAGAAAGAAAAAGAAAGAAAGAAAGAAAGAAAGAAAGAAAGAAAGAAAGAGAGAGAGAGAAAGAAAGAAGAAAGAAAGAAAGAAAGAAAGAAAGAAAGAAAGAAAGAAAGAAAGAAAGAAAGAAAGGAAGAAAAAGAATCATTCCAGGGGATGTCTTATTTTAAATGGTGCCTGGAGAGCAGCCCCTATTATACTGCCTGCACTTTCACCCATACACACAAAGAAAACACAAAAATGCACAACAATTCTGAAAATCAAAACTGACAATCAATTATGAGAATCTGAAAGACAAAGCAATTGCCTGCCTGGGCCTCAACTAGGAAACAAAGCAATGCACTCATGTGAATAAAGATGGACATATACTTAATCCTCTTTGCCATCCAGAGACCCCAAATATTTAACAACTAGAAAACACAACTGCCCTTTTGCTGTAAATGGGCTGCTTTTTTGAGGTAGCCGGTGCAGTATTCTCAAATTTCCATCCCTTAAAATATATATATATATATATATATTTATTTTTATTTGAGAGAGAGAGAACACAAGTGGGAGGCGCAGAGGGAGAGAAAGAGAGAATCCTAAGCAGACTCCATGCCAAGTATGCAGCCCGATGTGGGGCTTGATCTCATGACCCCGAGATCAGGTCCTGAATTGAAACCAAGAGTCAGCTGCTTAACCGACTGCACCACCCCTGTACCCTCTTTTGGAAAGATTTTATTTTTAAGTAATCACTACACCCAATATGGGGCTTGAACTCACAACCGCAAGATCAGGAGTCACATGCTCCAGTGACTGAGCTGTCCAGGCACCGCATCAAATTCCTGTCCTTGTATCCACCTTTTTGCAACTAAATGAGGCTGCGATCCCAAAATAACAAAAGGGGAGCCTACGAGGGCTGTCACTAACCATCTGGAAGGTGAAGAATCTCAAGGCAAAGCACTGAGGTAGGAGGAGAGAAGGAAGGGAGACCTGGTAATGATGCATATGATGATACGCAGTTTTTCATAACCTCCACTGATTCAGAATGTCAGAGAGACCAGACAACAGGAACAGAAGATGACCCCCCACTTACGGAGGAAGAAGTTAGAAAAATAAAACAGAAACCTAAGCCCAAGTAGAAAGGAAATGATAACAAAAATGAGTCAAATGGGAAGACAAAAAATTTATTCATTTTTATCAAAGCAGAGGGGTCCCCTGTCTATAAACAAAAATCGGTAGTACTTCTACTAACCACCTGCAATTAGCGGAATTCAAAAACGATGCCATTTACAATGACAGCAAAAAAGCCACAGATATCCAGGACCACATCTAGTGGAGGGTGTACAAGACCACATACTTCACTACGGAGAGAGGTTAAAGAAAACCTAAATCAAGGGAGGAAGGGTACACCATGTTTATAGCTTGAAGGACGAAGAATATTCACACCAACACTCTTCTAAATTGCCTAAACTGGAAACAACTCAAATGTTCCTGAATAATGCAATGCACAAATCCATCATGATTTAATCATACCATCGACTGTGTTCAGCAATGAAAATGAATAAACTTCTGTCTCATGCAACAACCCAGATGGATTCCATGAACATAATATGGAAAAGTATGCACTGCGTGATTTTATTTATAAAATTTTCAGAAAAAAAATTAAAAATTAAAAAAAAAAAAACTTTAAAAAATTCAGAAACCGGGGGCCTGGGTGGCTCGGTTGGTTGGGCGTGCAGCTCTTGGTTTTGGCTCGGTGGCAGTCGCAGGGTCGTGGGACCGCACTCATCGCAGTCTGCTGGATTCTCTCCCTCTCCCCCTCTCCCGGTTCATGAGCCCACTCTCTCTTAAATAAATACAACAAATCATTTTTTAAAATGTTCAAAAACAGACAAAACTCATCTATGGTATTAGACATCTGGATAGTGAAGACAATGACCAACAGGGGCTAGGGGAGATCTCGGATGTTGGTCATCGGTTTCTTGACCTGGCGGTGGCTTCACCAGTACGTTCACGTCGGCACAACCAAATTGTGAATTTATGGTTTGTGTACTTTTCTGTTTTTGTTTTAATTAGTAAAAATTTTAATTAAAAAGGGATAACTTAGGAAATGGGAAATTGTGATATAAAGGACCTAAAAGTCTTCTCGAATTCCGTGATCCAGATGAATTCTACGTCATGTGTGCACACTGCAGCACCACAAGAAAGCCGAGCACTTTATAGTTATTCACCTATTTAGGTCTCTGTGATTAAATAGTCTCCCATGGGGAATCCCTGGGTGGCGCAGCGGTTTGGCGCCTGCCTTTGGCCCAGGGCGCGATCCTGGGGACCCGGGATCGAATCCCATGTCAGGCTCCCGGTGCATGGAGCCTGCTTCTCCCTCTGCCTGTGTCTCTGCCTCTCTCTCTCACTGTGTGCCTATCATAAATAAATAAAAAAAATAGTTAAAATGTTAATAAATAAATAAATAAATAGTGTCCCATGTATTAAACATGTATCATCTTATCATCCACCCACCCACTCTCATTTTGAAGATAGTTGCAAAAATCTGGGAAAAAAATCAGCAAATGTCATTTCTCATTTTAAAGATGAGAAAACGGAATAAATGAATTTAATTTCCCCAAAGTCACAAAACAGCTAAAGAGTAAGGACCAAAGAGTGAGGCCTCACAAGTCCCGTCCCAGGGCTCCCGGTCTGTCCCACCGAGTGGGCCTCCCAGCTCCACGCCTCCCCCAGGCCCCGGAACCGTGTCTCTCGAGCTGTGTAATTCATGCTGCAGTTCACGTGGTGTCCTTGCCGCGTTGGATGACACTGAAAACGGTAGTGGATCCTATTGTGTTTCAGGACTTGCCAGCAATGGACAAACTTTTTAAGAGCTTGGATCTCTGTGCCAGGAAAATCGCTGAACAAAATGTCTTCTGTATTTTTGTCACTAGAAGCAGAGTTGTGAAGGGCAGCATCATACGCATGTTCGCTGCCAAGAAACTTGCATAATGATTTTCTGCATCTTTAAAGCCCGGAATCTATTAAGGTTTTTTAATTGGTATTGAGTAATACGCCACATGCACGGCAGATATTATCCACAGTCATCCCCAGACTCCCCTTGGTACCATCTTTTATCTGGAACAGTTAAAATTGCTCAGTTAACTGTGCGTAATAATCAGTGTATTCTCAGCTATGTAAAAATGGAGAAAAAATTTTTTAGGAAATACACCAAATTATGAACAGTAGCTATCCTTGGGTTGTAGCTTTTTTGCAGGGGTTCTTATTTTCTGGTATCCTCAAATTTTCTACAATGAACATATGTCATCTTTTGAATCATACAATTTTTTTAGAGGTGGGGGAGGGGCGGAGGGCGACAGAGACTCTTTAGCAGGCTCCACACCCAGCACGGAGCCAGCTTGGCGCTTGATCTTACAACCCTGAGATTATGACCTGAGCCGAAATCAAGATGTTTAATCGACTGAGCCACCAGGTGCCCTGAATCATACAATTTTAAAATCACCTTAGAGTATATAAAATTTTATGTGATCATATAATTGTAATCATGTCAAAAATATGTATATAGTAAAAGACTGGAAGAAGTTATTAATAGTAATCTTTATCTGGATGTAGATCAATAAGTTTTTCTCTTCCTTCCGCTTTTTAAAACTTTACAATTTTTCTGTAACAATCATTGTTAAGGGCAGCCCGGGTGGCTCAGCGGTTTAGCACCTGCCTTTAGCACGGGGCCTGATCCTGGAGACCGGGATCGAGCCCCACATCGGCTCCCTGCGTGGAGCCTGCTTCTCCCTCTGCCTGTGTCTCTGCCTCTCTCCCTCTCTCTGTGTGTCATGAATAAATAAAATCTTTAAAATAAAAAAATAATTTCAAAAAATCATTGTTAAAGATTCTAGCTTAAAGGGGCACCTGGGTGGCTCAGTCAGTTAAGCATCCTACTCTTGGTTTCAGCTCAGGTCATGACCTCAGGGTCATGGGATTCTCTGCTTCTCCCTCTCAATTAAAGAAATATTTTTAGAAAAAGATTCTTGATCATAAATAATAACAGAAATTGACTCCAACTACCTTAAGCTATAAAGGACTCATTTAAGAACATCAGGGGCTTCTCAGCATCTTTTGGAAGCTAAGGAAGGCTTAGTAGGAGAGAAAACTCAACCAAGGTCAAACCAAGGTCAATGGTGTGGTCAGGGGATTGTTGCCGGGACGCCACCACGCGCTTGTAGCCATCACTGCTGCCGGCTTCCCGATGTCTGCCGCACCGTAACAACTATTCCAACTGTCCCTACGTCTTTGTGTCACTCTCTCATGGTCTGGATTTCTGGGCAGGATCATCTGATTCACTAACAATATCATGTGCCCATGTTCTAGCTGCCTGCGGTGTGCAGGGAGGATTGCTTGGCTTCCCACAAGGTCCATACAATGGGGATCCTTCCAGATACATAGGGTGTTCAAACGTGGGAAAGCTCAAAAAAAGACAAATGTCCACTACACTCAGATGTTGTGTTGTTGTTGCTATTATTATTTGTAATGTCCCACATCAGCTGCAGGGCTGGTCAAATTAAGACACTAATCACCATAAGTAGGCATTGCTTTTATAATGGAAATAGCCTTTTTCCTTTTTGATAAAACAAAAAGTGTCACACTTTTTGTGTCACACTCCGTGGATCAGAATGCATTTTACGTCACACGGTACAGATTAAAAAACAGGGTTTACTGGAGGGGGTTATAAGCCAAGGATCAGCGAGAAAAGGCCCAAGTCCATCTTCCCCTTGTCCCCCGGACAGGTGTGTCATGGGTCAGGAGCCACAGGACACACGGTGGGGCTGTGTTTTGGGGATGTCCCTTACCCCTCGTTTGCTTTTTTTTCTAGGTGCAACTTTACTAGTAAAGATAAAATCAGACTACTTGAGCACTGGGCAGTAGGCATTCATAGAGGGTCAGGAGTTCCCTGAGAAGGCTGATTTTCTAGAAAGGAGGAGTCTCCCAGTGGGCAGAAGGGGTCAGCGAGGAAGAGTGTGGGTCATGACACCCAGGCGGTGGCCCTGGTATGATGGTGGGCGTGCTGTCATCGAGTGCAACCACACAGGCAGAAGAGGGTAGGTTTGGGGGAAGTGGAGTTTGGTTTGGGACATGCTGAGTCTGGAGAACCCATGAGTCACCCCCAGACAACGCCAGGGTTCCCATTATACACCCTACAGTAGCCTGCGCCTCTCCTTCACGTTGCTTATTCCAACTGTACTTTAACCAGTAATTGCAGGATTAGTAGGGAAACTCCGTTCCAGGTTGTGAGCGCTCGGAGGTCTTGGCCCAGGTGTAACCTCTTCACTGCTCTATCCCCACACCTGGCGTAGGGTCAGACACAGAGCAAGAAAGCAAAACTTCTGTGTTGAATGAGTTAATGCATCTCCCCGGAGCCCTGCAGCAGGCCGTGGACACGTGGAAAGCCCTCGATTCGGGAGAGTTCTACACTTCGGCAGTAACTGAATCCGAAGCGCTGGGTAAGACGGGTAAGCACCGAGCCCCGGGGGGTGAGGAAGCCAAAGAGCCCAAGCCAGAGCCCCAGGAAGCATCGTCCCGGAGCAGCCAAAGGCCGGCAGAGAACTGGGAGAGGGGGGTGTTCTGGAAGCTACGGGAGAAGAGAGTTTTAAGCCGGGAGGAGTCAATGGAATCAAATGCTGTCGGGGAGGGGGGGGGTCTCGTAAAATGAAAAACATCAACGCTTACGAAGCGCCTGGGCCCCAGGCTCTGTGCTATCAGCTCCCAGTGGGCCGAATCCCTAATCCTCGAGATCCCACGTGAGGCCGTGAGGCCGTGTGCCGATCACCCCCGACGGTGAGGCGCCCGCCTACCGAGTGGGAGGGCTGTACTGTGACCCCAGGCTGCCTGGTGCCCAAGCCCGTGCCCTTCACCGTTATATGTGGTGCCTCAGGGAAGAGGTAAGGGGGGGGGAACATCAGTGGGAACAAATTTCAGTGGTGCTGTGGGGTAAAGCCATGAGGCAATGGATAAAAAGGGGGCTCCAAAGCGAGAGTCCAGATCAGAAGTTCCCTACAAAGAGTCATCAGCTGCACGGACACCCCTGGGAGCCCAGGAGACTCGCAGAACCTCGAGCCCCAGCCCCACCTTCTGAATCAGCTTCTGCGGCCTACGAGCTCCTCGGGTGATTCGTGTGCACGATGGCGTCTGACAAGTGTCGCACTAGATGATCTTTCAGGAACTTTGGTGCAGGAGGAAGAAAAACAGAAGTGAAAGTGAAAAAGGTGTTTTGGTTTTTTTTTCCTCAGGTTGGAGAGCCTTGAGCATGTTTCTAGATGGAGACCAGTGGTTTGGAATTCCTGCAGAACATTAGAAGCACCTAGGGGGCTGTTAAAAGGACCAAATTCTTTAAAAAAAAAAAAAAAAAGATTTTATTTATTCATAAGAGACACAGACACAGAGAGAGGCAGAGATACAGGCAGGCAGAGAAGCAGACTCCATGCAGGGAGCCCGACGTGGGACTCGATCCCGGGACCCTAGGGTCACGCCCTGGGCTGAGGTCAGCGCTAAACCACCGAGCCCCCCAGGCTGCCCTAAAAGGACCAATTTCCTAAGGCGTCCCCCTAAGAAAGGTGTGTGGCCCAGGTGATCTGATGTGGGCTGGGGGTGGAGAACCACCCAAGGGGAAGGCACGAGCCGGGAAGGCCAGGTTAAGGGCGCAGGCGCCAGGGAATGAACAACGAATGAAGGCTTCCTCAGGGAAATGGGAAAGGATGGGATGAGGATGAAGAAATGCAAAGGAGAGGTTTGGAGAAGGAGGAAAAGCAGTAAAGCAGATTTCAAGAGGGCAGGGACCAGCAAGGGGACAGATACTCCACGAGAATCATGCCTTGAGCCGTGACCAGTTCCTTAGATGGTTGAGGCAGGCGTGGTGGCAAGCACGGTACCGGAGGTCGGAGGGTGGCACCGGCCCGCTCAGAGCCTTGCAGGGACTGTCCCCGCTCCCGATGACCTCTAGCACAGGAGGCTCTCGGTGTTCCTGCCTCGGGGCCTTGACGCTTGCTACCACCCCTTGGGCTGCTCCCTGACCTCAGCCGCGTCTCCTCCAGCGGGCTCTCCTCGGGATGTTCCCCCCCCTCCCCCCTTCTCCGAATTGTTATCCATCACGGGCCCCGACGTCAGGCCATAGGCTACCACGGGCCTGTTTAGATGGGCGCTCCGCAGTGCCAGCTGCACCGCCTTGCTCGCCGTGGGGAGCCCGCCGCCGGCCGAGGGCGCACAGGTGCCTGCTCAGAAGTTTGGAAAGTGGGGGATCCCTGGGTAGCTCAGCGGTTTAGCGCCTGCCTTCAGCCCAGGGCGCGATCCTGGAGACCCGGGATCGAGTCCCACGTCGGGCTCCCTGCATGGAGCCTGCTTCTCCCTCTGCCTGTGTCTCTGCCCCTCTCTCTCTCTCTCTGTGTCTATCATAAATGAATAAATAAATCTTTAAAAAAAAAAGTTTGGAAAGTGAAGGGACGGCACCTGCTACTTGGTGCAGGTGAACAGGATGCAGAGATGAGGCGTTGCTGGGGGCGCCTGCAGAGGTGGTGAGCTCGGGAGCCTGAGGAAGAGCAGGGGCGCCAGGCCGGGCCCGGGCATCTCGGGGGCGGCGCTGGCGGGAGGCACAGGTCGGAACGGGAAAGACGGCGGTTTCCGCGCCAGAGCCCCGCTCCTCTCAGCCTCGACCCCGACCACAGCGGCCTGTCCCGGAGGCTGCACCCAGGGCCTGGCCCTGACACCCGCACCACAGTCGCGCTGGGCAGTGAGCGCCCAGCAAGTGCTGATGGCTGTGACCAGCCCAAGACTGCGAACACGGCAAAGGCTGCACTGCAGAAGAGGCGGCCCTGACGTTCCCAGTCTTGGTCCCAAATGTCCTAGGCCGAGCTTGACCTTGCGACCTCGCCAGCACCCGGCACCCAGCACCCAGCACCCGGCACTCAGCACCTGGCACCCGGCACTCAGCATCCAGCACCCGGCAGTCAGCACCCGGCACCTGGCAGTCAGGACTGGCACCTGGAACCCAGCACTCAGCACCTGGCACTCAGTACCCGACACCCGGCACCCAGCACCCGGCACTCAGCACCCAGCAGCCGGCAGTCAACACCCAGGACCCGGCACTCAGCACCTGGCACTCAGCACCCGGCACTCAGTACCCAGCACCTGGCACTCAGCACCTGGCACCTGGAACCCAGCACTCAGCACCCAGCACTCAGCACCCGGCACTTGGCACTCAGCACCCGGCACTCAGCACCCGGCACCCGGCACCCGGCACTCAACACCCGGCACCCGGCACTCAGCACCCAGCACCTGGCAGTCAGCACCTGGCACCTGGCAGTCAGCACTGGCACCCGGAACCCAGCACTCAGCACCTGGCACTCAGTACCCGACACCCGGCACTCAGCACCCAGCAGCCGGCAGTCAACACCCAGGACCCGGCACCCAGCACCCGGCACTCAGCACCCAGCAGCTGGCAGTCAACACCCAGGACCCGGCACTCAGCACCCGGCACTCAGTACCCAGCACCTGGCACTCAGCACCTGGCACCTGGAACCCAGCACTCAGCACCCAGCACTCAGCACCCGGCACTCGGCACTCAGCACCCAGCACTCAGCACCCGGCACTCAGTACCCAGCACCTGGCACTCAGCACCTGGCACCTGGAACCCAGCACTCAGCACCCAGCACTCAGCACCCGGCACTCAGCACCCGGCACTCAGTACCCAGCACCTGGCACTCAGCACCTGGCACTCAGCACCTGGCACCTGGAACCCAGCACTCAGCACCCAGCACTCAGCACTCAGCACCCGGCACTCAGCACCCAGCACCTGGCACTCAGCACCCGGCACTCGGCACTCAGCACCCGGCACTCAGCACTCGGCACCCAGCACCCGGCACTCGGCACCCAGCACCCGGCACCCGCGCAAACGTGTCTCTGCCTCGCCCCGCCGAGCGCGAGCTCGTCTCCCTTCGCGGCCCCCGGCTCCGGGCTCCGGCGGGTGGTCGTCCCTCGGCGCCTCCGGCTCCCGCCACCCTGACCCACCGGCGGGGCGTCTCCGGGGCAGGCGGGCGCGGCAGCCGTGGCTCCGCCGATCCCCGCGCCGGCCCCGCGCGTCCGAGGGCGGCCCGAGGCCGTGGCGCGGCCGGCGCTTCGGCCCCTTTAAGAGGCGGGGCCTCGCCGCCGCCGCCGCGAGCGCGATTGGCCGGCGCCGCCGGGGGCGGGACTCGGTTGCCGGGGAGCGGCGGCGGCTGCGCGGCGGCGCGAGGTGGCTGCTGGGGCGGGGCTGCGCGGCGGCGCGGGGGCTGCGGGAGCGCGGCAGGACGAGCAGGTCCCGGCGGGAGGCGCCGCCGCCATTGCCGCCGCGCTCGGGGCCACGGCGCCGGCCGAGCAGGGCTCCGGGCCGCCGGCACCATGGGCCAGTGCGGCATCACGTCCTCCAAGACCGTGCTGGTGTTCCTCAACCTCATCTTCTGGGTGAGCGCGGCCCGGGGCGCGGAGGGCGGCGGCGGGGAGGCCGCGGCGGGCGGCGGGCGGCGGGCGGCGGGCGGCGGGCGGGCTCCGGGCGAGGGTCCCGCGGGGGCGGGGCGCCGGCGGGCGGGGCTCCGGGGCTTTGGGCGGCCCCGCGCGGTCACTCGAGGTCGGCCCGGCGGGCTCTGCGGCGGAGGCTCCGCGCCCTGGGCCGCGCCGTGCGCTCGGGCCCCGTCCCCGTCCTCGTCCGCGTTTCCGTCTCCGTCCGCGTCCCCGACCCCATCTACGTCCCCGACCCCGTCCCCATCCCCCGTCCCGTCCGCGTCCCCGTCTCCGACCCCGTCCCGGTCCTCAGGCTTCGGCCTCGTCCCCATATCCGACCCCATCCCAATCCCCATCCCTCGTCCCTGTCCCCGTCTCCATCTCCGTCCCCGACCCCGTCCCGGCCCCGTTTCCGTCTCCGTCCCTGTCCCCACGGACGCCCCCGGGCTCAGGCTCCGCAGGCCGCGGGGCTGCCGGGCGGGGACACCGAACACGGCGGGTACCTGCAGGGAAGCCTGTGTGCGCCGTGGCCGCCGGCGAGCGTGAGCCCGGTCGTGAGCCCGCCGAGCAGGGTCCGAGAGCAGGGCCCGCCTTCATCCGGGGGCTCCGGGCGCTCTCGGGCAGCCCCCAGAAGCGGGGTGTCCGGGCATCTCGTTTGGGCGCAGCGGGTCCTCACCGGGCGCTTCGGGGAGGCCCGGCCCACCTGCACCTGCCTCACCTGCACCCGCCCCACCTGCACCTGCCCCACCTGCACCCGCCCCACCTGCACCCGGCCACCTGCACCCGGCCACCTGCACCTGCCCCACCTGCACCCGGCCACCTGCACCTGCCCCACCTGCACCCGGCCACCTGCACCCGCCCCACCTGCACCCGGCCACCTGCACCTGCCCCACCTGCACCTGCCCCACCTGCACCCGCCCCACCTGCACCCGCCCCACCTGCACCCGACCCACCTGCACCCACCCCCAGATTCTGTTAAGCGTCTCTTCCTCGCATCCTGTGACTGGGAATACCTTGAGCGGTGCGGGAAGGTGCGCCCCTCAGCCGGTCTGCCTCGGGCCTAGACACCTGCCCCGCCAGTGCCTCCCTGCCTCTGTGCCCCTCCCTCACCTGCGTCCCCCCCCCCCCCCCAATCGGGAAAGAAGCCCAGCATTCTGTGCTTCCGCACCCGCGGTGGTCCTGAGAGCGCTGCTCACAGTCGCCTGCCACCGGGGGCTCCGGGGGTCACCTCCAGCTAGAGCAGCGCTTCTCACATCTTAGTGGGAGTCACAGACCTTTTTAAAAAGTCAAAAAAAAAAAAAAGGTTTTTCCAGGGTCTTCAAATGAGAAACAGCTGTTAAGTAATAAGGTGCTTAGGCAGAGACTGGGCTTTGTACCCTGTACAGGTTCTTGGGATTTTTTATGGGCGTCGCTATTTGATTTTGAAAAATAAATTATCAAGTGGATTCTAGGCTGTTCAGTCTCAGGGACTGGAATTGTCAATGAAACAAAATATTTAAAATACAGGAACTAGGGACGCCTGGGTGGCTCAGGGGTTAACCCTCTGCCTTCAGCCCAGGGCATCATCCCGGGTCCTGGGATCGAGTTCCGAGTCGGGCTCTGTGCAGGGAGCCTGCTTCTCCCTCTGCCTGTGTCTCTGCCTCTCTCTGTGTGTCTCTCAGGAATAAATAAATAAAATCTTTTAAAAAAAATACAGGAACTATTTTCTTTATTTAAATTTTGGGGGCGCCTGGGTCGCTCATTTGGTTAAGCATCTGACTCTTGATGTCCGCTCAGGTCATGATGCCCAGGGCCTGAGGTTGAGCCCTGCACCCTGGCTGACACTATGGGGAATTTGCCTGGGAGTCTCTCTCTCTCCCTCTGCCCCTCCCTCCCTCCCACTTGCATGCACTTTCTCTTTCAAATAAACAAATCTTTAAAAATTAAAAAAATAATAATTAAATTGTCATTTACTCTAGAATATCAGTTGGGGATCCCTGGGTGGCTCAGCAGTTTAGCGCCGCCTTCGGCCCAGGGCGTGACCCTGGAGACCTGGGATCATCAGGCTCCACATCAGGCTCCCTGCATGGAGCCTGCTTCTTCCTCTGCCTGTGTCTCTGATTAATAAATAAAATCTTAAAAAATAAATAAATAAAATATCGGTTAATTCTAAGTGATTGCATGTGAATCTTTAGAAATGCCGTAAGTATATGTACTGCTGGTATTTCTGTGAAGAGATGTTAGATTGAACTTTAGTTGTGCTTTTTTGTGGTGGATTATTGCCAAGACTAAAGTCATACTGTGCAGTAAAAATACCCTTTTTCTAGGTTAGCAGGATAGTAAAGCTTTTGTGAGATGTGAGAAGTTAAGCAATCGGGGGTGGGGGGTGGGGTGGGAATGTGGCTTAGAGCAGGATTAGCGGAACATAACTAATGAGGAAACAGTTTGAGATGCGTCTCCCACTAAAGGATCAAAGGACAGACTGTTGGAATCTGACGATGCTGGTAACGATAACTAACATTCGAGTGCTTCTGACACCAGGCAGTGTGCTAAGCACTTTACAGTGAGTGTCCTCACAGCAGCCCCATCTGGCAGCAGATCCTCTCCTGCATATTTTACGGATGAGGGCGTTGAGGTTTACTGAGCTGAAGTTGCACACCCAGGCTGTGGGAGCCTGCCTTCAAACCAGGTTGTCTCGTACTTTAGAGCCCATGATGTGAGAGCAAAGTGTGATTTTAAAAGATTTGGAAGCAGAAGGGGACTCCTAGGCCAAGGTCGAGTCACTGTCTCTAAACCATACTAGTTCTAAGCTTGGTTGGAGCCTGCACCATCATTTAAACTACACTGACTTGTCAGTTTAAAACATTAGGTCATTATGAGGAAGTACATACAACAGATGTTAACTTGTTCTGAGAATTTGTAATGCATTCTTCAGGGTTTGTTTTGTTTTGTTTTTAAAGATTTTATTCATGAGAGACAGAGAGAGGGGTGCAGAGATACAGGCTGAGGGAGAAGCAGGCTCCATGCAGGGGGCCCGACACGGGACTCGATCCCGGAACCCCAGGATCAGGCCCTGGGCCAGAGGCAGACACTCAGCCCTGAGCCACCCAGGCGTCCCCATTCTTCAGTTTTAATAAGTGTATTCTTATATAGCAGCCCCTCCTTCCTTTTAATGCCTTAACACACAGACACACAGGGAAGAATAAACATTCCCTACATAGAGCACATCCAGAGTTTACCTAGGTTCCCTTGGGCAACTTTGTGAAGACTTTATAGCTCTGTAGCACTGGTTCTTTGCTATCAGATGGTATTGGCTGAATTGTGGATACTGGCTGACCGTGGATTAATTGCTTTGGCAAGTTCTCTAAACTATACCATTTAATATCTTGATAGTCCTGTTTTAGTTGGCAGTGTTCAATGCGCTGTTGAAAGAGCTGTGTACCTGAACTACTTGGGCTTGGCATTAAGTGACCTGACAGTCAAAGTTGTTAATGTTGACTTGGTCTGGATCCTTTTGGACAGTGCAGTGTAAGAAAGCTACCTGTGGAAAGGCACAAACTAAAAGGAGCAATCGTTTTTAAAATCCTGAAGGCTGGCTTGTTAGAACTAGAGAGTTCCTTACCACATTCCAGAATGTTAGGGTTTGTAGCTTGCAAGATAATTTTGGACAAGTGAAGTCAGGTGTACAACTTGAATCTCTGTTTTTTGGAGTGGCATACCTTTAAATGTAAGCATATTAGTGCTAGACCATGACATTTTATGGAAGACAGGAGTGTTTGAGGTATAAGGACTAAATGTTGAAGACTATTGGCATAGTCATTAGCCTCTTCTCTAAACTGCACCTTTGTACCGAGGTCAAAAAGAATTAATTCAGTGGGTCGTTTGATCTGACCCAGAGGAGGCCCCGTCTAAAACAAGCTTAAATCAGTATTTTTTAATTTTCAAGTTTTATTCTGGTAAATTAGTTGAGAATTCAGTCAAGTTCCATATAACACAAATTGCCCTTTTTCTACCCTATAAGAAAAAGCCAATTGGCTAGTATCTATTTTGCTAATATGTGTCTTAGGCATTATAGGGACTGCAAGAGAAAATCTTGTCTATGCTTTAGAATTTGTAATGTGACCTATCTATTCAGACTTCTTTTTCATCTGTGTGAGAGGCAATAGTAACACTAACACGCCTCTGGAGTAGGAAGTACTACAGGAAGTCAGACACTTTTTAAATGCCTTTAGAAATAACTTGAGAATGTGGCACCTTCACTAATCATCATTCACTTATATAAAGTACCTATACATACAAATCATATTTGAAAGCCATATATAACCTTTAAGATTTATCTTTAAAGAAATTATTTTGATGTAATACTTCCGAGTATATTATAATTAAGCAAAATTGCTTTGTTAAATATAGCACGGATATCTGAGCATTTAATTTGTGCTTATGTTATTGATACAATGATGGAAAAGACAGTAAAGGTGTTCTTACAGAACTTGCTAGTGGAGCAAGCAAAAATAAGCAAGAAAAATATCAGATACTGATGTGATTGTGTAGACAATTAAAACATGGTGATATCATAGAGTGAGTGAATGGCTGCCTCAGGTCTGCAAAGAAGGTGAAATGTAATCTGGACTTTAAGGAGGAGCTGATTTGGGGGTGATTTGATGGTGATGAGGGCGTTTAAGGCAGGGAACAGCCTGTAGGCCTAATGGCAAAAATATACTTGGTATATTCAAATTACCAAAAGAAGATTTAACTATACTTCGTGCTTTTTTTTTTTTTTTTTTTTTTTTTTTTTTTTTAATTTATGTGAGAGAAAGAGCACAAGCAAGGAGAGTGGCAGATGGCAAGGGAGAAGGAGGCTTCCCGAGGCGCAGGGAGCCCGATGTGGGCCTGGATCCCAGGACCCTGGGATCGTGACCTGAGCCGAAGGCAGACACCTGACCAAGTGAGCCACCGTGGTGCGCCTACCTTCATATTTCAAGGAAAACTTCTTGTCAGAAATCTCCTTATACATATTTCGTGTTTTCCAGCACATCGTACACATTTGGATTGGGGATATGATAACTTTTAAAACTGGAAATTTCCTCAGACATCCTGGAATTAACTTCTCTGTTTCCTGTATTTCTATCCTCATGAATGACTACTCTGACAAAGACTGTGTCATCAGAACACACCTTCAGCTAACAGTTTTGTTTTGTTTTTTCCCGTGATTGTTTTTCAGTTCACTAGGAGAAAAGCAAACTTTGTCAGTAAGCAAGTCATGGTACATAATAGGAGACCTATTTCTTCCCTTGTCTTTGGCAGTTAAAGACAGTGAATGTTTCCAGTCTTACTTCATTTTCAGTCATCTGTCCACTGATAAGTGCCTTGTGGCTCTGAGTGATGTGGCTCTGAGTGTTGGCTGAAAGGACTCAGCATTGGGATCTTGGAATCAGTCGGGTGACCAAATGCAGGAATGCTCTCTTTAGCTGGAATTTAAGAAATGGGTTGTTTATTAGCTTTTTAGAATGTTTATCATTGTATTGAAATATTTTCATGTATTTTATTCCGTAAGATCCAGTTCAGGTTAGGATTTTTGCAGATAACATATTCCATAAAATTTATACTTGCACCAGACAGGTCTACCTTAAAAATCATTCACTCGTAAATGCTTGTTGAATATCTATGCTTTACTTGTTTCTGAGAAATACAAGAAGCAAAAGACATAGTCCCTTTCTCATAGTCCCTTTTCTCATAGTCCCTTTGTAGTCAGAGTAGGTTATAGGGATAGAAGGTCTCAGGAAAAAAAAAAAAAAATGCATGTTTAAACTCCATGCTTCTCAGATGACCCTTGGAGCCTTACAATCTGAAAATAGCCAGTTTCCATGCTGCTAAAATAATCGGCTCTGGCATTTGGTTCATCTCCAATTTCATTGCCACCCAAACTTTTGGGTCTTTCAACTGGTAGGTATAAATTGGATTAGGTGAATAAGTTTGTTAAACTAGATAAATAATGGAATAAAAAACTAAATACAGAAAAAAATGAAAATAGGGCAGAATTGAGGAACATGACCTCTGGAATATCATCAAAGTAATAGTGGTGTAAAAGGATTAAAACATTTCTTCTTTAGGAATAGTGACAATAATGTGGTGATGTAGATAATGATGGCAGTAGAGACTTATTGTCAAAACTGCAAGCCTAAGCAGGAATTTTTTTTTCTTTTTTTCTTTTGTCTCCTTGAAAGGTGATGTTGGGGGGTGGGGAGGGATAATGTGTACTGAAATAATCAGAATTACGTTAGATAATCAGAAAACATCTGAAGATGAGTCAAAGCCAGGTAGACCAGAGAAAAGTGATAAACGGGAGATTGGCAGAGATGCCTAAAGTATTTGGGGTGGAAGAGATGCCTATTTTATATTGGTGGTTAAGGACACATAGAGAAATTCATTCATGAGAAAACAACAAACTCTTGATTTCATATATAATTTTAAATATTTTACTTTTCTGATAATGCAATAATATACTTGCTCTTTAAGAAGACACTAAAAAATATTTTAAGAAAACCAGCATCACCATAGCTCCACATGAAGAGACAAACAGTATTTTAGTGTGTTTTTTAAATGTCTGTATGTGATACGTTTTCCCTTAGCACACAAGTATATTGCTAAATTGTGATTTAACAAAATATTATTTTTTAAAAGATTTTTTTTAATAAAGTTTTTTTTAATTTTTATTTATTTATGATAGTCACAGAGAGAGAGAGGCAGAGACACAGGCAGAGGGAGAAGCAGGCTCCATGCACCGGGAGCCTGACGTGGGATTCGATCCCGGGTCTCCAGGATCGCGCCCTGGGCCAAAGGCAGGCGCTAAACCGCTGCGCCACCCAGGGATCCCTAAAAGATTTTATATATTTATTTATTCATGAGAGACACAGAAAGACAGACACAGGCAGAGAGAGAAGCAGGCTCCCTATGGGGAGCCCAACGTGCGACTTGATCCCAGGACCCCAGGAGACGCCCTGAGCCAAAGGCAGATGCTCAACCACTGAGCCACCCAGGCGCCCCTTAACAAAATAGTTAAAAGCTATAATGCCAAATGTACTTCTGGATGCCAGGGTTTTTTCTTTTCCTTTTGTTTTTGCTATAATTCCGCTACAGTATTATAACATTTTGATGAACATACTTTCCATACAAATCTTTGTTTCTGTCTGATTTATTTTTGTAAGGATAGATTCCTAGAAATGGAATTAAGAGATACGGAAGCATAAATACTGAGGATGGTATGTGTTGCCAGATTTCTTTACAAAAAGATTATTCTGTATTGATCTCTGTTCCAACCTGAGGGTTCTTTTCTCTTTACCCTCACACATCTTTGAATACAGCTTTGCTTGCCCTTTTTTTTTTTTTTTTAAAGATTTTACTTATTTGAGAGAGAAAATGAGAGCGAGGGAGAGTGAGCGTGCAAGGGGAGGGGCAGAGGGAGCAGCAGACGCCCCACTGAGCAGGGAGCCTGATGCGGGGCTGAAACCCAAGACCTCAGGATCATGACCTGAGTCAGGGCAGAAGGCAGACCCTTAACCGAATGAGCCACCCAGCACCCTGCTTGGCTTTCTTACTGATTTGTTAGGTAGAAAATGATATTATCTTAAGAGCTTCAGAAAATCTTGGTAAGAGTAGATTTAGTTTCTCAAAGGATTTGGAATCTTTGGAATAGCCTTTATTTCCCTTGAAAGTTGATAAAGTGAATGAAATATACAGGCATTGGGCTTGGTAAAGGAGCGGTTGTGTTTAATGATATGAGGTATTAGTAAGAGTTGAAACAAAGCATATTTGGACTAGAGAATATTATGGTATGTAGAATGCTGAAAGATTTAAGGTGACTTTTAAGATGCTTGTAATGGCACAAAGGTGGAGTGTGGGGAAGCTTTCTGAAATGCATCGTGTAGAGTTACCAGTGGATTCCTTGCAGGAGAGAAGCGTGGTACATAAAAAACTAATATGAGTGAACAGGAAACTGAACTAAATGTTAAAAGATGTACATAATACATAAGATGGATTTCTGCTGGTATTTTTACCCTCTGCTTTCTTTTTGAAATCTGCTCTCTCACAGTGTCTGGAGTACACAGTAGTTTTCACCTTGACTGTTTTTTTCTTCCAACATTCCAGTCACTTTTACTTTATTAATTGATTCTTTGAGGTAAAAATTAGTCTGAAGGAGCAGTTCATGCAGGCAGATAAGAACTTGTCAAACGTTGTGATTTTATTATTTATTTTATTTATTAGAATATTTTATTTATTTATTCATGAGAGACAGAGAGAGAGACACACACACACAGGCAGAGGGAGAAGCAGGCTCCATGCAGGGAGCCCAATGTGGGACTCGATCCCGGGTCTCTAGGATCAGGCCTTGGGCGGGAGGCAGGTGCTAAACCGCTGGGCCACCCGGGCTGCCCAAACATTATGATTTTAGCTGAATGACCTCACGTGGTCCTCATCCTTACACTGTCTTGATTCTTGCCGGTTGTGGATATGAATTGATGACTGTCTTCTGTTCTTCTTTGCTTTATCTTCACCCAACTGTTCTATGGGATGCGTTCACCTTCACATTTCTAACTTTCCATATAGGTACACTTCTCACAGCAGCGCTGTTTTATTCCCTACTGATAACAAATCTGCTCAGTTTTTAATAGGGCCACATTCCCTCGTCAAGTTTCACTGTGGGTGATGTGCCCCCTTTCCTTTCATATTCCTTCTTCCTTAGGAAATTAAACAATCTAATAGTTTTGTGGATTTCAGCATTTCATCAGCCATTTCTTTCACAGAATATTTGAAAAATAGAAACAAAAACCACCCAACTATAGTTTTCTGTAATTTATAGTTTCTAAACTATAGAAAAAGCAATCTTATGTAAGGTTGAAATGTTTTACTTTAAAAGAGACTTTACATTTGTGTGTGTGTGTAGTGGGAGGTAAAGGATAAAATGATACCGTACTTCTGGAACTCGCCTTCCGAAATTATATGGCAAGATAGCTTCATTTTTTAGAGAAGTATCCTGGTGTGGAAAAGCACCAGCTCTCCCAAAATCCTAAAATTCTGTGGCTTAATTTAGGGCATGAGTTTTTTAAAAGATAAGGAACAATAGTTTTTACAAAGATGATTCTTCTGATAGTCTGAGCCCTCAGCCTTTTTCCTTTAACTCTCCCTCCATGTCTTTGTAAAAAGAACAAGTATTTTTAGTTCCCGTCCTGGCACAAATCCTCCTCCTGGGCTTAGATTTTCTTCCGCAGTAACTAAAGCAGCGAGCGCAGTTGCTTCCAAGCTCCACATTCCATCTCCTGTTCTGCGGCACCTCGCCCTGCGCGGAGGCTTTGTGGGCCCATCCCAGATCCTTTGATGGACCCAGGCCCGCCGCGACCTCCAGAAGCGGACCTAACCCCACTCCCCGGTGTAAAGCCTTTCTGATAGCCGTAGTTCCTATATCAGACATCTGTGCGACGACCCCGCGTGCTCGTTGGGAATCACCTACAACTTCTCTGCTTACCATGCAGCTCTACCTTTGTTTTTAGTACTGGTGGTGAGAAGTCATTGAAGACGTTGCTTATTGTTTTTAGGTCTTCAGCTGTTGTTAAGACGCCTACTTTAGATTTCCAAAGAAACATGTCATTTCATAAGTGGTTTATTATGCAATTCAAGATATAAGCACTGTATACAGATATCAAAAGAAAATTTTGAAGTCCTCAATTTAGGAAACAAGCCTCTGTTTATGACCAGTGTGATTTATATACTCACATACCAGCAGTCAGTGCAGTTTCTGCTTTGGTGTGTGCAGCTAATATACGTTGTTACCCACTATGTGTTCAAAATAGAGCTCTGTTATGTTCTCAGCTCTGCTGTGTGAATTGGATGTTGACTGGTTTGCAGCCTGGGAAAAGATACTGCTCTCAAGTCAATTAGAAAAAAATAGGCATCCTTACAGATGGCATCTCCTGCTAGCCTTCCATTGCATTTGTCACATGTCTGGTGGTATCTGCTGTTGGTTTGTTTTTCTGCTTCCTCAGTCTCACTTTCAGTTGAGTGCTTCAGTCTGGGTGAAGAGTGGCAGCCCTGGAAGCATTTCCCTTGGCTCATTCCCAGGCAACACCAATTGTGAGTCTCTTTAGGTGGAAAACTCATCATTTTGTATTTAAAATGCAAATACTGAGACACTTGAGTGGCTCAGCGGTTGAACGTCGGACTTTGGCTCAGGGCGTGATCCCGGAGATCCGGGATTGAGTCCCACATCAGGTTCCCCTTGAGGAGCCTGCTTCTCCCTCTGTGTCTGCCTCTCTCTCTCTCTCTCTCTCTGTCTCTCATGAATAAATAAATAAAATCTTTTAGATAGATAGATAGATAGATAGATGCATGCAAGTACTTCAGTGTCTGTGCTTCAGATTGAATACATATCTCTTCCAGTTTTATCTTGTTTTCATTCAGATTTCTGTAGGCTAAAATTTCATTTATTAGAAGCTCAAAAATAGAATTTATTATTCTTCTTATTTTTTAAGATTTTATTTATTCATGAGAGACACAGAGAAAGAGGCAGAGACACAGGCAGAGGGAGAAGCAGGCTCCGTGCAGGGAGCCTGATCCAGGACTCGATCCCAGAACCCTGGGATCACACCTTGAGTGGAAGGCAGATGCTCAACTGCCGAGCCATCCAGGTACCCCTGGAATTTATTTTAATTAAGCCTTTTAAGATATTAATATTGCCTTTTAGAGTAAGAAAGGCTAAGAATCTAAAGAATAGAAAGGTGACTAATGAAGACAAACTGGACAAAATTTGATTTCCATTTAGAATTTTTTTGAATTGAGGACCGAAGGTATTTACTTTAGCAAAATATGTGTGTACGTACATGTGTTTGTTTATCACACATATATAGTCAAGAAAAAGTAGCATTGGGGCACCTGGGGTGGTTCAGTCAGTTGAGTACCCCACTCTTTTTTTTTTTTTTTTAAGATTTTATTTACGTATATGACAGCACAAGCAGGCAAAGGGAGAGGGAGAAGCAGGCTCCTCCTCACCGAGCAAGGAGCCCTACACAGGGCTCAGTCCCATGAGCTAAGCTGAAGACACACACTCAACTGCCTGAGCCAAAGTATCCCACTCTTAATTTTGGCTCAGCTCATGACCTTGGGGTGGTGAAATTGAGCCCTGGGCCCTAGGGGCCCAGTGGGGAGTCCGCTTGAGATTGCCTCCCCCTGTTCTTCCCATGGCTCACAAGCACACAAGTGCTCTCAATCTCTCAGTAAATAAATAAATCTTAAAAAAAAAAGTATTTGCTAAGAATGTTACATGGTCAATGTACTTCTATAATTAATGCGCCCAAGCTATTAAGCTATTTTTCTTCTTTTCCCTTTCCTATGCTTACCTTCATCCCATACTAATGTATGCCTTAATATGTCCATGAACTCTGAGAACTTTTGAACAGGCGTGGTTGCTGTAAGTGCAGCATTTATAAAGTAAAAATCTATTCCAGATGTGATGGCTATCGGGTATTTAGTGAACCGGATTGAGTCGCCAAATCATGCTTGAATAGTGAACTAAAAACTATAAATATTAGGCTAAAGAGAGAAAAAAAAACTAAAGCTTATGATAGAAATGGGAGGTGTCATTTCAAGGGAAAGAATGAGATAAATTGTATCAATAAATTTTGATTGATTGCACCAAACACCTAAAATGGTGTTTAAAGGGTGGTAAAGGGCTAAAAGACAGATGGTCAGAATTTGTTCCCTGAAAGTATGCTGAGACGCGCATAGTTATGACATTGTGTGTGTCTGTGTGTAGGAGACATATGTAAGTTGTGACAGTTGTAATGAATGCCCTGTTAGAGAGCCAGGTGATGTGTGAGTGGATAAAAGGCACCTGATCCAGCCTGAAAAGGTCAAGAATCTGAATCTTAGTGGGCAACAAGGAGTCCTCAGGCCCATGTAGAGCGGGCATTCCAAAGAGCAAAGCAGAGAGGCATAAAGTGAGGAAATATGTGGTACATTTGGGCATAACAGTTTTCTCTTAGGGTTATGAAGGGTAATGGGGTCAGTGAGGAGCAGGGGGCAGCAGCTTGTTCAGCAGGGGCCTTATTTGCCTCATCCTGATTTTAAACAAGCTCCTGTCCTGATCTGGTTTGCCTAAACTAAATGGGTCCCATAGACTAAAGAAATCAACAGTGTTTGGGTTGAAAGAGTTGATGCTATTTCTAATATTACTGTGGAGGCTGTTTTCTAGTTTGGAGGTGAAATCATTCTTTTCCTGAGGAAGTCTCAGAGTGCTCTACAAATGATAACTCATTACGCCAAATGTTTTAACACTTAGCTTCACACTGCTTTTGATCATTCACATGTAAGCAAATGGCATTAGGCTGTCAGCATTGAGCAGGTACACAGTGGCAGCAAAATGATGGCAGAGGAGAGAGAGTACGTGTGAAACTCCGACGCTGGAGAGTGGTGTCTGGAGCAGCACTGAATGAGGCAGATCTCAGTTCCATGAGTTTCTGGATTCACTTTCCCTTTGGGTGCTCTCAAACCTTGTTATTCAGAGTTTAGTCCAAGAACCAGCAGCATCAGCATCACCTGGGAATTTGGAAATGCGGCGTCTCGGGTCCCAGCCCCAGACCTCCTGAATCAGAGTCTGCAGTTGAATAAGATCCTCAGGTGACTGCTGTTCACCGGAGAGTTTGAAAAGTACCATTCTAGGCAATAACTAACGGTTTGTGAAGCTCTTTAATTAACTGAGCCTTCTGGCTTTATTATTTCAGTCTTAGTTAGGATAGTAAGTTTTTGGAAAGTAGGTATCAAGGTTACTAGCTATTATATTTTCTTTTTCCAAGTGGATGGATAAAGGTTAGAAATGCAGATTCTGGAGTCGGATTGTCTGGATTCAAATCTTGGCTCTGCCACTTGTACATGGTTTCTTCGTTCGTTGAGGGCAACTGCAGTGAGCAAAGGTAGAGCCCACCACCCCACTGGTCTGTGACCTGTAGTCGAGTTACCAATAAGCCTTTGTTGTGTGTTTGGGGGCAGGAGAGTTCATTTTTGTCAGTATTACTGGATTCATGGTCTCTTGATCTTAACTGACGCACCAGTTACTGAAAAGAAGGCATAGCATTTGGGAAACTTTTCAACTTCAGTAGAAAAAAAACGTTTTAATGAATAATAGACTTTCAGCTTCAGTGTAAAAAAAGTATATAAATAGATTTAAAAATGATGGCAAATCTGATTAAATCATAACATGCTAAGAAATAGTAGGAACAGTTTGCTAACAGAGCTTAAAGATTTTTACCAGTGCTCTGATCTTGTTTTCTGCAGGGGGCAGCTGGCATTTTATGTTATGTGGGAGCCTATGTCTTTATCACTTACGATGACTATGACCACTTCTTTGAAGATGTGTATACTCTCATTCCTGCTGTAGTGATCATAGCTGTAGGAGCCCTGCTTTTCATTATTGGCCTAATTGGCTGCTGTGCCACAATCCGGGAAAGCCGCTGTGGACTTGCCACGGTAAGTTACCACTTCACCAACTGCATGTGTCACCGTAGTATGTGGGAATATTTCATTTGTAACTGGCTTGAATCGAGCATGAGACACCGTAGGCTCTTTGCCTCTTAAGATTGAAACAAAATTAGCACTTCTCTGCAATCTAGCAGTTATCTCTGGTAACTGTTTTTATATCAAGATAATATTTAGAGCAGTTTTTAAAATTTGTATTTAATTTTGACACTATTTTCTTCCTTACAGTTTGTCATCATCCTACTCTTGGTTTTTGTCACAGAAGTTGTTGTTGTGGTTTTGGGATACGTTTACAGAGCAAAGGTATGTTGTCTACTGTAATTCACATGTTTTAAAATTAATTAATTTCATTTGATTAATGTACACAGTTTGATTAATTTTAATTAATTTAATCAATTAATTTTAATTAATTAAAATTGTGTAATTCACAGGTTTAAGTATTTCAGATAGAACAAATTCATTTTATCAGAGTAAACATTTTCTTTTGCCTTTCTTCAGTTTAGTCACTGCTTTAAAAATCTAAAGTAAGTTAGAAGTTGCACAGAGTAAGGGATGCCTGGGTGGCTCAGCAGTTGAGCATCCGCCCTCAGCTCAGGGCGTGATCTTGGAGCCCCGGGATCAAGTCCCGTATCGGGCTCCCTACATGGAGCCTACTTCCCCTATCCCTGCCTCTCTCTGCATCTCTCATGAATAAATAAATAAAATCTAAAAAAAAAAAATTGCACAGAGAACAGATTGATAGTTGCCATTCATGGGAGATTGGGTGAAATGGATGAAGGGAATCAAAAAGTACAAACATCCAGTTACAAAGTAAGTAAATCATGGGGATATAATGTACAGCATGGCAACTTAAGTTAGTATTACTATAATGTATATTTGAAAGTTGCTAAGAGAGTATATCTTAAAAGTTCTCTCATCACCATAAAATTATATAATTATATGTGGTGAAGGAATCAGACTTACTGTGGTGATTATTTTCCCTATAAAAAGTTTGAACCACACTGAAACTAATATATAATGTTAGATGTCAGTTTTACCTCAAAAAAAAGCATTTAGTAAACATAAGTCCAGTTTTCTGGCTTAATAAAGAGAACATACCAAAGAACTGGGCTTTTGTTTTCTGTTTAAGAATACTGAAACATTTCAGGCTCTTCTTTCTGAACACTTATTTCCACCAAACGTACCCGTGTAGGCATCTGAGATTGTGTTTAATGTGGATTTTGATCTCAGGAAGTCTGCTGAAAGTTTGATTATTTCAGTTTTGTTTTGTTTTTTTTTTTTTAGATTTTATTTATTTATTCATAGAGATGCAGAGAGAGAGAGAGTAGCAGACACATAGGCAGAGGGAGAAGCAGGTTCCATGCAGGGAGCCTGACGTGGGACTCGATCCAGGGTGTCCAGGATCACGCCCTGGGCTGGAGGCAGCGCTAAACCGCTGCGCCACCAGGGCTGCCCTGATTATTTCAGTTTTAATGTATTTTTCTACTACAGTAATTTTTTTCTACAATGTATTCTGCGCTGTGTCAGTTGGGATCTTATGAGAAGTACATGCAAAGATGGAATTCAATGTACATGGATTCTGTTAGAGCAAAGGCCTATGAGAGAACATGGAGAAGGAACCAGGACTGGCTGAGAGCTAGCAGGCCTAATGCAAGTGTAATCCCCAGTACTTGTTAGTGTAATTATGTAGTTAATTAAATATTGACTAAGTCCATGAAAAATATGAGTACATGAAAAAAAGAAAATTGAATGATTTGAAAAGACTTGGTAAAAACAAGTAGTTACTAAAACATTTCTGATCAAATCAGGTATGGGTATGATCACTATAAAAGTTTAGGGGAAATTTATTAACATTTAGTAGAATTCCACACTTTGATTGTGTTATGTCTCTGCAGTTTCAAGAAACCCAAACTGGAAGTCATTGTCAATGTATTAAGGATGTGATTTGTGCAGAACAAATGATAAAGAGCTCTAGTCAGTGGATCCTCTGCAAAGACAAGATAGGCTTACATCTTAAGATTGGTGTGAAATACCTATTTCTGTGGTTCAAGCTAAATGAAAATGTTTACTTTTTTAGAAGTCTTTGATTTTTATGGACTTTCTCAGTTAACCAACCAAGCACTACTGACCACGGGAGGCTTCTCCATTTTTAAATCCAGTATAAGTGCATTTATGGCTCATTTTTACATGTGGGGTAATAATGAAAAACACAGATGTCCTTTGGATTGGAGATAGTATATGAAAGTCAGTTTGGGTCATGGTTAGGTCTTTTCGTTCCACAAATATTTGTTAGGAATAGTTTTAGAACTTTGTCAAAATCATAGATGGCCTACTTGGATTTCAAACTATATTTGACAAAAATATTTATATATAGGTACCCATAAATATATACACCCAGCTCACCCAGTTGACCTTTGAACAACACAGGTTTTGTTTTTTTTGTTGTTGTTTGTTCGTTTGTTTTTTTAACACAGGGGTTTTGTATGTACAAGTTAACATGGGACATAAATCTCTGGACCCCAAAGGGTAGAGATCAGCCCGAGGGGTTTCCTACTGGCCCATATATTCTCTATGTAAGACATGCTAGAGAATATTCAGCTATCCCCTTTATTACATTAAAGCTGTCTGCTGAAAGAAGGATTTGTTTTAAAATTTGATTCATCCAGGCCCACCTCTAACCCCAGACTTTTTCATGTGGTTGATTTGTTCATGCAGAATTTCCAGCTAACCCTTAACTAAACTTTATAGGCACACCCTAGTGACTGTTCCACAGGGGGGAGACGTTACAGCCCTTTGTAAAATTCTTCTGGAGCTTCAATTAGAGGCTGTTGTAATATCTAATCACAACTCACTTTCCTCATTTGAGGCAAGATAATAGAAACATTAAACCAAGAGCAAGTAATTTCTGGACAAGATAGTCCTCCCCCCCCCCCCCCCCCCCGCCTCCATCCCCCTTGATGGATTCTGCTACAATGTATATTTTAAAGATTAAATCTGGGACTCTGAATTCCTTAAGGGCCAGGCCCTCATCTTTGCCCAGCAGTGGCAAGGTGCCTGACCTGGTATAATAAGTGTGATGAATTGGTGGATTGATTGAATGAAAAAAAAAAATATTACACAGCAAGACTTCTAGTCTCATTTAATATAGCAAAGTGTACTATTCTAATTTGTACATATTTAGCTTTCTTTAAATTACCTCAGAATGAGCTCCAGATGAATCGTTGGTCAGCTGAGAAGTTCAGATTTCCTCAGCTTATAAATTCCCTGTATGGAAGGGCGATGTAAGATTTCTGATTTCTGTTTTAGAACTAAATTGAGGGCTTCATTTTCCTTTGCCCTTTGAAAAAAAATGGCTTGGTTCTGGACATAGAAAAAGATGGTTGTGAGTTGAGATCCTGCCTTCTGTGCCTATCTTGAGGAGTGAGAGGTCCTGCCAACTTGAACACCAAGGCAGCTGTTGCCAGCCACCCCTGCTTGCCCCTCTTTCCTCTTTCTTCGTCACTTCCTTTTCTTTTACCTATTTTGCCTGTTTTTGCTTTCCACCTACAGTGCCATCTAAGGTTAAACAGGCCTACCTTAAATTAATTAATTGGGGTATAACTTTAGAGCTATGATAAAAACATAATAGAGGTATTCTTTCTGTAACTTAGAGTTTTAAATCAAAGGCATAATATGCCAATTTAATATTCAAACCACTGATACATAAGGTACCAGGCAAAGATGCCCCAAAAAGGAATGCATTGGATTATGCCCCTACGGGTTATCCACTTTATCACATAACTGGTATAATTACTAAGTGGGCCTAATCAGCTTAGAAGGGTAAGGAGAATCTTAACGCAAGCATATTTTACTAAATGACACTTTCTTGCCACTGTAGTGATTGGCAGCAATAAGTTAGAAAGGATTTATTTCCTGTCTTTCCATTCACACAACATGGAACTGCACTTTTTTTATAAAGTGCCACTTATACAGACTGATTTTTTTTTTTAACCTGCTGATTACTTCTGCATATTTGGCCAAATCTCAACATTGAATTAAAAACTGGAAAGCATGTTGGTATTTGTTCCAAAAGTTGAAGTTGGGCGGGGGTAATTATTTTTGCCTCTGTTGGAACAAAAAGTGAGTAGGTCCAACCTACTAAAAGTTTACTTGAAACGGAAAGCATGGGATCCCTGGGTGGCCCAGCGGTTTAGTGCCTGCCTTTGGCCCAGGGCGCGATCCTGGAGACCCGGGATCAAATCCCACGTCAGGCTCCCGGTGCATGGAGCCTGCTTCTCCCTCTGCCTGTGTCTCTGCCTCTCTCTCTCTCTCTGACTATCATAAATAAATAAAAATTAAAAAAAAAAAAAAGAAACGGAAGGCAGTTCATTTATAATTTAGGATATGTGTCTCAGGGTTCAGCTGCGTTCTCCCTCTTAAATAGGTTGTTAATCTTCCATCTTGCACACAGTCTTGTTTGAATGCTTTTAATCTGTCTGAATTTTCAGTTGAATCTCCATAGAGGTAGGAAGGGTTCACAGAGATGTCTGCCAACTTGCCATACATGTGACTTAGGGTATTTTAGCTGAAGTCTTGACAAATATTAATTATACCAGTATTTTTAAGGAACCAAATTCTTTGTTTTGATTCAGGTGGAAAATGAGGTCGATCGCAGCATTCAGAAAGTGTATAAGACCTACAATGGAACGAACCCTGATGCTGCTAGCCGGGCTATTGATTATGTACAGAGACAGGTGAGCTCTCTTGAGGCAGATTTGTTTTTGAGAGCCAATTACTGTTGGGTCCACCTTAAACTAGCTGCTGTTACTAGATAAATTAGACATCTATTCTCATAGCCATGGTTATCTTCATGATGTCTAATATTTTTACCTTCACACTTGAAAATTTTTTTCCATTGTCACCTAATCAAAGCCAGATAAGAAGCATTTGACTTTTTACCAAATAATTAGTGAGAAAGGTGATCATGAAAGACAGGTATGATCACAGGGAAAGGTGGGAGCCTTGAGGGACTTCAGAGGAGGTAAGAGGTTTTTTTCATTTACCTTTAGAAAGCGAGACCAGAAAAGATAACAGACAAAACTATAAAAAAAAAAAAGAAAAGAAAAAGAAAAAAAGAAAAAGAAAAAGAAAAAAGGACAATTTGAAATACATGAAGGTAGAGAGAATAGTACAGTACCCATAAACTACCCCCAAATTGACAATTTTTTGTCAATCATATTTCACCCTTTACCCCATGTATCTTTTGCTTGATTACATTAAAGCAAATCTCAGACATTTCAGAGAAAGTATTTGAAGCACGTTGTCATTGGAAATATTATTTAACTCAGAACCAGGTATTTACCATGTAAGATATGAAGATTTTTCTTAGCTATAAATTACCCCTTGTGGGTAATGTGGTTTTCATGTGGAGATTCTAAAATTACTTGTCATATGTGGCTATTTAAGTCAGAATTTAAAATTAAAAAAAAAATTTTTTTAATTCAATTCCTTAGTCATCCCAGCCACATTGTAAGTGTTCAGTAGCCTCAGGTGGCTAGTGGCTAATATGTTGAATATGCAGACACAGAACATTTCTGTCATTGCAGAAAGTTTTATTGGACCTCACTGGTCTAGAGTAGCTGAAAGCTCTGCAGTGCACAGAACTCTAAAGTTCCACACAGGAATATGTGTCTTATGAGGACTGATATTTCTCTTTTCTTCCCCGCTAGCTGCATTGTTGTGGAATTCACAACTATTCAGACTGGGAAAATACAGACTGGTTCAAAGAAACCAAAAACCAGAGTGTCCCTCTTAGCTGCTGCAGAGAGACCGCCAGCAGCTGTAATGGCAGCCTGGCCCACCCCTCCAACCTCTATGCCGAGGTAAGTGTGATTTCTTGGCCAAGACTTGACTCTAGCTTGGTAACCTGTTTTTCTCTGTGATTTGTCTTTACCTAGATCTTCTTTTCTATACTCTTTGACCTGTCTTTAATGCTCTTCTAGGTTGTTGTAAATTCTTTTTAAATGTATTGTCTTTCCCTCTGTAAGTGTTTGTTATTTTCATTTCTGCCACTGAGCAGTAATACTTGACCTTGCAGCTTTCACTTTTAAATGACTTCTAATGAGAATAACTGTGTTTCAGGGATGTGAGGCTCTAGTTGTAAAGAAGCTACAGGAAATCATGATGCATGTTATCTGGGCAGCGCTGGCATTTGCAGCTATTCAGGTAAGCGCAGCTAACCAAGGAGTTGTCATCAGAGTCTGCTGATTCACTGATGTCAGCTGTGCATGGTTTTCATCATTAAGTACGCTTAAAACTTTGTGTATATAGATAGATAATTTGTAAGTGATTGAGAACCAGCCACCAGTTACCAACACCTGTCATTTCCTGTCTCTAGACCTAGACCCAAGATGGTTCCAAGAAACCACAGATCTGTATTTGAGGGAACTCTGCTCTATTTTCTTGATTAGTGAGTTCAAAATACATACTGTTGTCCTAGTGTATTCTTGGGAGGTATTTTAATAGAAGCTCTCAAAATTTTAAAAATTGTACTGCTTTATTTCACTTTGGAAATGGAAAGCTTTATTTCAGTCTTCTTGTACTCTTTCTTCTGGTTCTCATTTTTCTGTCCTCAAGGGTTTTATATGTCCATATATGTTAATCAGGAACTGATCCTACAACCCTAGGTTCTTAAACTGATAAGAGCAGTTTCATTGCTTTACAGAAAAGATCGAGTGAAGACTGAGGTTCTGATCTCTTCTGTATTTGTGGACTTAGTTTTTCCAGACTGACAGCTATCAAGGAATCACTTGGCACATCTGCAGGTGAACCATGCCATTATTGGTAGCTGAGGGGACTTGTTTTCCCAACTCCTACCGGTGAAAACAGTCTTTTTCCCATCTAGTAATGGCATGTGCAGAGTAGCTGGTGACTGTTTAATTACTTCTCACTTTACCTACTCCTCCTTCCCTCTCCCACCATATCCCACTCACGCACCCTCATCCTTATCCCTCACCTGAAAATAAGAATAAGAAAAAATAACTATTTTTTCGCTCAGTACAACTGCCTACAGTGCTAGTTTCTCAGGCATATACAATATATCTTAGGGATTATCTTAAACTCAGAATAGCCAATCGTTTGAAATGATTGAGAAGCCTTTGCATCAGATCTAGTTCTCAGAGTGTTCTTTTGGTGGTTCTTGAAATATGCTTCAGGCCTAGAGAACCTATTTTAAGAAAGTGTAAGTAGGGATCCCTGGGTGGCGCAGCGGTTTAGCGCCTGCCTTTGGCCCAGGGCGCGATCCTGGAGACCCGGGATCGAATCCCACATCGGGCTCCCGGTGCATGGAGCCTGCTTCTCCCCTCTGCCTGTGTCTCTGCCTCTCTCTCTCTCTCTCTGTGACTATCATAAATAAATAAAAATTAAAAAAAAAAAAAGTGTAAGTAGCTTTTAAGTGTTAGATAAAAACCAATATAATTGCTAGTTTAAGTGTAAGTTGCTTGTATTGCCTACTCTCTGTATATTTGAACAAAAGCTAGTCTATTTAATAGGAAATGCCTTTCAAAATGGCAAAGAGGTGATTGTTGACTTTGCTGGTATTCAAACAGCCCTGAAATGATTCATTAAAAAGCCTAGCTCTTTATTTGCTGTGGTCTCTGCCCTTCTAAGCATTTACTTTGTGGCTCAGCATAGCAGTAGTATGATGACCAGCAGGCATGTATTTCATATCGTTTCATATCTTGATTGTCTCTGCAAATATATTCATGTAGCTAAAAATAATGAAACATGAAGAAGGTCTCTTTTCCAAGGTGAAATTTTGGTATGTGCATTCTTAATGATTTTATTTGTGTTAATAAATCACATACTAGCATGCAGCAAAAAAGCTTTGAAACTGTAAGGTGCTTATGATCATGAAATACACAGCATGTATAAAGAAGACTGATGAAAATCATTACTTTAGCTATGTCCTTCATCTAGTTACGCTCATTAACCAGGCAGATATTGCTTCATTAAATATATTTTCAGTGGGGGGGGGGCTAATAAATATTTTAATTATTCTCTTAAGTATGCCTTCTCGTATGCATTTTATGCTTAAATCACCCTGATTTAGGTAATGGCTGATAAAGATTTGACGTGTTCAGTTTAGCAAAACTAAGTCAAAGATTCAGAGCTTTCACAGACTCAAAACCTAGTGGCTTTGAAAATTTGAAAACTTTGGTTTTAAGGGGAAAAAACATACATTTGTAATAATGAAAGAATTTCCCTAACATTTTTTTTAAAGAGTACCTGTAAATGTTCTGAACTTTTGATACTCAAAATCTGATTTAAATTGATGCCCTAGGTGTGGAAAAGCTGAGCAAAGGCAAAAACAACACAAGCATCAGTGATCTCTAGTGCTTGTATGCCCATCCTGATAGAGAAAGTTAGAGCTAAAGGACACTTGGAGAGTCTGTTGTCCTTGTTTCCCTTGTTTTAAAGGCCATGAAAATGAGGAGGGGGTGGGGTGTGGAGCAAGGATAGTATGACTAATGACCATCAGTGAAGCTTGAATCCTGGCCCATTGTACTCTGCCTCCAATTACAAAGTGAAGAATTAAGGTTCTCAAAAGATTAAATTCCTCAATTCTGCTATGAAACCTGACAGTTAATTGCCACTTCAGCTTAAGAAAATACACAGTGTAATTGCATTGAAATATCGTTGGTACTTTCCTCCAGGTTCTAAAGTGAGGAAGCTCTAATAGCTGGTTTTAAATAATGCTCAGGGCGCCCGTCTGGCTCAGTCAGAAGAGCATGCGACTCTTAGTCTTGGGAGTTGTGTGTTTGAGCCCCATGTTGGGTATAGAGATTTCTTAAATTAAAAAAAACTTAAAAAAAAAAATAATGGTTGAAAGATGACTTTTGGTGGTGGTGTATCTGTTTGGTGGTGTAACTGTTTGAACCATGGTCTTTTTTTAATTTGAGTGTGATTTGTGGTACTGTTACATTACATTTTGTTCAAGTTCCAAGGCATACAGTGAGTTTAGGAAGAAATTTTCTCATAAACTTAATTTACCAATAGAAGGCTCTAGTTCACACGTTAACAATCTGTAGGCCCTTTGGGCCAAAGCTATTCCACTGCCTCTTACTGTGTTAGCCACACTCCTTTAATATCATCTGTGACTGCTTTTGTGTTATAGTGGCAGAGTTGTGTGACAGAGACTGATTTTGTCTGTTGGTTCACAAAGCCTAAAATATTTACTGTTTTCCCTTTAAGAAAACATTTGTTGACCCTTGTGCTAGTCTAGTTAAATGATCTAGGCTTGAGTAGGACCAAAATAATGAAGAAAATCCTGAAAAATACTAGTTAATTCTTAAAACAGTTTTTTTCTTTTTTTAAGATTATATTTATTTATTCATGAGAGACAGACATAGACAGGGGGAGAAGCAGGCTCCCTGTGGGGATCCCGATGGGGAACTCAATCCCAGGATCCTGGGATCCCGACATGACGCTCAACCACTGAGCCACCCAGGCATTCTGCAACAGCATTTTTTAATATAAGAGAAAGATTCTTAAAATTTTGCTACACTCCTTATTTTGTTTTAGGTAATCTCCACACCCAACATGGGCCTCTGTCCTACAACCTCAGTATCAAGTCTCATGCTCCACCAAATGAGCCAGCCAGGCACTCCTTGTTAGCTTTTTAAAATCAGCAAGATTTTTGACTTCTTTGAGCATAGCCAGCCTCTTAAATTAAGAAATGATCAATTAGGAATTTTATATCTAAAAGATCTGGTCATAATAATGGGTAAAAATGTAGGTTTTGATTTGGCAATCTCTTAAGTATCTGCTGTGAGTAAGGCTTTCTGCAAAGTAGGGGGAAATGGGAATTGTCTTTGGAGTCTCATGAAGTTGGCGTGTCCTCAAGATGGAGTGATCAAGAGCAAACTGTCACAGAGGATTGTTTCTCAGGGCCAGGCTGCTTTTTTTCTGGTCGGTCAAGTGTGAAAGAGGTTGAGCCTGCTGTTTTCTTCCTGCTGTTTCTTGATTGCCAGTTATTCATTAAAATGAGTTAAAATACATAAGTAACACTTTAGATTGATCCCCCAGATAGTTAAAATCTAGTGGGTTGATTCTGACATACATTTAAAGAAATATTTCAAGTAATTTTTCATTAAAAATTTAAACCAAGGCTTGGGAAGCTAATTCTTGAATGGCTAGGTTTTGTTTTGTTTTGTTTTGTTTTTAATTTAGAGGAAATTAATCTTTTTAATTTTTAAATCTTTTATTTATTTATTCATAGAGAGAGACAGACAGACAGAGACACAGGCAGAGGGAGAAGCAGGCTCCATGCAGGGAGCCTGACGGTGGGACTCGATTCCGGGTCTCCAGGATCACGTCCTGGGCTGCAGGTGGTGCTAAACCACTGCGCCACCAGGGCTGCCCGAGGAAATTAATCTTAATTGTTAACTTTTTATAGGTTTTACCCACTTGATATAATTTTTTTCAGATGATATAAATTTAGTGAAATGTAAGTCTCCCTGTCAGTCTTATGCTAGTTCTTGAGTCCCATTCCATATCCCTTCAAGTAGCAACCACTGTTACCAGGTTTCTGTATATCCTTCCAGAAGTAGTTTTGTTTAGGTGGCAGGTAAATATTTTTTATGTAAATGAAAGCTTATGGTATGTAATTTTCTACCTTGCTTTTTTAAAAGATTGAGTTAATTGTATATTCACATGCATTTTTTTTTTTATTAAGTAAACTCTGCCTCCAACATGAGATGCAAATTCATGACCCCAAGGAGAAGAGTAGCACATTCCACCAGCTGAGCCAGCTAGGCACCCCAATTCACCTGCAGTTTAAGAAGTAATACCATCAGAGTCCTTGTATGCTTTGTCCAGTTTCCCTCAGCGGTAATATTTTGCAAAACTATAGTGTATCACAACCAGGGTATTGGCACTGATACAATCCACCAATTTTATGCAGATTTTTCATTTCTGTTTGTATTTGGTTCTGTATAGTTTTATGACCTGGTAGGTTCCTGTATCCACCACCACAGTCAAGATACTGAACAATTTTAACGCCGTAAGGATTCCACTTAGTACCCTTTTGTTACTAACTGCATCCACCTCCATCCTGTGCCGCCTCCTCCCATACCCTAGCAACCACTAATCTGTTCTCCATTTCTAAGTTTGTCATTTCAATGTATTATATAAATGGAACCTTATGGTATGTAACCTTTGGTTCCTCCTTATGTCTTACTATGGCTGCATAGTGTTCCATTGGGGGGGGGGCATACTTTATAATTTAATCTACATTAATGGGCACTTATATAAGTCTTGCTATTACAGAAATGCAAGTAGCAGATGTCCTCTGTATGCATGTGCAAAGTCTATAGCAAAACTTGGTAGCTACAAAGTTGAGTCCATTGTATAAGTGGCTTTTTGATAGGTACTTCCACATTTTTCTCAGAAAACAGTGTTTCCAGTTTGCGGTTCCAAAACCCTGTATAACAATACCTCTTTTCCCATAATACCCCCTACGTAGTATATTCTAGAGCATTTTAATCCTTGGCAGTTTTTTAAGTCACCATTTGCCTCTCTATTTAGCAATTATTTTTTGTAGTTGCTTGCTGTTCTATTTAGACTAAGTGCAGATTAGTTCTCATGACTTGAGTATTGCAGGGAAAATTTTTATTGCAAGAAATAACTCTGGAGCTAAGATATTTCCAATTGTTGGAAAATTTTAGTAATCAGTGAAATTTCAGTATAGCAGAGCTTTGGAAGCAGACCTGTAGTACTGTACTAGTGATAAGGTTTGGACTCTAAGAAGTTAATGTGTAGAGCTTAATGCTTGTAAACAGACTCATTCTGAAGCATGAGTAGGGTTTTATCAAGCTTATTTAGTTGTTTTAAAATCAGTACAAGTTGACATCATTGAAATAAAAGTCAGGAAAAGAAATGATGCTTATTTCAGACCCCATTTGAGAATGCTGGCTCCTTCAATAGAAGTTAACCAACTGAAAGGAATGTGAGGGAAGTGGAATGGGAAAGAGGTTCCCCCCCCCCCCCCCCAGAAAATCAGTAATTTCTGAGCTTAGCATTTTTATTGCTCAATTTAACATTGCTTGGGAACATAATTGTGTTTGATTTTATAGCTATTCTGAGAATGTTTTGATGATGTAGTGAATGGAAATGTATTTCTTTCGGAATTAGATAGTAAACATGTCTAGAACTGGCTAAAGATATTTACTAAATTTTAACAATTTCCACTTTTAAAATGTCTCAAGGTGCTTTATGCTATTACTGTGCTCAGCAGATATTGATACAATGAAACCAGCAAGCATGAATGTCAGCAGCAAGTACATATATCAATGGGTAGAATATGGGCTAATTAAGGGCAGAAATTGGAGTGTGTGACTTCTGTACCACGGAGACTTCAGATTGAGGGCATCCTTATCTCTGTGTTGTGTCTCATTAGTTACCCTCCACTTCAGACTGAGAGAGCTGAGAGCTCGATGATTATGGATCCGGCACATTTTGTTGAAATTGATTGACCCCATGTGCACAGAAACTGAGACCTTTCGCTGCCCGTGAAAAGTTAGAACGGCAATTAACTTACTCTTATTTAGCTCTCTGGTTACTATTTATATTTTGTAAGAAGTCAGATCAAAAATCCCAGAATCATTTTCTCCTTAATCCAGTTTAATCCTCTTGCTTATTCAAAATAACATCGCATGACTTTATTACAATTCCAGTTTGCTGCCACAGAAGGATTAGGGCTTATTAAAATAAAATAATGAAAGAAGAGTGACCTTTAAAAAGTAATGTGTCTGTAATACCACAGAGCCAAATCTGGATTTCAAAAATAGTAAATAATTATGAAAGAAATAAAAACCTTCAAACCAATTTCTTGGCATCAAGATTAGTTTTCCACCATAGGGCTTTTGGGCTGTTTATTTACTGTATTTTGTGGATTGTTAATAAAGCCTGTGTCCCCAGGTCCAGATGCCTGGAAAGACCACCAGTAAGTTTCCTTAATACATGTAGTCTTCATCGTTCCACTTCCTAGACCCTTGCTGAACGGACGGTAGCCACTGGCCAGTCACGTGTGTCCCAATTAATTTAAATTAATTTAAATAAAATTAAAAACATAATTCCTCAGTTGCACTAGCTACATTTCATGGTGCTCAGTAGCCCCATGTGGCTAGTGACTACCAAGTCTGTAAGCTCAGATACAGAATGTTTCCATCATTGCAGAAAGCTCTTTTTTTTAGAGCGCTGTCGATTGAGAACGGGATTGAGAATGGGGATGGCAGGAGGAGAGCCTTGTGATTCTGCTCTTCACATATTGTTCTTAGGTGTGAGGCAGGGAAACTAAAAGTTGGTTTCTGAAAAGATAATGTACATATTAGAAATTGCTTCTGTTCCTGTCGTCACTGCTTTTTTGATGTTTAGAGATCGCTGAACTTGGAAGCAGCTCCGTTGCCAACCACGAAATGTACACCGAGCCCTGAGAGGGTCTTCAGCCTCCTTTTTCCCCCTGTTGTTTTCTTCCCACAGCTGCTGGGCATGTTATGTGCATGCATCGTACTGTGCAGAAGGAGTAGAGATCCTGCTTATGAGCTCCTCATCACCGGTGGAACGTACGCATAGGAGAAGACGCAAGCCTCAGCTTTTTAGTCGTGTTCTGATTTGGAAGGTGAATTGAGCAGGTCTACTCTATTGGCGGCCTGAGTTCATCTAGTTAAAGCACACGGGTGTTGGACAAAGCAGCTTGGCTCTTCATGTGCCCACCTACTTCCCTGCCCACCTAGGAGTTCCTTTTCCTCTGTTCTAGCTGACTCTCCGTGTTCCTAAGTTCTTAAGTATGGCAGTTTATGTTCTAATTTCAGAACCATTTGCAGGTTGCATAGTGTGGGAGAATCAAAAGAGGGCCTAGGCCTGCTTCTGTTAGGTCCCTGCAGCAACGGGGCTGCTGCCGGAGTATCTCTGGGCCCTTCCAGTCTGCATGGTGGAGAACTCTGGGCCAAAGGTGCTTGGGGGGAGAGGGAGGAAACCAGCTGCAGTGAAAGTTAACACCAGACGGTGCCCCTCGTCAGTGTCCTTTTAAAAAAAAACATATACTGTAGTTCAGTAAGATAGCAACTGTATAAAATTGCTAAAATAGATTTTAGAATCATACAGTGTGTCTCTTGGTTCATCTTCAAAATCAGACTGATCTTTGAAACTAGCAGTTTTTAATCAAAGCTGGCTTTATAGGAGGAGTATAATGTATGCACTACTGTTTTAAAACAATTAGTGTGTGTGTGTTTTTGTATGATTGAGCCCATTCATCGTAAGTCTAAACTCGTTAGCGTTAATGTACCCATGTAGACTAGCAAAGTAGTATGTAGATGTGATCTCAGTTGTAAATAGAAAAATCTAATTCAATAAACTCTGTATCACCCCTGAACATGTACTTTTTAATTATTTGGGGACATTTCAGTTCCCAAACAGCGGTGTAATGTTTTAAATGTTGGTGCTATCTGCAGTTCTTCATGATTTACATGTGTTTTAATTATATCAGTTGCCAAAGTCTAAAGGCCTTGGGATCCAGAAAACCACAGGTGCTTTTCAGTCCAATATATCCTACAAAGCACAGATCCCAATCCCAGGTGCCCATATCATGGCTTTTAAATACATCGATGGGTTATTCCCTAAGAATAAGGATGTTGTAATTGAGCACGTTGAATACTGACACAATACTTAAACTTACCCCTCATGTTTCAGTTGACCTCACAACGTCCTTTATACCATTTCCCCTCCAGTTCCAGATCCAGTCAAGGACCAGGTGTTAGTTGTCCTGTCTTTGGTCTCCTTTAATCTGGAATGTTGCCATAGCTTTGTCACCTATGACATTGACATTTTGGAAAAATACAGTCCCTTCTTTTAAATGCTGTTACTCATTTTGGGTTTATTGGATGCTCCCTCTTGATGAGATTAGGTTTTGCGTTCTAAGTGGCGGGAGCACTATCCGTGTCGTGTGTCCTCTCAGGTTGTAACCACAATGTCATCTGCCCCAAAATGATGATGTTCATTTTGATCATCTGTGTATCGTTCAGGGTCCACTGAAGGGGGAAATATAAACAGGAAATGATGGAAACAGTTGCTAACTGTGGTAAAGATTAACTACCAAAAGGGGGTTTAAAAAAAAAGACCCTGGGACACCTGGGTGGCTCAGGTCCCAGGATTGAGTCCCGCATCGGGCTCCCTGCGAGGGTCCTGCTTCTCCCTCTACGTCTCTGCCTCTCTTCCAGTGTCTCTCATTAATAACATAAATAAAAGGACCCTAAAGCAGCTTAGTAGTAAAACAGCTCCCAGCCTGAAGGTCAAGGAAGAGAGGACAGGAACTGAGGAACTCAGAGCAGGGCCCTGCCAGTCTGAGGGTCGGGCTCTGGCAGGAGCACGCTGCCTGCCCTGTGACGGGATAAACCCCTGGAGGTGCCCACCTGGCTCAGTAGCCAGGAGAGCAGAGGACTGGCCCCCACGCCAGGCGGAAACGCTAAGTGTCCTCTCAGCCCGGCCATCCTCTCCGTGGCCCCTGCTGCCCAGCGGGCCAAAGAGACGCTTCCCAGCGTGGCCAGGAAGGAGAGGAAGGCGGGTTTGGCACACTGGGTAAGTACTTGGTTAAGGTGGTTTCTGTTTCATCCCTTCCAACTCCCATGATTTCTGGAGACCTACTACTTCACGACTGAATGTTCACATATCCTGTTCCCCACCAAACTTCCCCTGGGGTTTAGCAAATACTGGTGATTCTGGCCTGGCCGAACCTTCCTTAGGATGATTGTTCTAGATTTCTTCTTTACTGTGAGGGCCGTAAAGCACCGTTTCCGTTCTGGCGCCCCTTCCCTGCCGGCTTCCCAGTCTCCTCCCTCCCTTCTCCTCCAGTTACTGTTTATGTTCATTATGGACTGATGGGTTCCCATTTTTTTCCAGTGGTCTAGAGTTCGTTATTGTCCTTTTGTGTTTTTTGCTTTTTGGTTCTCATAAAGTTCCAGGTTTGGCCAGCGGTTGCCCCTTTAGGTTGTTTCCATGTCCTGACATTTTTGTTGAACACTTTTGTGATTTCTGACTTAAGAAGGTGCTCCAGGCTCTTGTCGTACCCCTGGTGCCTTGGTCCCTGGCACCAGCCGTTCTCATTACCTCGGGGATGTCTTTGCCGCTCATCCTGTCCTTGTCTTATTCTTTTAAAATTGTGTCCTCCCCCTTTTTTAGAAACAAAAGTAATGGTGCTTTAAGAAATGCAAATCTATAAAGACAGACATCGATGAAGAAAAAAGTACCCAGTAGGCAAGTTTAGCAATGATGTGTATCCTTGTATTTACATTTATAAAATCAGATTTGGTGTGGTATTTGGTTTTGCTTCTTGCCAGTGTATGAATTCTGTTCTACGAGGTCTTGTTTCCTTCTTCACTGTGTAGCAGGTTCTCTATCGGATCGTAGAATTGCGACATTTCTGCCAGCTGCGTGGACCCGTTAGTATCACGCTTCACTGGCTTACAGATTGAATCCGGCCTTGCTGCGGGGAACATCTCCAGATGCAGACTCTTAGGCATTAACTTTTTTTTTTTTTTTTTTTGGTCTTTAACAACTTTTTATTGAGGTGTGCTGGGCACCTTTCTGGACGCGCTGAGCACGTCGCTAGTGGTGGGAAATGGACTCTCGCACGGGTCCTTCTCTCTGGAGGAAAGTTGATACAGAAATTATAACAAGATGGAGAGGTTTGTTTATCTCTGCACCCCAGCCCCTGGCACCTGGTGGGCGCCGCAGGTCTGAGATCAGTCCCTGCAATGCCGTCAGAATATGATTTCCTTTTTTTTTTTTCCCCCAAAGCCAAAGAACCCATCAGCCAGAAAGGTTTTCATCCCTGGCTGCAAATTAGAATCACCAGTAGAATGTTTAAAATGTTGATGCTCAAGCTCGGCCGGCAGAGAACGGGTTTCAGGGCGTCAGCATCTCAGCAGGGGACCCCGCGGAGCAGCCAGGGGGAAGACCCACTGCTGGCTGGTGCGTAAGGTCTCCACGTGGACCTGAGGTGCAGCGGCGCCCTCCTCCCCGGGCTCTGCTGGGCGCCTGAGAGAAAGCCGCGAGCCCCGAGTCCTCAGGCCCCGCGAGCTGGTGGAGGGCGGTGTGCCCGCCTGCTGGTGGCGGCTTTGTCCCGGGCTCGCGCTGTCGCGTCACAGGCCAGGATGGCAAACGGCCGGGCATCCTGGTCCAGCCAGAGGAGCCGGTTCCCGTGCGGAGGTTGCAGGGCCTGGGCGGAGCCGGGGAGGCGGGGGGAGGCGGTGCTGGGCCTCGGGGGTAGAGGGCCGCTGCTTTACTCCGTGTCACCCTTGGGCGAGGACGGCAACTGGAGCCCCTGTCACCGACGGTGAAAGCAAGGTCCCGAAGAATGGCAGCGGGGAAGCCTGAGCCTGGCTTCGACGCTGACGTCCCGACTGCGGAGGCCGTGTCTAAGCGGGCCTCGTTAGGAAGACACCGGTTCCGCGCGCCGGTTCCCCCTGCCTGGCGCCGGGTCCTCGCCGCCTGGTGGCAGAGACGGTGGAGAAGGCCGCGGAGCCAGCGAGTCTTGGGCTCCTCTGTGGGCTCTTCCCCGGGCGACCTGCAGCCCTCGACTCGCGTCCAGTCGGCTCTGGCGCCCACGGTCCTTACCGGCGCCGCTGCCGCACCTGTCGGAGGTGGGGTCAGGGTCCAGGCCAGAGGTCTCGGACAAGGCTCTGCGGCTGGATGGAATGTTCGATGGAGACGACCAGGTATTTCCGGGGAATGAAGCGCTGAGCCCGAGCTGCTCTCCCGCTTCCCCCGAGGCTGCTACGAGGGCCCGTGCCCGGCCCAGGCCGCCCTCCTCCCCGGGCCCTGGTGCTCAGGCCCGGCCCCGCCCAGTGTCCCCCCGTCCCCCCCCCTCAGCCTCTGGCCCCCAGCCCCGGCGCCGGCGCCCCCTCCTACCACCACCGCCCCGGGGTGGCCGAGCTCGGGAGGACACCCCTCAGCCCAGTGCCGCCCCCCCCCGCCCCCCCCCCGCCCCCCGTTCTCAGGCGCAGGCTCTGCCCCAGGAGCCTTCGGGACACCTTGTCGCGTCGCGTCCCCTCCCGGTGCCTGCCGGTCTCGGCCGGGGCCGCCCGCAGAACCCTTGTAGACCCTTCTCCACCGGTCTCCCCGGGGAGAGCAGACCCTGCGCCGCCGCAGGTGTCTTTGCCAACATCCCTACTGAGGGCGTCAGACGTGTCGGGCGTGGGGTCGGTTCTCTTGTAGGAAGTGCCTTACAGGGGAAGAGGACATTTCCGGAAGGATCTCAGCCTCCATCTGATTTTTCTGAGAAGCCCGAGGCCCTTCCCCACCCCCGGCCCGGCGCGGTGCTGCTGCTTGGGCCCCGCAGCCCGTGTCCCCGAGGCCAGGCGCCAGGCTTGCTGGGCCACGAGGAGGCCTGGCCGGGGCTGCGGGGCCGCAGGACAGTCCCCTCCCGGCCTGGGCCCCGGGCTTTGCTGGTGTCACGGCCCGTCCCCGGCAGCGTCGTCGCGGCTCCTGCGGCTCCTGGTGTGGGGCCTCCCGCAGCCCGTGCGGAGCGTCGGACGCGGCGGAGCCGAGGGCCTGCCCCTTCCCGGGGAGCCTTCCCGGTCCCGCGCTGTCCCGGGGTCACCGACCCTCAGAAGCCTGTGGCGCCCTCAGCCTCGGGACGGTCCCGTCGCTGGTCCCCGGGCCGCTCGCGGGCTCCCTGAGCAAAGCAGGACCGAGGCCTCGGGGCCCAGTGGGCAGCGTCCAGGCCGCGGGAGCTGCTCCTCAGGGGCCCGTGACCCCCGCCCCGGGTGCCTCGGCCAAGCGGGGCCTCCCAGGCCAGCGGCGGCAGCTGTTCCTGGGCTCCGGGGGCAAGAAGAGGCCCAAGAGCATCAGAGGGGACCCCCGCCCGGGAGGGCTTCCTGCCGACGGGCCGAGGTGCCGCAGCCCTGGCCTCCCCGGCCTCCCCGGCCTCCAGGCCTCCCGTGGGCCTCGGCTGGGTGTGGGGGCAGGACCACTGCCCCAGCAGGTGCTCGGCTGCCTCCCCGCTGCCCGCGGCCCCCTCCCTGCAGCGGAGCCGCTGCCTCTTCCGCAGACTGAGCTTGGCTCATCCCAGAGTGTTCCAGGCGATCCCACCTCGCCACCCCCCCCCCCCCGTGCTCATACCCCACCTGGCGCCCTTCTCCTCGGGGTGCCCTGCCCTGCCTGCCGCTGCCCTTCCAGGCCCCCATCACCCCCCATCGCCCCCCTTCCCTTTACCCGGGTGTGGGTCTCCCTGGCGGTCTGGGCCCAGGGCCCTGCTCCCTCCCCAGCAGGTTGGGGGGAGCCTGTCTCCCGGTGCACCCCTGCCCGCCCCCCCACATCTCCCTCCCTGCACTCCGCGGCCCCATCTTGGACTAGACGCTTGGACGTGAGGGCCGAAGAGTGAACGGGACCCTGCAGACCAGGGAGAGGGCAACGCACTCCTTTATTCCCGGTGCAGACACCGCGCAGGGAGCGGCCAACACCATGGGGGGGGCCCCCTCGGACCCCATCCCGGCCCAGTGAGGCCGCGGGGACAGCAGGGTGGTCGGGGGGGCTCCGCCCCTCAGAGCTTCTCCAGGTAGGAGCCAGGGACGAAGCCGCGCTGCCCGTTGCGCTCCACTGTCCACCAGCCGTCCTCCCCTTCCAGGATGACCTCCAGGACGTCCCCCGCGTTGATGTTCAACTCGTCGGAATTCTGGGCAAGGGAATGAGAGCAGGCCGGGCTGGGAGGGCCGCGGGCGGTGGGGGGTCCGTCGGCACCCCGCCCCAGACAGCAGGTGCCAGCTGGCCGCCAGGTGGGCGGGGGCCCCGGGGCTGGGGGGCCTTTGCAGGCTCGCAGGGAAGAGGGCCCTGTGGGGCTCAGCCTGCTGCCTCCCCCGCCCTGGGTCCCCCACTTTCCCCTCTGCCCCAGCCCCCACAGCTGCTGAGCTGACCTCTGCCCCGCGGACGCTCCCTCTCCTCCCCCCGCCCCCGTAGCCCCGAGCCTCAATCCGGGTGGGCCCGGGGGGCTCTGCGACCCTCCCGTCAAGCAGGGAGCGGCCTGGACCCGAGGGTCACACAGCCGCCCCGTGGCCCGGGCCCAGCCGAGGGGCGCCCCCGTTCTTGCCCGCTCCCCAGCGGCAGCTGAGCCCCCGGGCTGGGTGCTGCTCCAGGGCCACGCGCCCCCTCCGCAGCCCTCGGGGGGCCTGGCCTCACCTGGGCCGCGTAGTCGTAGAGCGCCCGGTAGGCGGGGGGCCCCGGCGCCTCCTTCACCACGATGCTGCTGTAGACGCCCTCGGCCTGTCCCGGGGCCGCGCTCGGGGTCTCTGCGGAGGCTGAAACCGTGTGAGCCCACAGCCCCCCCACCCTGGGCGGGCCCCCCGTGCCCTGCGGGGCCTCCCTTCACCCCAGGGCAGCGCTGGCCCGTCCCCCGCAGTCACCTGCGGAAGCTCCCACCGCCGAGGCCTTGGGACTTCCGTGCAGCAGCCCGGAGAACCTGCTGACGGGAAGGCAGGTCGGCCCCAGGGTGGGGGGGCTTCCCGCGCCCCCCACCGCCGCTCCATCTGCCTGGCGAGGAAGCTCACTCGTGGCCCGGGGCCTGCACCCCACGGCGACCCGGCCCAGCCGGCCCTGACCCCGCAGGTGGGGCTCCGAGCCCGGCAGGCGGGAGTCACGGAGGCTCGCAAAGTAAAACGGGGGGACCCCAGAAGCGGGCAGCGCTGAGGGCCAGGCAGGCGCGGGCGTCGTGGGGTGGAGCCAAGCCCTGAGAGGCTGCGGGTCAGGGGGGCTCCCCTCGGGTGGAGCGTGTGCGGGATGGAGGGGCCCCCTGGGCGCGCGGGAGCCAGGACGGGTCGGACCCTCTGGGGGGGACACGGCGGGATGGGAACTCGGACGTGTGTGTGTGTGGACCTGGCCTCGGGGGGGCACAGGCCCAGCAGGTCCCAGCAGGCCCCACACTAACGGGACGGCCCTGCCCCTCGGGGAGCCCGGGCAGGGAGACAGGCAGGGGGTGGGCGGCGGGGCCGCGGCCGGAGGAGCGAGCTCGGTGGGGGGGGGGGGGGCCCTGCCGCAGGCCCCGCCGCCCGGCTCCAGTCGGCTGCACCAGGACAGCGGTTCCCGAGTCCTGGCCCCCCCACCGCCGTGCCCGGCTCCCTGCTGGCCCCCTGTGCCGGCCCCCATGGTGACCCCTGTGCCGGCCGCCGGCCCCTTCCCTGTGCTGCCCCCACATGGTGACCCCCGCCCCCCCCAGGAGCCAGGCCGCCTCCACTCAGTGGGACTTCTGTCCTGGCCATCTGTCCTTCCAAGACACTACGCCCGGGAGCTCTCCCATCCTGTCGTCTGCACGGCCCCCTGTTGAGGTCCGGGTCTCCCCAGGGCTGCAGGGCGGCCTGCGAGCCCCAGGGTCACTCGGTGCAGCTGTGAGGCTGTGACTCCCCCCTGGGGTCACTGCTCTCTCCCGGCTCCTGGACGGACACGCTGTGCTCCCTGCCTCCGGGGCGGCCTGCCGGGGGCTCCGGGGGCTCGGAGGCCTGGGAGGCCCGTAACCCGTCCCCATCCTGCCGACCACCCACAGGCAGGGCCTTCTCTGCATGAGCTTGGATGGGGAGAGGGTGTCGCAGGGCCCTGGGGTGGGGGTGCGGCAGGGCCCTGGGGTGGGGGTGCGGGCACCACACGAGACCGCGGATGCTCAGACGCCCGCCGCCAGGGCCCAAGGGCCCCTCAGGAGCCTGCCGCCGAGGGCTCCCCGGGCAGGTGGTGCTGCTCCTAGTGGGCCTTCGCCCTGGTCACCCCAGGCCCGAAGCAAGTCCTTAGGTTCTCTGGGCCCAGGGAAGGCGAGTGACCGGTGCAGCGACGCGGTGACGCAAGGCCCCTGGGCCCTGCAGCCAGGCCGAGGAGGGGCCGGGAGAGTCGCTGTGCGGGGCCTGCCCTGTGCCCGGATCCGCACCAGCCGCAGTGTCCCCGCTGCAGCGCGACAGCCCGGCCACCGACGCAGGCCAGCAGCGGGGCCCAGGGACGAGGGGCCGGCCTGGGGTCTCGGTAGCTCTGAGCACAGTCACTGCCGAGTCAGCGGGTGTGATGATTTGCTTAATGCCTGGGCCCCCTGGGGCTGTGGGTGTCGTGAGGCTCGATTGAGTCGGCTTCTCCCCAGAGCGCCCGACAGACCCCTAGCAGCAGCCCCGCGGCGGGTCTCAGCAAGCAGGTGAGGAAGGGCCGCCCGCAGGTGGAGGGGCCGGGCCCAGGCCCAGCGGGCGCCTCACCTCTTGATCATGCCGCAGGATGGCTGCGTGCTGGGGCTGCCGGCTGCCGGGGTGACCTCTCGGTCGTAGTAGTTCTGGAAGGACACCGGAGCTGCGGGCAGCAGGCTGTGAGGCTGGGTGGCCCCGGCAGGCAGGACCTCTGCCACCTGCTACCCCAACTTGTCCCCATGCGGAGACCCCGACGACCTCTGCCTCGGAGCTGAGGGAGGGGCCGCTCGCAGCTCAGGCGCCCGCTGTGGGCCCCACGGAGAGCAGTCCCGGGCTCCGGCCCCAGGGGAGCCCAGCAGGCCCCGGGGCGCCCCCCCGCCCCCCTTCCAGCTCTCCTCACTGCTGCACCCGGCGGGGAACTGCTCTGTCCCCACGGAGCCGCCCGCCTTGTCCAGAGAGGAGCGTCAGGGCTGGGGCCGGGCCTCCTGGGGCCTCCTGGGGCCTCCTGGGGCCTCCTGGGGACACCGGGGCCCCGCGGCTCTGCGGCCCAGGCTGGGCTCACCTGGGGGCTCGGCGCCTGTGCTCCTGGCCTGGATGAAGCTGTCGATGTCGGCTTCCACGCTGCAGCCTTCGAGCGTCAGCCGCACCTCCTCGTAGAGCTGGGGGCGAGGCGGGCCGAGGGGGGCTGAGGGGGCCGCGCTCTCCAGGTGCTGCTCAGGGGGCCTCAGCCCCCCCACCCCCAGCCTCCTCCCTGCGGGGCGCCCTGGGGCCCGACCACCTCTCTGGGCTCCCGAGCACCTGCTGGGCCCAGGGTCCCCGGGACGCGCCTCCGTCCTCCAAAGGACAAGGAAGCGCCAGAGGCACAGTGACTTGGCCCCGGGGGTGAGCGGGGACCCTGCAGCCAGGCTTTGGGGTCCCTGTGAGAGGCCCCGAGGCCCAGGCTCCTCCGAGCCCGGGGCGGGGGCCAGTCCGAGCCCAAGCGTGTGCACAGTGGGATGGTGGCCCCGTGAGCAGGGTGGGGACCGGGACCCTGAGGCCGAGGCCACCGCGGCCCCCCGCGCGCCGCCCCCGCCCGCGCCCAGCCGCACCTCGTCGTCCTTGACGCACTGCAGGGACAGCTGGTTGCAGTGCACCCACAGGGCGTTGCGGAGGATGGTCAGTCGGTCGAACTCCTGCAGCTGGAAGGCCTGGGGGCGGGCGGGGAGGCCGGGAGACGCGAGGCTGCGGCCCGAGCCCTGAACCCGAGCCCCGAACCCGGTCCCCAGCCCGGCCCGGCCCGCCCGCAGCACCCGGGCTAGGAGCTCCGTCTGCGTGTGGGTCAGCGGCAAGGGGTGCAGGGCGCGTGGCTGCGGGCTCGGCCGCGACGGGGCACACGGGGGGCGCACGGGGGCCGCGGACACGCGGGAGGCAGGGACGCGGCGGGGCCTCACCTCACACGCCGTCCGGTGCTCCTGCTCCCACTCGCCCCGCACCTTCTCCAGCTGCTCCACGTTCTGCCGGTAGACCCGCTCTGGGGGCACAGGGGTCCTCAGGGAGGCGGGCCGGCGCCCCAGCCCCCCGGGGCCCTGCGGAGCCCCCTCCTCCCCGGCCCGGTGCTTCCCCTGGACGCCCGTCCAGCACCTGGGGGGACCAGCTCCCCCGCTGCGCTCTGAGTGGCCCAGGGCAGCCGCACACCCCGGGCCTTGGGGTGCGAGGCCAGGTCTCTTGGCACCCCTGGGTCCCACCCTCTCACACCTGCTGGACGGGAGACAGGCTGGGAGAGGGCGGTACTGAGGGGGGATGCGAGCTGCTGAGTGGAACCTCCAGTCCTAGAAACCTGGGGGGCATCTGTCTACCAGCCAAGGGAGCAGCTGGGTCCCGGGAGAGGCGGAGCAGGAGGGAGCGCGTTTCCGCGGGGGGTGGGGGGTGAGCTCTCTGTCCTAGGAGGTGTGCCAACAGACACAAAGGATGCTGGGGCTGGGGGCTTCTGGGATCACGTGAAGGATGGAAGAATGGAAGAGACAGGGGCCCAGAGAAGGCTCCGTGTGCTTGGGGGGGAGTGGGTCTGTCTCCCATGACGGCTGCTGTAGGTCCCGGGCTCCGGAGCCAGACAGCCTGGGTTCACACGCAGACCACTTCTTGGCTGTGTGACCTGCGGTAGTTACTTAAGCTCTCTGTGTCTCAATTTCCTCCTTTGTTACAAAGGGGGATGCAACAGTGCGGCCAAGCTGCTGGGGGCCAACCTCCCACACCAGCACACCTGGAGCAGCTGCAGCCAACCCTCTCCACTAGCCACTCGGTGGCCAGCCCTGCCCACCAGCAAGCGTGCCACCGTCACGGCCAGATCCCCACAGGAAGCCGGCAGAGGGCCCCATGCAGGTGACACCTCTAGAGCCTTGATTCTAGTGAACAGGAAGGATTGTGCTACTGGGCTCCTCAGGCTCCCACCTACGTGAGACCTCCAAGGCTGTTGCCTACCAAATACATATAAACAAACACACAAAATGGGGAGAAGAGGAATGTGTTCCAAATGAAAGAACAAGACAGAAACCCCAGAAAAGAACAAAACAAAGATAAACAATCTACCTGATAAAGAGTTAAAAGTAATAGTCAAAAAAAATAAAATAATAAAATAAAATAAAAAAAGTAATAGTCATAAAAATGCTCATCAGACTTGAGAGTGGATGAATTCAGAACCTCAATAAAGAGATAGAAAATATTAAAAACAAAACAAGCAGAGCTGAAAAATATAACTAGGAAAAATAAAAGACAAAAACCTAAAGGGTGCCTGGCTGGCTCATTTGGAAGCAGGGAACTCTTGATCTCAGGGTTGTGAGTTCGAGCCCCACGTTGGGTGTAGAGATTTAAAAAACAACAATAAACAACCCTAAAACCAAGAATACTCTACGTAGCATGAGTATCATTCACAATTGAGATAAAGAATTTCTCAAAGCAAAGTTAGAGTAGTTCATCATCACAAAACTGACCTTACAAGAAATGTTAAATGGTCTTCTTTAAACGGAAAAGAAAAGGCCATAACTAAGATGTAAAATTATGAAAGGGAAGAAATGTCACCAGTAAAAGCAAACATATTGTAAAAATAGTAGGTCAGTCACTTATCAATCTAGTATGAAAGTTTAAAGACAGAAGTAGTAGAACCAATTATAGGTATAAAAATTAAGGAATATGCAAAATAGAAAGATGTAAAATAGGACAAAATATGCATAAAAAGTAGGGGAGGAATAAAAATATAGAGCTTTTAGAATGTGTTGGAACTTAAGCGACCATCAACAAAAAATAAACTGCTGTATACACAGAGTATCATATATGAACCTCATAACAACCACAAACTGAAAACTTGATAATAGATACACAAAAAATAAGAATCCAGGTATAACATTAAAGAAAGTTATCAAATCACAAAGGAAAAGAGCAAGAGAACTACAAAAACAACCAGAAAAGAGCAAGATGTCAATAAACACATGCCTATCAATAATAACTTTAAATAGAAATGGACTAAATGCTCCAATCAAAAGACATAGGGTAAACACATAAATAAATTAAATAAATAAATAAATAAATAAATAAATAAATAAATAAAAACAAAAGACATAGGGTGACTGAATGGATAAAAAATAAGACCCATCCAGGGGCTCAGTCAGTTGAGCATCTGATCCTTGCTTTCGGCTCGGGTCGTGATCTCAGGCTCGTGGGAGCAAGCCTGGCACTGGGCACTGCACTCCCTTAGAGTCTGCTTGTCCCTCACCCTCTGTTCCTCCACCGCCCCCACCACCCCACTCTCACTTACTCTAATAAATAAATAAAATCTTTTTTAAAAAAGTAAGGCCCATCTATATGCTGCCTGCAAGAGACTCACCTCAGACCTAAAGACATATACGGGTCGAAAGTGAAGGGATGGAAAAAGATATTCCATGCAAATGGAAGCAACAGCAACAAAGCTGGGGTCAAACTACGGCTATCAAGCAAAATGGACTTTTTAAAAAGACTGTAATAAGAGACAAAGATGGGCATTACACAATGATAAAAGGATCAGTCCAGCAAAAGGAGATAACAGTTGTAAATATCCATGCACCCAACGTAGGGCACCTTACTATATAAAGCAAATAATAACAAACACAAAGGGAGAGATCGACAGTAATACCATAATATTAGGAGACTAATGCTCCACTGACATCAATGCATAGATCATCTAGACAGAAAATCAGTAAGGAAACAATGTCTTTGACACCTTAGACCGCATGAACTTAGATATGTAGAGAAGATCCCACCTCAAAACAGCAGGATACACATTCTTTTCAAGTGCACATGGAACATTCTCCAGAATAGATCACATGTTAATCCACAAAACAGGTCTCAGTAAATTTAAGAATATTGAGATACTATCAAACATCCTTTCTGATCACAACAGCATGAAACTAGAAATCAGTTACACGGAAGAAAAAACTGAAAAAAAAAAAAAAACACATAGAGGCTGAACAATATGCTACTAAACAACCAATGAGTCAATGAGGAATTCAAAAAGGAAACCAAAGAATACCTGTAGATGAACGAAAATGGAAACTTAACATTTCAGAATCTCTGAGAGGTGGCAAAAGCAATTCTAAGAGGGAGGTTTATACCAATACAGGCCTACCTCAAGAAACAGGAAAACCCCCAAATGAACAATCTGATCTTACATCTAAAGGAACTAGAAAAACAACAAACCCCAAGGTTGGTAGAAGGAAGGAAATAATAAAGATTAGAGTGGAAATAAATGAAATAGAGACCAAAAACAACAACAACCCAGAAAAAGATCAATAAAACTAAGAGCTAATTCTTTGAAAAGATACACAAAATTGGTCAACCTTCAGCCAGACTCATCAGGACCAAAAGAAAGAGGATTCAGATAAAATCAGAAATGAAAGAGGAGAAGTTGCAACTGACACCAAAAAAATACAAAGGATTGTAAGAGACTACTAGAAATAATGGATGCAGAAAAGCTATTTGACAACACTCAACATTCATTCATGACAAAAACTCTCAATAAATGAGTTTAGAGGGAACATACTTAAACATAATAAAGGCCATCAATGACAAATCATAGCTAACACCATATTCAGTAGTGAAAAGGTGAAAGCTTTGCCTGTTAAGATCAGGAACGAAACAAGGATGTCCATTCTTACCATTTTTACTCAGCAATCAGCAAAGAAAAAGACATATCCAAATTAGTAAAGAAGAAGTAAAACTCACTGTTTGCAGATGACATGACACTATATATAGAAAACTCTAAAGCAGGGATCCCTGGGTGGCTCAGTGGTTTGGGGCCTGCCTTTGGCCCAGGGCGTGATCCTGGAGTCCCAGGATCAAGTCCTGCATCGGGCTCCCAGCATGGAGCCTGCTTCTCCCTCTGCCTGTGTCTCTGCCTCTCTCTCTCTCTCTCTCTCTCTCTCTCTATCATGAATAAATAAGTAAATAAATCTTAAAAAAAAAAGAAAACCCTAAAGCTTCCACCAAAAAACTATGAAAACTAATAAGTGAACTCAGTAAAGTTGCAGTATACAAAACACCAATAATGAACTAGTGAAAAGAGAAATTAAGAAACAATGCCATGGGCAGCCCTGGTGGCTCAGCGGTTTAGCACTGCATTCAGCCCAGGGCGTGACCCTGGGGTCCCGGGATTGAGTCCCACGTGGGGCTCCCTGCATGGAGCCTGCTTCTCCCTCTGCCTGTGTCTCTGCCTCTCTCTTTGTGTCTCTCATGAATAAATAAATAAATAAAATCTTAAAAAAAAAGAAAGAATCCCATTTATAATTGCACCAAAAAGAATAAAATACCTAGGAATAAATTAAGGAAATGAAAGACCTATACTCTGAGAACAAAAGCCTTGATGAAAGAAATTGAAGACGACACAAATAAATGGAAAGGTATACCATGCTCATGGATTGGAAGAATTAATATTGTTACAATGCCCACACTGCCCTAAGAAATTTACAGATTCGATACAATTCCTATCAAAGCACCAACAATATATTTTCACAGAACTGGAACAAATCCTAAAATTTGTATGGAACCACAAAAGACCTTGAACAGGCAAAGCAATCTTGAGAAGGAAGAACAAAGCTGGAGGTATTACAATTCCAAGTTTCAAACTTAATTACAAAGCTGTAGTAATCAGGCAGCCCGGGTGGCTCAGCGGTTTAGCACCACCTTCAACCCCAGGCGTGATCCTGGAGACCTGGGATCGAGTCCCACGTCAGGCTCCCTGCATGGAGCCTGCTTCTCCCTCTGCCTGTGTCTCTGCCTCTCTCTCTCTCTCTCTCTCTTCCTCTCATGAATAAATAAATAAAATCTTTTAAAAAATTATAAATAAATAAATAAATAAATAAATCATAAACAAAGCTGTAGTAATCAAAACACGTACTGGCACAGAAACAGACCCATTGGGCAATGGAACAGAATAGAAAGCCCAGAGACAAACCCGTGCTTCTATGGTCGATTAATATATGACAAAGGAGGCAGGACTATACAGTGGGGGAAAAGATAGTCTCTTCAATAAATGACATTGGAAAAACTGAGAACTGCATCCAAAATAATGAAACCAGACCACTTCCTTATACCATACACAAAAATAAACCCAAAATGGATTAAAGACCTAATTTTGAGATCTGAAACCATAAAGTCCTAAAATAAAACATAGGTAGTAAATCCTTGGATGTCACCTTAGCGATATTTTCTGGATCTGTTCCTTCAGTCAAAGGAAAGAAACAAAAGCAAAAATAAACAATTGGAAATACATCAAACCAAAAAGCTTTTCCAAAGCAAAGAAAACCATCAAAAAAATGAAAAAGACGACCAGCTGAATGGGAGAAGATAAGGGGGTAATATTCAAATATATGGGATCCCTGGGTGGCTCAATGGTTTAGCGCCTGCCTTTGGCCCAGGGCACGATCCTGGAGACCCGGGATCGAGTCCCACGTTGGGCTCCCTGCATGGGGTCTGCTTCTCCCTCTGCCTGTGCCTCTGCCTCCTGCTTCTTGCTATGTCTATCATGAATAAATAAATAAATCTTAAAAAAACATTCAAAATATATAGAGAACTCATATAACTCAACATTAAAAAAAAAAAAAAAAGAAACAATCTGGAGGCACCTCAGTGGCACAGTCGGTTAAGCATCTGACTCTTGGTTTCAGCTCAGGTCATGATCTCAGGGTTATGGGATCGAGCCCCGAGCTGGGCCCTGCACTCAGCAGGGAGTCTGCTTAGCCTCTCTGTCCGCCTCCCACCACACGTTCTCCCTCCCTCTCACTCTCTCTCTCAAATAAATAACTAAAGCTTAAAAAAAAAAAAGAACCAATCTGATTAAAGAATGAGAAGACCTGAACAGGCATTTTTCCAAAAATGACACCCAGATGGCCAACAGACACGTGAAGAGATGCACAACGTCACTCATCATCAGGGAAATGCAAGTCAGAACCAGTGAGCTATCGCTCTATACCAGTCAAAATGGCAAAATGGCAAGTATCAAAAAGACAAGAAACAAGTGCTGGTGAGGATGTGAAGGGAGGGACACCCTCCTGCGCTCTCGGTGGGAATGCAAAGTGGTGCAGCCACTGTGGAACATGGTATGGAGCTTCCTCAAAGCATTAGGAGCAGAAATACCGTGCAATCCAGTAATTCCACATCCGGGTATTTACCTGAAGAAAATGAAACCACTAGTTGGAAAAGATCCACACACCCCTATGTTCCCTGCAGCACTATCTATACACAACAGCCAAGATGGGGGGGCAGCCCGAGTGTCCACTGGCTGACGAGCGGTGAAGAAGTGGGATGGAATATTACTCAGCCGTAGAGGAGAATGGAATCTTGGCATTTATGACAACATGGATGGGCCTAGAGGGTGTGATGTCAAGTGAAATAAGTCAGAGAAAGAGAAATGCCGTATGGTTCCACGATGTGTGTGAAATCTAAAAAAATAAACAACAGCAACAAAAAAACAGAAGCAGAGCCGTAAAAATAGAGAACAAACTGGTGGTTTCCTGGGGGCGAGGGCGGGGGAGGGTGCGCCCGGTGGGCGACGGGGATCCCGGGGCGCAGCTCCCGCGTGTAGGATCCAGGAGGCGCGGCCTGGGGAATGGCCGGTGACCTCGGAACGACGCTGCTCGGTGACGGTGTCGGAAACCGCGGGTATGGAGGGGAGCGTCGCGTGACGCTTATGACGGTCGAGTCACTAGGTCGCACACCCGAAATGAGCACAACATCATATGCCAACTACACTCCAATTAAAAACTCAGGGTTGAAAAAATAAATAAATAAGAAATAAAAAATAAAAACTCAGGGTTGTTGGGCGGAGCGGCCGAAACACGCCGGGCGCCACGAGCGGTCCCGGCAAACGGGAGGACGCGAGCTTGGGTTTTACGGCAGGATCACGGGAGAGTGGCGAGCGCGTGCCTCCGGGTAGTCGTGTGCCCGTGCATGTCCCCAGGGTGAGGATAGTGTGTGGCCGGGGGACGGGCCCGTGGGCCGCGTCCCGGGTCGGGGGAAGGGCAGGGCCGCGTACCTGCCTCCAGGGCTGCGTCCTTGCACTGCTTGGCCTTGTTCTGGCTCTGGGGAGACACAGGGGAGCAGGGCTGAGCTGTGGGGTCCCCGCCCCCGGGGCTCTGACGTCTGCTGTCCCCCTCTCCTGGGCCCCCGGGAGGACACCGGGAGCCGGCCGTGGGCAGGTCCCGCCGCTCACTCCAGCCTCGCCCACCAGCGACCACAACCAGAGAGGGTCCAATAAAGAAACTAAACACAGAAACGCGTAGCCCACGCGTGTGAAGGCGATGAGAGGAGCTGGGGGAGGGTGGCCTGGCGCTGCCCTTGGGCCCTCGACCCGCTGCCCTAATTCAGCCCCAGCCCCCTGCCTTCTGGGCTGGGCTTTCCCGTCCGGGCACTGGGCACGTCCGCCCTTGGGCCCCGGCGTCCCTGACCTCCCCCAGCCCAGAGACCCGAGCGTTGGGTGCTGGGCTCTGGATGAGCTGATGTGCGTCCTCTCTTCACGGCCTCTGGCTCCGAGACCTCGGCCAGTCACTCACCGTGTCCGGGCCTCAGTTTCCCCTCTGTGGCATGGGTGTACTGAGCCCTCTCCAAGGGCTACGTGGGGGCCAGCTAGCTGTCCACCCAAGGCCTGAGGTTCTTGGAAACCCGGTTCACGGCTGGGGACACGGTGGTTCGGGGGCGCTGAGCAGGTGCCCCAGATGCTGACCTTCCTGGGGTGTCCGTGGCACCCCTCCCTGCCGTCCTCACCCTGCTGCAGCCCCGGGGACAGCGCTCGGCCTCAGCGGCCCACGCACCTTCTCCACCTGCTTCTGGGGCCCGTTGGTGCTAATGCGCTCGAACACCTGCTCCGCGTCATCAGCGTCCCGGCACTTCTGCTCATACGACTTCTTGGACTGGGGGCGAGGAGAGGCAAGGGGGGCCCAGACTGAGGCTCCCTTCCCCATGGCGGGCCCGTGGGCGGGGTGCAGGCCTCCTCCCGGGGCGGAGCAGGGGGGGCATTGCTCGCCCTTCCCCTGGGGATACGGCCCCATCCTCGCATCAGGCCCCAGCACCCCCGGCCACACCCGCATCCTCATCCCTGCGCAGGGAGGCCGCTCCCGCCCTGGAGCCCTCGGGGACCCGGTGCCCCATCTGCGGCTGCGCCCCGGCCCGTGGACCCCAGGGCCTCCCGCGGGGCCGGGCCCCTCACACTCACATCCATGGCCTTCTTGTACAGGGACAGCTTGCTCTTGTGGACCCGGTCCATGACGGCCTCGTACTGCAGGGGACATGCGGCTCTGAGCAGGGGCCCGAGCCGGGGTGGCCCGGGGGAGGCCCAGCAGCCCCCTGCCCCCCGCCCGCCGCCCCGATCGTCCACGGTCCTGCCCCGGACGGGAGCCCAGGGCCCGGGGCGCGGTGTGGCCGTCTGGCTGCTTGGTGTGGACCCCGCGGGGACTCAGGCCCCCTGCCCGGCACGCCCGGCTCACTCGCGGGCCCTCGCGCCCCACGGAGCACCCGCCCGTGTCCTGCACGCAGCCGTGGCCGTGCACCCAGGTGGGCACTCGCGTCCCTGGATGCCTGTCCCCGTAGGCACCCGGGCCGCCGCCCCTCGGGGCTTCCGTTCGGGCAGACGAGGACCCTCAGCCTCAGACACTGGGCCGCGCGCGGGGGTTAGGACCCGGCTCCTTGCTTGGGGTCGCGCCGCAGGCAGCGGGCCCCGCTGTGCCCCGGGCGGCCTCGCGGCTCCGACCCCGGGCTCGGGCGCGCTCTCGGGCTCCACGGCGTCCGCAGCCCTCACAGCCCCTCTGGCCACAAGAAGACCCCAAACAGGCAGGTGGGGGCCCGGCTGCGCTGGCGGGGGCTCTGCCCGCTGCAGGCAGGCCCGGTCGGGGGGTGGCTACCCGCACCCTGAGGCGCCTCGGGGCCCTGGAGGCCGCTGACCCGGGCCCCATGCAAGCCCGAGGCCGCTGGCTGCCGGGGACGGGGCCCGGCCACACTGCACAGAGGGCCCAGCGCAGAGACCGAGGGGCCGCGGCCCGGTCCCGCAGCGCGGGGGGAGGCATAGCAGCCGGCCTGCGGCAGGGGACCGAGGCCCCCCAGGAGCCCCCAGGCCCTTCCCCTTCACGGCTCAGCTGGGTGGACTTCCCCGTCTTCCAGGCCTCCGGACAGTTCGCAAGGGTCCTTCATCCCTGGCGACAGGTGCCGCGTGTGCCCTGCACCCTCGTCACGACAGCCCGACGGGCTGAGCACGGGGCCCCGCCGCCTTCCAGCTGCCACGAGCGCGGCCAGAGCCTCAGCCTGGGAGGGACCTGGGCGGCTGAGGCCCCAAGGCCACCCCGCCCCTGCTGCCCCAGTCTCTGCTTGCACACCTCCCGTGACGGGGACCTCACTTCCTTGCCAGGCCCTCCCACAGGTGAAAGGACCGGTGGGTGTCGGGGAAGCCAGACACCCCCAGCGCCCCCTCCCCCCGGGCGGCCCGCAGAGCAGCGGCCACCACCTGCCCTTCTCCCGACAAGCAGCCCTGACTCTTGCGGCTCGGGACCGGTTTCCAGTGACTCCAAATCAGGAGGCCTCCTTTGGGTACCCCCAGACTTCAGGGACCCTCCGGCCTGCTGTGCAGCATAATCAAAAAGGCCAACGGCTCTCCTTCCTCCCGCCTGAGCCGCTCAGGGGAGGCCCAGCCCCCGCGCCCTCGGGGCCCTCCCCGCCGTGCCCCCGCCGTGCCCCCGCCGTGCCCCCGCCGTGCCCCCACGCGGCCCGGCCTCACCTTCTTCCTCTGCTCCTTCTGTCTCTCGCGGAACTCCTCGAGGCCCCGCAGCTCCTCACGCAGGGCCAGGGCCAGCTGGATGTGGGAGCTGCCCACGTTCTCCATTTCTGGGGACAAGCGCGTGGCATGGGGTCTCCGCCCGGAGCCGCCCCCCGCCAGCCGCCCGGCGCCCCTCTACCTCCCTCTGTGGGGACGGGGGTGTTCCCAGAAGGTCCTGGCCCCCCGCAGCCTGGTGTTGGGGACAGGCAGGACTTACGCTGCTTCAGGCACTCGAAGGAGGCCCGCAGGGAGCTGAAAGCAGAGAGGCCGGCGTCGGGTCCGCAGGGCCGGAGTCACAGTCACCCCACGCCCGGGCCCGGGGACCTCGCCCGTGGTGGGCGGGCTGGAGGTCACGCATGCACGGGTCTCGAGTCGAGGGCCCTCGGCCGGGCCAGACATGACCGCTCAGAACCAGGCCGAGATCTCTTTGGGAACAAGGAGGCCGCCGCATCCGGGCCATGGCCAGTGCCCCCTCCCCCCGTTGGGCCACCTCCAGCCCAGCATCCGGCGGCTCCACCTGGGTGCAGGCAGGCGGGCGGGCGGCCTGGGGGAGGCGGCGGGAGAGGCAGCAGGCGGCCGAGCAGCGGGGGGACTCGGGGAGCCCGGGACGTGCAGGCCCGACGGCGCCCTGGCTGGGCCGCTGGGCGACGGGGGTGCGGCTCCCAAGGGCCAGTGGGCGCTGGGGGCTCTGGGGGCACTGGGGAGGGCGCTGGAGGGAAGCTGGGGCGCCGGGCTGCGGGCAGCAGGGAAGGACGCGCCGTTACATCGCAGCCCCGATGACCATGGAACGCTTTGGACGTAGGTGTGAGCCGCGGTGTGTGGGACACACTCACACGTGAAAGGCCCCTGCTCTTCATCTGGGACTTGATTCCCTGGGTGGGCCCCACTGCGGGGACGGCCCCCAGGATCCCCAAGGAGGGAAGGGGGTGGGGTCCCCTGCTGGGTCGCGGGGCACCGAGGGACCAGCATCTCCCTGGGCCAGGCAGGGAGGCGCGTGGGTCCGGGTCGGCGGGCGTCGGGGACACGGCCCCAGTGGGGCGAGGAGGGTGACTGGCCATCGCAGCCCGGGCGCAGCAGGGCCTGGGCAGCAGCTCCTGCTCGGTGCCCCACGTGCTCTAGAAGCTCCCCTCCCCCCTCCCCGCCCCTCCCCCCTCCCTGTCCTCCGGGGCGCTGGCTCCGTCTCCTCACCGGACCCTTGGGGACCCTGGGGCCAGCCTGGTGGGACCCACGGGGACCAGGTGGAGAAGGCAGAGGGTGGGGCAGGGACAGAGGCCGCCCTGCACCCAGGAGGCGTGGGCACGGGCGCTGCACCCGCGGGGAGCCTGCGGGGCCCACCCCAGTCCTCCGGAAGCGCCTGAGCTAATAGCCTGGCGCCCGGCTCCCCTCGGTGGGAGAAGGGCCGGCCCAACTGCCGGGGTCCTCACAGCTCTGCGGGGAGCCCCCAGCACGACCCCGCTCCCCGAGGAGGAAAACCAGCCTTGGAGGTGAGGGAAGGTGAGCCGGCAAGGACGGGGAGGAGGGGTGGCGGCCAGGGTGCCCGGCCCTGGGAGGGCAGCGCCGACGGACGCCCTGCTGGGCTGCACCCGGCCTCTGCACACCCACGGCTCCTGCCCTCGTGGCGCAGTGTGACCCCAGCCCGCGGCCGCCCCCGCCACCTGCCCTCCTGACCACATCCCGCCCCAGACTCAGGCCTGCCCCCACCCCCCGCTCGACCCCACAGCCTGCGAACACCTCACATGCAGTGTCCAGCTTGGACTCCGCTCCCCGCGAGCCCCTCCCGGCCGGCGCCCCGCCAGCAAGGCCTCAGCCTGCACCTGGCCGCCCGCACGACCCCGCGGACCCCACATCCGCCCCCAGGCCCTCCCCGCCGCACCCCGCCGTCTGGTGCACCTGTGAGCCCCCTCCCGGAGCCCGCGCTGCCTCCCCTCCTCCACCCCGAGCGCCCCTTCCTCCTGCCAGCTTGGCCTGGTGCACTAGATGGCCCCTGGCCGGGCTGGGAACCCGCTGAACGGGGCGGTGCCCACCTCCCTGCCCCCTTGTCCCCAGGCTCGTCGTCCAGGGCGACAAATCCAAAGCTTGGCAACTACTGGGGCCTTTCCACATCCCACCCCCCACCGCTCCATCCTTACCCGCGGACTCGGGCCCTCCCTCCCAGGCGAGGCGGCTGCGAGGAATCACAGCCTCTGGGACGGCGGGTGCTGCTCCCCACCCGACCCCCTGGCTGGATGCGGGGAGCCCCTGAGCCCGCAGCACTGCCCGGGACATCGGGCCCTGGTCCCACCCTGATGGGGCCCCCAGGTCCCCCGCTGCCGGCTTCCGGGCAGCCCAGCCCTCCGTCCCCACCCCCTGCCCCAGGGCCCGCTCGAGCCCCCTCTGCGGGTCTCCGGGTCGTGCGGGCCTCCGCCCCGGGGGCCGCCCATGCCGTTGCCCCGGCCTCCACAGCGTAGGGAGCGAGCATGGACACGTCCCCGCAGCCCGCTGCCCTCCTGCCCACCTTCCTCCGGCCTCTGCCCCTGCCGCCAGCCTGGCTCATCCTCTGGGCTCAGGATCGGGAACCCCTTCCAACAGGAAGCATCTCAGCCTGGGGCAGCAGGTGAGGCAGGGGCTCGAGCCCGCGGAGGGGCGTCCGGGGGGCGCCCAGGGGGCAGGAGGCCGCCTCCAGCCCTGCCGGCCGCGCAGCTTCTGCAGCGGGACGCCCCAGAGCCCGCCTGGGACCACGTAGCCAGCAGGACACGGACGACTGGCCAGGGGACAGCCTGGCGCCTCCCACGGGGCTGAGAGGAGTCGGGGGCCCGCCGTCGGCCCAGGGCGTGACCCTGGGGTCCCGGGATCGAGTCCCGCCTCGGGCTCCCAGTGTGGAGCCTGCTTCTCCCTCGGCCTGTGTCTCTGCGTCTCTCTGGGTCTCTCATGGATAAATAAATAACATATTTTAAAAACAGGAAGGAAGGAAGGGCTTGTGCGCTCGGTTCGTTCGGGGACTGGCTCCCGTCTGCACCCCAGGGCCGCGCCGAGCAGTCAGTGCGCGCAGGGGTGACCGTCAGGGGAGCCGGGGCGACGGGGCTCGCCTCCCTGGGTGCAGGCGGCCGGGCGGCCGGGCCCGAGGACAGTGAGAGGCTCTGCGGCCCCGGCCCCCTCTGCCCTCTGCTGTCACCCGGCTTCTTCTGGGGTCGCTTAACCCCCGGATTTGTGCTCCCGTCCGCTCCTGTCCAGCCCGCGCACCCCCAGCCCTCGGCCTGCCCTCCAGGGAGTTAGGGAGGCGTATCCCACGCTCCTAGGATGGGGTGGTCGCGGGAGGCCGGGGCTCCCCCAGGGTCGGGCTGCCAGCCTCAGGCCGAGGAGCCAGGCCGATCCCCGGTGCCAACCCCGAACACGCCTCTGGGTCTCCGTGACGATGAGGAAGCGACTGTCCTCGGGGCCACCCTTCACTCCCCCCACAGAGAGCCCTCCAGGTTGGTGCTGGGACAGGGCGACTTGGACCAATTTTTTTTTAATTAAAAAAAAAAAGTTTTAAGATTCTATTTATTTATTCATGAGACACACAGAGAGAGGCAGAGACCCAGGCCGAGGGAGAAGCAGGCTCCATGCAGGGAGCCCGATGCGGGACTCGATCTTGAGTCCCCAGGATGACGCCCTGGGCCGAAGGCAGACGCTCAACCCTGAGCCCCCAGGGATCCCAGGACCTGGTGAATCTAAAGCAGTAACAGTCGCACGAGGCTAAGGGTTTGGGAGGACTTGTAGGAAGATGGGGCACGGGGGTGCCTGGGGGGAGGGTCCCCACAGCTCCCCTCTTTTCGCGTTATTTTTGGATTTTTGCATCCTCCCGACTCAGCCTCAGGCACCGCACGTGGACGTGCCCCATAAATGCTGAACAGACGAATGGGTGATGGGGGCTTCGCCCACAGGTAAACAAGGGGCCTGTCCCGGGGATCCCAGCAAGTAGCCCCACGGCGGTTCTCACGGGGCCGGGTGTGCGCGGCCCACGCCCGCCCCGTGCCCACGCCCACGCCCTGTCCGCCTGGGCAAGGCCTCCGACTTCCGCGGCGCCTGCAAGACCGCAGGACCCCCTGTTCACCGACCTGCGCCCCGGCCTCGTGCTCCCTGATGTCAGGACCCCAGAGCACCTCCGGGGGCGACTCCCCTTCCGCAGCCCAGCAGGGACTCCGGGCAGTGAGACCCCGCGGGCGCACAGGGCCTTGCCCACCTGGACCGGGACCACCTGGGGCACTGCCCTGGCCGCTTCCTGGTCCTGCACTGGGACGGGCACCGTCCCCCCCTTCCCGCCGTCCGCCCGGCTCCCCTTCCATTTTGTTCTCCTGCTCAGGGGCTGCTCCTTCCCCATTTAGGCTCCAGTGACTCACGCGCTTCTGAGTGTGACTGTGCCTCACGCAGCTCGGCCCCAACCTGAGCTCCGGTCGCGGCCCCCCCGCCCCCAGGAGGCCCCCCCAGTCTGGGGAAGTTCTCCCGGTGCAGACCTGTGGGCCTTGAGCACCCCCGCCCCGGCCCACCCCTTCTGCACCTCCCTCTAGCTCTTCCTGTGTCTTCCCTGGTTCCAGGTTGGCAGCGGACACCAGTGGGGGCCCCTTGTGTCTTTAGAAGCCCCAGAGAGGGTTGTGCATTCAGGGCGCTCGGAGGGGGGACCCGGATCCGGGCCTCAGAGCTCAGGGGCTTTGGGGCCACTTCCCTGGTGCGGAGCCAGCTCCGGACGGGCTTGCCCCCGGGGCAGCAGGGGCAGGGCTCAGGGGTGCAGGCTCCACCGGCAGGGGCTCCTCCCCAGGGGACAGTCCACCGTTAGCAAGTTCTCCAGCCGCCCTCCGGCCGCCACGCTCTCCCTCCCTGCCCCCCGCCCCCCGCGTCCGCACGCAGGGACCCGGCCCTGGGGCTGGAGAAGAGCCTTGCTTCATAAGCACCCCGCATCGCCTCCCCCAGCCAGGCCCGAGCCGAGCCCCCGGACTCCCTTACTCCTTCGAGAAGCTTGTGTTCCTGTTCTGCTCGGCCTGGAGGCAACGTCGGGGGAGCAGCCCGACCCGGAGCCCGGCCATGGCTCTCCCCGAAGGCCCGGCCAAGCCAAGGCTGCGGCTGCTCGGGCGCCCGGGGCAGGGCGGTCACCCGGCTCTCGGCCTCCTGGGACTTGGGCGGGGGCCGCCTCGGCGCTGCTGGTCGGGACAGACGGCCCCTGTCCCCCGCCCGCAGCCTTCCTGGCTCCCACACAGCGGGATTGTCTGCCCACGTGGAACTGACCTGACCCCACAGCGCAGTGTCCCTAAGAGAGCTGTCGCCCGGGCACTCGGCCCGCTGCACCCCTGCCGGGCGGCCCAGACCCCGTTGCGAGGCCCGGACCTGCCTGGCCAGTGAGGAGCGAGCCCGGGCGCGGGGCCTCTTACTTGATCTCCGTCTGGCCGCCTGCCTTCCGGGCGATCTGCACCAGCTCCTTGCCGTACCGCTCCTCCGCTTGGGCCCTGCAACAACAAGGTGCGCTCGGCCCTGCCAGCCTGCCGGGTGGGGGGCTCTCAGCCTCCCCCTTGACGGCAAATTCCTGCATATTTGAGGGGAGGTCAGATTATCTGTCAACCTGCGAGAGAGGCCCGGGGTGGGGGGTCCTGACAGCAGCGTGGCTGGGGGTGGGCTTGCACTTCCACCTGGGGGGGTCAGCTGGCTCCCCTCCCGCCCCGAGCCTGGCCCACCTCTGCCTCAGCAGCTCCTCCACGTCCTTGCACATCTTCCTGCCGTCCAGCAGCCTCTGCAGCAGCACCTCGTAGCCGGTGTGCGCCGTGAAGTCCCTGCACTGGAACCCGGGGCAGAGGGACACGTGAGCGCTGCGGCTGGCCATGCGGGCCAGGTGGGGACAGGGACCCCCTGCTGCGGCCTCCGGTGGGGGGGGGGCTGACCTCTGTGGGCCTCCGTGCCCCCCACAGGGACGAGCCCTCGGCTGCAGGACCCGCCGGGACCAGGCCGCGTGTGAGCTCTGCGTGTGCCCTCGGAGCTCACGGCCCAGGACGCGTCAGCTCCCACACGAGACGGCCGTGGAAGGGCCACCTCCAGGGCCGGGTGGTGACAGCCCCACGGGGTGCCCGGCACGGCTTGCCCCCGTCACAGTCCCAATCACCCTCTTATCTCCGTCGTCCAAGTGAGCAAACTGGGCACAGAGGGGGAGGTGTGCCCACGGCGACGCGGCCCGGCCTCGCACTCGCACCCGGGCTGTGTGGCTCGAGCCCCCCCCCCCCCCCCCCCGCCTCTACACGAGGGACCTCCTCGGCAACAGCACCAGTGGACAGCGGTGTGCCTGCCGCTGCGCCAGGGGCTCTGGGTGGGCCCCGGTGACCTGCACACCTGGACACATGGCCCCTGCCTAGCACCCCAGGCCCAGCCCTTTAGCAGGACAGGGACCAAAGGGGCATTTTGGAGAGCCCTCCTGGACACCACCGCCCTCTGTGGCCTGGCAGGATGGTCCCCCCGCCCTGGGGCTCCTGACGAATGCGACCCTCCTTCCTCACCCGTCGAGCCCATTCTGAGCTGCTGGCGCTGGGAGCCGGGGAAGGAGGTACGGCTGAGGACCACGGGGGACAGAGGGTCCCCGAGGACACCCCTGCATAGGGGGTGGGTCTCGGGGCCAAGCTGCACACGCAGCCGACGGGGGGGGGGGGTGGGTAAGGGAGATGGAGCAGTGGTGGGACGCGGTGCTGGGGGCAGCACTCCCCACCGCTCGGCCCCAGCCGTTCCGGAGGACAGACCCCCACCCCGCCCCTCGGACGCTGGGCCAGGCCACGGCGACCTGAGGGAAGCCCCGACATGCAGCACCTGGTCTGTCTTCTTTCCCGCCCCTGTGGGTCCCCAGAAGCCTCGGAGGCTGGAGAACGGGTCCCTGCTTGCCCGAGAGCCTGCATCACGGCCCCATCTCAGTCGGTGGGCACCTAAGTCAGGGGAGGCCAGTCTCGCCCACCTTAGAGCCAACAGCCGACGGCGTCGGGCCAGGCTCCCGCGAGTGGCCGCTTGCCCGTGAACCGGCCGGCAGACCACGGCTGTCCCCCCAGCCCCTGGCAGGCCATGACCGCAGGGATGCAAAGGTCCTGGGGCCTCAGCCTCCCGGCCTCGCCCGACAGAGGCGTGCTGTGCGGGCCCCTCAGGCCGCAGGCCAGGCCACGAGGCCCAGGGAGGGGAAGGACCTGCCTCGGGAAATCCAGGCGGAGGCAGGACAGGGACGGGGCTGGCCGGGCCCTTAGTGACCCCAGAGCCTCGGGGAGAGGACAGCCGCGAGCTCGCTGGCCCCCAGAGCCCGCCCCCCGGGAGCCCCGTCCTTCCCGAGGCTCCCCCCCCGCAGCGGAAAGCCAGGCAGCAGCGCACCTACATGGGCCATCCGCGGGGTGCCCGGAGCTCAGGGCCCGGGGCGCAGCCGGCGCAGGAACCCCGACGGCGAGCTCTGGCCCCGGCGCCCCGGCCGCGCCCGCTGCCAAGTGCCCAAGTGAGCCACGGTCACAAGCAAGCAGGCTGTTCCGAGGAAGTGCCTGCTCCCGGGGTGCTCCCGGGCCGCGCCCCCCCAGCTCACCCGCCTCCTCCACCCCTTCCCCATCCCTCCGGCCTGACTCATCGCCCAGAGCCTGGCAGGGCTGCCCAGGCCGCGGCGGAGGAAGTGAACCCATCGCCCTTGGGTTCAGTGACCGAGCAGCCCTGCAGGATCCCGGCCAAGGCCAGCTGCGCGTCACCCCGCGGGCCCACCCTGGCCTTGCCGCCCGCACCCCCCGCCTGCACCAGGCCCCCCTGGGCCCACATCCCCGACATTCCCCGGGCGGGGCCTCCCTCCGCCTCCACCGGAAGCCTCCTGGCCTGACACCCACCCCAGCCTTGGTCTCAGGGAGGTTACGGGGTCTCCGGCCACACCCCGGGGGCTCCACAGCGGCGCCCTGGCCTTTTCTCTCCTTTTCTTTTTTACCATTTTATTTGTTTGAGGGAGAACAAGAGAGAGCGAGCATGACTGCGAGGAGGGGCAGGGACAGGAGGAGGAGCAAAGTCCCCGCCCAGAGGGGAGCGACGTGGGGCTGGATCCCAGGACCCAGGATCGGGACCTGAGCCGGAGGCCGACACTCGCCGCTGAGCCCCCGGGGCCTCACGCAGCGGTTCTCTCACTGAACACGCCACACGCCCAGGCAGGTAAGGACCGAGGCGAGGCCCAAAGGTACCAGGCGACTGCGCTCAAGGTCTTGGGGTAAAGGCCAGCGTCTGGGACGTGAGGCCAAGCCCCCTGCCCCCCGGCTCACGCACCCCCGTCAGTCATTCGAGAGACAGACAGCTCCGATTTTCATTTTGAAGCATCAATAAACAATTTTTTTACGATGACTTTTAAAAATGATCACTCAGATTCTTTCCAGCTTAAGTCAACGTTGTATTTGGGGCTACGGTGCAGTTGCCATGGATTCGCAGAGACCAGGCCCGAGCCAGGCTGGGTCACAGGAGCTCTTCCCTGGACCAGGGCCCTGGTGGCCGTGCAGCCGCGTGGAAGCAGCCAAGCCGCGGCCCCGTGGCAGCGAGCAGTCCCCCCGGGTGGTGGCAGGTGGGGGGACGCTGCAGTGTCGTCATCCCCCCACCCCCACCCTCACCCCCACCCCACCCTCCGCCGGGCCTCCCCGCCTCCCTTCCCCGCAGAGGGGCCAGGCCAGCAGGATGTGTCCCCAGGGCCCAGCAGGGAAGCTCTGGGCAGGTGGCAGCGCTCTCCTGCCCCGGGAGCGGGGGCCCTGCCCGGGGACGCCCCCAGCTTCCTCCCGGGCGGCCCCACTGTGCCCCCACGGCGTAGACGGAGATCGGCCTCTGTACCCACTGCCACTTCCCCCTCTTCCTGCCCATATCGCTTGTGGCGGCCGCAGGGACTAGACCGCAGCGACCAGGGCCCAAGCGAGCCGTCCCTGTCCGGGGGCCTGGTCTCCTCGTCAAGGAAGTGGGGGCAGAGGCCGAGGCCCGGCCGACGGACGACCTGCTCCTTGGCCCGGCTCCTCGGGGCCGACTGGCTGCCAAGTCTGGGGACGTGCCTGGCCTGGGGCTCGCGGCAGCCCCTCGGGGGTCCCAGCACCGGGGTGACCCGAGGCACGAGGGCACCGCGCTGCGAGGGGAACCGAGGGCAGGGCGTGAGGCCGCCCAGGGTCTGAGGGCGCGGCAGGACCTGAACCCTCTACCTCCGGTCGCCCCCTCTCTGCAGCGCCCAGCAGGCGGCCGCCACCCGCACCGGGAAGTGGCTGAGGCCTCTCCTGGGGACCAAGTAAGGGCCGTGGAAGGTGGCGGGGGACGGGACAGCACGGGTGCCAGGTGCCCAGGACAGGAAGCACTAACCCAGCGGAGCCCCGGGAGGAGCCTCACCCTTCGGCCTCTGAGCCGCACGCACCCGACCTGGGCGACCCCGAGCAGTGCCAGGAGGACGTGGCGAGCGGGGACACGCACCTGGAGGCGCGGCCGGGAGCGGGCCACTGCACAGGCTGGGCTGCAGTGAGTGATGCAGAGGCGGGGAAAGGACTGGAAAGGGGGGGACCCGCGGCCCGTGCCCGCCGTCGGAAACCATCCTGTGGCCTGTTACCCTCCCTCGCTGAGACCCCCTAATGCCTGACGTGCCCCTGGCTCCACGCACCCTTCATTCTTTTTCTAGCCTTTTTTTTAAAATCCCCTTTAACCGTGGGAGAGGAGACGGGCGGCTAGACCCGCTGGTCGCAGCCCAGAGGCCCGGAGCCCGACGGCAGGTGCTGGGGGCCTGGCGCCGCCTGTCCCCTCCCCCGTGTCACAGAAGCACCTCTGCGGCCAGCTTCCGGCTATTCACTGTCGCTTGCTGTGCACCGAGAAACCAAAGCGCGAAGACGGTTAGGAAACCAGAGGTAGTGAGCATGGAACCCTCCAGAAGGCAGCTCCCTGAGGGCGGGAAGTGGGTCTGTTTCCCCGCTGGGTCCCAGAGCCCGGCATCCGCGCGGCCCACCTTCGGGCGAGGGCCGAATGAATGCGTGTCTCGGGGAGGCCCTGGGGAGGATGTGGCTTGACGGCCGGCTCCCCGGGGTGTTGCATGCAGCCCTCGGCCTGCATTCCAGTGACTCATCACCCAGGACCTTTACGTGAGCCCGACGGGCTCGTCCCCTCCAGTGTTATTATCGCTGTTGTACAGATAAGGAAACTGAGGCTGCGGGTGGATCAGTGAGCAGCAGCCGGGCGCTTTCCACTGCCCTACGGCTTCCGCTGCACAGTGGGGCTCCCCCCCACGCTTCTTAGTTGGCAAATTGAGGAAGACAAAGGACAAAGGACAAGGCCAGCCATGGCCTGGGTGGCTGGCCGGCCAGATGCACGACCAGAGCCTGCAGTAAGCAAGCAGCTGCTCCCGCAGAGGATCCAGAGGCAGGTGGGCAGGGAGGGGGATGGTCCCAAGCCCAGGCCTTGGGGAAAGCGTGGAGGCAGAGGGGGTGTCTGTGGCTGGGGTCCCCAGAGGCCAGAGCCGAGCTCTCAGGGTCAGAGAGAGCGAGGCCGCTCCGGGTCAGCACAAGGAAGGCCTTCCCAGGAGCCCCCGGGGTCCGGGTACCAGCGAGCTGCTGCAGGTCGGAGGGCGCCCCCACGGGGGTCTGTAAGCAGGTTAGGGATCCCGCAGGGAGGAGAAGCAGGTGCAAGCGGCCCTGACCCAAGGATTGCAGGGGTCCACACATAAGCAGATAAATGTGGGGTGATCTACAGCTTTTCTCCGGTGGCCCAGGGTCGGTGTCACAGGGGAAGCCCCAAGAAGGCGAAGACGGATTTTTATTTTTAAAGAACAAAAGCGCATTGAATGTGGTTGGATGAGCTACACTGGGCTCCGCTGGGCTGCCAGGAGCTTGAGACTAGAAACAGGCTTCCAGAGGATTCCAGGTCTCCCCTGCGCCCTCGTCTGAGGGTCCCCGTGGCCTGCAGGGCCCCCCCAAGGCTGAGCAGCAGCGCAGCCCCCCGGACAGGGCCGAGGTGCCCTTGAGCCTGCCAGCGACCTTGTCAGAGCTTCTCAGGAATCCCACAGAACCAGGGGTGGGAGCAACACTGGCTCCCAAAGGGGACCTACTGTGGGAGGGGTGGGGGCTGCAGGGTGGCCCCGCAGCTGGTGCCGCCCAACCAGCAGGGGGTCGGGGGCCTGACCTGCAACCAGAATCAGTCCTGCTTGAAAGTTCTTTTTTTGGGGGAGGGAAAATTGTTTTTATTTTAAAATGGTAAACAGAAATGTATAATATATATATGAAAGTCCTGTGCTTTACGTTTTTTTCCCCCTTTTTGAAAGTTTTGTTCTTTTAAATAACCTCCTGGAAGGAAAGTCGCCGCCCCTGCACTCCCCCTCCCCCCCCCCAACTTCCCCTGCACTCTCTCAAGTCTTAAAGGCCCCGGATCAGCACCCCACGCCTTCCTCCTGCTTCATGAAACCAAAGCACATAGAAAGAGTAGAGGGAGTGGGGGACGGGCAGGGCCTGCTGGTGCGAAGGGGCCCCAGGCTACCACGGGGAGCTCTGAGAGGTACAGGTGAGCTCTGGGGGCGCTGGAGCAGGCCTCTGTGAGGCAGCCTGAGGCTGGACGGGAGACTCCTGAGCAGGTGCAGACCTTCCCCAGAGGGAAGGGGAAGCAGGTTCCAGCTCAGGTTCCGAGTTCAGGGGAAGCGAGCCGGGTGACATGCAAGGGTAGAGGCCAGTGCTCCAAATACCCTGTCACCTCTAATCCTCAGAAGGCCCTGGAGCGCCCCAGAGGACCACCCAGGGCTCAGCACCAGGAGGGAGCTCCTCTGTACCGCCCCCACCGAGCCGCTAGAGAGGTGCCTTGATCTAGCACTGGGTGGGGTAGGAAGCAGCTGCCGGGCGAGGTGGGGAAGGGAGGAGGTGGGAGGCAGAGGACGGGTGAGGGAGGAAAGGAGGGGACTGAGCCACCCCGGGCCCTGAGCCCTGCAGGAGACCGACCCCTCGAGCAAGCACAGGCACTGTGCACCCCCTGCCCTGGCCCGGCCACTCAGGGCTCCTTGCCGCATGGGCTCCAGCTTGTGGGTGACCAGCCAGACACTAGAAGCTGGCACGAAGGTGCACCTGCTGTCCCTGCACATCCCATTCCCCAAGTATCACCCCTCCCACACTGCCGACACCTGCCCGGGGAGGCCCCCCAGGGGAAGTCTAGGCAGTTGAATGTGGCAAGAGCTCAGGCCCTGGGTTCTAGTCCTGCCCAGTCCCATGCACACACTCGGCGCGGCCTTGGGCAAGTCACTGAGCCTCCTAAGCACTCAGTCCCTCCTCTGTAAAATGGACATGAACCTATTGCTCCCCTCTGGACTCTGGGGACTAAATGAAAGTACTCGGGGGAGCCCAACAAGCAGCACCTGACACTTACTAAGTTCCTGGAAAATGGTGGCCACGGTGATGAGCACATATTAAGTAAAAGAAAGGAAATAAGAAAGGAGAGCTAGGTTTGAATCCAGTAACACTTATTTGGTTGCTTCCAATCTCTCTAATGCATTTCTTTTTTTTTTTATTTGTAAAATGGGATGAGCCGTTGAACCTCGTGCCCTCACAGGGTTCTATTTCCTTGGGACTGTGAGGTGCTCCTCCCTTGGCCTTGGGACTTGCTTGAGAGACAGAGATGGACCCTGGAGCTGCAGAGGAGCCCATTCCCATCGCCACGCTTTTCCTGAAGGCAGGGACAGACCCCTGCAGCCTCTGGAGAAGGCCCTTTGGCCTCCCCTGCCAGCCTTGGCGAGTTCTGGGTCTCCGGACGGACTCTGAGCTCTGGCTGCAAAGCTCTCCAAGCCTGGGTGCTGGCTGGGTCCTGTACATGCAGGGGGTCTGCATGTCGGGCTCCTGGCCCCTAAGTGGCCACTAACATCGTGTTGCCACATCTCTATTTCCTGCCCACAAAAATCAGAGGCTCAGAGAGTGGAGGGGCTCAGCAGGGCCACCCCGTGAGTGGAGTAGGATCCCAGCGGGGCACCGGGCTTTAAAGGCAGTCTGACCAAGTAAGGCGCCCTCCAAGTAAGGGTTCTGTGTTGGAGACTGGGAGTCTGCCTACCCTGCCCGACGCAGCCAGTGTGCACCTGGCAGGGAGCCGCGCTGCAGGAAAATACATGTCTAAATAGAGCAAGATACCGCCCTCTAGACCCTGGGGTGCTGGGGCTCCCGACCGAGCCCTGGGCAGCCTGCGACCGTGCGCTGCTTCACCTTCCCTCTGAGCCAGCTTGAAGTCCCGGGGCCGGAAGTCCTGATTTTCAAAGGCCCCTCAGATCCAAGCAGGCCGAGGCCAGGGCAGGCAGCAATTCCCCGCAGGACCTTCCTATGAGCCACTGAGGAAGCTGGCGACCCTGGCCTGTGGGCAATGCTCCCTGAGGAGTGAGAGCCAGTGGGACCTCAAGGAAGCCCAGGAAGCCGGAGGTAGGACCACTGCAGAGGACCCACCATCTGTGCGTTGGGGTCTGTGATGACTCTCATTCCGACGTGCAAGGGCATAGAAACTGACCCTGGAATCAAAGGAACAAATGTGACTGATGCCAGGACCCAGGAAGGCCAGGCCTGTAAGGAGGGTGCTCCTCCAGTGCCCAGGCTGGCGGAGCTATGGAAGGTTGGTCATAGGCTGGGCACCAGTCCAGGTTGGGCAACCTTAGGAAGGCTCAAGACTCAGTTTCCTCACATGTAAAATGGGAATGATAAAAACCTTCCTCCCAGGACCTTTGCTCTTTGAAAAAGAGCAAAGTTGGCAGACTCGTGCCTCCTGATTTCAAAACTTAATACAAACCGACCGCAATCTAAATAGTGTGGTACCGTCAGGACAGACGTATAGACCGATGGGAGAGAATAGAGAGCCCAGAAACAAACACGTGTATGATTTTTGACAAAGACGTCCGGGTCATCCAACGGGAATAGGACAGTCTCTTCAACAAATGGCACTGGGGAACTGGATGGCCACATGCAGAGGAACGAAGCTGGACCCATTCCTTACACTACATACGAAAATTAGCCCAAAATGGATCAATGACCTAATGTAAGAGCTAAAACCATAAAACTCTGAAAAGAAAACATAGGGGAACAGCCTCAAGACACTGAATTTGGTAATGATTTCCTGGATTTGACACCAAAAGCACAGGTAACAAAAGAAAAATTAGACAAACTAGATTTTGTCAAAATGAAAGACTTTTGTGCATCAAAAGACAGTATCAAGAGAATAACGAGACAACCCACCAATTGAGAGAAAATATTTGCACATCATATATATGATAAGGAATTCATACTCGGAATATAGAATGAAACACAGCAAACACAAATAATTCAAAAGGAGACAAAGGTCGTGAATAGATGTTCCTCTAAAGAAGATACACAAATGGCTAATAAGCACATGAAAGGATGCCCGACATTAGTCATTAGGGCAATACAGATTAAAACCCCAGGGGAAAGCACTCACGCCCTGTCGGATGGCTGGGATCAAAACACACATGGGCACGCGCGCGCACACAAGCTGGAGATAATGTGGAGAAGTCGTAAGTCTTGTGCATTGTTTTTTTTAAAGATTATTTATTTATTTATTCATGATAGACACACAGAGAGACAGAGAGAGGCAGAGACACAGGCAGAGGGAGAAGCAGGCTCCATGCCGGGAGCCTGACATGGGACTCTATCCTGGGACCCCAGGATCACACCCTGGGCCAAAGGCAGGTGCTAAACCACTGAGCCATCCAGGGATCCCCAGTCTTGTGCATCGTTAACAGGAGTGTAAAATGGAGCAGCTGCTGGGGAACACACGTTAGCGTTACTGAGCTAGTGGAACGAAGGGACCCATATGACACAGCAATTCCGCTCCTAGGCAAATGCCCCAAAGACCTAAAAGCAGGGATTCTTTTTTTTTTTTTTAAGATTTTATTTATTTATTCATGAGACACACAGAAAAAGAGAGGGGCAGAGACACAGGCAGAGGGAGAAGCAGGCTCCATGCCGGGAGCCTGACATGGGACTCTATCCTGGGACCCCAGGATCACACCCTGGGCCAAAGGCAGGTGCTAAACCACTGAGCCATCCAGGGATCCCCAGTCTTGTGCATCGTTAACAGGAGTGTAAAATGGAGCAGCTGCTGGGGAACACACGTTAGCGTTACTGAGCTAGTGGAACGAAGGGACCCATATGACACAGCAATTCCGCTCCTAGGCAAATGCCCCAAAGACCTAAAAGCAGGGATTCTTTTTTTTTTTTTTAAGATTTTATTTATTTATTCATGAGACACACAGAAAAAGAGAGGGGCAGAGACACAGGCAGAGGGAGAAGCAGGCTCCATGCAGGGAGCCTGATGTGGGACTCGATCCCGGGACCCCAGGATCATGCCCTGGGCCAAAGGCGGTGCTAAATCACTGAGCCGCCCGGGCTGCCCTAAAAACAGATATTTGTACAGTTATGTTCATAGCAACACTATTCACAATATTCAAAAGGAGGAAACAACCCAAACAAGAGTCCATCCACAGATCAATGATGAACAAAATAGGGAATATACAGAGAATGGAATATTGTTTAGCCACAAAAAGAAATGAAATTCTGGTACCTATTGAAACACGGATTAACTTTTGTAAAAAAAGATTTTATGAAAAAAATAAAAAGATTTTATGTGGGGCAGCCCATGTGGCTCAGTGGTTTAGCGTCGCCTTCAGCCCAGGGCATGATCCTGGGGTCCTGGGATGGAGTCCCACGTCAGCTTCTCCCTCTGCCTGTGTCTCTGCCTCTCTCTGTGTGTCTCTCATAAATAAATAAATAAAATCTTTAAAAAATATAAAGATTTTATCTATTTGAGAGAGAAAGAGAGAGAGAGAGAACAAGTGGGGGGAGGGGCAGAGGGTCAAGCAGACTCCCTGCTGAGCACGGAGCCCAATGGTGAGGATGCAGGGCTGAGCCTATGTAAGGACCTTGGGATCCTGACTTGACATGAAGGCAGATGTTTAACGACTGTGCCACCCCAGACACCCCGAAACATGGATGAACCTCGAAGACAAGCCGAGGGAAAGAAACAAGACACTGAAGGACAGATATTGTATGATTTCAAATCTAGGAGGTTCCTAGCAGAGCCAGATTCATAGGAAGTAGGACAGAAGCAGGAGATGAGGGGAGGGAGGGGGGGAGTCAGTGCTTGATGGGTACAGAGTTTCTGCTCGGGATGATGAAAAGTTCTGGAAACAGTAGCAATGGTGTACTTGATGCCGCTGAATTACACACTTAAAAGTGGTTAAAGTGGAAAGTTTTAGGTTACATTTATTTACCCCAGTAAAAAAGTAATCGTAGAGGAATATAAGGTTAAAAAAACTAAAACAGGGGATCCCTGGGTGGCCCAGCGATTGAGCACCTGCCTTTGGCCCAGGGCGTGACCCTGGGGTCCCTGGATCGAGTCCCACATGGGGCTCCCTGCATGGAGCCTGCTTCTCCCTCTGCCTGTGTCTCTGCCTCTCTCTCTCTCTCTCTCTATCATAAATAAATAAATACAATCTTAAAAAAAAAAAAAAACTAAAACTAACCTCTCCCCTCTACTGGCTCACAAGTGAGTCCAACCAAGTCACATCAGTGGTACAAGCCGGATGTACGCCCGCTGTCAGCGACGGCAGCGCGTCCGGCAGAGCCCCCGGTACCTGCACCAATGCTTCCAACCCCGGCTGCGTGTTGGAGACGCTCAAGAACTTCAGAGGATACCGAGGCCCAGCCTCCCACCTGAAATTCAGATGTGATTGGCCTTGGACGTGGCCCGGGCATCGGGACCTTTGAGACCACAGTCCCACTAGATCTGGCTCCCTGTACATACCCCGTCTTATCTCCAAGGACTCCCCACCTCGTTCACTTGGCCCCAGACACCCCAGCCTCCTTGTCCCTCGAACATACCAGGCACTCTCCCACTCTCCCACCTCAGCCCATCTCCCCCTTTTCTCTCCCCAGTAGGGCTCAGCTTCCCTTGTCCCCCCTCCGCTGCTGAGAAGCCCTGGGCCCCGGCCGGCCACCGCATCCCTGCCCTGGCTGTAGTCTCTGGAGTGCCAGCTGCCCTTCCTATTGCCCAACAGCAGGTGCTGTCAACATCGGCGGAAGGGGCTGTCATTCGCCCCTGCTCAGGGCACCAGGTCCCAGCAAACCACCAAGGGCTTTGGGACCCAGGCCCGGGAACTTAGCGGCCAGGCCTCACCCACAGCCTCATGCCCACCTGGGTGGCATGCCGAGGCCCACACCCCCTCCAGGAGCTTTCTGTCTGCAAAATAGGAATAAGAGTGCTCAGGCCACAGGGCTGCTGTTGGAACTAAATGCATCTTGTCCCTTGAAGCCGTGGGCATGACTCTCTGATGCTGGAATGTAGTGTGTGATGGTAAACGGGGGGGGGGGGCGTTCTGGGAACCGGGGTGCACGTACAAGGCTCACCCTGGGGGTGAACATGCGACCGTAGGTCTGGGTCACTTGGAACCTGTTTCTGCAGGGGACGCCTGGGGGGCTCAGCGGGTGAGCACCTGCTTTCGGCCCAGGACGTGACCCCGGGGTCCTGGGATCCAGTCCCACATCAGGCTCCCTGCGTGGAGCCTGTTTCTCCCTCTGCCTGTGTCTCTGCCTTTCTCTCTCTCTGTCTCTCATGAATAAATAAATAAAATCTTAAAAAAAAAAAAAAACCATTTCCGCTCTGCTGACTCCCTATGGTGGGCAGCAGAAGAGGGGCAGCCCCAGGGGACCGCCTCTGCCTTAGGTGAGCCTCGCTCTGCCGGCCTGCAGGTGAGGACACTGCAGTTCAGAGACGGGAAATGACCCCCCCGAGCCACAGCCAGTGAAGGTGCAGCGTCTCCCTCGGGAGGCTGGGGGAGGCCCTTCTGGAGCTAGTCCAAGGACGAGTCCTGGCGCGGGCAGCTCCCCGGGCACCGGGGCCGCTCTCTTGCTGGAAGCCCAGGCACTTTCAGTTTCCACACCGAGTTTCCCCTCATTGTGTGGTTTGTGGCACGCGCCGGAGTCCGGGAGAGGAGCAGGGGCACCCCCCGCCCCCCCCCGGGCTGCAGCCTCTAGGCTCCCTCACACAAGAGCATCCGCCCCTGGAGGGGAGCAGAGGGGAGAAGGAAGTGTCTGTGCCAGCACTTGGGCTGCGCAGGGCCTTTCACAACCGGGCTGCCGTCGTGCCTTCCTACCGGCCGCCCTGCACAGTCCTCTGGGCCACAAACTGCCTTCCAGGCACGTGTCCACTCCCCGCTTCCACGCGTTTGCCCAGGCCAGTCCTTCCACCCGAGTGCCACCGCCCTCCTGCCACCTCCCAAATCCTGGGCCACCCTTCGAAGCCCAAGCCAGGCCCTGCCTCTCCGTTCCAGGGCTCCCCCGGCTGGGCGCAGGTGCCAGGAACGGCCGGGAAGGGTACCCAAGTCCCTGGGGACTGGAGCCCCGAGAGGGCCTTTGAGAAGCAGGTCGGGTCTTCCAGTAAGAATCAAGTCGAGGCGCGGCTGGCTCTCTCGCACTGCCGGCCCGCAACCCTCCCGGTGACCACCTGCAGGCCGCCAGGGGCAGAGGCAGGACCGCACGCCCTGCCGCCGCACCGTCAGACAGCGGGCCGCGGCGTGGATGCGCGCACGCGAGCCCTCGGGCCCGGGGCCTCTGGGAGCCACACAGCGCCACGGAGCATGCGGAAGCCGGCGCGCTGTCAGGCCAGGTCTCACCGAGAAACACCAGCTCAGGCTTGAAAACAAGAATTGCTTAGTTTTGCTTTTATAGATATTTTCCTTTCGAGTGACAAATAGGGTGACAGCTCGGTGGCTCGGTGGGTCAAGCATCTGACTCTTGATCTCGGCTCAGGTCAGGATGTCGGGGCGTGAGACCGAGTGTCCTGCAGGCTCCACGCGGGGGCGGGTCCGCCTGGGATGTGCTCCCTCCGCCCTCCCCCAGCCCCACGCACCTGCTCGCCCTCAAAAAGCCAGAAAGAGATGTCATACGTAGCCTGTGTTCACTTGCAGAAAATTAAGGCAGAAATGGAAAGACAACGTTACTTCCAGAACCACAGAAATCCCTGCTGACTTGTAGGGGGCCGCCCAGGAGGCGCCCGGGGAGACAGCCAGGGCCCCCAGCCCCCCTGTGGCTCGGGAGGGCCTGCCCCCCGGCCCGGCCTCCCCTGTCCCCAAGGCCTCCCCAACGGACCCTCCAGGCCTGTCCCCACCCCCTCCGGGCGGCTCTGCTCCCTCCTTCCTGCCCAGGTAGGAACGCGGCCCCACTCTCTCACCCGGGAACGTCCCCTCTTCCGGAAATCCACCCAAGGAAATAATCCTCAAGTGAAAAATTTTGATACACAGAGATCTACGCATTGCATCTCTGGCCAGAAATAACGAATAACCGGCCTCAGCCACCTAAATGTCCAGCAGTGGGGGATTGGATAAATGAATCCTGTGTCTCCCGAGCCCGTGAACTGGACCGTGTAGCCTTTAACAATGGGGTTTTGCAGCGAGGAAATCGCACCCGCACCCACATGTGCCCAAAATGGAATCACGTTGGAAAGGGGTGGGAGGGGTGTCCGCAGGGACCGACTGAGCTGCGCGCTTCAAAGTTTAGATGCTGATTTTCATGCGAGGCCTACTTTGCCCCAATTAAAAATAAATCTTAAAGTGCAAGAAAAAGAAATTAGGGGAGAATCCGATACCGTGCACACCATGTGTGAAATGACCTTAGGGAAGCACAGCAAAACATCACCGGCCAACTGTCTTTGTGCCATGAGACTAAAGAGGCTTTTTTTCCTGGTTTCCTCTATTTTCCTGTTTTCCCTTTAGGGTCTTAGACCTACTGGTTTTATCTTTTCAGAAAGTACACACAGAGCTTCAAGCGCTCAGAACAGAGTAGCTGCCCAGGGAACCTCGCCTCTCCTGGTTTTCGGTGAGGCCCCGGGACCCGGATTGACAGGTAAGAGCAGGGCTTCCCTCCTAAATGGGGAACCTGAGAGTCTCAGAGCCAGGAAGTGGAAGAGGCGACGGGGTTAGCCCCCCGGATCTCCCTAGTGAGTCGTTCCCGCACCAGGAAAGTGGTGTCTTCCTCTGTCCCCTGTGTGGGGTTCGGCTCCTCCCAGCCTGGCTGGTTTCGGGATGACACTGGTGCCCACCCGGCCACACAGGGGAGAGATGTGACTTCAGGTCAGAGGGCAAAGTTCAGGCTCGCTCCCTCCAGCCCCTTGCAGCTCCTGCCCAACGCCTGGTGAGATGCCACTTTAGTGTACGAAGCCCAGACTCCCCCAGCCCAGGCTCCCCCAGTCCTTGCTTTTCCTAGTAACAACCCTAGAGGGACAGGACGTGGGTCTCAGTAGAACCGGGTCCAGAACTAGAGCTTCCCTCTCAAGACGGTGCCCCGGGGCTTCTGGGCAAGGCTCTGGGAGGGAGCTGCGGATGGGGTGGGAAGGCCCAGCAAAGAGCACTGCCCCTCCTGACGCATCCCACAGCCGGTGTGTGTGGGGGCCTCCTCCCCGGGGCTGCGCAGGGACCCCCCCCACCCCCGAGCCATGCTGGCCCGTCCACCTGCCTGGAGGCGGCAGGGAGTCTGCGTCCAGCTGGGACCATGGAGCAGAGCCTGCTGCTCAACAAGTGCTTGTAGGATGGAATAAAGTGAAACGAAGGAGAAAATGGGTTCAGGAAGGTAGTGGGACCGTGGAGGCGATCACCTCTCGTACATCTGTTCCGCGGACACTGAACACCGTCCCTTGCCGGGCAGCCCTGTGCCAAGGGTGCAGACAGGTGTCCCGGCACAGAGCCCGGATGCCCCGGGAGCACAGGCTCCGCAAGGAGGGGCTGGGAGGCGGGGGCAGGACCCGCTGCTGAGACCCAGGCCTCTCAGCTCCGGCTGGATTCAAGCCCTGGGCTCTGTCTCTCCAGGCCCAGCCCGGCTCCCAGGCCCGGCTCCAGGCCCAGCCCTGCAAGGCTGCGATGCTCTTGATCACCTGCGCGCAGCAGCACTTCGGCCGCCCTGCCCCTGTGGCTGGCCCTCCTGCCTCACGCCGCCGGCCTGGCTCCGCCACAGGAAGGCAGGCCATGAACGGCCCTGGGCCCTGGGAGGTCAGGCCGCGATGAGAGAAGCGCTGCGGACGCGGGCCTCCGAGGGCCACAAGCAGCCGCCCCCACCCGGCCCACTGCCTGCGCTTCCGGGCTCCCCTCCCTTGCCGGCAATGCGTGTCTCCGGCCGACAGGCCCCCCAGCCTTGGCCAGGCCCCACGGGCGCCAGGTTCCCTGTGGACTACCAATTAAAACACCAGACGACTAATCTTGCTAAAGTGGCAGGTGGAATTAGAGCTCACAGGCCCTAAATAACACTCACGGGGCATCTCCCTTGAGTAAAGTGTACGCGCTTTAATAGAAGCTCTTAGCTCCCCAGAAACTACTGTCTCCGTCTTCCCCCGAGTGAGTGCTAGATCCCGGCGGGCCCGGCAGAGCGGGTCTGGGCAAGAGCCTTCCAGCTCGCGCATCCCCCCCCCCCGCTCCTGAAGACCACTCGTTCTCAAACTGCCAAGCTATGGGGTTTAAAGCCTTGGGCTGGGCAGGGCTGGGTGGGGGTGGGGGTGGGGGTGAGCAGGCTGGGCCCTGTCCCCGGAATCCCCGCAGCAGTTAGGTCAATATGTCTGTAAATTGAGCTTCAAAATACTCCCATCAACTATGTCTGGTCTCACGTCTCTGCGAGGGAGGAAGGACAGAAAAGTCCCCCCATTTTGCTGGTGTGGCCCGAGCGCAGGGTCGTGCAGTGTTGACAGAGGGTGTTAAGCTCCCTGGCTGGCAGCCAACCCAGCTAGCCTGTCAGGGCTTGATCCCCACTGGGTGGCCCTGGGCCAGCCGCCTAGGTCCTCTGGGCCTCCACTAGCTCCTCTGAAGAGTAGAGAGAGGATAGTCGGCTTCATCAGCTTAAATGAAGGACCATGTAGCGTCCTGAGAACGGTGCCTGCACCGTCTGCAGCTCCCCGGGTCAGCTGGGAGTGGGGGGGCTGGGCCCCAGGGAGACAGCTGCAGTGAGGACGATAATGACCTTCTGGGACGTTTGTCAGAACTGGGCTGAGAGGCTCCCATGGCCCCGTCTCTCCTCCTCCCGGCTCCAGCTTCCCCAAAATAGAGCCCCGGCTTCCCCAGGATAGAGCCCCGGCTTCCCCAGGATAGAGCCCCAGCTACCCCCAGGATAGAGCCCCGGCTTCCCCAGGATAGAGCCCCGGCTTCCCCAGGATAGAGCCCCAGCTACCCCCAGGATAGAGCCCCAGCTACCCCCAGGATAGAGCCCCGGCTTCCCCAGGATAGAGCCCCGGCTTCCCCCAGGCTAGAGCCCCAGCTACCCCCAGGATAGAGCCCCAGCTACCCCCAGGATAGAGCCCCGGCTTCCCCAGGATAGAGCCCCGGCTTCCCCAGGATAGAGCCCCAGCTACCCCCAGGCTAGAGCCCCAGCTACCCCCAGGATAGAGCCCCAGCTACCCCCAGGATAGAGCCCCGGCTTCCCCAGGATAGAGCCCCGGCTTCCCCCAGGCTAGAGTCCCAGCTACCCCCAGGCTAGAGCCCCAGCTACCCCCAGGATAGAGCCCCGGCTTCCCCAGGATAGAGCCCCGGCTTCCCCCAGGCTAGAGTCCCAGCTACCCCCAGGCTAGAGCCCCAGCTACCCCCAGGATAGAGCCCCGGCTTCCCCAGGATAGAGCCCCGGCTTCCCCAGGCTAGAGCCCCGGCTTCCCCAGGATAGAGCCCCAGCTACCCCCAGGCTAGAGTCCCAGCATCCCCAGGATAGAGTCCCGGCTTCCCCCAGGATAGAGCCCCAGCTACCCCCAGGATAGAGCCCCGGCTTCCCCAGGATAGAGCCCCGGCTTCCCCCAGGATAGAGCCCCAGCTACCCCCAGGATAGAGCCCCGGCTTCCCCAGGATAGAGCCCCGGCTTCCCCAGGATAGAGCCCCAGCTACCCCCAGGCTAGAGTCCCAGCATCCCCAGGATAGAGTCCCGGCTTCCCCCAGGATAGAGCCCCAGCTACCCCCAGGATAGAGCCCCGGCTTCCCCAGGATAGAGCCCCGGCTTCCCCAGGATAGAGCCCCGGCTTCCCCCAGGATAGAGCCCCAGCTATCCCCAGGATAGAGCCCTAGCTACCTCCAAGATAGAGCCCCGGCTTCCCCAGGATAGAGCCCCAGCTACCTCCAGGCTAGAGCCCTGGCTTCCCCAGGATAGAGCCCCAGCGACCCCCAAGATAGAGCTCCGGCTTCCCCAGGATAGAGCCCCAGCTACCCCCAGGATAGAGCCCCGGCTTCCCCAGGCTAGAGTCCCGCTCCTGCCCAGAGCCAGCAGAGGAGGGAGGCACCACAGCTCCTGGAGCCCGCACGGCCCAGGGGAGGGGCAAGCACAGAGCACCGCTGGCCCCAGGTGGGCCCCTTCCTTCCCTGCCACCCCCCATGCCATCCCCCACGGCCCAGGCCCTATGGGGGGCTGCTCCTAGCCACCCTTCTGCCCTGGGGCCCTGGGCTGGCACAGATGTCCAGGGGCCAAATGTGCAGGGTCTCTGGGTCCGCCCTGGGCCACAGAGCATCCTGCTTTCCAGGCCTGCGTCTTTCCCCCACTTTGCGCCCCTTCAGCTCCTCCGGAGCCGGGGTGCTGACTCACCGCCCCGCCCCCACCGCAACCGCCGCCCCCCTGCTGCTTGGTTGGGCCCAGGCGGCCCTGCCATTGGCTCCCCTGACCTAAGCCCATTTCTCTCTTGTAGAGATGGGGAGAGGGAGGCCCAGCAAGGAACAGGGTGCCCCGCAGCCGGCCCTCTGCCCACTGTGCGGTCAGGGCAGGCCGGACGCAGGCCATTTGCACGCTGACCACAGGCCCCAAGCAGAGCAGGGCCCGGAAGGGAAGGCAGGCCTGGCTCGTCCGCTCTCACCGCCCTGGCCTCTCACCGCCCTGGCCTCTCACCACCCCTGGCCGCCCCAGGAAAGGGCCCGGGGTGGGGGGTAGCTGTTGGCTGTGGCTGCGCGACTGAGTGAGGGGCCAGGGAGTACTCTGTCCTCGGGACCCTCACCCCCCCCTCGGTGGAGGGTCTGCGCTCTCTCTGGGCCACTGGGCCAGCCGGAGCCCGGGAAGCAGAGGGCGAGGGTCACGCCACCGCAGAGAAAGCTGCAGGGATCCAGCCGAGGCGGCTTGCAGGCCGCATGGCCACGCCAAGCCCGTCACCTGGAGCCTGCGGCGGTCACTGTTTCACGCAGGGGACGTGAGGTGCACCTGCGCTGGACAAGGGGGCAGGGGGCTGCCCGGCCCTGCGGCCTCCTACAGGGCCCGAGGCGGTGAGGACGAGAGGCGGCGTGCAGGAGAAGACCTGCCCGGGCAGGCCGGCGAAGGGCTGCGACTCCGCCTTAGATCCCCCCTCGAGTCTCGCCAGCTGAGACCATCCTTAAGGCTGACCTGGCCCGAACAACTGGGGAAACGAGGCAGGAGAGGTCGCGCGGCTTGCCCCCTCCCTAAGTAGCAGAGCCAAGACCCGAATTCGGGAACCCAAGCCCCTTGGTGCCCCTGCCCTCGCCTCCCTGGGCCTGCCCCGGCTTGCACCACAGATTGGATCCTCCCACAGAGACCCTGGGGCAGTGCTCTCGGAGGTCAGGCGGGTGGAGAGCCTCCCAGGTGCCCAGGCCAAGGGCCTCTCCCTCCCCGACCCAGAAAGACAAGGAGCGCAGGTTGCGGTGGTTAAGGCCAAAAGTCAGCTGCTGTTTTTATGAGAAAACCTCCTTCTGGAGCCGCATCCCCATCAACCGCGGGGCGGGGGGATTTCAGCCTGGCTGGCCTCCCGGTGCCCACTGCACTTGTCCAGTGCCCCGGCGGCTTCACTCACCCAAAAGGCATCTCTGAACTGCAGCTGAGGCATCATCCTGGGGCGACTGGTGCAGCTCAGCTCGCTCTCCTGCCACACAGCCAGGGCTGAGGGGGGCCAGCAGCCAGCAGCCAGGAGCCAGCAGCCGGGAGCCGGGAGCCAGGAGCCAGGAGCCAGGAGCTAGCAGCCAGGAGCCGGGAGCCGGGAGCCAGGAGCCAGCAGCCAGCAGCCAGCAGCCAGCACCAGGCGCAGGCCGTCCCGCTGCGGCGGCCCAGGCCCCTCCCGGCTGGCGCCTCCGAGGCAGCTGCAAGCCAGAGGAGCCGCCCCAACGGAGGGAAGGACCCAACCTGTTTTGTTTGGGGCTATAGCAGCAGCAGCAAAATGAGGAAGGAGCCGCGGCCTTCAGGATGGGAGGGCGGGCCCTGGTGTCCCGCCACCCGCAGTGTGCAGACCAGTCAGGCTGCAGGGGTGAGCACGCTCTGGGTGGGGAGGCTTGTGCAAGCGCCCAGGGGCAGGCAGCAGGGCCCTCGCCACAGGAAGTGGAGCCGCGGGGCTCCCTCCTGCAGCCCCGCCTGCCACCTGCCACCCCTGGGGAAGCCCTAGTGAGGCCACTCTCCGAGGCATTGACTTAGGGACCCTGGAGCCCCCAAAGGTGCGGGCCAGCACAGGGCAGGACCTGAGTGCCGTTGCCCCCCCCAGCTCTGGGCCAAGCCACACCCCCACTGGCCAGCCAGGCTCTGGCTGCCTGGTGCCCCGATACAGCCCCCCTCAAGGGGGTCACGGTCTGGGGGCAGACAGCTGGGAGGGACAGAGACGGGGGACAGGCAGCTAGCCCTCGTAGGAGGGTGGGAGGTCTGGTGGTCGCTGCCCCCTGTGTCTCTGGGGCAGGAAGATGGTGGCGGAGCCAAGATGATGGGATTATAAGACATCGTGTTTATCTGTCTGGCCCTGCCCTGCAGCGGTCGAGGGACCCTAATTCACCCTCCAGCTCTCCAGCACCCGCCCCCATCTCTAGGAGGGAGCCCACGTGGAGAGCACGGCCCGGATTCCCAGTTTGGTTGGGCAGGTGCTGGGGACGCTGTCTGCTGCCACCTTGGAAGGGGCCCTGGCCGCCCCCACGCGGAGCCCAGGAGCCGGGGCCTGGCCACTCAGCAGAACGCACCTTCGGGGCCCCGAGCCCAGGGTGGGTAGGCGAGAAGGGGTGAGTCAGCCTTGGCCACAAGTCATCACCTCACCGATGCCTCAGACGGGTGATAAGAGAGATGAGAGCTGGAGCGGACGGGAGCTGAGCTGCCCGGTGCTTCCAGATGGGGCGCAGCTGTACCTGGGCCCAGCCGCCCCGGGGAGGGCCCGGCACAGCAGGCTGCCCCCTGCCTCCAGCACCTGCAGGGCACCCCTGCCTCCAGAACCCTTAGGTTTGAGCCAATAAACATCCTCAGCATTGAAGGCCCCAAGGTCTGTGTCGCCGGTAGCCGATGCCAGCTCATGTGAGGCCGCCCCGTACCCCAGGACCCGGAGCGCCACCATCATGGCACGAACTGCTCCCTGGCCTCAGTTTGTCCATCTGTCAGTGGGGCTGATGCCTCTAGTTCTGGAGGCAGACAGAAGCCCCTGGTAAGAGAAGGCCTCCACCCTCTCCTTGGCAGGAAACTGCACAGCCAGGCCCTTCCCCTGCCTCCCCAGGGGTTCCTCTCATCACCCCAAGCCTTTTCCCACTTGCCCGAAGGTGCCTTTCTCGCCGCTGTACTTTTCTCCTCTGCTCTCCAGCCTCCGTCTCGGCGCATCTTCCTGGCCCTCCTGACCGGGCAAATCCCCCCGGGCCACCCCAGGGACCCCACGCAGGAGGTTCCCCCTCCCGGGGCCGTCCACAGGCTCCTGAGCTCTCGGCCCAGGTCTCCCTTCTCCCCTCACCCCGCCCCTGCTCCCCACATCCCGAGCCCGGGCCCCTGAACGGCCAACTCGTCCCTGGAGCCCTGGCCAGGTGCGGGGCCCCGGGAAGCCCTCCACACGGCCCACCTCCCGCAGCCTCAGCCTGTGCTGGGGGCTGCACCCCATCGCTGCCTCCGCTTCCCAGAGGAGCAAACCAGGGAGCAGGGTTTGCATGACTCACGCGAAGCCTCACAGCCCACGAACGGGGTCTATCTTGACCTTTCCCCACAGTGGGCCTCAGCCTTGCTTTCTCCAGTTCCGCATCCAGAACTTCTCACGCCGCCTGGAGCTGGAAAAGGTGAACCCCGGGAGGTCGTTGGGGCTGCGGGCGCCAGGGCGAGGGCCCAGCACGGGCTTGGGCTTCCAAGGTCACTGTTACCTGCCTCCACTGGGGATGTCGTGGCTGCGGGAAACATGAAAGCAAAGGGCCTAACGGGAGGAGGCCTGTCGTCTCCCACACGAGGGGCCCCGAGGCAGCGCGGCCTCCAGGTGGGGGGCCTGCAGTTCACCTGTTTCTCTCCCCGCGGGGCCGCAGCAGCTCAGCTCTAGGACCCCAGACAAAGCCTCGTCTACAGGGAGGCAAAGGCCGCCTCTCCCGACATCTCAGCTTCTTCAAAGTCCTCTCCGCCCTCATCCTCCCCAGAGACCTCCCCTGGGGTCTCGTGACCAGAAGTGAGCCCCACGTCCATCCGTCGCCCCTCGAAGGAGATCCTGGGCTGCCGTGGACGCTGACGGCCGACCGCGGTGACTGCCACCGCGTCTGTCCGCAAGCACCGCTCGGCACCACCTCCCGCCAGGCTTTGCAGGAACCGGGGCCCAGGAAGCAGACAGACCTGGTCTCTGCCTGGAGGGGCCCACAGGCAGGTTCTGGAAAGGTCTCCCCTGATGAGAAGAAGCTCGGGGTGGGGGTGGGAGGTGAGGAGGGTGTGATAACATCCGGGAGAGAGACGAGGCCCAGGCCCGGCCCCGAGGCGGGGGCCTGGGTGGTGAGCCACGAGGAGGTGCAGAAGCGGGACGGAGACACCCGAGTGCCCCTCAGGAAGGGGAACTCTCTTGGGGCCCCCCTTACTCACCACCTCCCGTCGCCTGGAGCCCAGGAAACAGCAGCAGCATCGCTGCGCGGCGCCACCGAGGGGATCAGTGCCTGCGGGACCCGGCGGTTCACACGCTCGCGGACCACGTCCTACAGGACGAGCCGTGCCATCCGCGAGGTCAGCGCCCCCGGCACCCCGAGCCCCCCGTGCCTGCACCCAGGTCCCCGCCAGGGGCACGGAGTGGCAGCGAGCCCTAGGCCGGCGAGGAATTAAGGATTTCAAGGGGCTCCTGGATGTTGCAGCCGGTGAAGCGTCTGACTACTGGTTTCGGCTCAGGTCCTGATCTTGGGGTCCTGAGGTCGAGCCCCAAATCTGGCTCCGAGCTTGATGCAGGCCTGCATGAGATTTGTTCCCTCGCCCTCTGCCTCTGCCTCTGCCTCTGCCCCTCCCACACGCTCGCACGCACCGTCTCTCTGTCTCTCTCTCAAATAAATAAATAGACCTTAAAAAAAAAAGTTTCAACAAGGGGTAGTGGAAGGGGAAGCAGGCAGGGGGATGGGGGGACTGGGTGACGGGCACCGAGGGGAGCACTTGGCGGGATGAGCACTGGGTGTTATGCTATATGTTGGCAAATTGAACTCCAATAAAAAAAAAAAATTTTTTTAAGTTTCAAGACGACCATCAGGGAACATTAAGCCCCAGGTGCAGGGCTCCTCTGAGCAGGAGTCCAGGGCAGCTGTGCTCGTGGCTCATCCCTGAAGCCGAGGCTGTCACAGTTTCAGGCCCTTCCCATTGTCACCTTGCTAGGACTTCCCATTGTTCTTAGGACAATGGTCGTTGTTTTTTTTTATTTTTTTTATTTTTTTTATTTTTTAAGATTTACATATTTATTTGAGATGTGGGAGGGGCAGAGGGAGAGCAAGCATCTCCAGCGGAGGCCCTGCTGTGCAGAGTCCGGTGCCAGGCTGGATCCCAGGACCCTGAGGTCATGTCCTGAGCTGATTCAGGAGTCAGCCACTCGGCCCACCGAGCCGCCCAGGGCCCGAGGTCCTGGTTCTTACGCAGCTGCCCCCCTGGGCGATCCGGGCCGCCTACGGCTCTGCACCTCCTCCTCCAGGAGGACTGGAGCGAGAGCTTGGAGAGCCCTGGGGTGGAAGGGGCCGTGGAGGAGGAGGGTCTCCAGGCCGCCTGGTGACGTCAATCCCACTTGGAAAGGGCAGTGCCTGGGCTCCGAGGCGCCGTCGTGGCCTCTCTGCTAACACGCTGTCTGAATCGCGCCCGTCATCCTCCAGCAGGCCGGCAGCACTGGCCCCCCTGGAAGGGCAGCGCGCTGCCGGGATGCGGGCCGCACCATCAGGAGCTCGGGGCCGCACTGGGATGCTCCTGTGACCGCGGTCCACGCCCCGGAGGGCGCCTGCGGGGTCCCACTGGGCGGCCGGACACGCGCCCGCTGGACTGGGGCTTACACCCTCGACCCCGCCTACTAGAAACCCCACAGCAGTGCACCGATCGCATTTACCAGGCTTCCTCTGGGGTCATGAACACCAGGCGGGCAGTGTGCTGAGTGGCAGGAGAGCAGCACCCGCGAGAGAGGCACCGCCGAGAAGTCCTCCCACAGGAGGCCACCCGGGGCCCCATAGATGAGAAGGAACCCACTGCTGAGACCAGGCAGGAAGGGAATTCCAGAAAAAGTGCCAGAGCCTGTTGGGGCCTCAGGGCCTCCGTCTCGCTGCCAGGCGCCTCATGCGCTGTAGGCCTCACTTAATCCAGCAGATACAGAAACGGAGGCTCGGAGCGGTCGTGAGTTGTCAGGGTCCCGTCCTAAGCGGAGCCCTGCCTGCCCACCGCGTGGGGTCCTAAGCGGAGCCCTGCCTGCCCACCGGAGGGGGCCGGAGGTGACAGCGGGCCAGGGTCGGCCGCCAGGGCACGGTGGGAAAGCAGGGAAGGAGGTGCGCACACCCAGGCCCAGGCCGGCAGGTCCTACGTCTGACCCCGGGAGCCGGTCGCCTCCCCACAGAGCCTGGATGGCTCCCGATGCCGTGACTCAGCACACAGGACGTGACAGAGACTGTTTTTCAGTTTGCACCAGGAAGGCAGCTGCAAATGCAAGGCCCCTTCCCACTCAGACGGCTCCCGGAGTTGACAGGAAGCTTCCGGGTTTACTAATTTGCAGCCGCAAGGCCGGGACTCTAGTTTGCAAGCGCCGGCCGCCAGTCTTCGACGCCGGGCGCTGCTCACAGTCCTTGGAAGACGTCAAGGAGGCGCACAGGGGCCCGCGAGCGGCCGGCCCGACAGGCACGGGGCAGACGCGGAGAAGGTCCGCCCTCAGAGAGGGCCGCGAGGGCCCCCAGCTCCCGGCCGGGCACAGGGGCCTGCCAGAGTGCATGCGCCCCCCGAGGCCACCTGGAGGCTCCCAAGCGGCGGGAGGACGGCCTACCAGCTGCCCTGGGGGACTTGTCAAGCGCAGGCCAGGCCCCAGCTGACTGCCGGCCGGGAGGGCCGGGATCCGCACGGTGTGCAGGCCCGCAGGGGAGGCACACGCAGCCCCGGCCTGCACTCCGGGCCGTCCTGCCGCTTCATTGTACAGGTGGGGAAACTGAGGCCCAGCCGGAGAGACCGACGACCCCGACCGTAGCAGGGAAGGCAGGATGGGACCACGGCCCACCCTCCTGCAGCGCCGCCCGCCCCGCCGGTCCCCGGGATGGCTTCCCCGCGTCCACGGCCCGGTCGGGTTGGTTCCCGTTCCATCAGGGAATGACCTGGTCACAGCGAGGCCAGGCTCGGTTCCGGCCCAGTCGCTGGTTCCTTATCACTGAGACCCTGGGCTTCGGAGGCAGGAGACCTTGATGCCACTTGGCCGCAAATTCATGAAGCTGAGGAGGAGGCGGGGACCCTGGACTGAGGCAGAGGAAGGGGCGCCAAGCCCTGGCGGCAGGAGGGGTACGGGCACGTCCAGGGCGCGGGGCGTCGAGCGCGGGAGCTGGGCCAACGGCAGGGGCTGGAAGCTGCTCAGCTCACCTGGCCGGCGCTCGGTTTCCCTGCCTGAAAAGCAGCGGCCATGAGCCTGCGCATTTGACCGGGTTGTCCTAAGCGCAAGCTGGGCGTCTCTAGCCCAGGGTATGGGCACCAAATGGGCACCCGGCCCGGAAGGCACAGGGGCAGGCGCCCAGGCTGGCGGCCAGCGGCCCTAGATGCTCGGCTGCCCCCGCCCGGGGCTCTGGGGCTCCAGGGGGACGCCTCCCCCTCAGGGCTGCCTGGGGCCTGCGCAGCGGAGGGGGCGGCCGGAGACTCTGGTCACACCGCGGGGCCCCTGCTTCCAGGGTGCCCATGCCATCCCCTCAGCCCCCTCCAGGCTGGCCTGCAGCAGCACCCTGCTCTGGGGGGTTTGAAAGAAGCAAATTTTCTCATTAAAAAAATAACAACAACACAAAAAACTTGTACATTCTTATTTTGATATGATTTTAAATTTAGACCAAAGCCTACAAAGAACTCTTGTCTCCTTTACCCAGATTTACCAGATTGCTTGCTTACGTGTTACCCCAAGTGCTGTCATATTTCTGTTTTTATGCGCCCCTATTAATTTGTTATATTACTTTATATTAAGTATTAATATATTACATATAATTATAATATAATACAATTATACTTTATATAATGATTACTTTATATTAATTATAATATATTAACATATAATTATAATATAATACGATTATAATTTATATAATGATTACTTTATATTAATTATAATATATTAATATATAATTATAACATACTGTAATTATACTTTATATAATTATTACCTTATATTAATATAATTATAATTATATATATTAAATATATTAATTTATTATATTAATTTGTTCACATGGGATCCTTCACTCCGAATCTCCTCCTAAAAATAAAAACATCCTCTTACGTAGCCACAGTTCAAATTTCAGAACGGAGACTTCCGTTGATAGGACCCTATCGTTGAGGCCACACGCCTCGTTCAGCTTCGAGTCCGTCACTGGTGGCGCTCGGCTCCCCTCCAGTCTGTGACAGTTCCCCTCCCGAGCCTCGACCCTGGTGACCTTGACATGTTCATTGGACGCTGCAGGCCAGTGACCTTGCCGAAGTTTGTTCCGTTTGGCTTCGTGTCGGGTCCTTTCCTCGCGGTGAGATTCAAAGCAAGCATTTGTGGCACCAACAGCACAGAAGTGCCTCCGTGTCCTCCTCAGTGCCTCCAATCGGGAGGCAGGTGATGTCGACTTGGGCCACTTGACGACGAGGCGTCCACCAGTTGTCTTCACCATAAAGTTACTCTTTTCCCCTTTGTAATAAATAAGTAGTCATAGGAAAATTTTGTGAGACTCTAAATATGGGCATCGCGTTCCTCAGAGCAACCTCAGCCGCCAGCCTCGGCCTCCAGCGATGAGTCCCTAATGATGAGTCCCTAACATGAGTCCCTAACATCGCTCCAGATGTTTGTCAGCTGGCATCCTACTGAAAGGAGGAGAGTCCTCGTTCCTCCTCTGTGCATTTCCCCTTTTGCTTATTTTAAGGTGGACTCAGTAGCTTCTGTTTCATCCAGTGGGTTCTAACCTGTTGCTCTTACTCCCCTCGACCTCAAGCTGTCCCAGGTCTGCAGCGGGAGCCCCTCGGCGCTTCCTGTTTCCCTCTGACCAGTCCCGTTGCTCGCTGAGCACTTCCTTAATCTCTTGCCCAAGAAGCCCAGGCTTCCCTTGCCTGTTGCGCCGCCCCAGCTCTGCAATCCACATTTCTCCAAAGGATCCCCGGTTCCTTTCAAAGGGGGAACCCAAAGGTTTTGCTCTTAGCTAATCTCTTGTCTCCCGGAAATGGTGGGAGTAGACTTTGCAGAGAGACTCCCGGCTTCGTCTGAGCAGGTGCGCCAAGGGGTTTCAGGCTATTGCTTCAGCGGAACCTCTCGACGGAGCCTGTTCTTTGGTGGAGCCTAGAGAAGCAGTTCTTTTATTATTATTATTACCACTATTAATGAGCATAAACATTTCCTTTCATTCAGCGACACCTGCTGGGTCCCGGCCCAGCAGCCTGGGAAGAGGCAGGGCCGGCTCCTAAAGGCATCGCCGCCCCCGCCCCTGGACTGAGCGTTGGGACTACAGACACCACGAGGCTCCCGAAGGTCTCCCATCCGCCCTCTCCCTCGAAGACCGAGGCTCAGGGCATGACTCCTAGGATTGCCTCCTCTCTCCCTGGCATCAAGGCCTCAGGACCAAGTCACGCAGAAATGGCAAAAGGAGAGAGATGATGTTTAACTGAAGAATAAGCGGACGCCCTCTCCCCGCAGAGAGCACGTTAGCAGACCCGGGAGCGGGCACGGCGGGAGGGGAGGGAAGTGGCAAGATGCGACAGAGCGGACATTTCAAAACTGCCAGGCAAGAAAACCAGGAAGCAGCGTGCTCTGAGGATCGCACTCTCCTAATGGAGACTCCCTTGGTGCAAACTCAGCGATTTCGTATTTGAGTTTCTTCTCCCCATCCACATTTTTCGAAGCATTTGGACAAGGCACAGGTTTGTATCCTCCAAAATTTCTCTTCCCCGGGACTGCCGTGTACAGTTGAGCAGGTGGTTCGTCACCCAAGGTGTGACCAACGTGAAGATGCACAACCCAGATCCCCTTTCGAGAAAGGACGTGCTGCCCAGCTGCAGGGGAGTAGTCAGCCCCCTGGGCGCCCGTTCCTGCCCTTCGGCAGCCTCTGCTCACCTAGTGCCTGGGGTCACCCGGTGTCCTGGTACTAAACCAGCCCTTCTCTTGGGACCTCAGCCCTCGGTCTTGACTTTCCCTGTGGGCCCCTCCAGTCCTGTCTCCCTTTGCCTTCCCAGATCCACTTCTCAGTCAGCCAGGAGATCACTTCCTCCCTCTGTCCCGCTCGGAACCCTTTGTTCCCTTTCTCCGGCCTTGGGCTTTGCCTTCTGCCCTGCTGTCTGCTGGGCTCCTGGAGGCGCTGGCTCGGCCAGTGCAATGACGCACCGGCCTGGGGGGTGGACATTGGAGACAAGGCCTCGGCTGGCAGCACCAGTGGGCAGGGGGCATGAACTCCCTCCGATCCCAATCACAAGGCGTCACGCTGTAGCTGTAAACAATGAGTGTGTTCCTACTGTGTGCCAGGCACTGAGTTCCATGCTTCCTATTCACCATGTCTGGTTCCCACAAAACTGCTCGAGGACAGCATCATCACTCCTGTCATACTGTCTTCAGGAGGGAGAACCGATGTGCCCGGGGTCCTGAGACCCCCAAGTCTGTTTGGGTCAGAGCCCACCCCAAGCGTATCTTTCTACTCTGACCCCGTACCTCCAGACAGACCTAAACACTGACAATGCCGCAACTCCTATGGGGTACATCAGGAAAACCGTTTCAGAAAGTCACTTGGCAGTAAATATCAAGGGATTGTTGAGGGATTTTTTTTTTAATTTATTTATGATAGTCACACACAGAGAGAGAGAGAGAGGTAGAGACACAGGCAGAGGGAGAAGCAGGCTCCATGCACCGGGAGCCCCACGTGGGATTCGATCCTGGGTCCCCAGGATTGCGCCCTGGGCCAAAGGCAGGCGCTAAACCGCTGCGCCACCCAGGGATCCCTGTTGAGGGATTTTTAACGTGGTGATACACGGTCAGAAATTCCATGACAAGAAGTCCACCCCGAGGAAATAACAAGAAACATGGGAAATAATTTTTACACAGAGATGCTTATAACAGCATTATCTATTATAGGGAAAAAAAACCAACAACAACCCGAAAACCACCTAAATGTCCAAGCCTAATTAAATTATGGCATTGCTCTACTGAAAATACACAGCAGCCACCGAAAGTATTTACAAAGGTTAATTATAACAGGGAGGAAATGTTTATGACATAATGTCAATAAAAATAGGTTTTAAATTACGCACACAGCTTGATCTCAACCATGACAACATGCTCCACAATTAAAACCAGAAAAAAGGGAAATGGAAGTCTTCAGCAGCTCCACTTCTTTGGTGTTTCCTGCCTGGTGGGGACACAACTCCACCAGTGGGTTGCACTCTGATGGTGTCTCCCTGCGTTGCCTGCCTCCCTACTGGGCTGTGAGCGGCTCAGGTGGGGCGCAGTTGAGTCTTCGTCCTGCCTGACTGAGCAGCAGCGGGTGATCTGAGCGGATGCTCCGCCCACACTGTGCAATGAGTGAGCAACTGAAGGGACAGAAAGGGTGGGAAGGGTGGCCCGGGTCCCAGGCCACTCACCTCCTTGGAACCAGTCTTCTGAGTGGCAGGATCTTAGGTTGGCACCTCCTGCTCTGAGCCCACAGCCAACCCAAGTTTCTCCTGAAGCCTTTGGAGAAACTGAAGCTGAGAAACAGAAGAGTGTCCCCCTTCTCCCCGAGCGGTCCAAGACGGGGACGAGAGAGCCTCCCCACCACCCTGGGCCAGGGGAATGGAGTCGGATGCCTAAGCTGCCGCTCAGGAACGGGCACCTTGTACACATCATTCGGTTGAGTGCTCACCGCTCTGAAATGTTAGAGTTGCAGCCCCTGTTAACATTTAGAGAAACTAAGACTCGGGTTGTAACTCGCTCCAACTCTTTTTTTTTTTTTTTAGATTTTACTTATTTATTCATGATAGACACAGAGAGAGAGAGAGAGGCAGAGACACAGGCAGAGGGAGAAGCAGGCTCCATGCAGGGAGCACGATGTGGGACTCGATCCCGGGTCTCCAGGACCAGGCCCTGGGCCCAAGGCGGCGCTAAACTGCTGAGCCACCAGGCTGCCCATCGCTCCAGGTCTTACAGCTCTAAGTGGCAGGGTAGAGACTCAAAATCCTCTATCTGCAAAACTGCACCGGGACTGCAACAGTGACCTTGCCAGGCCCCCTCCTGCGTGAGCCTTGGCTTCCAGGGACAGCAAGTGCTGGCTCGAGGGTCATCACAGGTAACCCATGATGATAAAATGCCCTGATCCGGCCCCAGCCCCGCTGGAGACCTGGGACTGTAGGCCTGCAAGCCGTCCGGGTCAGGCGTCTCCTCCGCCCTGCCCTGCACGCAGCCTGGGTCTGAAGGAGCTCGTGTCCCCCCTGGGCCCTGGCAGAGCCCGGGAGCAGCTCCTCCGGGCTGGCCGCGGGGGCTCGGGGCGCGGGGGCTGGCTGGGCCCGGCTCGGGTCGACCTGCAGCCCCAGCACGGCCGGTGAGGGGCGCGGGGCGGGGACAGCCAGGTCCCCCCACAAGGGCCAGGACGGGAGGCGCGGTCCAGGTCACAGGTGGGGCTCCCGGGGCCGAGGAAGGCGACGAGGAGGGAGGGGGAAGGAGGGGGCGGGGGGAGGGGGACGGAGGGGGCGGGGGGAGCCTCCTGCCTGGGCAGGTCGTGTCACGTGTCCGCGGAGCCAGGGCCTTCCTGGGGCCCCCCTGACGCCGGGGCGCGGGGTGCTGGGGGAGGGGGACCTCCCAAAAGTCCCGTGCCTCGCCCTCCTCCATCCGTTTTGGTCATTTCCTCCCCATTTCCTTCATTTTACTTCTTGCGATGTATTTTTTAGGATATCATTCATTCATTCATTCGTTCATCCATCCCGAGAGCGCGAGCCCCCCCCCCCCGGGCCGCGGCCGGGCCCGGGGGCAGCGGGGACCCCACGGGGGGCAGGACCTGGGCCCTGAGCTGAAGGCGGTGCCGGGCCGCGAGCCCCCCGTCCCCGTCCCCGTCCCCGCCCCCCGCGCCCCCCGCCCGCCTCCAGCACAGGCCCGGCGCCCGGAGCCTCGCAGGGGAGCCGCGACCTGGAGCACGTCCCCCCCACGCCCAGCCCCGCTCGTCGCCCCCACCCCGGGCCGCGCGCAGCCCGCGGTCCCCAACCGCGCTCGGGCTCCCGGGGCAGCGCCCGAGGGCACAGGGACGCCCCTCCGCTGCCGGGGTGCGGGGGCTCGGGGCGGGGAGCCCCCCCAGGCCCCCCAGGCCTCCCAGCCCCCCCCAGCCCTCTGTCCCCCGGGAGCTGCCCGGGCTCCCGGCTCCGGCCCCAGATGCTGGGGGAGCGGCGCCCCCTACAGGCCAGGGCCAGGGCCGCGGGCGGAGGAACCCTCCGGAGCCCCGCCGAGGTCCCCCCGGGCTGGAGGAGGCGGCTCCGCGCCCAGAGCATCTCCTCCGCCGAGCGGGAGGCGGCCCCGCAGCCCCGCAGCCCCGCAGCCCCGCAGCCCCGCAGCCCCGGGCTCCCAGGCTGCAGGAGGGGCGGCCCGAGTGGGGGGTGAGGGGGGATGCTGCAGGTACACCCGGCAACACGCATGCATCTTTTTTTTTTTTAATATTTTATTTATTTATTTATTTATTTATTTATTTATTTATTTATTTATTATTTATTATTATTATTATTTATTTATTTATTTATTTATTTATTTTTTAATTTACTTATGATAGTCACAGAGAGAGAGAGAGAGAGGCAGAGACACAGGCAGAGGGAGAAGCAGGCTCCATGCAGGGAGCATGATGTGGGACTCGATCCCGGGACCCCAGGGGCCACGACCTGGCTGCCCTAAGTTTCTTTTAAATATCAGTTTTGTCTCTCTCTCTCTCTTTTTCTCATAACTTAAGAAACAAGATAATTTATCCTGTATAGGTTTCCACGGTAGAGATTTTACTGATTGCATACCTATGATGTCCTTTTTTTTTTAAGATTTTATTTATTTATTCATGAAAGACAGAGAGAGAGAGAGAGAGAGAGAGAGAGGCAGAAGGAGCAGCAGGCTCCATGCAGGGAGCCCGATGTGGGACTCGATCCCAGGACTCCAGGATCAGGCTCTGGGCTGAAGGAGGTGCTAAACTGCTGAGCCACCGGGGCTGCCCCTACGGTGTCCTTTTATATTTTCTTTTGTCCCTTATAATTCCTGTAAATTGCCATGTGAATGTAGATCTAGGCTGAGTATTTCGGCAAGAATATTTCGTAGAAGGCCTGTGATGTCTGGTTGTCTCTATCTGAGATAGTAGCAGATGCTGCTAATGAGTGCCAGGATCCATTAATTGATTAGGAGTTGCCACATGGTGATATTCCAATTCTGTCATTCTGTCTTCTTTTATGAACAGAATTATTTCTATGAAGACAAACTTCCTCTCATCACCATCTGGTTACCCAATAGTACAGTTTACATGGGAAAGACAGATAAATGCTTGATTGTTTGTCTTTATCAATTTCCAAAATAATGAATTTGTTCATGATCATACGCCAGAGGTGACCAATCAGATGTGCTTTAGTATCTTGAATTCACGGAGTTAAACATATTTGATGTGCTTCATTCTATTGCAGTTTTACCTATATCAATGCCAAAATTGTCCACCTTTGGCCAAAGGGAGCCTCTTCAAGTTGACTCCTGAATCCTTTTAATACCGTCTTGTGTCAGTCTTTGAGGGCCTCTTTGTCATCTGGTTCAATGGATGTTCTAGGCTCCTCTTGTCCATTTCCTGTCCCAGGCCTGGAATCAACCATTTTTTCATGGAACCCATTGTTTAATTGGAAAGTGGGGCTTCAAGACCACAGTCTGGGCCCTGGGGCTGCTCACTGCTACTGGATTGGTTATTGGTCCTAGATCCTTTCAGAGATGAGAACAAGGAAATACGTCCCTTGCTAGTTTTAAAGATAAAACACGGGACACCAGGGTGACTCAGTGGCTGAGCATCTGCCTTCAGCCCAGGACGTGATCCTGGAGATCCAGGATCAAGTCGCACATCGGGCTTCCTGCATGGAGCCTGCTTCTCCCTCTGCCTGTGTCTCTGCCTCTCCCTCTTTGTGTGTCTCTCATGAATAAACAAACAAACAAACAAACAAACAAACAAATAAATAAACAAACAAACAAATAAATCTTTAAAAAAATAAAGATAAAACACATGCGTTCATAATGATACTGTCAAGTCAAATTCAAGGCTACAGAGTTTTTGCATATCCTCTTATTTCTTCTACCCGAGTCTTCCATGCTGGGAACCACATTTCTCAAAGACACCAAGAATTACAGAATTAGAATTTCACATGGTTTCCCATTTGCTTCACCTCCCATTGCGTGCGTAACAGTCTCTGAATACCTATACCAATTCTCCATCAACTAAATAATTGCTGAAAATGGTTTACAGTTCTTTTTGTTCTTCTTAGGTTATATCTTTCTTTGATATACAGTCAAATTAACTGGGTTTGGAACAGTTCTTCTGCATGCTTGCCCCACCAACATAAGCACACTTCTCTTTGTTTCGTTTTATTTCTTATTTTCAAGGATTCCTTTTTTTTAATTTAATTTTGATTTTTACTTGCATGAAATATTTACTTGGTCCCAAGTCAATACACAAAAACAGGTGTATTCAAATAAGTTCAGCTTTGACCCCCATCCCCCCAGTCAATAACCTTTCCTCTTTGTATAAGTAACTGTTTTTCATTGTTTTATTTTTCCAATGCTTGTCTGTTTTAAATATAAGCAAGTAAGCTTATATGTTTATATATCTGTATCCCTACTTAGGTGGACATACTCCTCACCCCTTTTTTTTGTTTTTATTCTTTTTACAGCTGCCTAGGACTCCTCAGGGGCATGCCAACGTGTTTACCAGCCTGCTGATAGACGTGTGGGCTGTTTCCCATTACAAACAGTCCTGAAATGAATTACTTTTTGTATCTTGCCCTTGGTTTATTTAGGTACAAATCCTAGGCATCGTATCAATTCACAGAGGGGTACAGATGTGGTCATGACACCTCCTTCCTTAAAGCCCAGAATGGTTCCTCCTCACTTTTTTTTTATTTTTTTTATTTTTATTTATGATAGTCACACAGAGAGAGAGAGAGAGGCAGAGACATAGGCAGAGGGAGAAGCAGGCTCCATGCACTGGAGCCCGACATGGGATTCGATCCCGGGTCTCCAGGATCGCGCCCTGGGCCAAAGGCAGGCGCCAAACCGCTGCGCCACCCAGGCATCCCCTGGTTCCTCCTCACTTGTGAGATAAAGTCCAAACTCCCCAGGTCAGCAGACAGCGCCCTACTAGATCCTACCCTCCCGGCTCACCAGGCACCTGCTGCTCCTCTCTTCCCAGCACCTTTCATGCCTCCTCCACCCAGAAGGATGGGTGCATTCTTCCCTGACACCGTGCTGCTTACACAGGCTCTACTTTCTGCTTTGAAGGCATTTGTCCTTTTTTTCACCTGGCTAGCCTTGCAGCAGCTTGTGTAAACCAATCGCTGACAATGCATGGATGCACGGAGCCTGATTTTCTACGTCCACCCCCCTCACCTCCTGGCTCCCTCAGAGTGGGGGCTGACTTCATATCCTCCATGCCCAGCAGAAGCCCAGCAGCTCCACACGCTCAGTAAATGTTAAAGGAACAATTGCCTTTCCTTTTATTTTTAAATTTTTTAAAAAATATTTATTTATTCGCGAGAGACAGAGAGGGATCGGCAGAGACACAGGCAGAGGGAGGAGCAGGCTCCACGCAGGGAGCCCGACGCCGGACTCGATCCCAGGACCCTGGGGTCATGCTCTGAGCCGAGGGCAGACGCTCAGCCACTGAGCCACCCAGGCGTCCTGTCTTTCCTTTTAAATAAACAAAATCAGCTCCAGGGCACAGCCATGCCTCCTGTCAACCAGAAAGGAAGCTGCACCACAGTGAAATCTCCTTGGTGTTATTCTTTTTGTTACCCCTCTGAAGGGAAAGCATTTTCTGCCTGTTAGATGTTTATAAGAGTGACTTGAGTTATCATCACTATGAAAAAAAAAAAAAAAAAGACATTATAACCCAGAAAGTCAAGGAGTCCAAGAATTTTATGACAAGAGCTCTGGTTCTGTAGGAAAAAAGCAGACTCCGAGCCAGCAGCTGCCAGGCAGAGAAGGGAGGGCCCTGGAGGTCAGCCGTCCACAGCAGGTCCGGGCCACCTCGCACCTGGCCCTGGCCCCTCGAGTTGAGGAAGCACCCCCCTTGGCCTCTGGGACCCCTGAGGCAGGCCGCGGCAGCACGGTAGCTCAGGCTCCTTGTCCTGTCGGCTGGGAAGGAGCCTGAGGCCTGCACACCCCCTCCCCCCTCCTGCCCCCGCCAGCCTCAGCCCCTCCTGCTCTGTGGCCCTCAGCCTCACCTCGGAGGCCCTCCAGGCCACCCCGGGGAGGACAGTGGGCCCCGTGGCCGCGGCAGCGGGCGCACCTTCTCCCTTAAATAATGCCATCTGGGTGATCCCACATCCAAGGCAGCTCCCGGGCAGCTCCGAGAAGCCCGGATCTGGCTTGAAAAGGGGTCAAAGCACCACAGAATTGGAGAAACTCAGGTTGGAAGGAAGGGACCAAAGAGGCGCCCCAGGGATCACCAAAGACGCCCCTCCTCAATCTAAGATTGAATTCTGATTAAAAAAAAAAAAAATCCTGCAAAACCTTGACTGAAGGGCAGCTTTGTGCCGGATACAAGAATCCCCTTTGCTCTGGCACCTGCCACGTGGCTGCGCAGGCTCCCGTGCTCCCGGAGCTCCTCGTGGGCCCTGGACGTGGGCCCTGGACGCCGACACGCTGCCGGGCAGCTCCAATGACCTCGAGGGGCCCCCAAAGCCCCCCAGTGCTTGGCCTCGGGCCTGCTTTCTTCCCCTCACGGGGCTGCAGCCGCAGGAGCTCTCAGCCCTCCCCTCCCTCCCCTCCTCGCACCTCGCCTCTTCCTATTATTAAATGTCCTCAGGTCCTTGTCTGCTCCTTTGATATTTAACAGACCATTACCTGCTCTAAAGGGATCCTCTGGTCAGAAGTCAAAATGCTTTATGGCTGTCACTTCAATTCGCTGTGCTGCTGATTCAAAACAGCAGTTGTTTTTCTCTTTAATGGGTTTTCCCTCCTAGTTGAGGCCCCCCTTAAAGGTGTGAGGATGGCCCGCAGGCCCAGATGGCCTCCAGGGGCTCCCAGGGGTCCTCCCTTCGGCCTCCCGGGGACCAGCGGGCTGCAGCGGGTGACCTCGGGGCGCAGTGTCACGCGGGAAAGGCCTTCTAAGCTGCACCCGAGGCTGCTCCGGGACCCACTTTCCTGCACCCACAGGGCTTCTGGCTTGGGAGGGCCAGGCCGGGCCTTTCTAACCCGCTCCCTGCGCTGCCTCGGCTGCTGGTGTCAGAGCTGCGCTTTGAGGACCCCTCAAAATGACCAGGAGAAACATTCACAAACCATGGCTTCTATTCTTTCTTTCTTTTTCTTTTTCTTTTTTTAGGATTTTATTTATTTATTCATGAGAGACCCGGAGAGAGAGGCAGAGACACAGGCAGAGGGAGCAGCAGGCTCCATGCAGGGAGCCCGACGTGGGACCCGATCCCGGGACCCCGGGGTCACGGCCTGAGCCGAAGGCAGGTGCTCAACCACTGGGCCACCCGGTGCCCCAGAAAACCACGGTTTCAAAGAGCAGGAGTGTTTCTAAGCAGCCTGTGGCCGGGCCTCCACCCTGCAGGCCCCTGAGCTCCCGCAGCGGCCTCGGGGGCGGGGGGGGGGCCCTCCCCGCGGCCGCCGCATCCCCCCGTGGGTGCTCACAGGCCCAGAGCAGGCATCAGTCACCTAAGCCCCGCTCTGCTGACCACTTCGTCTCTAAGACCAAAGAAAACGGCTTCTCTGGACCCGATTTTGACCATTAAAAATGAATTGGTGAGCAAACAGTCATTTCCTCGACTGCCATTTAATGACGCCCGGGTTCTTCCGTGGGCCCTGCAGACCCGTCCCAGAGGCCTCAACAAAGTCTGTTTCAAAATTCTGAGAAATACAGGTCCCAGGGGTGCGGCTCCCAGGAGAGGGGACATCCTTTAACCCCGAGGACGCTAGTGAGGAAGAGAGGCTGAGCGGAGCCGAAGCAGGAGGCTGGCCAGTCTCAGGGCAAAGGTGCTAGACGGTGGGAGGAGGCGGGGGGTTGGGTGTTGGTTTTTAGAGATTTTGACACCAGCTGAGCATCAAAGACTGACAACAGACTGTGAAACCTCCTGGTCCAAGAGGAAGGGCAATTAAATTGAAGGGGCAGGAGCTGTCAGTGGGTAGCCCAGGTCTGGGCTTCACCCCTGGCGTCGAGCTCCGGCAGGGCCTCGCCTCGCCACCTTATCAAAGCTCTGCCCTTTTGTTGCAAAGAAAGTCACTTGACCGAGATCTGGAAATGCCAGAGTTTTCAGACCGTTGTCAGCAGCTCTCGGGCCTTGGATGAGCTTTAATCAGAAAGTGTCTATTTTCTGTTTTAACCTTAAGAGGAACTGCTACGGTCCCCACTGAGGTCTGACAAGAACTTGTTTTTCTGACAGCGGGTTCCGGAGCTTTCCTTCACTTTGTATTTTGGCCATGCTGGCTTCATCTTTTTATTATTACCTAGCAAGGAAAGAATTTCCCTTTTTTTTTTCTTTTCTAGTCTAAACATTCCCCATGAGAAAAACAGTCTGCTTCTCTATTGAATAATAGGTCAAAGAGCCTGTTAATAAAAAGTAAGTTCTGTTTAGAAATTAATGGTAGGCAAGATTGAATATAGTCCATTTTATTTCTTATTTTATTTTTTTTTAAGATTTATTTATTTATTCATGAGACACAGAGAGAGAGAGAGAGAGGCAGAGACACAGGCCGAGGGAGAAGCAGGCTCCATGCAGGGAGCCTGATGTGGGACTCGATCCAGGGACTCCAGGATCATGCCCTGGACCGAAGGCAAACACTCAACCACTAAGCCACCCAGGCATCCCCCTGAGGTTGCGTTGAAGGTGTTGACTGTCTCCAAAATGTCTCCACGGTCTGTTGTGAGGACAGTGGTCTTACCCAAGGGCTCATTATTCCCCTCTGGATGAGTCAACATCTTCTGACCTCCACCTCTCAACTCCCCAACCCTCTGGCTTTCTCCTCCCATTTTGCTAGTAATCCATTGTTCACACACTTCCCAAAGCACAGATGCCTCCTGGGGCCCATGGATCAAGTCCCCGCTCCTGCTCAGGCACCGCAGGGCCCACCAACCTGCCTCTCCAGCACCTCCTTCCCATTGCCTAGGTCCCGGCTCCTGCCCTTACCCTGGGCAACAGGTTTAATAACAATAACAACAGCTGACATTTCCTGAGGACTTTCCAAGGGGCCAGGCGCTGTGCTAGTGATCCACACAATATTAGGTGAATGTAGGAACTCATCAACCCCAGTTAACGGCAATGGAACCTGGAATTGATTCAAAAGGATGCTAACTATGGGGATCCCTGGGTGGCTCTGAGGTTTAGCGCCTGCCTTCGGCCCAGGGCGCGATCCTGGCGTCCCGGGATCGAGTCCCACGTCGGGCTCCCTGCATGGAGCCTGCTGCTCCCTCTGCCTGTGTCTCTGCCTCTCTCTCTCTGTGTGTCTATCATGAATGAATAAATAAAATCTTAAAAAAAAAGAGATGCTAACCAGCTTGCCCAAGGTCAGGCTTCGCACTGTGGGGGAGGCAGAGATCTAATGATTAAGTGCTGCAGTAGATGTGTGACAGTATACTGGGAGGTGCAGGAGGCTTCAACCATTCATTCATTCATTCATTCATTCATTATTTTTAGTGGTTTTGGTGCTCCTACTATGTTCCAGGCATTGTTCTAGGTGCTTAGAAAACATGAGACAGGGGGATCCCTGGGTAGCTCAGCAGTTTGGCGCCTGCCTTTGGCCCAGGGTGTGATCCTGGAGTCCCGGAATTGAGTCCCGCATCGGGCTCCTGGCATGGAGCCTGCTTCTCCCTCTGCCTGTGTCTCTGCCTCTCTCTCTCTCTCTCTCTTTCTCTCTATGTCTATTATGAATAGATAAATAAAATCTTTAAAAAATAAAAAAAGAAAACAGGAAAACAAAGACCTCTACCTTCACGGAGCCTCCGTTCTTGTGGCAAGAAATGGACAAAAGAGAACAAACTATATAAGCAAATATATAGTATATTTGAAGGTGGTGTGAACATCATGGAATCAAAAGAAGAGAAGGGGAGTCAGTGTGTGAGCAGGTTGCAGCATTAAATAGGGTGTCAGAGGAGCTGAATTAAGGGGGTGCCCGCCCTTCTACAAGACCCGAGGGAGGTAAGGGAGTTACCCCGTGGCTGTCTGGGCAAGGGCCCCCTTGGGAGGAGGAGCGGCCGGTGCAGAAGTCCCGAGGTGGGCGGGGGCCAGGTGCCCGGCGTGTTTGAGGAGCCAGGACGGAGTCTGGTGTGGAGGGAGGGGAGCGCACCGGCCGAGCAGGAGACACCGGAGAGGTGGGAGGCGGACTCTGCAGGACCCCGCAGCCCTCAGGAGGACTGTGTTGTCACCCAGAGTGACCTGTGAGGCCATGGGGAGCAATTCTATTCTCTGGTGCCCCCTGGAGAAGAGGCTGTGGACAAGGGGGGGAAGGGGGTGCAGAGAAGCGAGAAACAAAAAGCAGCTCCATCAAGCAGAAGAGCAGCAGGGGTGGGAGGTGGCTGGGCCGGACATGGGGGGTCACCGAGGGGAGCTGGAGGCTCCAAGGCTCCCAGGAGCCTCACTTCCAGGCCCAAGTCCCCCCCCAGGTTCCTCGGCTTTCAGTGTGGGCTCCTGGGGACCAGCGCCGGTCGTTGGCACCTGCCCCCCCGCCCCAGGCTCTCTGGGTGCAGCCCTGCCTGCGGCCCAGGCTCTGGAGAAAAAGAACGGACGAGGGGGGCAGAGGAAGGGGTCCCCTTGAATCAGCAGATTCCTTTGGAACGACATGCCCCAAACTGGAGACAATGGTTCATTACAGTTCACTTAGTATTAGCATTAGATTTAAAATATATGATCTACGTTAAAAAAAGAAAAAAAAAAGCATCTCCATTTAAGAATCCCTACAGACTTTTTTTTTTTTATCTTCGAGAGTCAAATTGTTAAATCCTTGCAAGGAGGCGGTGTCCTTCCCGGCCTTGGGCCCACACCTGCCTGGAGCCTTCGGGCGGCCGGGAGTGGGGCCAGGAGTGGGGCCGGGAGTGGGGCCGAGCGCGCCTCCCCCCAGCCTGTCCCCGCTGAGGCGTGTGGGGCTCAGGAAAGCCGTGACCCTAACGCAGGTGAATGGACTTTTGAGAAACTAGACAGGAAACATGCCATTCTCCTCCAGGGACACAGGCCCTCGACGCCCCCGATGCCAGGCAGCCGCCCGCAGGCCCCGCGCAGGACAACAGCCGGGCGTCCAGGCCCAGGCGCCGGGAGCAGGGCGAGCTGGTGGCCTCATGCCCTGGGGGACACCTGGCGGCTCTGCAGCCTTCATCTGTCACAAGCAGAGCTGCTCAGCACCCGGCCGCCCCAGGGAGTCCCGGTGGCCACCGTGCAGGAGGGACAGGCCCCCAGGGCCGCAGCCCCCAGTACGATGGGGCCAGCGAGGGCCACCCGGCTGGGCCAGCAGGCCACGGCACCAGCCTCCGTCCCCAAACCCCGTCTGTCCTCCCCGCGAGCCCGCTTGCCTGGGACTTGGTCCTGTCAGTGTCATTAGTGAGCGCTGGTCTCTCACGGGGCCTCGAAGAAGGTCGCCTCCCCCAGAGCACTTAGGGTCCCTTTCCCTTTTGCCGACCTCTTCAGTTATAGTAAAAACTTAGTATGAGACGAATGGAAATGAGAGAGGAAACATTTTTCTGCTTTCAGAGATCTCAAGAGGGTAAGGGCGGGAGTTAAGGGGGGGTAAGGTGGAGGGTGTGGGAATTGATAAGGAAGGTCAGTGGGGAGGAAAGAATTGAGGGCTTCAGAGGTCATCAGGAATACCCAGTACCCAGAGGAAGATGGGGTTGGGGACTGGGACTCCAAAGGGGAGACCAGTTTAGCTCTACGCTCTTGCTGCACGTGCCTGTTCCAGATCACTTTATTCCTACAACCAGCACCATCTTCTCAAATCAACCTGACGATCCCATCCCCTAGGTGCTTTCCCGGAAACTGTGAAATGACCCGCCTGATTTCCTGCCTTTACCTCCTGGTTATATCTCGATTCAAGGTCTAGGGTCAATCCTAACATCAGGAGGGACTCTAAGGCGTAATTCTTACTGAATTTTGATATAATTTCACACCTAAGAAAAGTTTCAAGAATATAAGTTCGATTCAGATTCATCAACGGTCTACACTGTGCCCCAGGTGCATCATCTCTCTCCCCCCTCCCTCCCCACACGTGCACACGCAGGTTATTTTTCTTCTGAACCGTTTGAAAGTAAGTTGCAGACATCGTGCTCCTTTCTCTTCTAAATACTTCACTGTGTATTTCCTTAGAACAAGGACATTCTGGGGATCCCTGGGTGGCGCAGCGGTTTGGCGCCTGCCTTTGGCCCAGGGCGCGATCCTGGAGACCCGGGATCGAATCCCACGTCGGGCTCCCTGCATGGAGCCTGCTTCTCCCTCTGCCTGTGTCTCTGCCTCTCTCTCTCTCTGTGACTATCATAAATAAATAAAAATTAAAAAAAAAAAAAAAGAACAAGGACATTCTCATTAAAACCATGGCTCAGCTGTCAAAAGTAAGATTTATCATTGATGAAATAGTAGTGACTAATTAGAGTACATTTTCAAGTGTCCATTTATACCTATTTTTCCTTTCTTCAGGATCCAATCCAGGATCACGTGTCGTATCTTTCTGTGATACTTTAATGTCTTTTAAACCAGAACTATTCCTTGACCCTTTTTATCTTTCTTGACGTGTCAAGACTGTAGGACAAGCATTTTGTAGAACATCCCTCCCTTTCTCTGTGTCTGTCTGAGGTTCCTCTGAAATTAGATTCAGACTATTTTTGCCGAGAATACCATAGAAACGATGGTGTGTCCTTCTCAATGACTATATCAGAAGACAAACAATGCTAGTTGGTCCCAGTGTTGGTGATGTTAATTTTAATCACTTCGTTAAGGTGGTGTTCACCAGGTTTCTCAGCTATAAAGTCAATATTTTTCTCTTTGTAACAAAAAAAAAAAAGCAATTTGTGGTGAGATACTTTGAAACTGTAAATATTAGGGAGGTGGGCGGGCGGATGGGGTGACTGGGTGACGGGCACTGAGGGGGGCACTTGATGGGATGAGCACTGGGTGATATGCGATATGTTGGCAAATCGAACTCCAATAAAAAAATATACAAAATTTTTAAAAAATAAAGCATTTCAGAAGCAAAAAAAAAAAAAAAAAAAAAAAAAAGAACCTATACTAAAATGTTCAGAAAAAGAAACTGTAAATATGAGGCAGCCCGGGTGGCTCAGCGGTTTAGCCCTGGGTGTGATCCTGGAGTCCCGGGATCAAGTCCCACGTCCCCTGTAGGGAGCCTGCTTCTCCCTCTGCTTGTGTCTCTACCTCTCTTTGTGTGTCTCTCATGAATAAATAAATAAAATCTTTAAAAAAAAAATGAGTGAGAGAGAGCGTGAGCTGGGGAGGTGCAGAGGAGAGGGAGGGACAGTCTCAAGCAGACTCCGGCTGGAGCTGGATGCAGGATTCAATCTCAGGACTCTGATATCATGACCTGACCTGAAACCAAGAGTCAGACCCTTAACTGACTGTGCCACCCAGGTGCCCTGAGTGATGATTTTCTGACTCGTACATTTGTTCTGTATTTATCATTGGCTTTCTACCATATGGAGGCAGGTTCCCTCTTCCTCTCACTTATTCTTTAATTCATTGTTTTATATGACCATGGACTCATAGATTTTTATTTTATTCAAAAGGTTATAATCTATTACTATGATTCATTGTGATGTTTAAACTATACCATGTTTGGGATCCCTGGGTGGCGCAGCAGTTTGGCGCCTGCCTTTGGCCCAGGATTCGATCCCGGGTCTCCAGGATCGCGCTCCCGGTGCATGGAGCCTGCTTCTCCCTCTGCCTGTGTCTCTGCCTTTCTCTCTCTCACTGTGTGCCTATCATAAATAAATAAAAAATAAATTAAAAACAAAACAAAACAAAACAAAAAACTTTAAAAAACAAACAAACAAACAAAAATTAAACTATACCATGTTTAACCAGTAGGAACCCTACACGCTGATATGAGTATCTTTTTGACATGTCCCCGTTATTCTTTCGAGGAATTTCAAGAATTCTAGTTGAGTCATTTAGTTGACCCAACTGGCCTCTGGTCTGCTCTGACTTCCCGACTAAGTCTCAGGAACAAAATGCAAATGAGATCTAAGTAGCAGTGGGACTTTCCTCACCATCCGCACATGGCATTTTTATTGTAAAAGCGTGTGAGACTGTATTATATACTTTGCCTTATTTTCACATTATTAGATGCTACTAGTTAGTGGCCGCATAACCTGTCCCACTCTCTTTCGATATAAATTCACACTAAGGCTTCTAACAATCATGGGTGACAGAGGTCCTGCTCCAAACACATGGAAATCCTGGGTAAGATACAGTCTAAAACATTTAAGAATACAGATCAGAATACAAGAGCAAGAAAGAGAAATCTCCAGGTGCTAGAAACAAAGAAGGAATACGAACAAAGGAGGAATCTGGCCAGGCCACGAAGGGAGATCTCTTTGAGATGGAGACTAGGAAAACACCACTCACTGAACTAATGTGGAGCAAGAAGCACAGTGTATGCCCATCATAGGTACATAAGAAACTGGTTTCCATGGGTACCTGGGTGGCCCAGTCGGTGGCAAAGCGTCTGCCTTTGGCTCAGGGTGTGATCCCGGGGTCGTGGGGAGTCTGCTTCTCCCTCTTCCCAGCTTGTGGTCTCTCTCAAATAAATACAATCTTAAAAAAAAAAAAAAGAAAAGAAAAGAAATTAAGATCCAAAGCTGCACCTCTGCAGATATTTGGGAGGTCCAAACTCACTCTACTGTGAAGTATGGAAACTTCAGGCTAAGAAATTTAACACAGAAACCTGTCCGGAACAGATGAAACCACAGAGTTTAACACAGGACGCTTCCCCAGTGTTGGACGTACCAGAGTCCCATGAAAACACCTCTCCCTGGATGTGCCTTCAGCCAGAATTTGCAAACCACAATGAGGGAGAGTCACTGCACTGGCCAAGGGGAAGCTAACTAGAACTACTAATCATCTCAAAGATACTTTAACATAAATATTTTTAAATATCCAAAGAGCTAAGAATATGGAGACCACAGGCAAGAACAGGCTAAGAGACATAAAGAATAAAAACAAAACCGACAGCCGTTGAAACTGAGTATTATCACGTCAGCTCCCGTCTTAGTAAATTCATCCAGTGGGTACCTACTGCGAGCTGCCCACATACTGGGCACGCGCTGGCAAAGAAGACACAGCTACAGCCCTTGGGAAGTCCAGATTCCATTTTTTAAATGTAAGATAAAACAGCGGTTTCTAAATAAACTGTTACGCTTTTTCTTTTTGCCACACGGAAAATTTTATAAATATTGATCACGCTTTACATTTAGCAGGATAGTAGCATCAATACAAACTATCCTCATCTCTTTCCTTCTCTAAGCACCTAGTAGTTGTTTTGCTTTGGTTGGTTGGTTGTTTGGGGTGAGGTGTTGCAGTCTGTAAGGTGGAGGGGCTGAAGGAGGCCGAGGGGGGCTACACTGCTCTGTACCTGGCTGTGAGGTCACCCTCAGCTCTGCCTGGGCTCAGCCCCGCCTCCCGTTCCTGATGGCCAACGGGCGGGCCACAGTGAAGTTGATCACCTTGGACATTAGCTTACTCCTAGAAAATCAATCACGACACGATGCCACTGTTGGAACAACAAAACATCAATGTTCAGCAGCTGGCACAAAAAAAGACTTTTGGGGGCACCTGGGGGCTCAGCGGTTGAGCATCTGCCTTTGGCTCCAGTCGTGACCCTGGGGTCCTGGGATCGAGTCCTGTGTTGGGCTCCTACAGGGAGCCTGTTTCTCCCTCTGCCTGTGTCTCTGCCTCTCTCTGTGTCTCTCATGAATAATTTTTTTCTAAAAACATTTTATTTATTTGAGAGAGAAAGATTGAGAGAACACGAGTGGGGTGGAGGGGTATGGGGAGAGGGAGATGTGGGACTCTCACATCAGGAGATGTGCCCTTGTTTAACCATTTAAAAATAGTTTTATAAACTCAGATGGTTTCCTTTCTAAACCCCATGAACTGTCTGTCTTTGGTTAATTTGAAATGAAGATATGGTAAACTTTAGGTATTTGGGTTTTTTTTTGTGTGTGTGTGTGTGTTTGTATTGAGTCTTTTCTTCCAAGTAAAATTGAGATATTTTATATTTTGGTAGCTTCTCTACCAAAGTATTTTAGAGTAGTTGAGATACTCAACTGATACTAGTCGTAAAAACAATTTATAGCCACCAGGAAACCTACCAGGTATTTGTTCCACAAAACTCAATGTTGAAATGAAGCAAATTAGTCGTTATACTTCTATAAAAAATTTGACTCCAGGGGCTGCTGAGTGGCTCAGATGGTTGAGTGTCCAACTCTTTTTTTTTTTAAGATCATTCATTCATTCATTCATTCATGCATGCATTTATTCATGAGAGACACACAGAGAGATGCAGGCTCCCCGTAGGGAGCCCAGTGCTGGACTCCATCCTTGGGACTGCTGAGCCACTCAGGCGGCCAGTGTCTGACTCTTGATTTCAGCTCAGGACATGATCTCAGGGGCGAGAGATTGAGCCCCACGTCAGGCCCCATCGGTGTGGAGCCTGTTTGTGATTCTCTCTCTCCCTCTCCCTCTGTCCCTCACCCCTACTCTCTCTCTATCCCTCACCCCTACTCTCTCTCTATCTCAAAAATAAAAATTTGACTCTGATTGCCTTTACTAGACCATTTTTCGAAATGGAAAAGACTTCATAGTTTAAGTAGAAATTTCTCACTTAAAATATCGTTACACAAACACCTTTAGAGAAACAACACAAATTTATTCTTATATTTAAACCTGCAAAGGAATCTCAAAGGGCTACATACTGTATGATTCTAACTACATGACATTTTTGAAAAGGCAGAACTGGAGACAGTAAATTCAGTGGTTGCTAGGGGCTGGGGGTGGGGAGGGTAAATAGGCAGAGAGGATTCTTTTTAAAAAAAATTATTTATTCATGAGAGACAGAGAGAGAGAGGCAGGCAGAGGGAGAAGCAGGCTCCATGCAGGGAGCCCGACGCGGGACTCGATCCCGGGTCTCCAGGATTACTCCCTGGGCTGAAGGCGGCGCTAAACCGCTGAGCCACCTGGGCTGCCCAGAGAGGTTTCTTTTTTTTTAAAAATATTTTATTTATTCATGAGAGACAGAGGTAGAGAGAGAGAGAGGCAGACACAGGCAGAGGGAGAAGCAGGTCCCACACAGGGAGTCTGATGTGGAACTCGATCCCAGGACCCCAGGATCACACCCTGGGCCGAAGGCAGGTGCCCAACTGCTGAGGCACCCGGGGATCCCCAGAGAGGATTCTTAAGGCAATGGAACTACTCTGTATACTATAATGGTGGATACATGTCATTATATATTTGTCCAAACTCACAGAATGGGCAACACCAAGAGTAAATCCTAATGTAAACTATGGTCTTCGGGTAACAATATGTCAACGTAGGTTCGTTGATTGTAACAAATACCCATTCTGGTGCAGAATTTGGGAACACGAAGGCTGTGCATATGTGGTGAGCAGTAATTTTGCAAAGAAAATCGCTGTACCTTGGGGATCCCTGGTGGTTCAGTGGTTTGGCCTCTGCCTTCAGCCCAGGATGTGACCCTGGAGTCTCAGGATTGAGCCCCACATCGGGCTCCCTGCGTGGAGCCTGCTTCTCCCTCTGCCTGTGTCTCTGCCTCTCTCTCTCTGTGTCTCTCGTGAATAAATAAATAAAATCTTTAAAAAAAAAAAAAAGTCGTTGTACTGTTTGCTCAATTTTGCTGTGGACCTGCATGTGCTCTAAAAAATAAAGCCGATCTTAAAAAAAAAAAAAAAAAAGAAAAAATAACTGCAGTAGAAAGAAGGAAGGCAAATACGGCATCATGGCTTTTACCCTGAATGTCTTGGCTTCCTTTAAATTCATTTCACAAACTAGACAAGTCATTTTCTGTCCTCCAAATTTGTCCAATCAGAACCCCATATACATTGATTTGTACAAATCCTGTCTGCTTTTCCACTGTGAAGTAGTACCTGCAGTCCAACAATGGAAGTGATTACGTGCTTTAGCTAGGACCAGCCAACAATTTAGAAAGGCACATTCTAGTTTTACTCTCATGCTATAAGGACTAATTCAAATTTTCCTAATTCTATCAAAATAAAAAAAAAAGCTTTATTTTTTAAGGTTTACTAATATTAAAATGCAAAAAAAGCCTTAAAAATAAATTTTTCTAGTTTGACTTAGCAGACGATACAGAAACTTTTTAAGGAGATGATTTTTTTTTTCTCTGTATGCTTATAAAAGCCAATTGTTTAATACCAAATCTTCACTCAGGATAAGTTAGGCTCTGTGGTTAAAACATATATGTCCCTCCTTACACCAGATCTCAATGGCTTAACATAGTAAAAATTTATTTTCTTATTTCTAAATATTTTATTTATTTATTTGAGAGAAGAGGACAAGCAGGTGAGAGGGACAGAGGGAAAAGCAGATGCAGACTCCTTGCTGAGCAGAGAGCCCAACGCAGGGCTCCATCCCAGGACCCTGGGATCATGCCGAGCTGAAGGCAGACGCCCAACTGCCTGAGCCACCCAGGTGCCCCATAAAAGTTTACTTTTTGATCATCGAAGTGCACTGAAGGTCACTCAAGGATCAAGGCCCCTTGGATCCTGTGGCCCACCACGTCATCAGTGGACATGATTAGTTGAAGGCCTCAGTGGTCTTCTCTCCAATGCCATAGGAAAGGAAATACATTTGTCACTGTCCTAGTGTGGGAGTGACAAACACTATTTCCACTCACTTTTAACTGGTCAGAAGTAGCTACTGTCTACCTGCAAGGGGGCTAGGAAGTGTAATTTCCTCTTGCCAGGAATTTAAGAACAGAGATTAGTGAACACTAATAATGTCACCAAAATTCTTATATCTACATGATATCATGGCTGAATGTAGAATGCTATTTTTTTAAAAAGGTTTTATTCATTTGAGAGAGAGAGCACAAGTGGGGAGTGAGAGAGAGGGGCAGAGGGAAGAGAAGAAGCAGACTCCCCACGGACCAGGGAGCCTGATGTGGGGCTCCATCCCAGGACGCGGGGTCATGACCTGAGCTGAAGGGAGACGCTTAACCAACTGAGCCCCCCAGGTGCCCTAGAATGCTAATTCTGAACTCATTAGGATGAAAATAAAATCTGGTCCAATGATCTAACAATTCTGGTATAGATTTTGAATAATCTAGTAACAAAAACAGTTATTACACTAATCAAACTAGTTATTCCAAATATCCCACTAAGGCTGACAAGTGACAAGTGAGTAATAATGGTCTATCTTTAATTCTTAAACTGCTGTGACCAGATAGGTGTTATAGGTTAAAAAGAAAACCTTGTATTTTAGATACCTGGGTAAGCAAGCTATCAGTATGGTATAAAAGTTTACAACTTGCACCCACACTTCACAACAGCAAAGATGGAGACGGGAGAGAGGTAGGCAGATGCTGTCAATTCTATCAAAAAAAGCTTCAGGTTTTCCCAAATATTCATTAAGGGCTCATTAAGCCCCCTGATGCCAGGTGTGCCACAGAGGACACAACTTTATTCTGAGAAAAAATTAACAGAATAGGTAGCTGACCTCCTCTCTCACAAGTAAAACTAATTTTTTTAAAAAGAAAGAAAAGCTGTCTGTGGGTAAGGGCTAGGAAAACACAAATTCCTCATCTTTTCACTTTTCTTATTCCCCCCAAAGGTAAATAACTTGGTCTCCAGAATAAGAATAAAACTGACAATTTAGGTACAGACAAATACGAACCAAGTAAGATTTTACTTTCAGTATAACATATTGAGCTCTACCATTGATAACTAACCAGCTCTAATGCTGATTTTCAACCTGTGTAATTCTTAGGATTATTTCTAGCACCAAACAGCAAGACCACATTTACTACAATAGCAACTGAAATGTCAGGTATACATTCAATTGTAACATGATTCTTGTATCAAAAAAGAAAAACAAAAACAAAAACAAAATAACAATATGCAGCAAGAATAATTAAAGGTTGAAGAACACTCACTACCCAAATACAAGAATGGATAAGATAATGTATAATTTAACAAAACCTATGCTAAATTCAAGTTTTATCTGGGAGATCAAAGAAAAACAAACAAACGTATAAAAAGATAGGACATTTCATTTTTAATCAGTCAAAAATGAAGAGTTCTGGACAATGTCAAATTCCACACACCATAATGCTATAGTTACACATTAAATATAATTACTATCTATACATATGCAAAAATATAAAGTTCTATTTCATACAATAAAACCCTTTATAGAAACCATTTTAAAAGTAAGCAGAACTTCTCAACATTAAAAATGTGAGGTATAAGTCCTTCTAAAGGTTCCTTTAAAGGTTTTAAAATAAAATGCTAAATCTAAAAACAATGTCCTTTCTGTCAGTTCCCAAGTTAAACCTACTTAAAACAAAAGAAAAATTGATAGCTCAGTCACGTACTATTTAAATAATATTGTTCAGGCATCTCTAAAATCCTCCATTTTTTTCAAGTATGGAAATAGAACTCAAATATCCCACAATACAGTACTAACAGATGGAATATTTAGGAAAGATTTTGTTGTCATATGGCACAATATTGTTTTATTTCAATACATTTTGAAATAAACACCAGGTTTGGTTTGGTTTTTCTTTTAAAAAGGCCAAAATTACAATCTACATTTAAGATAATTTTGACTGTGGTTAAGACTTGAGTGTAAAATATAACATCAGTATTTTATCACAAAGTAAAGCTGGTAACTTAATTATAAAAGAAGACAGTATTCTATTCGGATCTACCCAGGGATTAAAGCTCATCATGATAGAAATATTCATCGTGAAGCTGTCTGCCATAATCTGTGGCTTCACTGGTAAGAAACAAGTCCTGGTTCTCCAGAATCTCTGCTTCAGAGAGCTTTCTGTCACTGTTCAAATCCATTTCATCAATTAGGTGAAGAGCCTTTAAAACAAAACAAATCAAGTATAATTAGTATTTTCAGCAGGATGTTCATGTTTCAATGTGATTTGATTTGTCAGTCATTTAGGTATGCTAAGTACTCACTGCTGAGTATCTCAAACTATTATTTATTATAACTGGGGCTGTCTACAGCTTTTCTCATTATCCCCTTTCTAAATTTCTGCTAAGTTCTGCCTCCATTCCACACTCAACTCCAATTTAGGATATCTCAAGGTTAAGGCAAATTAATATAACCCACTTTGGGCCCCTACAGGTAAATGATAAACTTTTATTATTTAAATCACTGTACGATCAAATTAATACATGATATAATCTTAACTTCCTTGTCTCCTTGACAATCTAAAACAGGTGACAGATTTAAGTCAAGAAACAGCAATGCACACATCCTAAATAAACAACTGCATTACTTCTTTCTTCAGCTTAAGGCTTTGAACTTCCTACCAATAGCACCGAATCTGGGGCGGGGGGGGGGGGGGAGAGGAGGAGATACAGTCCCTTCGTAACACTCACCTCTTCTTGGGCAATGCCCTGATTATTGGGTACTACCCAAGACAACAGCTCTTGGGGGTCAAGTCTGCCATCATTATCTTTGTCATAATCATTCAGGAACCTATCTTTCTCAACCAGTATCCACTCTGGATCTTCATTTGCTGCTTAATAGAAAAAATAAAACACGATATGCATACACAATATAACATGTATCCAATAAGAAGTTTGGTACATCCCCGGCATAAAGGAAATGAACTTAAAGCTTGCTACATAAAGGAAGCCCAATGAAACAGATCTACTTACCTGAAAAGTCCTGACATAAGTACACACTATATAATTTTCAAAAGTGACACCTAAGTCTAAACGACTTAGCGTTTATAAATTGATGTGTCTTATCACAAACTATCACTCCTTGTGATAGTAGTTTTGCCACAGTTGAGCTGGGTTATGTTTTTATGTACATCGTGTGACTATATAAAGCTTTCTACATGTGCTTATCAAGAAAACCATGTGTGATTTTAAAGCGAAATTTGCAGTAACGGTTGCTTTTAGACAATTCTGAAAAGACAGCTGTGAAGAGAAAAAGCTGCATATGCAAACTCCTCATATTTTAAACACTCAGTGAGACACCTTCCACAGTCTATAGCAGTATTTATAGTATTTTGTGTCTTTCTTTTAAGATCTACATGCAAAGGTACAGGATTTTGTTTAAAAACATCAACCTTTACTTCTTCACTCATTTGAACTGAACATTACATTATATTTGTTTGAAAAGGGAGAAAAATGTTTGAATCCAGATGTGAACTAAAAGTGAGCAAGACAGATTCTCACATAAGCTGGTTAAGTCCTACTGTTTTGCTTGTATTATATTGAACCTGGTAGAACAAGCAGAAATCAGGCGCAGGTCCTCTTGGTCCACTTCCCTCTGTCACACAGAGCTCTCGATGGGCAAGACTGTCTCTCAGTTTCTTTCTTTTTTAATTCCATGCTTTATTTCCTCCTTCCATACACCCAGGGTACTTACTCGGATCCCGTCTGTAGTCACCAAGAAATTCTTCTAAACTAACAAATCCATCACCATTTTTATCATGTTCTTCTAAAGCTTCCTGAATGACAAATTCCTATTGCATGTTCATAAAAAGACAAAGTAAAACAATTAGTCACAAAATTTTCCCACCACCATCTGAATCTATTCCAGTATGGACTTCTTTAGGAGTATTCATTTTTGTTGTCTACTCTTGCAAAACAATCTAGATAAACAATGGGATTTAGAGGGAGGAATAAAACCACAAATATCGAATAGCTTTAAATTCAACATTTTTAAGCTTCTACTGTGGAGAAGAACTCCACTTTGCCCTCCTAAACAACCTGGGCCCTAAAGTCACACTATTTTCTACATGTTCCCCTTCTTCTCCAGAAGGACACTTCTTACTACCCTGGTCTTCCTTAACTTCACTTTCCCTCCAGTCCATTAACAACCCCAAAAGAACCCTTATCTTAGATCCCTTTGCAAAGAACTATTGTTCTGCCTCCCGATGTAAATCAAAGGTGCCAGTCCCCCATAAACCTACACCTTCTTGCTTCCTCTTCTACCAAATCTATGCCATCTACCCCAAACTGCCCCAGATCTGTTTCTCATTCTTATCATGGCTTCTTATCAACCAGTCCTCTCTAACCCAAAGATTACATGCTTTCTAGTTATACTTGACCCAAGATGACCTGTTTAATGATCAGCCTTTTCAGTACTTTCCTTATTATCTTCCTATATCTTCTTCTACCTTTTCTTACTTTGCCAGTTTCCACCCTGCACAGCAGACCCACATCATGGTCTCCTTTATTCCAGAATCATAAAGTCTAAAAGAAAGAGAAACAGAAATATAAACCTAATCCTTATAAATTAATTTTTTCTCATTTCAGTGGGCTCTCATTGTAGCTTGGAAGTCTGTCTATGCCTCAGTTTCCCTAACATGCTCTAAAGCTGTTTTTTGAAAATTCCATTTTGAGTCTTACTGCAACGCTCTCTAAATACTCTCTTGGCAAAGACCTGTGCATTTTTCCAAAAAAGGTAATGCCTGTTAACCAGCATTGCATTCTCATCTTTAATTACCTCTATTTTTATGCCTATTTCTCTCATCCTTCTCTCAATATCAGGAGTTAAAGTTATCCTTCCCCCTTCTCTAGGGTGAGGCCCCCAACAGTCTTCCTAGATCCCATACTTGCTCATTTCCTGAGTGCTTTCTTTCCCTCTTAACTCTGGCCTCTTCTAAAGCGCCAATCACTTCTCTGTTAGCTCCTTCTTCTATACCTTTAAACACATCTTATCCTGGTTTCTTTTCTTCCATGCCAGATGTCTTATAGCTTCCATTGACCCTTCTCATTTCCTCACTACCTGCTGCTACCCAAACACCTTTCGATCTAGACTCTACCATCACAATTGTAACAAAATTATATTCTCAAAGTCTCCAATTCTAGCCAAACCCAAGGGTTTCCTTTACATCTGTATAAAACAACACTTAAATACAAGTTGTTAGCTTCTAAAACATCAAATGTTACAGATTTTATATATAGAAATCAGGAGATCTTAACTGGAGATCCAAAGATGACTTTTGGAGAATGTGAAAATCTCCTGAAATTATAATTCCATATTTTGTATGATCATATGTGATTTTTTGGTAGAGTCCAGAAATATAATAATAAAAATAATTTATTATTTTTGTGAGAGAGTGCATGCACAGGAATCCGACTGTGAGGATGGAGGGGTGTGGGGGAAGGATAGGGGGCAAGGGAGAGAGAATCCTAAGCAGGCTTCACACCAGGGCAGAGCCAGGTGCTAGGCTTGATCTCACAACTCTGAGATCATGACCTGAGCCAAAATCAAGAGTGGGATGCTTAACCTACTGAGCCACCCAGGCACTCCATTTGCTCCTTATTTTTAAAAGAGTCTGTGATCCAATAGAAGTTAAGAATCACTAATTAAAATGATGATTCCTCCATTCAAGTAATCCTCTTGGGAAACAACAGGCTTATTTCAATAATGTTGCCATGGTTCAAAGAAATTTTGGAACTGCATGAATGAAAGTATCTCTAAATTCTAATTTTTAAGCCAAAGTAAAATTACCTGGTTGATCTTACACCCTGCTTTTTCCTTTATCAAATATAGCCTTAAATGTAAAAAGGTATACACCAAAACAAATTAAGGTAAATACGAATTAAGAAGCTGCTCTGAGATACCACTTTATGGTCACACCTCTTATGTGCTATAATCAACTCCAACTGGGCACAACCGAAGAATATCCTTTCCCATCCTGACACACCCCATTCTGTCAACGGTACTACCATTTCAATCATTTTACACAAGCTCAAAACCTCAGTCATTTCTGACTCTTCCTGTGCTTAGTCAACATTCCTGCTTGCGCTCTCTTCAAAATATTGTTCATGGAGCACCTGGGTGGCTCAGTGGTTGAGCATCTGCCTTTGGCTCAGGTTGTGATCCGGGGTCCTGGGATCGAGTTCTGCTTTGGGCTCCCTGCAGGGAGCTTCCTTCTCCCTCTGGCTATGTCTCTGCCTCTCTGTTCATTCATTCTCATGAATGAATAAATAAAATCTTTTTAAAAAACCCCAAAAGGATGCCTGGGTGGCTTAGGAGTTGAGCGTCTGCCTTTGGCTCAGGGCATGATCTTGGGGTCCTGGGATGGAGCCCTGCAGTGGGCTCCCTATAGGGAGTCTGCTTCTCCCTCTGCCTGTCTCTGCCTCTGTGTTTCTCATAAATAAATATAAAATCCTTAAAAAAAACAACCACCAAAAAACAACAACAAAATATTGTTCATGTCCATTTCATTCCATTGCCACATCGTACTCTGGGGCCACAGTACATTATGTCCAAATTATTTCACTGCTTTCATCGGTCATTCCCATCCCCAGTCTTCAATTATTCCTTAATTCCCCAGAGAACCAATATCCAGCATGCTCTGCCCTGCCATGCTAGGTAGGGTTCAATTAGCTTGTCTCAATGCTGGCATTTAAACAAACTGCACCCAACACTATTCTAAAATTAATTCTGTTTTTTGTGCCAAGCAAGAAATCAGAAGCCCCAGTGGCCAAAGTGGCGGCAACGGTCATCTCTCACCCCTCAGCTATGGAAAAAAACATTATCTAGAGCCTTGTTATTCAAGGCAGCAGCTTCTAACCATGACCCTTGTAACATAAAGCTACTACGTCTTCCGTCCCTGAAATATCCAGAGAACCAAGCCATACAACTAGAGGCTGAGGTTAGGCAATAAGCCTCCATATAACTGTTTAGTCTATTTTCTATAAAGCTATTTGCTATATTAGTCTTTTCTCCAACATAATAGTTTCTCTCCTCAAGAAGCTTGCCAAGTTGTGGTAGAGACTAAATTCTGAAGAACTGGTACTTCTTTTAAGTACTAAAGGGATGAGAGGACTCATTATGCTTCTTGCTGCAAATACATTAGCCAGTAGCAGCTGCACCCTCCCACCCAAAACCCTATAAAGAGGCATCCAAAGGACATGTTTTCCCAGACCCAAGGTTTTTGCAACTGATGCTGCAAATGAAATAGGAAGTACTGATGTTACTGATATTGGAAAGCAGAGAAAACTCTGAAAGCTCCGAAAGGATGAGGAAGGCAATGAAGGTAACGTGGGTATGAGGGAGAAAACAGCCAGGGAGATTTACCTTCTCTCTCCTCATCAGCACCCCTCCTCCCACCTTTCCCACCTCTAATCTTTTTTTTTTTTAATATTTTTTAAAATTTTTATTTATTTATGATAGTCACAGAGAGAGAGAGAGAGAGAGAGAGAGAGGCAGAGACACAGGCAGAGGGAGAAGCAGGCTCCATGCACCGGGAGCCCGACGTGGGACTCGATCCCGGGTCTCCAGGATCGCGCCCTGGGCCAAAGGCAGGCGCCAAACCGCTGCGCCACCCAGGGATCCCTCCCACCTCTAATCTTAAGTGGGGAGAACTCTGGATCTTGTCTCTTAAAATTCCAGTTGTCATACAATTCATCTTAATGACTTAGATAAAAACAGGTTTTAAAGTTTTGGTCACTCAAGAATTCGCTCAAAACACTTCTTCCTTACCGTCATATAATCAACTTCTTCAGGATGCTCAAAAGCAATAAATTCTTCAAGATTCAAACCAGGACTTGAATCTTGGTTTGCTTTCTCAAATCGCTTCTTGTCCTTTAAATGAAGCTTTGAAAATTAAACATTGGACATGATTAAGGTCTCATCCATGTGGAAACATCATTATACATACTTTGAAAATGACATGTGAAATCTAAAGTACATTCTCATACATTATTTCATCTTCACATTATCCCTTGGAAGGTAGTTAGAAAAATAACAAACATTTAGAGTCAGAGATGCAGGTCTGAATTCCAGCAATGCCACTTACCAGCAAAATAAGGGCATTTTGCTTAAGTTAGGGCAAATTGCTTAACGCTTCTAGTTTCCTCAAATATAAAATCAGGATAAAAATGTCTATTAAATAACTGGGATGAGGATCTTTATCAAACAATTAGAAAACCTTAGCATTTAAATATGTAATGTGTTACATATTATTATTACTGATAGAAAATGGAAATTAAATGGTTTATTGAGAGGGGTGTCAGAGGGGACGCCTGGGAGGTACAGTGGTTGGTGTCTGCCTTTGTCTCAGGGTGTGACCCCGGGATCTCGGGATCAAGTCCTGCATTGGGTTCCCTGCAGGGAGCGTCCTTCTCCCTCTGTGTCTCTGCCTCTTTTTATCTCTCATGAATAAATAAATAAAATCTTAAAAACTAAAAAATAGGGCAGCCCAGGTGGCTCAGCAGTTTAGCGCCGCCTTCAGCCCAGGGCGTGATCCTGGAGACCCGGGATCGAGTCCCATGTCAGGCTCCCTGGATGGAGCCTGCTTCTCCCTCTGCCTGTGTCTCTGCCTCTTTCTCTCTCTGTGTCTCTCATGAATAAATAAATTTTAAAAAATTAAAAAAAAAAAAACTAAAAAATAATCGCAGTTTTTTTGAGTGCCCGAAAAGCAATAAATTCAGACTACATATTAATTCTTCACGTCATTTTCCTTCCTTCCTTCCTTTCTTTCTTTTCTTTTCCCCTTCCTTCCTTCCTTCTTCTTTTCTTTCTTTCTTCATGAGAGACACAGAGAGAGGCAGACATAGGCAGAGGGACAAGCAGGCTCCCTATTGGGCTCCCAATGTGGGACTCGATCCCAGGCATCCCACCCGATCCCAGGCATCCCACCCGATCCCAGGCATCCCACCCGATCCCAGGCATCCCACCCAATCCCAGGCATCCCACCTGGAGCAGAAAGCCAATGCTCAACCACTGAGCCACCCAGGCGTCCCTTGATATGTCATTTTCAAATTGTTTCTGGTCCTTGGAATGACTTTGCAAAAATGTTAACAGGTTTTAGAAAAATAGTCCTCATTTAGGAATATTTTTGGTATACGTATCTAATATTTGGAAGCCTACTCTTGGTAATCTCTTTATAGTCCTAATAATTATGTATGCTCAGGCATAAACACATCAAAAGCTGAAGAGGACCTATTTTGAAGTTAAGTAAACACACTTTTCTACTTTCTCACCCACCTTTCTTTTTCCTTTTTGTAAAGTATGCTCAAGAAGTAAATCAAGTAGCAGCTATTAGAGACAAGGCTGCTTTTAATGCATTTCTCAAAGGTAATTCTGTAATCAAGAGCCTTGGAAGCCAATAGTGCTATACTGCTAATCCTCCGTAAATTCCATTTTGAGTATTACTGGGAAGAACTCTCTTTTCTATAAACTGTATGTATTAAACAGCACTTTAAAAAAAAATACACACCATTTCAAATATTTTAGGAGCTTGTAATTTATGTGTTTCACTGTTGAGAAGAAATGCTCTTTTCAGTTTTCTAGAATAGAGGTTAGTTAGGTAGCAGTCATTTACTGAAACACTAGTTCTTTTACAATGACTGATTTACTCTTCCCCCAAAGAATTAATCTTTTAAACCATCCAGATTCCACTAGCCAGTTACACTTACCAAATCATGACAGAAAAAGAACAAATTTGTTTCCAAATAGCTGCTTTTAACTTAACGTTTCTTAATTTCAAATAACTAGACCAAATAATTTACACTTCATGTTTAGGGGTTTAACATGGGGAAAAGTAGACAAACTAGAATTTGAGGTACTTTGTTGAGTCAATCAAGTTCTTTTTGAATAAACCACCATTCAAAATACTAAGTGCTTAGATTTCCTTATGAAAGAACCCTTCAGTTTGGAGCAAAAAGGTCCACGTTTCAGCAGTGGGAGCTGAATTTGGCCAAATTTGCCTATGGAAAGAAAGGATCTCTTTCAGCAAGCTCAGATTGGTTTTTAAAAAAATTAAGGAAAGTAATTTTCTGGTTCACATTTCTAAGATTTTTAAAATAAAATGAAATAATAAGATTTTTATTCATGTTCATTTGAAGAAAACAATTTAAGAGCAACTCAAAGAAGCCAATATAGACTTTCTAAAATGCCGAAAGATAACAAAAAGGCTGTCAGTTTCATAAAATCTTAGCACACTTTTTTTCTTCTGTGTAAAAATATTGTATTCTAGTGGAGAGTAGTAGAAAGTGCTACCTACATACAGTAGTAAAAAGGTAGAAATGACCATCATCATTTATTTTTATATTGTAACAGAAACTTGTGAGGTACAAAACTGCCATCTTTTGGCAGACTAATGATTTTACATGAGGAAATATATTAACACCTGATACCACAAAAGTCTAGGCCTTAAAGATCCTGACTAGCCGCATGCCAGGTTATATCTCACATAAATAAATGTTGCTTGTACACGCGCCATCAACAGCTGGCTTTGGAAGTCACACCAATTGAACTTTTGCCAGGTAGGTCCCCAAACTTTAGTTATCCTGCTTCAAAGTGCTGACTATACTTGTTCATCATACATAAAGAACTGCTTTTTCAGACATTTCACAGCATAAGAGGCTTGTTATTACAGGTTGTCGCTATTCTCTACATGGAAACTTACTAAAAATAAGGTAAAATTCAGGCATCAAACTTTTTAGGCTTTTAAAAGACTTGAGAGAGAGAGAGAGAGAGAGAGAGAGAGAGAGAAAACACAGTGGGGGGTGGGGCGGGGGAGCAGGAGAAACAGACTCCTGGCTGAGTGCAGAGCCCAACAGGGGGCTCCATCTTAAGACCCTGAGACCACAACCTGAGCTAAAAGCAAGAGTTGGAAGCTTAACTGAATGATCCACCCAGGTGCCTCTTTGTTGTTATTGTTTTTTTTTTATCAGGCTTCCATATAGAAAAATTTCCTTTCCTTTAGATATTCAATTACTTTTGATGATTACTTACGGTATAATGTTAGTACTCTGTTAACTTTGATTAACACTGATTCATTCTTCATCCTTGCTTTTTTATTTTGAAGAATAATGTGGAAGTTTCTGAGTTCATCTTTATACCCCACGTCTACTTTTAGGGGGTTATTGATATCAAATTCTAATAAAGCATTATGATTAGAATTTTATGTAGAGACATGAAGAGAGACATGAGATAATATCTTACTTAGAGATATTCCTGGGTTGTCAAAGAATAATCATCAATAAGGACTCAAAAAGTTAAAGTGGCCAATATGATTCTAAGATAAGTAGCATGTACAATGATAAATATGGCCACACACAAACTAAAAGGCATATAGATACTACAATGGGATAATTAAGGAATGTAAGAGGCTCAACTGTTTTCCTAGCACTCTTGACTAATATTTTGGGAATAACAGTTTGCAACAAGGTGTTTGGTTTTATTTTTTCCACATATAAAAAACTATCTTTTCAAAAACTGTCTTTATAATGGGGTGCCTGGGTGGCTCAGTCAGCTAAGTGTCTGAATCTTGATTTTGGCTCAGGTCATGATCTCAGGGTCCTGGAATTGAGCCCTGTATCAGGCTATGCTCTCAGGGGGAGTCTGCTTGTCCCTCTCCCTCCCTCCCTCCCTTTCTGCCCCTCTCCCTTCATGTTCTTTCTCTCTTTAAAATAAATAAAATAAAATCTTAAAAAAAAAGTTGCCATGGTTACCTCTGAAATATAAAAGTATCGAACGAAACAGCAATTTTTCTTTTTTAAGATTTTATTTATTCATGAGACACAGAGAGAGAGGCAGAGACACAAGCAGAGGGGGAAGCAGGCTCCACGCTGGGAGCCGGATGTGGGACTCCATCCCCGGATGTGGGACTCCATCCCCGATGGGGATCACGCCCTGAGCCAAAGGCAGACACTCAACTGCTGAGCCACCCAGGTGTCCTGAACTAGCAATTTCTTAAGCTTGTAGTCCTTTGTCTTGAAAAGTTCCTACAAATTACTAAATTAAAAATTCTTATTAATTCCTAAATCAAAATTGTCTTCCTCATCTTTGCTTAAGAAGCATTAGAACAAGACAACTTTTAATTTTGACAAATTAAACCACGAGAATCAACAGAACTCATAGTGATACTAAATCTCCAAAAACTTGTTATTTTAAATGGTGTACCCTCTATGGAAGACCATATGGCAGTTCCTCAAAAAACTGAAAACAGAATTACTATATGATCCAAAAATTCCATTTTGGGGTGTATACCCAAAAGAATTAAAATCAGGGTCTTAAAGAGGTATTTGTACACCCATGTTCATAGCAGCATTATTTACAATAGCCAAAAAGTTGAGGCAACCCAACTATCCATCAGTAGATGGATAAAGTGTGATATATACACACGATGGAATATTACTCACATATTACTCAATCTTAAACTCTTTAAAAATAGAAATGCGCCTCTATTGTCTTAGTAACTACGATAGGAAACTGTTCAATTATAACAAAAGATAAAATATTGAGATACATATTCAAAACACGCTAAAAAGCAATTCTGGAAATGAGGACAAATGATGAGAAAAACAGAGGCAAAGATAGTTTAGGTAGTGCAGAAAAAGAGGCCAAAATATGGCCAGAAAGGAAACCATCAAAATGACCACTGAAGTGGAACGGGTGATTGCCCAGAGAACAAGGCGATCCCAATCTATGACCTCAGACTCTCTTGTGCTCATTCATGCAGGAAGGAAAAACAAACAGATACGATCAAAAGGAACAGCTTGCGCACACTCACCTGCCTAAACGATTCCTCTTCTGCATCATCCAGAGCAGTGTTCTCATCAAAGTCGATCACACGATCATACATCTGAATGTTGTATTCATCCCACGACACACTACCATCATTGTTTTTGTCATATTCAACAAACTGTTGTTTTGCTTCTTGCATAGCATAATGCTTAAAAGACATCTGAATCCACGAACTGAGTTCGCCTATGAGAATTTCCCAGAACACAAATGAATGTTGACAGTAATTCTGGCATTTACGGAAGTGGATGATGTCTAAACTTTCTCCAAAAGAAAAAATCTCGAGTGTTTTCAAATACTGAGAATTAGTCTAGTTGTATTCATAGAAATAAGAACAGAAAGTGGTGAGAGTGGTTTGGAGTCTTAAGAATATAACAATACGTGATCCAAATAGAATGCAAGCCCCTTGAGTACAGAGTTTGGGTATGTTTTATTCATTGAGGTACTCTAAATGCCTAGAAAGTACCTGGCTCAATAAGTTATTTGTTAAATGAATTGCCAATTGGCCAAAATAGTACTTGACTTTTAAAAATTATCATCCACAAAATTGCAGATAATGTTTGCTAGCTATCACAGATCTCTCAGGAAGTACAAATATGTTAATAACCACCTATTTATTCTAACGTATTAGAAAAAAGTTTTCCATTTATGAAAGTAATAGAAGGGACGCCTGGTTGGCTCAGTGGTTGGGCACCTGCCTTCAGCTCAGGTCGTGATCCCCAGATCCCGGATTGAGTTCTGCATTGGGCTCCCTACGAAGGGCCTGCTTCTTCCTCTGCCTGTGTCACTGCCTCTCTCTCTCAGTCTGTGTCTTTCATGAATAAACAACAAATCTCTTTTTTTTTTTAAGTGATTAAAAAAAAAAGAAAGTAATATAAAGTTTCCCTCTAAAATAAATTTTATGTTGGATTGAATTAAAACTACACTAAGTAAATAATAGATAGGTAAATGGCTCTGGCCTAAATTGTGGAAAACGTATTGAAGTGACTGAAATTTGAGAAACGTTGTTACAGTGTATGTCCTTCACCCATCATAAAACTTCCCAGGAAATTTTAACAAAAGTATGGGTAGCCATTATGATTTAAGCCCTTTTTGCAACAGCTGTCTTAACTTGGTACCTGAAGACATAGGGGGTAAGTTTCTAAAACTCTAATGTCCACATTCAGATCAACTTAAAAAAACCAGAGATATTTTCTACATTGCATTATAGAAAAAAGGTGGGGGGGCATGAATATTTGCAAGGATAGCAAGCATATACCATCTGGTTTAAAGATATACCATTGGGTTTAAAGAGTGGTACCCCTTTATTGGTCTGGGGGAGGTCAGGTGAATAGAAAAGTAAAGACATTTTGTCACTCCTGAAACTCTAAATTAGGGTAGAATTATAATTATTATGGCAACTGTGCATTGAACAATTATATATCAGGTCCTCTGCATATGTTGTCTCTGATCTTCAAAACAGGCAGTTCTAATTATTTTCCATTTCCATTTCTAATTTCTTTTACACCTCAAGAAATTACTATTTGGAATTGAGGACTCACAGCCAGTAAGTAGCAGAATCCAGATTCAAACCTAAGTTTGGCTCCAAAGCCCAAACTCCTTCCACTGAATTTAGTTCTCTCGCAAGAGCCTGAGCCCAGTCCTGGCTCTCAAAATGCAAGGAACTAAGTTCCTTTTAACTTTAAAAAGTTTATTATTAAATATTTGAATATTTACAGGCCCTTACAGAGAGGTACTACAAAGTCTTCCAAATCAATTTCTTCTGTGTTTGTGCTAGTGTAATCAAAGATAAACAGACCTATTCTCAGAGGGCAACTAGAGCCTAAAGCTCTTGTTTTTATTTTAAGTAGAGAAACCAAAGCCTTAATATTCCTGAGGGCAGCAATTTTACTGACAACACATCTTAAATTTACCAATTAGTTTGCAATTTTCTCTCCAGCAGCTTTAGTCCTTAGACGGTGAGCAGCATTTAACTAAGAATTATAGCAAAATAGGGATCCCTGGGTGGCTAGTGGTTGACCGTCTGCCGTCAGCCCAGGGCATGATCCTGGAGTCACGGAATTGAGTCTCCATGGAGCCTGCTTCTCCCTCTGCCTGTGTCTCTGCCTCTCTCTCTGTGTGTCTCTAATGAATAAATAAATAAAATCTTAAAAAAAAAAAAAAGAATTATAGCTGGAAAAACCCAATTATAGTTGGAAAGATCAACTTGGGGGACGCCTGGGTGGCTCAGTGGTTGAGCACCTGCCTTTGGCTTGGGGCGTGATCCCGGGGTCCTGGGATCCAGTCCTGCATCAGGCTCCCTGCATGGAGGCTGCTTCTCCCTCTGCCTGTGTCTCTGCCTCTCTCTCTCTCTCTCTCTCTCTGTGTCTCTCATGAATAAATAAATAAAATCTTAAAAAAAAAAAAAAAAAAGGAAAGATCAACTTGGAAAGTTGATAGGGTTCACCACTTGAATTAAGCCTCTTAACGAGGAGAAAGAGTTGTGCAGCAAATGAGCACTCTTAATATTCTGTGCATCTCATTTCTAACTGGAGAACCTACCTAAGATCGCTCAGATCTTTTTTTTTTAAAGTAAGCTCTATGTGCAACGTGGGGCTGGTTCTCAAGAATTGCTCGCTCCACCAACTAAACCAGCCAGGTTCCCTTCAGACCTTTTTTTTTTAGACTTTTTTTTTTTTTATGTGAAGGATATTTACAAACTGAATTACGAGCACGAAGTCTGCATTCTAGTCCTGGCTTTGCACCTCATTTTAGAAAGGCACTCACCCCTCTGGACTCCAGCTCCTTCAGCTCTACAAAGAGAGGCGGACAAGAGGATTCTAAGGCCCCTACCAGCTCTGATAATCTGCGATAAACGTAAATCCACATGCAACAGGTCTTTTTTCTTTCTTTCTTTCTACTTCTAAAAAAAAAAAAAAGATGCAAACCCTTACATTCCTAATGAAGCCTATGTCAAGGGGCCAACGAATCACGTAATGCCATAAGCGGTCTCATCAGCGGACACTGATGCAAGTCAGGAGGGGCAGGGTGCTTGTTCAGTGGACAACCTGCACACACGGACCGGGCCAACGAGGTGTGCGTATTCCTGGGGGAAGCGCCGACTGACTGACTCGGGACCTACGTGCACAGATTTCCGGACATGAACCCGCTGAACCCCTGCGGTCCGCTGCGGCGCTGGCAACCTGCGCGCGACAAGCAGCCCCGCTGCCGCCCCACAAAGGGGCTCCTCCATTGTTAGTCGCGCGGGACGCCCTTACTTTCGGTGAGAAAGCCGTCGGAGTCCAGGTCAATTTTCTGGATGATCGACTTCAGCCTCTTGTGCTGCTCTTCGGGGGAGAGTTTCACGTACTCGTCGACTTCTTCCTTTGGGGGCGAAGGCGACACGGGGGGCGTCAGCGGCGGGCAAGATGGAGGAGGAGCAGGGCTCGCCGCAGCCCCCGCGCCCGGCGTGGGGCGACCCGCCGCGACCCCGCGGCCCCCGCCGCCCGCGCCGCCCGGCCGCCCCCCGGCCCCGCCGCCCCCGCGTCCCGGGACAAAGCCCGCGGCAGCCGCGGCGTGCGAGCCCCCCGGGCCCGGCCTCACCTGGCCGCCCAGCAGCGCCTCCCGGTCGTAGTCGCTGCGGTGCTCGCCCTGCGGGTAGTGCAGCTCCTCGGCGTCCCCGGCCCCCGCGGCCGCCAAGCACAGCAGCAGCAGCCCCAGCGCCGCGGGCCTCGAGCCCAGCCGCATGGCGCCGGCCGCCGCGGACACACAGGCGACGAAGGAGAGCGGCGGGGCTCGGGCTCGGGCTCGGGCTCGGGCCCGCGGCGGCGGAGCGGGCGCGCGGGGAGCACAGGCCCAACGACGCCTGCGGTGGCGGGGCCGCCCGGGCCGGGGTAAGTATAGGGCGCGGCGGGGGGCGGGGCGCAAGGCCGCGCCGCTGATTGGGCCGCCCGACGCCGGGGGCGGGCCGAGGTGGGGGGCGGGGCGCAGGGCCGCGCCGCTGATTGGGCCGCCCGACGCCGGGGCGGGCCGCGGCGCAAGGCCGTGCCACTGACTGGGCCGTCCGACGCCGGGTCGGGCCGCGGCGGGGGGCGGGGCGCAAGGCCGCGCCGCTGATTGGGCAGCCCGACGCCGGGGGCGGGGCGCGGCGCAAGGCCGTGCCGCTGATTGGGCCTCCCGACGCCGGGGGCGGGCCGCGGTGGGGCTGGCGGGGGCTGCCGGGAGCGGAGACCCCGGCTGCGGCCGTGGCACTGCTGCGCGCGGTCCTCCCGCCCTGTCTTCCCGTCAGCAGCGGTGTGGCCGGGACGTCCCTGCCCCGCCCAGGTGTCCATCCGCCTTCGTCGGTGAGAAGGGCTGCAGGTTTGGGTGGGAAACCCGCCGTCCCAAGAACCGCGTTCGCCCCGAGGAGGCGCGTGCGGGACGCCCTTCCCGGTCTCCCAGGTACGCGCTTTGCCCGCTCGGACGGACCGAGCCAGCCCCCGAAGTACACTTGTTCCTGATGCTCAGTTTCGTGGCTTGAGTTCTGTGACCTTGACCAAGTTACTTGACCTTGGAAAACCCGTTTGCTCCCTGTGTAAAATGGGCGGTAACGAGATGACGCCCGACGGTCGTGAAGGAAAACGGCCTACGGCGCTTCCCACTGAGGGGTCGCCGAGGGGTCGCCGGGCCGCAGCCGGAGCGCGTTTCCGTCAGGCCTTCCGCACGGGAGCGGGGCCTTCCGGGCCGCCTCAGAGCCTCTGTTTGGATTCCGAGTAGGAATCCTGGTCCAGGCTGAAAGACCGAGGCGGCCACAAATCGGACAGATTTCCCGGGTCCGGGTCGGAATTTTCATTGTTTTTTTTTTTTTTTTTAAATTTTTATTTATTTATGATAGTCACACAGAGAGAGAGAGAGAGAGAGGCAGAGACACAGGCAGAGGGAGAAGCAGGCTTCATGCACCGGGAGCCCGACGTGGGATTCGATCCCGGGTCTCCAGGATCGCGCCCTGGGCCAAAGGCAGGCGCTAAACCGCTGCGCCACCCAGGGATCCCCTCATTGTTCTTTTGGTCAGAGACCATTGAAAGGTTTTTCAGAGCGCAGTGAAGTTCAAACGGGATCTTTTCAGTTGTTAGAAAGAGCAAATGCCGAGCAAAGCCTTAAATGTAGGCCTAAATGTAGGCCGTGCCTTAGACTGGATTTCGCTAAAACAAACAAAAGACAAAAAAACAAAAAAGAAAATTTTTTTTACTGGGACATTTTATTTATTTGAGAATTTAAAAAAAAAATTGGAATTCAATTTGCCAACATATAGCATAACACCCAGTGCTCATCTTGCCTAGTGCCCCCCTCAGTGTATTTATTTAAAGTTTTATTTATTTATTCATGAGAGACACAGAGAGAGAGAGGCAGAGACACAGGCAGAGGGAGAAGCAGGCTACATGCAGGGAGCCTGATGTGGGACTCGATCCTGGGACCCCAGGGTCATGCCCTGGGCCCAAGGCAGGTGCTCAACCGTTGAGCCACCCAGGGATCACTGGGACTTTTTTTTTTTTTTTTTTTTAAGATTTTATTTATTTATCCATGAGAGACACAGAGAGAGAGAGAGAGGCAGAGACACAGGCAGAGGGAGAAGCAGGCTACATGCAGGGAGCCTGATGTGGGACTCGATCCTGGGACCCCAGGGTCATGCCCTGGGCCCAAGGCAGGTGCTCAACCGTTGAGCCACCCAGGGATCACTGGGACTTTTTTTTTTTTTTTTTTTTAAGATTTTATTTATTTATCCATGAGAGACACAGAGAGAGAGAGAGGCAGAGACACAGGCAGAGGGAGAAGCAGGCTCCACGCAGGGAGCCCGATGTGGAACTCGATCCTGGGTCTCCAGGATCACACCCCAGGCTGAGGGTGGCGCCAAAACGCTAAACCACGGGGGCTGCCCTCACTGGGACATTTTAATTTTAACCTCACTTCCGGGTTTTGAGGCAGTCTGTGGAAAAAAAAGACAAATGTTCCCAGCTACACTTTGTACCTATTGTTCTCCAGGAAGTACAAGGTAAACTTTGACTAGCTTCTGATGTGATTCCAGTTACAAAAGGTGGGATACAAGGTATTACGGAAGTTCCTGGGATCTGAGTCTCCACGCGTGGAGGTTTTAGGGCAAAGGAAATCTATGATACCTGCAGAGGCAGTGGGGCGAAGAGCATAAGTGTCTGAGCCTCGGAAGCCTTGGGTTGTCTCCTCTCTGCACCTACACAGGCGGCTCTCCCTCCTTGGGCCTCCTTTGTTCCTCTGTAGGAAAAGGTTTGGGCTAGCTCCCAGGATCTGAATTTGAGATCCTAGGGCGGCTAGGTGGGTCCTTAGTGTTGTGGTAATCTCAAAATCTTGTACAAAGTGTGTGTATGTACATTTCAGGAGAAGAGGTCTATGGTTTTCCCTTTCATCAGAATCTCAAAAGGAGGGATCCCTGGGTGGCACAGCGGTTTGGCGCCTGCCTTTGGCCCAGGGCGCGATCCTGGAGACTCGGGATCGAATCCCACATCGGGCTCCCGGTGCATGGAGCCTGCTTCTCCCTCTGCCTGTGTCTCTGCCTCTCTCTCTCTCTCTCTGTAACTATCATAAATAAATAAAAATTAAAAAAAAAAAAAAAAAAGAATCTCAAAAGGAAAAAAAAAAAAGAATCTCAAAAGGATCATGTGGCACCCCCTGTAGAAGTGTCAAAGCAACTCTTCATCTCTTAAAATCCACAGTTTTATGATCTCAGCAGTCAGGAATGTGAGGAAGCAGATTATAATAAAGACTATACTCGAGAGGCAAGATCGATGCACTGTCATTACCTATGATTAATCCATTTTATTCAGGGAAAAATAAATATCTAAAATAAGCAGACTGTTCATCAAAAAAGGGGATTATAAGGATCCAGAGATCAGCTTTCTTGACCTATAAAAGGCATAGCACATAACAAATTGGTTTTTATTTACATTTTGAGGTATAATTGATAGTAAAGTGCACAACTCTTATGTGTACAGCTCAATGAATTTTTAGATGTGTAGACACCTGTGAAACCTGCCCAGCACCCCAAAAAATCCCCTTCCTGTTCCCTAGATATCATCTCTGCTAAATGTAGTCACTCTTTTGACCTTCTCATCATAGGTAAGTTTTGCCTGTCCTTAAACTTTATAATGCATCATACAGCATTAAAAATTACTAATCATATGCCCTTCTGCCCTGCTGGAAGGCAGTATGGTACAATGGAAAGAGCACGCACTATCTTGGAATCAAACATACAGAGTTTGAATCAGTCTCCATAGCCCACTCACTATGAAACCTTGAACAAATGGCTTCATCTTTTTTTTTTTTTCTTGACACTAAAAACTTGAATAATAAAAAAATGGTAAGTTTTGTGTGTAGAGACTATTAAATAATCTATGTATCTGACCTATAGAAGGGGCTCAAAATTTTTTATTTTTCTTTCTTTCTCCCTAGAAAATTCCTACTCAACCTTCCAGACTCAACACAAATATTTCCTAAAGGAGGCCTTTTCTAACTCCCTGCCTACCAACACTTTTGATCTCCTAGGTCTCTCTGTTTTATCACTGTTCCACCATTGTGCATATTTGTGCTCTGCTACAGCATTTAGCACAATCTACTGTGACTCTGTTGACACCTACTACAAGGACGCGGGAGCCTCGAGGTCAGGAAATGTGTGATTGTGCCTGTATTTCACTAGTGCTCCGACTAGTAAGAGGAGCTCAATAAATTTTTGTGGAATTTATTCTGCTGAACTGACATTCTTTTAGAAGTATGTACCATAGGAGAGTTAGTTTGGAAACTATCTAAAGGAGACAGTGTATCGATTTCTTTTGAGTTGGGTAAAATGTGTGTTATAGATGAACAGCGGCTTAAAGAATGAAGCAGTGCTTAACATATATGGTGTGGGCACTTGTGTTATAGGCCAATTCCCATGGGAATGAGTGAGATTTGGCCCAATAAACAGCTGAAGTGGAAAAGCCAACAAACTCAATGAGTTTGTAGCTTTTCCAAAGTTGGGAAACACAAGACAAAGGAACAGACTATAGGGCAGTGAATGAAGGGACAGCTGACTGGATGATCACACAATTAGAGGGATTTTGTTGGTTGTTTAATCTTTTATTAGCCTTTTGAGGAAAGGAGATGTGAAAATCCCAGGGTTATAATGGAGTCCTCAACGGTGACAGAAAATAGGCCGGTGAGTGGGACTGTTATAATACCTAGAAAATATTTTCATTTGTAAGGAGTATCCACAAGTGTGTAAGTGGTCATAAAATCTTAATAACGTATAAGGAGTAATTCCAAGAAATTCAATGTAACTGTTTCTTACCGAATGAGAGTTCCTTAAATTAAACATGAATCTGTCCCAATGATCAAATGTAATGACAGCTCTATCCTCAAATAGAAGCCATTCTCTATATCCGGCAATTCACATTTATGGCCTCAGGCCAGTTACACCCATTGCTGGCCCTAAAAGCGGACCAAGTGGACAGATATGAGTCAGTTGCCTTTCCTGACTTGCTCCCTAAATCCATAGGGTTAAGTGCATATCCTGGTTGACCTGGCGTAATTGTTAATCATGTCACCTTTCACTCTCAAAACTATTCCAGAATAAGGTGATAAATTATGTCACTTTACCTTTGGGCTTCACAATCCAACTGTCTACTCCTTTCCACTTCCCCCTCCCCCCCAGATCCCAGTCTTTATAAGCCTCAGAACCTTTCCCACACTCTTCCCCAGGTTTTCAGCAATAGGTCCTTGAAGTCTTAGTCAAACACAATAGCAGTAAAAATAAAGAGTACAAAGAAGGGAGGGATAAAACTTAGCTAAAGAAGGAAGTGAGACAAGGAGCAAAAGGAGGAGTAAGACTGTAGACTAAGGAGTTTTTGTGAATTATAATGAAATTGATTTTCTTTCAGCATTACTAACTCAGCTCTGAAGACCATTTTATCAGAGGAACTCCAGAACTGATGTGAGCAGAGTGGCTTCTTTGAAAGACAATACTTCCTGAATGTATAAGTTTTGGGTGTTTTAGGGTGAAAACTCAAGATTGCTTTATAGTCACACCATGCTTTCAAGCCTTACATGTTCTCAGATCCAACTAACAGAGAAAACACAGTTGCTATGATTGCAACTCCATCACAAGATGGTGTTCTGGGACTTGCGAGTGATTTGGGCTTCAAATTTTTTGATTCAAGATCAAACTAAGGTCTGTGGGCTTTTGAGGTTGGGTTCTGTCAAAAAAAATAAAAAAGGTTTGTACTGTGATGTGGTGCAGAAACAAAGGAATTACAAATATAATGAATGCTTGTTTATTTTAGGCCAGTCAGTATATACAAATAAGCAAAAAGAATAAAGATCACAGATCCCACTTATAAATAACTGCTATTAGCATTGATGTTTAATTTTCCAGAGTTTTTTCCATATGTGTTACATATATTTTTGAAGACAAGATATGCCTTATACAAAAATAAGATACAAAGGAAGCTACTACTATCTACGAAACAGCTTAAGAAAACAGAGGAACATAGCCTAGAATGTCTTATAAGTTCTGGGGACAAGCTAAAATTCCTCACCAGATATCCACATTCCATCTCAGGAATTTCTCAGTGTCATTTCTGTGTATCAAACTTTTGCCTGATAGGCTTTTCCTTGTCTTCTCGTTTTCTTGTAGCATGTCTTCCTCCCCCCGCCTCCCCCCCCCCCAAATGCTGGTTCATCTAGAGCCATCTCACCTCTAGGAACGTGTAACCTATTTTGGAATCGAGTGTAATAAATTAGACCTTTGAGTCTCCCCCAAAATATGGCTCCTATATTTTACTCATAGTTCCCAAAGTAAAAGGATCTCATGCTCTGACTAAACAACCCTCTTCCCCCAGCACTCAATAGGAGAGTGGAATTGGAACACAGAAGGGCAAGACAGGCATGATTGTATCTGTTATTTATTCTAGTACAGAGGCCAGATCTTAGACTCCTGCTTCCTGTGTCTTCTAAAGAATTCTGCATGTGTACACTGGGGAAAAAAAAAAAAAAAACCCTGTATTCTGAAGTTGTTGATTACAATTTTCTATGTATATTAAAAATTGTGTATCAATTTTCTTTTTTTTTTTAAGATTTTATTTATTTATTCATGAGAAACACAGAAAGATAGAGAGAGAGAGAGGCACAGACACAGGCAGAGGGAGAAGCGGGTTCCATGCAAGGAGCCCAAGGTGGGACTCGATCCCGGGTCTCCAGGATCACACCCTGGGCTGAAGGTGGCGCTAAACTTCTGAGCCACCTGGGCTGCCCATGTATATCAATTTTTTATGTATAAATAGGTAACATTTTTTCATTGCAGAGTATGGATCTTTTATATCTGTACTGATACTTGGCTTGTTTTATCAGTGACTGTGAGATGTTTCATAATCTCTTCTGGTTCTCTATAAACTCTTTTAATCATTTAAAAAGCATCTCTAGGTATGCTACTGTGCCTTGGTAAAGAATGAGTATCTCGCTAGGATGATATTTTGTGAGGATAGGTCTCTATGTTTCTTTATTCCTTAAACCAGCAATCATTATATAGTGCTATGTCCCCAGTCAACAGAGTACATGGGTCTGAGAACCAGAGAATAGAAGTAGGAGAAGCCCCACTCACCATCAATGTCAGAAAGCTGTTGGAAGAACTTGGTTTTTTGTCTCTGTAACTTTAGGTCCTATGGCTGTATACCTGCCTTCCAGAAAGAGGATACCAGGGAACAAAAAGTCCCACTGAACTTAATACCATGACTACCACTTTGCCACTTTGGGTTCTTTGTACCAGTAGAAAGGGGTTACCACCTTGTGAAGGAAATTGACTTGGATAATCATGAGGAGACAGGTCTGCTGCTGCACAGTGGGGACCGGCAAAAAGTGTTTGGGACTTGCAGGGCACTTGGGTGGCTCAGTTGTTTAAATGTATGACTCTTGATTTAGCCTTGGGTCATGATCTCAGGGTCTTGAGATTGAACCCTGCATCAGGCTCTGATCTCAGTGGGGAGTCTGTTTGAGATTCTCTCCCTCTTCCCCTCCCCACACTTGTGTACTCTCTCTCTCTTAGATAAAAATAAGTAAATCTTTTTTTTGTTTTTATTTTTTTTAAGATTATTTATTTATTCATAGAGACAGAGAGAGAGAGGCAGAGACACAGGCAGAGGGAGAAGCGGGCTCCAATGGAGTCCAACGTGGGACTTGATCCCGGGGCTCCAGGATCACTCCCCAGACTGTAGGCTGCGCTAAACCGCTGTGCCACTGGGGCTACCCTATTTTTTTTTTTAAAGAAAAGAAATGTTTGGTACTTGAGTGATCCACTAAGGAGTCTCTTGAAACTCTCATGGCAGTTTTTTTTTTTTTTTTTTAAGATTTTATTTTATTCATGAGAGACACAGAGAGAGAGAAAGGCAGAGACATAGGCAGAGGGAGAAGCAGGCTCCCTGCAGGGATCCCAGTGTGGGACTTGACCCCAGGACCCTGGGATCATGACCTGAGCCAAAGGCAGACGCTCAACCACTGAGTCACCCAGGCGCCCCTCTCAAGTAATTTTAACTATAAATGGAACTATATCTGATAAGGGCATGGTAGTCAGGAGCTCAGGCTCCTCACAGATGAGGATTGAGTCATCCTACCAGATAAGGCACCTAGACCAGCAGAAGGACAACCTGGATGAGGAGACTCTAGATTGGAAGGTGGAGGAGAGAGATGCTGAATATCATCAACGGCCTTGGGTCCAGCTACAGCAGCAGAGGCTATAGCTCCTCTCCCACACCCTCCTTCCTTACATTTTTGCCAGAAGTGTAATTGACCAGAATCCTGGAGAAGCCCTGATAGGATAGAATGAACCCAATGTATAAAGCACATGGATCTGAACACTGCAAGAGGTAGACCGTGGCAGACATTGCTGAGTCTGAGATCCCTTTTCCCACTTTGGTTGTTATGTCCACCACCCTAGTTGCCACAGCTGGGAATAATGGGCCATGCCTGCAACTTTCTCTGGAGGATTTCTCTTGTATGTTTGAAGCCTCTGGGGCTAGAGATTCCTGGAAGTTCTACCAACCTCCCATTTCATGAACTGTGACCAATAATTGATTGGGGCAAATGTACAGAAGTTCTACTCCCTTGCTTCAAGGCAAGACAGGTCTGCAATGTACTTTATACTCCCCAGTTTCTTGTAGGATGAAGCTGAAACTAGATTTCACCTGGAACCCCATTCTTGCATAGTTCCTTGCCTATCCTACTTTCCTCCCTCCACTCCCTGTCTCTTCTGATTGCACTCCAATAAGTCACATGCAAACAAGTAACCATTTCAGGTTGTTTCTAGGAAATCTTACTTAAAATCTCTGCCAAATAAACTACAGGCACCCAATTCTTTCTCCCAAGTAAGAAAGCAGCCATTCATCCAATAGATATTTAATAGCTGGGAAGACCACATGACCCTAAGTTATTGTAGGAGGCAATTCCTAGACTTCAACTGTTATATATATATATAAAAAAAAAAACATTAAAATTGAATCATGGCATATCTTGGCATACATAATTATGTCTTTTTTTTTTAAGATTTTATTTATTCATGAGGGACACACAGAGAGAGAGATAGAGGCAGAGACACAGGCAGAGGGAGAAGCAGGCTCCATGCAGGCAGCCCAACGTGGGACTTGCTCCTGGGTCTCCAGGATCACGCCCTGAACTGAAGGCGGTGCCAAACCGCTGAGCCACCGGGGCTGCTCCATAACTATGTCCTCTTAAAGCATTTTAATAAACTTTGACTCACTTTCTATATGGAAAATTGTGTGTGTGTGTAGAAACCTCATTAACAATGAAATATGAAAGACTTCAAGATGTGAAATTAGTTTCAAGGTCGTAAATTACAGTAACAAGAAATTCAATTTACCACAGGGAGAGCTTTGTAGCTGCTAGAGTGGTCTCAGGTTAGGTTGAATTTCCTGTCATCTTAGATTTTCAAACACAAGCTAGATGATCACCTGATGAAAACAATGAAGTGCTCTTCAATGAAGTGCATGAGAAGCACTGGATTAGTAGCTAGTTGGTGCAGGTGATCTATTGTTATGATCTGTATTCAGGAACTGAAATACAGCATTTTGAACCCTCTTTTGGTTAGAGAAAAATTCAACTGAGAAATTATTTCCAGTCATTTACTTTTTCTTTTAAAATTTTGCTTTCCGGGCAGCCCTGGTGGCGCAGCGTTTTAGCGCCGCCTGCAACCCAGGGCATGATCCTGGAGTCCCGGGATCGAGTCCCACGTCAGGCTCTCTGCATGGAGCCTGCTTCTCCCTCTGCCTGTGTCTCTGCCTCTCTCTCTCTCTCTCTCTCTCTCTGCATCTCTATGAATAAATAAATAAAATCTTTAAAAAAAATAAAATTTTGCTTTCCGGTACTTAGTACTAAATCCGTCATTTGTTTTGTACACATTTTTCTTCAACCAGATCTCCTCTTTATGGTAGTAGCTATTGATCAAAAACAAAACCAACACACTAGCCTATGTGATCCTTCATTGAATTGTGTTGGGCAGTGACGATGACTGGAGGTGTGGACTGAAAACCATCTGCTGGCTTCCTATACCTGTAGATGGCTGAAAACCAGATTAATATTTCAATTGCTGAATTTAGGCACCTATTAACACACAGTTTTTCTCTTATGTGAAAATTAAGGCATTGTTTGGGAAGTAGGATGCCTAGAATTGAAATGGGATATATATGGGTAATTGCTGTCTGATGGTACCATTCAATATGCCTGCTCACCATGCCTCAGACCATACCACCATCCATAGTCCTTAAATATCTTATACACCATCATGTTATCCCATGTAATATCGCTTCTGACAAAGAAAACTCTCTTTGATGAAAGAGTTACAGCAATGAACTGGTATCTATGAGATTCACTGGTTATATTTATTTATTCCATCACTCAGAAACAAGTGATCTTATAGAGAGGTATGATTTCTATTGAAAACTCAGTAATAATGCTAGCAGATTTTCCAAGGTTAAGGTTGCTTGCTCTAAGTCCGCAACCAAGTTATAGTCTTATTTTTTTCCCATTGCAAAAGTCTAAGTTCCAAGATGGAAGTGGGAAGTGTACTTTTCACACATAATGCAAATTAGAAAATGTTTTGTTTTCCATCCCCATGATCCTCGATGGGCTGGTTTAGAGATCTTGGTATGCATGAGAGAAATGCTTCTGCCAGGAGACACACTGGTTCTCCTGAATTGGAAGTTAAGACTGCCACCTGGATGCCTTAAGTTCTCCATGTCACTAGGAAGACAAGCCAAAAAAGGTGCTGGCTGGGCTGATTGATCCTCACAATCAGGAGAGAGTGTCACTGATAAACAGTAGAGGCTTAAAGGACTGTGGCTGGGACTTACAGATCTTGGGGTCATTCTTAGTACTGCCATGTCCAGTGGAAAAGTTAATGGAAGACTCCAACAATCTTAGGTGGGCAAAACTATCAAGGATTCAGATCGCTTGGGAATGAAGGTTTGAGTTATTCAAACAGGTAATGATACTGGACTAGCTGGAGTTGTTGCTCTGTACAAGAGGACATGAAATGGGTGCTAGAGGATGGAGGCTAGAAATATCAATTAAAGCTTTGTAACTATTTGCAAAAATAAAGGTTATAGAATCTGCCTAATTTTCTCACTTGTTCTGCTATGCATATATTTTAAACTAGTTTTCTTTTCTTTTCCATCCCTTTCTTCCAGGGCATGCTGGTGGGTGGTTAGCTTTGCAGTTTCACTCATGGGTTACAGAATTCTGAGACAGGATCATGATAGGACCACAAGAGGACTGAGTACCACACAGAGATTCAAGCTGGATTCAGCTACCAATGGGAGGTTATCATCCTTTTAAGAAGGGAGTGAGCACATTTTAATTTTTTCTTCTGTTAGTATTAAATATGGGAAGAAGACTTCATGTTACTATTGGACAGCAAAGAAGTGAACTCTAGTGAATATCGTCATCCTTTTCAACTAGCATCTGTTTTCTTCTTGATGATTGGAGAATTCCCCACCTTAAAAGTCTGCCTCTCACTCTAGAAGCTAAAACTGGCAAATACTCACTGTCTTACGTTCCTTACAGTTGGAGTGTAAGTACAGGATCTAGGACCTACCACTAACCAGATACAATTGCCCAATACTCTATATCAAGAGTGAGCCACAGAAGGACTGCAGGGAACTACTAGACAACAGCAACATTACAGAATGATCCAGGTCCTTGGGCAGCAGTGGTACCTTCAATGACAAATTCCAGGGTGTGAATTTTGGATATGTTCCTGGCTGGGTAGCACTGAGCCTGAAACATGTTCTCCTACCCTCCCGGCAGTTCTGGAAACAGCTTCTCTATCATGGTTTTTGGTTTGCAAAGTTTGATTTTTATAAAATTTCATACTTAAGAGCAAAATTGCCAAGAATTGTTAAGGAACCATATGCCCTTAGGAGGAGGGAGGAAGGAGAAAGAGAGCAAGCTTGGGGAAGAAGGGTAAAGCAAATGGAGCAAACTGTAAACAATTGGTAAATTTAAATGAAGGTAATATGGAAGTTCGTTAACTTTTTTTTTTTTTTAAGGGCTCGAATGCAGGGCTTGAATTTACAACCCTGAGATTAAGACCTGAGCTGAGATCAAGAGTCAGACACTTAACTGACTAAGCCACTCAGGTGCCCAGTTCCTTAACTATTTTTCAACACACACATACACACACACACGCACATATTTTTTTCTGATTCATCTGAGAGTAAGTTGTAAACATTCCTCTGTATCCCTAAATACTTCAGTGTGTATTTTCTAAGACATGGATATTTGATTATATAAAAACACCATACAATTATTTTTTATTTTATTTATTTTTTAAAAGATATTATTTATTCATGAGAGACACAGAGAGAGGCAGAGACACAGGCAGAGGAAGAAGCAGGCTCCCTGCAGGGAGCCTGATGTGGGACTCGATCCCAGACCCTGGGATCATGTCCTGAGCTGAAAGCAGACACTCAACTGGTGAGCCACCCAGGCGTCCCCATACAATTATTTAAACCAGAAAATGTAACACTGATATAATATCATTCCATATATATATTCAAATATTCAAATTCAAACAAATTTATTTTCTTTTTAAATGAATCCATGTTAGGTTCTGTGAACTCTGATTAACTCAAAGTCTGAGATACCACTTCCTCTTATGTATCCTTGTGATACAGGGTACTCTACCTACCAGAGTATTTATAACATTCTATTCCTGGTTATGTGTCTGCCTCTCCAACCTGAATTAAGCCATGTAAAAGTGTAGCTATGTCTCTTTTTCACTGGTATTTCTTCACTGACTAGCAGAGTTTCTAACCTATAGTAGATGCTCATAAATATTTGTTGAACAACTAGATTTCTACACTTTTTATATTATTATTTTTTAATTGTTTTTTGGATTTCTACACTTAAGTGGCAACTCTAAATTTGGTCTGAGTTGATTTGTCATATTTGCTACTTTAGTTGAAAGTTTTATCTTTCAAGTTTCAATGCACAAAGTAGAAATCATTCTAGGTAATTTTTACAGGAAGAAACTTAGTGTCAGAAATTGATGCATGTAAGGTCTAAGAGAGCGAGATCTAGGCTAGACCACTAGAAATTATTCCCAGAAAATACAGAACTGGACTATCAGCCACGTTTCAAGGTTATCATTTGAATTATTTAAGACATACCTCCATAGCTTTGGTCCAGGGATCTGGAAACTGTAATCAAGAAGCTGCTGCCGGGATCCCCGGGTGGCGCAGCGGTTTGGCGCCTGCCTTTGGCCCGGGGCGTGATCCTGGAGACCCTGGATCGACTCCCACGTCGGGCTCTCCGTGCATGGAGCCTGCTTCTCCCTCTGCCTGTGTCTCTCTCTCTCTCTCTCTCTCTGGTGACTATCATAAAAAAAAAAAAAAAAAAAATTTAAATAAAAAAAAAAAAAAAAAGAAGCTGCTGCCACTGCCACCATGGATGACTTCACTGCTTCTTGGTACTCAGAACTCTGGAAAATGGCTGCGGGGATCCAGGAGCAGAAAAAATTCACATTTTCACAAGTTTTCTTGATAGTATAGAGGCTAAAGGAGTGGCTTTAAACTTTATCTCACTTCTATGCATTATATTTTATGAGTTTATCCCATCATCAGAAACTAGTTCACATTCAGAAACCTAGTTGCAAAGGAGGCTGGAAAAGGTAGTTCTCAGCTACCCAGGCTTTGCAATGCAGGAAGATTCTGCATGGAGGCTGAGTCGATCCCCGGGATGCACCACAATGGCTTCCCCATTCATGAAGTTGCTGTAGCTAGACACCAGTGTACAAACCTCAGCTCCTTTCTGATGCCAAGATGCTCTTCTTGGATGGAGGTAGTAGCACCTCTTCTCCATGAGATAAAATTTAGAAAATTACATTTAGTATTCCCAGGGAACAGAACGAGGTACCCCTTGGTTGACTGCTCCAGAGTCACTGATCCTCTGAGCAGTTTGCGCAAGAAGATGGCAGCGACGTGACCAACTTAGACCTTCCTTCCTCTCTCTGGAGAAAGGTAGTAACATACTAACTCATTTTCCAGGCACCCCTGGAACTTTCAGGATTAGTGCAGTGGAAGGAGAATGGAGTAATCAAAGCCCAGAGAGATGAGGAGATCTGTGTGACATTGTGGAAAGAGCATGGACTTTATAGTCAAGTGGCCCTGGCTACATTCGTCTCTTACTGTGACACCTGGAGCAAGTTCCTTAGTTTCCCTATATCTTGATTTCCTCATATTTACAATACCTATCTCCTAGGGTTGTTAAGAGGATTAAATTAGAGAACACAGTCAAGTGCAGATACATAAAAGTACACAAAGGAATGTTGGTTAGTTTCCTACAGTTACTGTGATAAATTATGATAATCTTAGGGGCTTAAAACATTTTTTAACTTCCTTACAGTTTTGGAAGTCAGAAGTCTCAATTCAGTTTGGGCTGAAAAGAAGGTGTTGGCAGGGCCTCACTCCCCTCAGAAACTCCAGGGATAGCTGGCCTCTCCCACCTTCTAAATTGTTTGGAGAGAGCTGGAGACATGGAGGACATACAGCCATTAATGGACATGTTGCCTGAGAAGGAGTGAGAGAGCACAATACCCTGATTGTTCCCTCCTTTTACCCTCCACTATTCCCTTCTACGGGCCAAAGCTACCTGGAAGCCGCTTGCTAAGGGATGCCAGAAAATGTAGTTCCCCTAGAGTCAGAGCAGAGCAGGGGAAGATCAGGGAATGGACCAAGAGCAAATAGGCAAATAAGTGTCACAGTCCACACCGCTTGCTATTCAAAATATTTACCCCCTTTATCACAGTATCATGCTTCTTCCTAACAGGATGCAGCTTTGCTTCACACACATGAAGATGCCCTCGTCATCTCCTGGACGTGGGTGAGATGAGCCATCACTGCCATTTTAAAGTCCAAGATTTCTAGGGAATTCAGTCTTCCCAATAAACCATTTCTTATGGTCTGGTTACATATGAACTAATGGACAAAGTTAAATACCATTGACCTTCTTTGTGCGAAATAGTCTAAGAAGAGGGAGGGAAAAAGAAAAAAAACTGGTTAATATTAATATATACATAACAAAAATATGCATAGCTGTTATTCCTATAACTGGCCTAAGGGCAGAGTTGATATTTATCACGTCATTCTCTCACTACTCATTCCATGCTTCTGTCGTCCTTAGTCAGTGCTCTGTTTGTGGTTTTTCACCTGGGTAATGACCAAAACTTCATTCCTGAAGAATCTGAGTCCTACTGGTCTTGCCTTTTTGGTTTTTGCCTTTTTTGGGTTTTTCCTTTAAACTTTCCTGTTTGAGATGGAAAAACAGAGTTGCCCCAGTGTTTCCCCTGGATACCAGATAGGGTCCTCTCTGCCCTCATTGTTAATTGGACTTAGCACTCCATCCAGTATTACAGCCTCTCTATTGGCTATGATTCAGTGGCATGAAGGCCCCAAAATAGTCAGGTGATAGTTTCTATTTCTCATTTACTCATTTACTCATTTCTATTTCTCATTTACTCTCATTTGGGCTGTTATTGTGTACTCTTGAAAGCGCACCTCCCTTGGGACTGTAGCTGACTGAGGTAGATATCTCTCTCCATATCCAACCAGTCCATCTGACAGCTTTCCCTTTTGTCTCTTCTGGTGGGCTTTCTCTGACACTCTGCCAAAGGGGAGTATAGCCTAGAAACATGAAAGAATGTTCTGTGAATTGGAGCTGATGGGTATATACTTTTGCTTTCCCATCTCCGTGAAGGACAATTCTGAAGCTTGTTCCACACTGTTTTTCAGAGGGTTCTTGGTGAGACTCAGTGCTCATCTACTCATTGTCACACATTTATTGGCTTTTTTCCCCTTTTCTGGCTCACTTTCCTCTCTTTTTCATTTGTGCTTACTGGGATCATTGCCCAAACTATCTGCACCCCAAGACCTGTCTTAGGACAAGAACCTAAACTAAGACAGGAACTAAGACTTTTAAACTAGAAGAGTCTAAGATTGGTGGAGAAGGAAAAGTAAATTTTGTCAGTGGGTCATTCATTAGGTTTCTGAACCCTGGGTATTTGGAAAAGTAAATTTTGTCAGTGGGTCATTCATTAGGTTTCTGAACCCTGGGTATTTTGCCTATAGGAGAAATAGCACCATCTGTTGGTCACTGGCTCAAAGCATGTATTCCATTCTGTAGGACAGCACTTTGTCTCACAGTGGTGTTATCCTACAGGTAGTGCTGTAGTTATGATTTCAGTAGGTCGTTCCAACAATCTACCATGTAAGTTGTTCTCAGATGATGGGGTATTTGATAAGATTAGTGAAATCTAAGAATGTGAGCCTATTTCTCTTGCTGTCAAATGAGATCTTTGGTGAGCAGCAGCAGCTTGTTTAGGATATCATGACAATGAATCATGGAATCAAGGACATTCCATTAAGTCCACAAATGGTGTTGCTGGCAGAACCATTTTGGATAGGGAAAGAGAAAAAAGTGCCTATTTTAGTGAGGACAAATCTCTGCTCTTCTATAATGGAAGAGGTCCAACATAATCAACATGTCCCTGCTGCCCCCAAAGAATTGTAACAGGGGCTCAACATTGGCCTCTGCTGTGGGCAAGCTGAGCTTTCTGCCTTGGAGAGGGAAGTCACATTCTTGAGCCCATGGATACCCTTATTCCTGTTGCATGGCTGCAAGTACACAGGCCCACTCAACAAGGATGGAGGAGGCTTAACAAAGGAGCTGATCAACATCCATAAAATGGGTCATCCACCTGGTTATATTGAAAGCCTTCTCTGCAGTGAATGCCTTTTGATGAGTGTTCACATGAACAGCAAAAATCCTCTTACTGGGATCCCTGGGTGGCGCAGCGGTTTGGTGCCTGCCTTTGGCCCAGGGCATGATCCTGGAGACCCGGGATCGAATCCCACGTCGGGCTCCTGGTGCATGGAGCCTGCTTCTCCCTCTGCCTATGTCTCTGCCTCTCTCTCTCTGTGTGTGTGTGACTATCATAAATAAATAAAAATTAAAAAAAAATCCTCTTACTATTGGCCAGTTTTGGGAGGTCCATCCATATACCTCTTCCATAGATTTCCTTGTTAGCAATATTCCAGTATTATTCTTTCCAAGTCTCTGAGTAGCAGGCATAATAATGAGCTACTACTCATGAGTCAGAAGTTGTTTGTACTTTGGGCCATGACTTCTTCAGGCAAAATGGACATCCAAATGTGCTGCCCAAAGTTCTCCCCACCGAGAGAGTTGACTTTCACCATTTTCCTTCAGAGTGACTCCTGAATACAATGGTGACAGTACAGCAGTCCACTTCCACCTGATGCTAACATACTGTGCAGACCCATTTTAAAACTAGGTACACGTTTTTTCCCCCTCTGACAGCCTCTTCATGAGGCTCGAGAGCTGAGCTAGCTATCCATGCAACTTCCTCCTGACCTGCTCGAGTGTAATAATCTTTTCTATACCATTTTTAATTGATGATGCTTTGTTGCTATGTATGTCCAATCTTATGGCAGTTCAAGAATGACAGCTGAGATCACATCAATCTTGATGTTATCAAGACCCAGTCTCTACCAGAGTCCAGTGTTCTCCAGCAGAGGAGAAGATGGTGTTGTGTCAAAACCCTGGGATTCTGGGCTTTGGGTCTCTTTTTTTGGTGTTTGCCGAAGGGCTCATACAGTATCCTTACTTGCCACAGACACTTTGGATCTTCTGAATTATTAGGGTTGAGTAGCAATGTAGCAGCTGGACCTGCTGCAGAGATTTTCATTCCCTACGAACACAGGTTTCTCAGTAAATGAGTCAGGGAAATATACCCAAATGTGGTATATGTTGCCTCCAAAATCCAAAGAGGCCCACCAAGACATCCTCTATTAGGATGTGCAAGGTACAGAAACTTGTCTTTCATTTTGAGGCCAGGATTCTTGACCTAATCTTGACATTTGAGCTTCATATTTCTTGGTTATGGGGAGCTGTCCTGTGCATTTCAAGATATTTAGCAGCATCTTTGACTTCTGCCCACTAGATGTAGGTAGCCACTAACTCCTTTACTCCTACTTGTGACAACCAAAAATCTCTCTAGGTATTTCCTGTTAAATGTCCCTGAGGGGAAAAAATTGCCTCTGGTTGAAAACCACTGCTACAGAGAGTTATTGCAACAATCCTTTCACTGAATTTTTGTGACTCTGGCATTCACGTGTCTTACTAAGAATGGTTGCTGCTTCCTATTCACCAATCAGCATGGTGTTATCAATGTAGTAGATCAGAGTGATGTTCTGTGGGATGTCTAGGTGGTCAAGATCACTGTGGGCTATACTGTGACAACAGTTTGAGAGTTGACAGGACGCTGGAGTAAGATTGTAAAAGTATATTGCTGACAAGTGAAACTTTGCTGTTTCTCATTATCCGTGCTAATTGATATGAGGGGAAAATGATTTGTCAAATAATAGCTGCATACTAGATGGCACGACAATATTGATTTCTTCTAGCAAAGACCATATCTGGATCAGAAGCTGCAAGTGAAATCACCATTTAGTTTTGTAATTATCAAACATAGGAGTTGGAGGTGTGATGAGAATCATCATTCCTGCATCTATCAAATCTTTCATGGTGGCACTAATTCCTGCAGTTCAGGGATGTGGTATTACTTTTGGCTTACTATTTTGTTAGAGAAGGGCAGTTCCAGGGGTTTCCACTTAGCTCTACCTACCACAGTAGTCCTCTCATTATGAGTCAGGGAGCCAGTGCAGAAAAGCTGCCAGTTGCCAAGTACGCCTAGTCCAAATAGGCATTTAGGACCTAGAAATTGCCTCAGCATGTGTCTACATAAGCCACTGAGCCTTCTGGGTGAGGGACTGGGATATAAATTTAACTTATTATTTGATCACCCAAAGCTCTAAATCTATTCAGCTTAATCTAAGCTGTCTAATGCTTGTGAAGTTGACAACTTACTCTACAGTCTTTTTGATTGTCATTACTAACATGTGGCAGAGTACAGCAGGTCCCTGAGGATGTGCATAAATTCAGAGCAGTATCTAATAATCCTTCAAAAAGTTTGGCTATGTCCCCTTCCTCAGTGCACACTCGCCTTGTTAACGGTTACAGGTTCCTTTGGGAAAGGCTCAGGGAAATATTTATAGTATATAGTTGTGACAATATTGCAGTGTCCTTCCTCAAGGGGACCCAGTTTCTCCTTCAGTCACTGGGTCCTGGGCATGTGGCATAACTAAACCTGGGAACTAAATGAGACACCAGGACTTCCTTTTGTGACAACTCAAGTCAGGTTTCTGTGCACTAGACCTATAGTTTTCCCAGTTGTATATATCAAGTAATACTTCGGTAGACTGCCTATCTATTTCATTCTTAGAGACCTTGTCATCAGGTAAGTACCCCCACAGATTTCTGAGGGTCAAAGCATTCTGATTGCCACTTTACCCCTGCTGTCCATTATGGTAATTGTGACCCCTTGTCTCCGATGGCCGTGTCTCATGTGGCCTCTGCCATTCTGCCAACATTACCATGGGAGTCAGAAAACCCATTTCAATCTTCCTTGATCTAGAGAGGACAGTCATTGCAGAGTTTTCAAGGAAGTCTATGTTTCTCCCACTTATGTTTTCTCAGTGCCTTAGTGCCCATCAGTCCCTTCCAGGAAGCCTGGTCAGGAAAAGGGTGAGCAGGATAATATATCCACTTCAACATTCCCATCACCTTGATGCTTTCACATTTTTTTTTTTTTTTTTTACCCTGTGGCTTGACTCTTTTGAATAAGACCTTTTAAATTCATTTCTCCACATCATGTGACTGAAGTTCTAGCATCTCAGCTTCATTGAAGTCAACCAACCAAGTAAACTATTAAAGATGCTTCTAGGTTCTCGACTTAGTACATCGAATTCAGAATTTCAGGTAAGGACGTCTATATTTCAATTTAGCCTGGCTCATCAATATGATGATAGCCTGGCTATCTTTGCTGATGTAACATCCTTAGAATTTACTCCTGTATAGTTTTCTAGGTTACTGTTGATATAAATACACAAGGTATTGCAATTCTTTGATTGTATGTTGTTGTTGTTGTTTTTTTTTTTTTTTGTTCCTAGAATAGATCTTACAATTCTGTCCTGGGTTCCTGGATTTGATTATAGAAGTGGGTTTGGAGGCAATGAGGGGTGGTGGATAGAATTCAGAGAGAATATACATCTCTTTCTTTGCAAAGGCAACTGCTACATTCAGGATCTTTAAACAAGGGAAGGTCAGTTTCCTAAGATAGGAGAGGGATCTGCTGTGGGACACCACTATTTTATACTTCCATTTCATGTAATTTCTTTACATAAAATATTAATAATATATTAATATTAATTAATATTATATTAAATATAGTCCATGTGAAGTGCTTTAGCATGATACCTGCTACATAGTAAGGGTTCAATAAAAGCTAACTATCTCTAGCAGATTAGCATAGCATGATTCAAAGAGGGGCTTTAGAGTCAAACAGACATGGGTTCAAATCCTAGCTCTACTTGGGGCACTGGGTGGCTCAGTTTTTTAAGGGACCAACTCTTGATGCTGGCTCAGGTCACGATCTCAGGGTTGTGATATTGAGACCTGTGTTGAGCCCAGTGATGGGTCCTGCATTGAGCCCTACATAAGGCTCCCCATTCAGAATGGAGTCTGCTTGAGATCCTCACCCTCCTCACCTACCCCCAGTCACGCATGCGCGCTCTCTCACTCTCTCAAATAAATTAATAAATCTTCAAATCTTAGGTCTACCCACTTCTAGCTATCTGCCTCAGGAAAAGTTAATCTAGGGCCTTTGTTGATTTGTAATATAGTAGAAATTACCTAATTCTCAGGGCTGTTTTCAGATTAAACGAGATTCTCTCTCTCTCTAGTTTGCATATAGAAAAAGCTTAGGCAAAGATAGCTAATACTATTCCAGTAATAAGGAACAACATGAACAAAGGCCCAGGGTAGGGAGAGAAAGAGAGAAGGAGAAGTGAATTTCAGGGTCTCAGTGTATTTTATTTTGTCTGGAGCATAGAGTAGTTGAGGAAATGGACTGGAAATGAGGCTGAAGAGGTTATCAAGCCTGATTCAAGCCTTCTGGGCCATGTCAAGGAGCCTGGAGAGATAGTAGAGCTAGTCACAGAGCATATATGACAAGTAGTACTTCAGGACAGGCTAGGTTATGGTGCAGTAACAAATGTTCCAAACATCTAAGTGGCTTACTAAAACAAATGCTATGTGTCCATCGGGGAATCATGCAATTACATAATCTGGTTCTGTTTCATGTCATCTTTACTCTGGAACCCAGGTTGGTGGAATAACTTTTCTCTGAAATAAATTGCTGGCAAATGGAAAAGAGACATGGTAAACGCACAAGCTGGCTCTTAAAATTTCTGCTTGGAATTGACCCTTCTGCTCATATTTTTTTTTTTTTTTTTTAAAGAGAGACAGAGACAGAGGGAGAAGCAGGCTCCCTGCGGGAAGCTTGATGAGGGACTCGATCCCAGGACTCCAGGATCACAACCTAAGCCAAAGGCTCAACCACTAAGCCACCCAGGCACTCCTTTCTGTTCAATGTTATTGGCCAAAGCAAGTCAGTGGGGCTGAGAAAGGGGCATTTCAGGAAGGGCACCAGACTATTTGGCAGATCAATAACTGAAACAGACTTTGTGGCAAAAGTTAACGAGTGGTAACCCACTTAAAAACGGGCAAAGGATTTGAATAGACATTTCTCCAGAGACATACACAAATGGCCAATAAACCCATGAATAGCTATTGAATGTCGTTAGTCATTAGGAAAATAAAAATCACAACCACTTTTTATACCCACGAAGATGGCTGTCATCCAAAAGACAGACAATACAGGGCTGGGAAAGATGTGGAGAGATTGGAACCCTCATTGACTGCTGGTAGGAATGTAAAATGGTGCAGCTGGTTTTGTAAGTAATCTGGTAATTTCTTAAAAAGTTAAACACAGAGTTACCGTATGACCCAGTTCTACTCCTAGGTATGTACCCAAGAGAAATGAAAACATGTCTACCTAAAAACTCACATACAAATGCTCATAGCAACATTATTCATAATAATGCAAAAGTGGAGATAACCTAAATGTCCTTTAACTGATGAATGGATAAATCCAACGTGATATGTCCCTACAATGGAGTATCATTTAGCCACAAAAAAGATTGGAGTATTGATATATGCTACAGTGTGACTGTACCTTGAAAATATTATGCTGAAAGAGGTTAAATCACAAAATACTGCATATTACATGATTCCCTTTACACGAAAAGTCCAGAATAGGGAATTGAGGGAAAAATGGGCAAGTCACTACTAATGAGTATGAGGTTTCCTTTGGGGGTGATGAAAACAGTCAGAAATTAATTGTAGCAATGGTTGCACAATACTGTGAATGTATTAAAAACCACCACTTTAAGTAGGTGAGTGGTGTGGTGTGTAAATCATCTCCCACGAGGCTGTCTTACACGTCACAAGTAAGATAATGGGTTGGGTTTCGAGAGGGTCAAGTGGAGGTATCCGGGTGCTCAACCCTTTGGATCTGGGGCTCAGGAGCAGAATCAGGCCTGGAGAGAGAAACTGGGACGTCTGAGGCCGAGAGATGCTAACTGAGAGTAGGTAAAACGCAAGCACCCGGAGGGGGAGTGTCCGGTGGGAAGAGAGCGCTTGCCCCTGCCCTGAGGGTGCCCACGTCGAAGCGAGGTTTCCAGGAAGGGGAGCAGGGACGGCAGGGACGGCAGAGACGGAGCGCGCACAAACGGCAGGGGAGGGAGGGTCCCAGAACCTGGCGACCACGAACCCAGGAGCTCCGTCGGGTCACGCTGAGCGCTCCCAGCGGCTGCAGCTGGGGGGCCCGACCGGCCTTGGCGCCCGCCGCGGCTCCGCAGGGCGCGGGGGCAGATCGGGGCCGGGCACCGGGCGCTCCGCTCGGGACTCGCGGCCGAGGGCGTGGCGGCGGGGCGGGCGGGGCGGGGGCCGCGAGCGAGGGCGCGGGGGGCCGAGGGCGAGCCGCGGTTCCCCAACGAGTGGCGGCGGCCCACGGACTGGGGCGCGCGGAGTTCCCGGCTGGGTTCAGAGCCGTGACTGTCTCCGAAGGAGAGGAAGCCCGCGTCCCCGGGGTTTGTGCTCGCGGCCCCGAACCCGCACGGCGGGGAGCTGGCGCGGGAGAGGGCGCGAACCCCAGGCGGCGGCCGGCAGCAGCGGAGCCGGCGCAGCGCGGCGAGGAGGAGGCTGAGCCGAGAGGCAGCAGCGGCGGCGCCGCGGAGCAGCAGCAGCAGGAGGAGCAGCGGCCGCGGAGCAGCCCCCGGCGGAGTAGCAGCAGGAGCAGCAGCCGCCCCCGCCCCCGCCCCCGCCCCCGCCCCCGCCTCGCCCGCGCCGGCGCACTGACGGCCGCGCCCGGGGCTCCGAGCCTCGCGGCCCGCTGGCGTCACGTGGTGCGCGGCCCGCCGCCCCGCCCCCGCCGCGCCCCCGCCCCGCCCCGCCCCGCCCCGCCCCTTTCCCGGCGGGACGCTCGGAGCCGCCCCGAACTGCGCCGGGCGGCCGGGGGTGAGTGTCCGCGCGGGCCCGCGGCGCGCAGGGCGGGGAGGGCGGGGAGGGCGGGGAGGGCGCGGCGGGGCCGCGGGCCGGCTGGGTGTGTCGCGGGGTCCCAGGGGCAAGATGGCGGCGGCGCTCCCCTTCCCCGGCGTCCCTCACCTGGCGGGCGGGCGGGGCGGGGGAGGGGATGGCGGCCGCTCGGGCGGGCCCGGGGCTCCCTCCGGAGGCCGGGGCGGCGGCGGGCGGGCTCCCGCGGGCCGGAGGGCGCGGACCGTGCGGGGGGCGGGCCCCGAGGACGCCGCCGCCGGCCGCCCCGCGCAGGTGCCCGCCGCCGCCGCCGCCGCCGCGAGACGCGTCCCGGAGGCCTGGTCCCCGCGGGCCCGTGCGCGCCCTCCGGCCCGGGGCGGCCCCGCTCCTCACCCGCGGAGCAGCGCTTTGTGCCGCACGTCGCGGCCCCGGGTCCCCGCGGCTCCGGCCCCTCGTGGTGCAGCCGCGGGCGGGGGCGTGACGCTCGCCTCAGGGGGCGGCGGCCGAGGGCGCCGGGGCCCTCCCTGGGCTTCAGCGCGAGACGCGCGCGTCGGAAGGTCCGCGTACGCCCCCCCGGAAGCGATGACAGGCTGCGGCGACCGCCTGGGTTTTCCCTCAAGGTCTGTGGACCCGAGGGAGGTCGCGTCAGGGGCAGCGTCCGGCCGCTCGGCCCCGCGTAACCGCCGGCCCCGCCCGCGGCGCCCCCCCCCCCCCCCCCCCCCCGTGCCCCGGTAGGTGCGAGCGCTTTAGGGTTTGCCGCCCTTCCCGGCTTCATCTGGTCTCCCTTCCCCTCCCCCTTCGTCTGTTTTGCTTCTCAAATCCCACACGTGAGTGCAACCAGGTGGCGTTTGTGTGACTCTGACTGACTTTGCTTCCGTCCGCGGCGTCAGTGATGGAAAGGTTTCATTTTTTAGGAATTAATATTTTAAGTAATTAAAGAGTCAATCAAAAAAATTACATTGATTTATTCATGAGAGACACAGAAAGAGAGAGGGAGAGACGCAGGCGGAGGGAGAAGCAGGCTCCATGCAGGGGCCTGATGTGGGACTCGATCCCGCGACCCCGGGTCACGGCCTGGGCTGAAGGCGGCGCTAACCGCTGAGCCACCCGGGCTGCCCTAAAGAGTCAAAAAAAATTTTTTTTTTCTTAAAGATTTTATTCATTTATTCATGAGAGACACAGGCAGAGGGAGAAGCAGGCTCCATGCAGGGAGCCCGACGGGGGACTCGATCCCGGGTCTCCAGGATCACGCCCTGGGCCGAAGGCAGACGCTAAACCGCTGCGCCACCCAGGGATCCCCAAGAGTCCATTTCTAATATTATTTGGAAAGTTTCTTTGTGGGAGGAAGTGTGATAATGATGCCTTTGAAGGCAGATTGACCCAACTTTGAATCCCAGCCTCAACTGCTTGACCTTTGGAGACTAACTTTTCTGAGCCTTGGTTTACTCTTCTGTAAAATGGAGATAATATTCACCTCATGGATTTGTTGATAGCAAGTAAATGAGGTGTCTGTAAAGCATTAGAGCTGCTCGTCCCCCATAGTAAGCGCTCAGCAAATGCTTACCTCTTCTCCCCACTCCCTTGTGCTGCAGTTTATACTTTTTAAATTTTTTTTTTTATGATTTTATTTATTTATTCATGAGAGACACACAGAGAAAGAGGCAGAGACCCAGGCAGAGGGAGAAGCAGGCTCCATGCAGGGAGCCCGAGGTGAGACTCAATCTTGGGACCCCAGGATCAAGCCCTGGGCCAAAGGCAGATAGATGCTCAACTGCTGAGCCACCCTGGCTGCCCTGCAATTTTAACCTCTGTGGTTAACCATCTTAGGTTGGTCCACCTGGTGGGTTATGCATGGAAACATATTCAATGTTACCATACAAATGCACGTGTAAATAATTTTGGTGACTACAGTTTAAATGATAATGTTTTTATTTTTAAAGACTTTATGTGTTTATTCGTGAGAGACACAGAGAGGGAGAGGCAGGCAGAGGGAGAAGCAGGCTCCATGCAGGGAGCCCAACATGGGACTCGATCCTGGAAACTCTGAGGTTCATGCCCTGGGGGAAGGCAGACACTCAACCACTGAGCCACCCAGGGGTCCTGGGAATTAGGAATTAATATTTTAAGCAATTAAAGAGTCAATTAAAAAATTACATTGTTTTAAACATAGAATAGAATTACAGTATTCTAAACATAGAATTACAGTGTTTTAAACATAGACTTCAAAGATGTCCTTAAGGCTTCATAGATACTTAAGAATCACTAAAAGGTTGATTTGATATTAATGTTGATATCACTTCATTTAATCACTTCACAAGAATGTTTTAAAGATAAGATGAAGGGGCTTGAGATTCTGCCCTTTCTTTCATCTTTATAACTAACCACAACTCATCCTAATTTTAAAGGAGAAACAAAATTATTTGGGAGTCACAAGTGAACATTCTTTAAACATTTAGAAAGTGGTGGTGGTGGGGATCCCTGGGTGGCTCAGCGGTTTCCTGCCTGCCTTTGGCCCAGGGCACGATCCTGGAGTCCCGGGATGGAGTCCCGCATGGGGCCCCCGGCATGGAGCCTGCTTCTCCCTCTGCCTGTGTCTCTGCCTCTCTCTCTCTCTCTCTCTCTCTATGTCTATCATAAATAAATAAAAATAAATCTTTAAAAAAAAAAGTGGTGGGGGTATATAGTGGGAAGTTAAACGGAATTCTTTAATGGTGCAATCTGATATCTATTGTGAAATTGGCATTTCTAAAATTGTAGAAGTGAGAACTGCAAATGGCTTGAATAACAGATCAAGTAATTAATAAAAATCCATTTCCAGTTTTATGCGTGGATGGCTTTGGTAGTAGATCTCATCAAATATAAACAGCAAAAGACCTGCAGTTCACTGGTGGAGCCACCTTCAAAAATTCTTAGGAGGAAGTGATATATAGAAAGACTTTATTCTGGACACGAAATACTAACAATTTCACGAAGTTTTGCTAAAATAATGACTACTTTTTAATAATTTCTTGAAGTAGCAAGTGATATAGGAAAGATGTTAGGGTTCGAAGCTGATGGCCAAAAAAGATTCTTGAGACGTCTTTGGTGCAAAAAGGCGGTTTTATTAAAGCACAGGGACAGGACCTGTGGGCAGAAAGAGCTGCACCGGGGTCATGAGGAGTGGCCCATTATATATACTTCCAAGTTGGGAGGGGGTTAAGGAAAGCGTAAGACTCTAAGGAATTTTGGAAGCAAGGTTTCCAGGACCTTGAGGGGCCAAATATTGTTGGTGAAAGGTCATTTATTGCTGTCTAGTAAACCTTAGTTGCGAGACCCTTCAGATGTATATCAGTGGGTCAAATGTTGGGGGGATGATTGCCAACATGTATCTCGGAATAGAAATGAAGTTTTCAAAGAAATTTTTATATGTTAAAGTAGACTTAGAGATCCTGGGGGTCAGGCTAAGATTGCCTTTTGCCCTTAGCTAAGTATTAATGTAGAGGCAGCTGAGTCCCTAGAGAAATGTCACTCTGCCAGTTTCCAGGACTTGTTAATGGGGTGTAGGTAGGAAGGAAATTTAATTTTTCTTCTGCCTTTGCTTCCCACATCAGTAAGTTCATTATACATTTTGAAAGCATGTGGATTAGGATAGTAGAATTAATTGCTATTACCAGTCTATTTCAGTAATTACGTACGCATGCACAATCTTGTCTCATAAAAGCTAACCCCCCTTCATTGGTTTGAAGCAAATCTCAGACATATTTCATTTGTAAAGATTTCAGTTCGTGTTAGGCCTATATAATACAGTATTGCAAAAGAAAGGTAATTCGGTATTTTCAGAGAGGCATGCCAGGTTCACAGGAGAAGGGTAAATGCCTCTGGTTGATTTATTCATGGGAGTGATCAGAATGGAAAACTTCACTAAACAGCTTAGCATTATAAAAACGTCTCTGTTCTTCAAAGTTCTTATTTTACCATAATACATTTATTTTCCACTTAGCAAAGACATGAACAATTACTGGTAGTTTTTGAGTATGCCGACAATGGCATTAAGTACCAGACTCAGGGAAATATTTGATTTTTCTTCAATTTCAGAAAATGCAAGAACATGAGTGATAGATTTTGTGAGCATTGGAGATTGCCAAGCCCAGTTTTTCTGGGATTTATTAGCAAGTGTGAGAACAATTCATAGATGTATTGTTCTGGCTTCTGTTGGATGGGCCTATATTTTTTAGAGTAGAGTTCCTAGCAGACTTCTCACTGTTTGGGGTCTGCCATTTACTTCTTGCCTTTTCAGAACCTGTGTACCTAAACCCAGGTAAAGAAGAGAGGCAGGCCTTTCTTGGCAATTGAGCCAATCTTCCCATTATCATTTGTAGGACTCTCAGGTGTCTCTGTAGACTTTCTGGGACTATAGGGCAGGCTAGGACACGTGAGACTTCAGTTTCTCACTGGCAAGAGCTTATTTTGAAATCCCTGGCCCAGTCAATCCTAGTGTCTGCTCTGTTTACTGACTTGTTTTCTTGTGTGTGTGTGTGTGTGTGTGTGTGTGTGTGCGCGCGCACGCGCGCTCCATTTTCTGTTTGCCCATTGTTTTGCAGTAACCTAGAGTTTCTCAAATTTATTTGGGTAGCACTGCCAATATTTGCCATATCTATTTTTTTTATATTAACTGATTTTTTTGTTTATGGTAGTGTTATACATTTTCTTTTACAGTGGAAGTAAAAGTTTTATTTAGGAAAAATGTTATATAAATAATAGTATGGATGGTAGTCATGACAAATATGAAAGGAGTAACCGAATGCCTGAAATTTTGGGAGTTCTGGATTAGGTATTTTTTTTTTAATAGCTTTATTAAGATATATCTCAGATACCATAAAATTCAGCCATTAAAGTGTATACTTCAGTGGTTTTTAGTGTATTCACAGGTTTGTGTAACCATCATCACTATTAACTTTAGAATATTTTCAAAACCCCAATATGAAACCCCATAACAGCCATTCCCCATTCTTGACCTCCCTCTCTCCTCCATCCTACTTCCTTCTGTACCAGCCCTAGGCATCCACTCATCTACATTTTTTTTCTCTGTGGATTTGCCTATTCTGGCATTTCATATTAACAGAATCATGTAATATGTGGTCTTTTGTGTCTGGCTTCTTCCATTTAGCATGTTTTCAGTGTTCACGTTGTAGCATGTAACAGAACTCCCTTTTTTTTGTCACTTTATTTTTTTTTAGAGCAGTTTTAGGGTCACACTTTTTTTTTTAACTGTACAACTAGAATTCACATTTCAGAAACTGAAGGCAAAGAATGCACATTTTGTATATTTAAACATTATTTCCTATCTAGAGATCTAACAGCAATTAAAGAAAATGTCTTATTAAAGCCACCCTACAGGGGCACCTGGGTGGCTCAGTGGTTGAGCATCTGCCTTCGGCTCAGAGCGTGATCCCAGAGTCCTGGTCCATGGCCCAGGCTTGTCATAACTACACTCCGTGTCCTCTTCTGCTTCCTTGCAGCTTTATGTTCCCAAAGCTTGGTATTGCTCTTTCATTTGCCGTTGTTCATCCAAGAGAGGAGTGCAGCTGCCCGGCTGGCATGGAACGTCCTCTTGGTGACACCAAACAGTCACCCCAATGCACCAGACTCCTAAAGCCAAACCGTATCTACAGGTTTTAATCCGCTATTAGCATTTAAATTGAGAGGAAAGTACAGAGACTTCCCATATTCTTCCTACCTCTACTTATGTTTAGCTCCCCTTTATCAACATCCCCTACCAATTGATTTAACTTACATTGACATTGTGAAGTCCCTATCACACCCAAGTCTGTAGATTACTCTAGGTGTTGTGTTTATGGGTTTGGAAAAATGTGTAATGACATGTACTGTATCCACCATTATAGTATCATATAGAATATTTTTACCACCGTAAACATTCTCTGTGTCCTGCCTGTTTATCCTTCCTTCTCCCTAACTTCTATAGCACTTGATCTTTTCCCTGTCTATGATTCAGAGTTTTGATTTTTTCAGAAACTTCATGTCTTTTTGCGGCTAAATAATATTTTATTGTGTAGATACACCACATTCTATTTTATCCATCAGTTGATGGACATTTGGATTATTTCACCTTTTGAGTATGGTGAATTGATGCTGCTGTAAACATTTGTATGCAAATTTTGGTGTGGACATATGTTTTTATTTCTCTTGGCTATATACCTAGGAGTAGAATTGCTAGGTCATATGGTAGCTATGTTTAACTTTTTGAGGAACTGCCAGACTATTTACAAAATCAGCTATGGCGTTTTACATTCCTAACCAGCAGCATACGTTGCCTCCAATTTTTTCATAACCTCCCCAATACTTGTTATTGTTTGTCTTTTGGATTATAGCCATCCATCCTAGTGGGTATGAAGTGGTACCTTATTGTGGTTGTGATTTGTATATCTGTAAGGATTAATGATGTTCAACATCTTTTCGTGTTCTTGTTAGCTATTTGTTTATCTATTTTGGAAAAATGAGGACATAGCTTTTTAAAACTCTTCATCTTTATAAAGATGAGAATACCGACACTCAAAGACATTAAATGACTTCTCAAGGTCGCATAGCCAGTGATTTGGTTGATATCAATGTCTCTATATACTCTTTCTGCTATATCATGTTTTCCCCTACTTTTTAGAAGAATACAGAGGAAGTGATCTAGGAATTCAGATGTAGAAGATCTCTGTCAGCTGGGGATGTCAGAGTAGACTTTTTGAAGATGACTTTTGAGTTCATCTGGAACATTTGGAAGGCTTTGAATATGTAGGAGGATGAGAGCAAGGCAACCTGGTGAACAAATGTTCTTTACCATGGGCTTTATTTATTAGTAAATAAGTGTTTAATGCCTACTCAATGGCAGACACCGTTCAAGGTACTGAGGCTATAGCAGTAACAAAACCAACAAACACCATGAAGCTTATGTTCTTCTAGGCAGAGATGGAGAGTATACCAATTAAGTAAATAATATAAAGTGATAAATGCTCTAGAGGAGAAGTGGAATAGGGACTGTCAGGGGTGGGAGTCAGGATAAATGGGTTGCTACTTTATTTATTTAAAGATTTTATTTTAATTTTTAAAAGTAATCTTTATGTCCAACATGGGGCTTGAACTCATACCCTGAGATTAAGAGTTACATGCTGTACTGACTGAGCCAGGCAGGCACACTTAGATGGGTTGCAATGATAGAGTGTTTGGGAAGGCCTCACCTGAGGAAATGACATGAGAGCAAAGATGGAGTAAATGTTGAGTGTCTAAATAAGTGTCTAATAAGCATAAAGCCCTGAGGCAGGAGTGTGTCTGCATGTTGGGGAACATGAAGAAGCCAGCGTGGCTAGAGTGGAATGAACAAAATGGAAAGGAGCTGAGTTGTGGTCCAAGAGGTATGAGTATGGTAGGCTACTGTGGGGACTTTGGCTCTTACTTGAGATGGAGAGGAATTGAGAGTTGTGAACAGAGACACTGCGTGTAAAAACATAGAACAGTTTAATTGACGTATAATTCATACACCATACAATTTGGCCATTTAAAAAATAGCTTTTAGTATATTCACAGAGTTGTGCAGCCGTTACAATAATGAGTTTTAGAATATTTTCATCATCCCAAAAAGAAACCCTGTCCTTGTTAGCAATCATTCCCATTTTTCTCCAACTCCCTAGCTCTAGGGAACCAATAATCTATTTTTTTAAAGATTTTATTTATTCGTGAGAGACACAGAGAGAGAGGCAGAGACAGGCAGAGGGAGAAGCAGGCTCCATGCAGGGAGCCCGACGTGGGACTGGATCCGGGAACTCCAGGATCACGCCCTGAGCCAAAGGCAGATGCTCAACCACTGAGCTCCCCAGGCGTCCCCATCTATTTTCCGACTATGGATTTGCCTATTCTGGAAATTACCTATAAATTATATAATATATTGTCTTTTTTGACTGACTTCTTTCACTTAGCATAATGTTTTTAAGGTTCCTCCATGTTGTAGCATGTATAAGCCCTTTATTCCTTTTTATGGCCCAATAATATTCCATTGGAATATACCACGTTTTAATTATCCATCATTTGGTGGACATTTGGGTTGTTTTGGCCATTATATATAATGCTGCCATGAATACGTGGGTATAAGCTTTTGTGTAGACATGTGTTTTCTTTTCTTTTTTTTTTTTTTTTTAGACATGTGTTTTCATTTAAGGTGCCACATTTTAAAAGGAGCAAATTTACTTGACAAAGGATAGATTACCTAAGCTGTCATCCCAGAAATACCTAGGTTCTTCTTTTTTTTTTTTTTTTTCTTAAATTTTATTTATTTATTCATGAGAGACACACAGAGAGAGGCAGAGACACAGGCAGAGGGAGAAGCAGGCTCCATGCAGGGAGCCCGAAGTGGGACTCAATCCCCGGTCTCCAGGATCACGCTCTGGGCTGAAGGGAGGCACCAAACTGCTGAGCCACCCAGGGATCCCCAAAGTACCTAGGTTCTAATTGCTTTGTTTTATTTGTTCATTAGCTTTTCTTACAGGATTATGCCCTTTCTAGCAATATCCTTGATCCTTTGTGTTCTGTCTGGGTTTCTGCTTTGGGTTTCTTTGAGTAAAGGTTTGGTCTCATTATGTTGGTATCCTGAAAAGTAAGATCTGTTCTATGTGGAGGTTTATGGAATAGTAATTAAAATATTCTGATAAAACCTCAGTTTTTGAAAGTTCCTAAGAAGAGGTTATGTTTTGTGTATTGAATTGTCATTCATTAGTGGGCCATTTGAAAAATGAGGATATATCAGAGTGTATCTCACACAACAGGGGTAAATGTTACTTTATGAAACTTTTGTTTTGGTTAAGCATATATTTGTGAACTGAGTAAGGATATACCGTGTGTTGTGTGCACTATATAGATGGTAGTAAAAAAAAAAAATCTCTGGATTGGGATGTCATAGACTATTCGTGTAATTAACAGTGTTTTTCTTCTATTTAACTTAAAATCTGGGGGGGGGGGGAGAGAATTGAGGTATTGTTCAGCATGAAATATTTAAAACATGCTATATTGTGTCTAAATAGGCAATATATGGGGATCCCTGGGTGGCATAGCAGTTTGGTGCCTGCCTTTGGCCCAGGGTGCGATCCTGGAGTCCCAGGATCGAGTCCTGCGTCGGGCTCCCGGCATGGAGCCTGCTTCTCCCTCCTCCTGTGTCTCTGCCTCTCTCTCTCTCTCTCTCTCTCTATCATAAATAAATAAATCTTTAAAAAAAATAGGCAATATAAAGGAGTGATTTTATTTTTTTTTGTTGTTTAATGTAATGACAGACTTGTGATGAGACTTGTATCTTTTTAAGTATAAATAATTTTTGACGATGTTATGACTAAGAGTATATGTATATATATTTTATTGTAGGAGTCACACCCCAGGGGTTTATGTGGTAAATGAGCTTCTTGACATACAAGGGAATTAAAGAATGATGGTAAGTGATCAGACTACCTTACACACTAACCTTCGTTTTTTTGTCCTTCCTTCCTTCCATCTCTTTTTCATTTAGTATCTTTGCAGGATACCCTAGAGTATCAGAGATTTTTATTTCATATTATAGCTTCATAGTATTTTCTATTGATTTGTCTTGTTTTTAAACAGATCTAATGGGCAAAGTGTAGTAAAGCACTGCTAGTTTGCCAACCGTGACTTTAAGGAATGTGGCCCAAAACCCAAAAGTAAATTAAAAATGTCTGTGGTCATCCATAACAGATAATTCACACAATGAGCATATGTATATTCACTGTACTTGTAGAATTCTCGGGTTTCTTATCCAGAACCATAGTAGTAACGTTCCCATAATTCTAAGATAAGAATTGAAAGGTGATAGCTGGATAGGGAAGAAGAGAACATAACTTAAGAATTAAGGTTTTGTGTTCTGCATAATCATCAGGAAGTAAAGAGCTCCAAAAAATCTAAACAGCACTTTGGCCCATTTATTTTACAGCAGCCATCCTTCGCACTTCTATAGCTCCCGAGGGCATACTGTAATATCGTACAAAAGTTGTTGTTTGATAACAATAACCTGGAAGTACCAAGGAAAGAGGAAGTTGGTTCACTAGCCTCTGTTTAAGAGGGAAGTGTGATTCAGAGATTTTTTTAATTTTTAAATTTTTTTTTGATTCAGAGATTTTTATCCAAAATGGTAAAATGGAAAAAACTTGCGCTTAGCAGGGTGTAAAGCCCGACGGAAGGCTTGGACTCATGACCCTGAAATCAAGACCTATGCTGAGGTCAAGAGTTGGGCACTTAACCAACTGAGCCACCCTAGAATCAGATTTTTGTATATTTTGTCCCTAGAATCAGATTTTTGTATATTTTGGCAGAGTATCACATGACTGATGATGGCCAGTTTGTTCTGCTTTTGGTCATGTTACCTTTGATCACTTGGTTAATGTAGTATTGGTTTTTCTGTTTACAGTTTTGTGTTTTCTCTTTTAAAATTAATAAGTAGTTTGTTGAGAGAAACTTTCAGGTTATGTAAATACCCTGTCCCTCATCAAACATTCACCACTCTTTGACGATAACATTTATTAAAGATCTACTATGAGGAAAAAGTTTACATTCTCCCAACTCTCTGTGTATCTAGATTCTTGGATATTTTTTATTTAGTGTTGTAATCTGTTGCTATCATAATTTTGATGCTCAAATTGTCCCAGATTTAGCCAGTGGAAGCTCCTTCAACCTGGCTCTTATGATAGGTCGCTATTATTCTTTGAGCATTTCTGTATTTTCTAGTTTAACAAACTAATCCAGGTTAATTTTGTGGTTTCACTGTCTGCCTTTTTCTCACCTAATTGCACAGGTTAGGGCATTCAGTACAGCATTGAATGAAAGTGGTGATGGTAGGCATCCTTGTGTCTTTCAGCATTATATCATTAAATATGGTGTTCGTTGTAGTTTGTGAAGAGTCTTTATCATGCGCTTTTTTTTCATGTGTTGAGATGAACATAAGGCTCTATTCCTTCATTCTGCTTATGTGGTAGATTATATTAATTGATTTGAAAATGTTAAACTAGACTTACATAATTGAAATAAACTCAACTTGGTCGTGATACCTTCCTGGATTCGATTTACAAATCTATGTGTGCATATGCATGTGTGTGTTATTTTCATATCTTTACTCATGAGATAGTTTGGTAATTTACTTTGCTTGCATTATCCAGTTAGGTTCTGATATTAGGGTTGAGGCAGGCCTTATGAAATGAATTGTGTTCCTTTTATTTTCTAGAAGAATTTAGTGTAATTTTTTGCTTACATGGTTTGGAGAATTTACCAGTGAAACTCATCTCTGGATTTTCTTTTTGTGGGAATCAGTTTCTTTAATAAATGTTCAGATTTTGTTTCCTTTTATGCCAGATTTGATAAATTATATTTTCAAGGAATTTGTGTATTTTATTAAATATTATAAGTTGATGTATTAGTTATAATATCCATTTATCTTTTTAAAGTCTGGAGATTCTAGAATCTGTAGTGATGTTCCTTTTTTATTCCTCATATTGATTATTCTTGTCTTCTTTTTGCTCAATAAGCATTTCATTAGCATTTTAAAATAACCCCATTTTAGATTTTATTATTAGTTTTTCACTGTTATATGTGTCTTGTATTTTATTGTTCTTTGCTACTTATTATTTCCTTCTTTTTTGAATTAATATGCTACTCTTTCTAGCTTCTTTAAATAGAGACTGAGGTCATTGATTTTTAGTTTTTTGTCATTATATTATTTATGGCTATACATTTTCCTTTAAGCATGGTTTTGGCTGCTGTGTAAGTACTGATATGTCATATTTTTATTATGACTCAATTGAAAAAATTTTTAAAATTCCCAATGTGACTTACTTGTAAGTTATTTAGAAATATATTGCTTAATTTCCAAACATACGAAGATTTTTCTGATTATCTCTCTTTGGTACTTTCTATTCTTTGAAATCTAGTGAGAGTTGCTTTATGACCCATGGTGTCAACAGTCTGGAAAATAACATACACTTGAAAAGACTGTATATTCTACTATTGTTGAATGTTGAGTTCCTGTTCTATCAAATATGTCAAGTTTGTTAATTATGTTGTTCAAGTCTTCTTTGTTGTTGCTGAACTGTTTTTGTCTACTTCTTCTGCCAGGTTCTTAAAGCGGTCTATGAGAATCTTCCACAAGGATAGTGTTTTTGCCTATTTCAGTTTTTCCTTATATGTTATTAGATGCATATTTAGAATTATTATAATTTACTGGTTGATGAACCTTTTATCATTATGAAACATCATTCTATCTCTAGTAGTAATCATTGCCTTAAAGTCTGTTTTGTTCAGTATTGATATGGCTCCCATTCTTTTTTTTTTAAATTTATTTTAATTCCAGCATAGTTAACATATAGCATTATATTAGTTTCAAGTGTACAATATGGTGATTTCAGCAATTCTGTGTACTACTCAGTTTGCTTCTTTTGTTCATTTGTTTTGTTTCTTAAATTCCTCATATGAATAAAATCGTATGGTATTTGTCTCTCTACCTGACTTCTTTTTTTAAAAAAGATTTTATTTATTTATTTGTTTGAGAGAGAGTGCACCCATGTGAGCAGGGGGTTGAGGGAGGAGGTGAAGAGGGGAAGGGACAAGCAGACTCTACTGAGCATGGAGCCTGACACAGGGCTTGATCATGAGCTGAGCCGAAATCAGGAGTCAGACACTTAACTGACTGAGCCACCCAGGTGCCCCTCAATCTTTAATTTTCTGGGCCACATTAAGTAGAATCACCTTAAAATCTTTGTCTGATAACTCCATTATTTTTATCATATGTGGGTATGTTTTTATTTTCTGTTTTTTTCTTGATTTTCAGATATTTGACATGTTTCACAGTGTTCCTGGTAACTTTTGATTGGGTGCAGATATTATAATTTAATAGATACTTTGATGTCTATAATGATAAGATATTCCCTATAAAATTTAATTTTGTTTTTGGCAATGGCTAGGGACACTGGCAGTTATAGTTTAATCCTGTCAGATATTGAAATGATTCAAAATTGGATCTGTTTTTTGTGAGGGTTAATCTATTTCTAGTTTACTCTTATTCTTGGGATGAAACTTCCAGGTTTCAACCTAATGCCTGGTGTGGCCCTGGACAGATTTTGTTTGTGTTCTTTTGCAAGTCTAGCAAACTCTGCTCACCTTTTCTATATTGGCTGTGTCCATTGGAATTGCCAGGTGCCTCTGGGGCAAAAGCAGCCCTGATTCCTGGACTTGTGTCTTTAAAAAAAAATTTAAAAAAAATTTTTTTAAAGATTTTATTTATTCATGATAGAGAGGCAGAAACATAGACAGAGGGAGAAGCAGGCTCCCTGTGGGGAGCCCAATGCGGGACTCAATCCCAGGACCCCGGAATTACGACCTGAGCCAAAGGTAGATGCCCAACCACTGAGCCACCCAGGTAACCCTCACCTCTTTAAATTTCTTATTTTCCCTGATCTTGCCCTATAATTGCTTACTTCCTTCACTTTTTTTTCTTGTGCTTTAAGCAGATTTTTTAAATTTATTTTAATTTATTTTTTATTATTTTATTTTTTAAAATTTATTTTTTATTGGTGTTCAATTTACCAAAATACAGAATAACCCCCAGTGCCCGTCACCCATTCACTCCCACCCCCCGCCCTCCTCCCCTTCTACCACCCCTAGTTCGTTTCCCAGAGTTAGCAGACTTTACGTTCTATCTCCCTTTCTGATATTTCCCACACATTTCTTCTCCCTTCCCTATATTCCCTTTCACTATTATTTATATTCCCCAAATGAATGAGAACATATGTTTGTCCTTCTCCGATTGACTTACTTCACTCAGCATAATACCCTCCAGTTCCATCCACGTTGAAGCAAATGGTGGGTATTTGTCATTTCTAATAGCTGAGTAATATTCCATTGTATACATAAACCACATCTTTTTTATCCACTCATCTTTCGATGGACACCGAGGCTCCCTCCACAGCTTGGCTATTGTGTCCATTGCTGCTATAAACATCGGGGTGCAGGTGTCCCTGCGTTTCATTGCATCTGTATCTTTGGGGTAAATCCCCAACAGTGCAATTGCTGGGTCGTAGGGCAGGTCTATTTTTAACTCTTTGAGGAACCTCCACACAGTTTTCCAGAGTGGCTGCACCAGTTCACATTCCCACCAACAGTGTAAGAGGGTTCCCTTTTCTCCGCATCCTCTCCAACATTTGTGGTTTCCTGCCTTGTTAATTTTCCTCATTCTCACTGGTGTGAGGTGGTATCTCATTGTGGTTTTGGTTTGTATTTCCCTGATGGCAAGTGATGCAGAGCATTTTCTCATGTGCATGTTGGCCATGTCTATGTCTTCCTCTGTGAGATTTCTCTTCATGTCTTTTGCCCATTTCATGATTGGATTGTTTGTTTCTTTGGTGTTGAGTTTAAGATGTTCTTTATAGATCTCGGAAACTAGCCCTTTATCTGATACGTCTTTTGCAAATATCTTCTCCCATTCTGTAGGTTGTCTTTTAGTTTTGTTGACTGTATCCTTTGCTGTGCAAAAGCTTCTTATCTTGATGAAGTCCAAATAGTTCATTTTTGCTTTTGTTTCTTTTGCCTTCGTGGATGTATCTTGCAAGAAGTTACTGTGGCCGAGTTCAAAAAGGGTGTTGCCTGTGTTCTCCTCTAGGATTTTGATGGAATCTTGTCTCACATTTAGATCTTTCATCCATTTTGAGTTTATCTTTGTGTATGGTGAAAGAGAGTGGTCTACTTTCATTCTTCTGCATGTGGATGTCCAATTTTCCAGCACCATGTATTTAAGAGACTGTCTTTCTTCCAGTGGATAGTCTTTCCTCCTTTATCGAATATTAGTTGACCATAAAGTTCAGGGTCCACTTCTGGGTTCTCTATTCTGTTCCATTGATCTATGTGTCTGTTTTTGTGCCAATACCACACTGTCTTGATGACCACAGCTTTGTAGTACAACCTGAAATCTGGCATTGTGATGCCCCCAGATATGGTTTTCTTTTTTAAAATTCCCCTGGCTATTCAGGGTCTTTTCTGATTCCACACAAATCTTAAAATAATTTGTTCTAACTCTCTGAAGAAAGTCCATGGTATTTTGATAGGGATTGCATTAAACGTGTAAATTGCCCTGGGTAACATTGACATTTTCACAATATTAATTCTGCCAATCCATGAGCATGGAATATTTTTCCATCTCTTTGTGTCTTCCTCAATTTCTTTCAGAAGTGTTCTATAGTTTTGAGGGTATAGATCTTTTACCTCTTTGGTTAGGTTTATCCCTAGGTATCTTATGCTTTTGGGTGCAATTGTAAATGGGATTGACTCCTTAATTTCTCTTTCTTCAGTCTCATTGTTAGTGTATAGAAATGCCACTGATTTCTGGGCATTGATTTTGTATCCTGCTATGCTGCCAAATTGCTGTATGAGTTCTAGCAATCTTGGGGTGGAGACTTTTGGGTTTTCTATGTAGAGTATCATGTCATCGGCGAAGAGGGAGAGTTTGACTTCTTCTTTGCCAATTTGAATGCCTTTAATGTCTTTTTGTTGTCTGATTGCTGAGGCTAGGACTTCCAGTACTATGTTGAATAGCAGTGGTGAGAGTGGACATCCCTGTCTTGTTCCTGATCTTAGGGGAAAGGCTCCCAGTGCTTCCCCATTGAGAATGATATTTGCTGTGGGCTTTTTGTAGATGGCTTTTAAGATGTTGAGGAATGTTCCCTCTATCCCTACACTCTGAAGAGTTTTGATCAGAAATGGATGCTGTATTTTGTCAAATGCTTTCTCTGCATCTAATGAGAGGATCATATGGTTCCTGGTCTTTCTCTTGCTGATATGATGCATCACATTGATTGTTTTACGAGTGTTGAACCAGCCTTGTGTCCCGGGGATAAATCCTACTTGGTCGTGGTGAATAATTTTCTTAATGTGCTGTTGGATCCTATTGGCTAGTATCTTGTTGAGAATTTTTGCATCCATGTTCATCAGGGATATTGGTCTGTAATTCTCCTTTTTGGTGGGGTCTTTGTCTGGTTTTGGAATTAAGGTGATGCTGGCCTCATAGAACGAATTTGGAAGTACTCCATCTCTTTCTATCTTTCCAAACAGCTTTAGTAGAATAGGTATGATTTCTTCTTTAAACATTTGATAGAATTCCCCTGGGAAGCCATCTGGCCCTGTACTCTTGTGTCTTGGGAGGTTTTTGATGACTGCTTCAATTTCCTCCCTGTTTATTGGCCTGTTCAGGTTTTCTATTTCTTCCTGTTTCAGTTTTGGTAGTTTGTGGCTTTCCAGGAATGCGTCCATTTCTTTTAGATTGCCTAATTTATTGGCGTATAGCTGTTCATAATATGTTTTTAAAATCGTTTGTATTTCCTTGGTGTTGGTAGTGATCTCTCCTTTCTCATTCATGATTTTATTAATTTGAGTCTTCTCTCTCTTCTTTTTAATAAGGCTGGCTAATGGTTTATCTATCTTATTAATTCTTTCAAAGAACCAACTCCTGGTTCTGTTGATCTGTTCCACAGTTCTTCTGGTCTCGATTTCGTTGAGTTCTGCTCGAATCTTTATTAACTCTTGTCTTCTCCTGGGTGTAGGATCTATCTGCTGTTTTTTCTCTAGCTCCTTTATGTGTAAGGTTAGCTTTTGTATTTGAGTTCTTTCCAGTTTTTGAATGGATGCTTGTATTGCGATGTATTTCCCCCTTAGGACTGCTTTTGCTGCATCCCAAAGATTTTGAACGGTTGTATCTTCATTCTCATTAGTTTCCATGAATCTTTTTAATTCCTCCTTAATTTCCTGGTTGACCCTTTCATCTTTTAGCAGGCTGGTCCTTAACCTCCACGTGTTTGAGGTCCTTCCAAACTTCTTGTTGTGATTTAGTTCTAATTTCAAGGCATTATGGTCTGAGAATATGCAGGGGACAATCCCCATCTTTTGGTATCGGTTCAGACCCGATTTGTGACCCAGTATGTGGTCTATTCTGGAGAAAGTTCCATGTGCACTTGAGAAGAATGTGTATTCAGTTGAGTTTGGATGTAAAGTTCTGTAGATTTCTGTGAAATCCATCTGGTCCAGTGTATCATTTAAAGCTCTCGTTTCTTTGGAGATGTTGTGCTTAGAAGACCTATCGAGTATAGAAAGAGCTACATTGAAGTCACCAAGTATAAGTGTATTATTATCTAAGTATTTCTTCACTTTGGTTATTAATTGATTTATATATTTGGCAGCTCCCACATTCGGGGCATATATATTGAGGATTGTTAAGTCCTCTTGTTGGATAGATCCTTTAAGTATGAGATAGTGTCCCTCTTCATCTCTCACTACAGTCTTCAGGGTGAATTTTAGTTTATCTGATGTAAGGATGGCTACCCCTGCTTTCTTTTGAGGACCATTCGAATGGTAAATGGTTCTCCAACCTTTTATTTTCAGGCTGTAGGTGTCCTTCTGTCTAAAATGAGTCTCTTGTAGACAGCAAATAGATGGGTCCTGCTTTTTTATCCAGTCTGAAACCCTGCGCCTTTTGATGGGGTCATTAAGTCCGTTCACGTTCAGAGTTAATATTAAGAGATATGAGTTTAGTGTCATCATGATATCTATTCAGTCCTTGTTTTTGTGGATTGTTCCACTGGACTTCTTCTTAAAGGGGAATTTTAAGAATCCCCCTTAAAATTTCTTGCAGAGCTGGTTTGGAGGTCACATATTCTTTCAGTTCCTGCCTGTCTTGGAAGCTCTTTATCTCTCCTTCCATTTTGAATGAGAGCCTTGCTGGATAAAGTATTCTTGGTTGCATGTTCTTCTCATTTAGGACCCTGAATATATCCTGCCAGCCCTTTCTGGCCTGCCAGGTCTCTGTGGGAGGTCTGCTGTTACCCTAATACTCCTCCCCATAAAAGTCAGGGATTTCTTGTCTCTTGCTGCTTTAAGGATCTTCTCTTTATCTTTGGAATTTGCAAGCTTCACTATTAAATGTCGAGGTGTTGAACGGTTTTTATTGATTTTAGGGGGGGATCTCTCTATTTCCTGGATCTGAATGCCTGTTTCCCTTCCCAGATTAGGAAAGTTTTCAGCTAGAATTTGTTCAAATACATATTCTGGCCCTCTGTCCCTTTCGGCGCCCTCAGGAACACCAATTAAACGTAGGTTTTTCTTCCTCAGGCTGTCGTTTATTTCCCTTAATCTATCTTCATGGTCTTTTAATTGTTTGTCTCTTTTTTCCTCAGTTTCCCTCTTTGCCATCAACTTGTCTTCTATGTCACTCACTCTTTCTTCCACCTCGTTAACCCTCGTCGTTAGGACTTCTAGTTTGGATTGTATCTCATTCAATTGATTTTTAATTTCTGCTGATTAGCTCTAAATTCTGCAGTCATGAAGTCTCTTGAGTCCTTTATACTTTTTTCTAGAGCCACCAGTAGCTGTATAATAGTGCTTCTGAATTGGCTTTCTGACATTGAATTGTAATCCAGATTTTGTAAGTCTGTGGGAGAGAGGACTGTTTCTGATTTTTTCTTTTGAGGTGAGGTTTTCCTTCTAGTCATTTTGCTCAGTGTAGAGTGGCCAAAAAGCAAGTTGTATTGGGAAAAGGAGAAAAAGAGAGGAGAGAAAGAAGGAAAGAAAAGAGAAAGAGGGGGAAAAAAAAGGAAGAAAAAAAAGAAAAAATAGAAGAGAAAGAGAAAGAAAGGGAAAAAAAAGGGTGGGGGAAGCAAACAAATCAAAAAGCAAAACAAAACAAAACAAAAAACAACAAAAAACCCACGGTGGAGTATCTTCTGATTCTGTGTACTTTAAGTCCCTTGACTTCCCCTGGAACTTGTCCGTCTAGCTGGTCTTCTGGGGGAGGGGCCTGTTGTGCTGATTTTCAGGTGTTAGCACTTGGGGGAGCTGCTCTGTCCCCTGCCTGGTGCAGGGCTCAGTGGGGGTTGTTCACCCCGTGAGGCCCCAGGAGGAACAACCGCAGTGGCGGGGCCAGCTCTGCAGCCCTGGAGTCAGCTCCCGCAGTCACCACGGAGCTCTCCGTCTGCAGGGCCTGGAGGCTCCGGGCGGAGCCGCTGATCTGCTCAGCTCAGGGCAGGAGCGTCCTTGCTGTCCTGGGCCCTCCCGGTCTCTGCCTGTCCTGGGGGAGGCTGGATCCTGGGCTGTGTCCCGGCGCCCTGTGCTCCGGGACTTGCGCTGTTGGATTCGCGCTCCCGCCCCGCAGCCCCCTCCGCGGAGCCGCGAGCCCCTCCGAGCTGCTCCCGGGCCCGCAGCCCCCTCTGCACGGAGCCTCTTCCTCCGCCGGAGCCCCTCGAACTGCTCCCAGAGCCACGCAGCCCCCTCCGCTCGGAGCCTCTTCCTCCGCCCGAGCCCCTCCGAGCTCCGGGTCCCGCGGTGCGCGCTGCAGCCCTTAGGGAGCTCGGCGCACTCTCCTGGGCGCGCAGTTGCTGTTACTGTCCCGGGGAGCCCGAGGGCATCCCCGCCCTCCTGGGTCCTGCTCCACCTCCCCCGCGAGCCCCTTTCCCCCGGGAAGGTCGGTGCAGCTCCTGCTCCTCTGGGGCGGGGCTCTCCTGTCCTGGGGACTCTCGCCCCGGCCTCAGCCCGGCTCCTCGCGGGCCCCTCCCCCTTGGAGGCCTTTTGTTTCTTTACTTCTTTTTCCCCGTCTTCCTACCTTGATAGAAGCGCGAACTCTTCTCACTGTAGCGTTCCAGATGGTCTCTCTTTAATTCTCAGGCCGAATTCATAGATTTTCAGGATAATTTGAAGGTTTTCTAGGTAATTTGGTTGGGACTGGTGATTTGGAGACCCTGCTCTTCCGCCGTCTTGCCCCTCCCTCCTTTAAGCACATTTAAAAAAAATATTTTGTTCAGCTCTTATAGTTTTTCTCAAGTGGTTGTTCTGAACTACCTAGCCCTTTATAACCAGAAGGGAAGTTTATTACCTATTTGCATAATAGTTCAATGCAGGTGTTCAGCATTCAGCCTTTCACATTGCAGTTCAGGGTCCAACTCTATTTTTGTTTTTTGATTCAATTCTCTAGAGAGTTCTGTGTTGGGATTTTCTGCATCTGGCTAGTAAGTGGGAGAAAAGAGAGTATATAAACGGTGATGGATGAAAATTTCTTTATAAGTCAGGGCTAGAAATGCCTTACCTTATTTTTGCCTTTTTAATGCCTTACCTATATTTTAATGTGCAGAATTTAGTCACATGGCCATCTGTGTGCAAGAGACCAGGAAGTATTATCTAGCTTTATAACGGGACAAAAATCTAGTGGTTTTGGTGAATATATTTTTGTCTCCATCACAGAGGCTTTTATCAGTTATGCTTGACATGATGATGGTTCAGATTACGATGATATTAGTGGATTTACAATTTCAGGATATATTTAGGAGATAGAATTGCTAAGATTTGGTATCTGTTCTAATGGAGATCTCAAAACAAAGTAGCCCATATAAGACTGAAGTTTATTTTTGTCCCTTGTGATAGTCTAGACGGCTTTAGTTCATCTAGGGTTTTACTTTACCTTTAGGAAGATGTGAAATATCCACAAGTTCTGACAAAGTTATTGTAGGTTACTGTATAGAATTCCAGTTCCTCATTGTGTGTTAAGGAAATTGTACCAGTTGCTCAGTTTCTCAGATAAGTTTGGGGTTTGTAAAAATATACATAAGTGCTAACCACTATTAGAATTTTATTTATTTTTTAAAAAATTTTAAAAAGATTTTATTTATTTATTCATGAGAGACACAGAGAGAGAGGCAGAAACACAGGCAGAGGGAGAAGCAGGCTCCATGCAGGGACCCTGACGTGGGACTCCTGGGTCTCCAGGATCACACCCTGAGCTGAAGGTGGCGCTAACGCACTGAGCCACCCAGGCTGCCCCACTCTTAGAATTTTAATGTACTCCTGGTGTTCAGTGACTGGTAATGTTGTCTGTACTACTTAAAGTATGAAGGGCTTTTGTAGTGGCAACTTAAAAGAAAGGATCTTTCCTTAATTATTTGGAAAGCTGAAAAACCATTTTAAAAAAGAAGGGAATTTCACTTTATGAGCAAGTAATATTATAGATGGATTTTGAAGAACATGTGAGAAGTAGAAACTTTAGTGGAGGTACAAACATAAAAATTTAATAAATAGTATTTGAAACTAGATTATAAACAAAGTTGCTTAAAGTGGAAATTAGTTCAATTTTCTTAGCTTTAGCAGAAAGATAGGTTAAAAATTCCTTTTCCCAATGTAGGAGCAAGTTTCAGAAATTATATACTTAAATCATAAACTGTAAATGTTAAACATAAAAACTGTCACTTAAGACTGATGTTTGTGCTTTTTATTGAAACATTTAGTATTGAACAAGCCTCTGCAGAATCTCTACATGGCACTAGGTGGCACACTGTGACTTTGGGATGAAAATATTATATTTTGTTTAAGTCTCCTAGAAGAACTTGGATGAAGATTGTTTGAAATAGACATCTGTAATGTAATGAAGTATCTCAGAGTCATTTATTGAATATCAAACCCTGATGCTTAGATTAAAATGCTTAAAACTGTTGTATTTAGGTTACTACTGATGTCTTTAAAACAATAGGGTTATTAGAAATGACTAGAATGTATGAGTTTATTGAAAACAATTCACTCAGCATATATTACAGAATGCACCTGTGATTTTATGGAAAATGGTTTTCAGTCAAATGTCATAGTAAGATGAATGTTACAATGTTTTTATATGTGAAGTACTAGAATTAAGAATTAAAACAAACTCTTGAGTTAGTGGTAGCTTTTGTTTGAGTTTGTGTATGTGTACTGAATATGAAAGAACTAACTTTTGGGAGGCCTGGATGGCTCAGTCGGTTAAGTGTCTGCCTTCGGCTCAGGTCATGATCTCACAGTCCTGGGTGGGACGGAGCCCCATGTGAGGCTCCCTGCTCCGGGGAGAGTCTACTTCTTCCCCGTCCCCTCCTTTGTGCATGTGCTGTCTCCCTCAAATAAAATCTTTAAAGAAAAGAACTTTGCAGAATTTGTGGTAGAACTGAAACGTTTATAGAAGAAAAGAATACTAGATTTCAAGTTTTTCTTTTCTAGCATTACAATAGCATTACTATCTTGTGATCACTTCAGTTCTTAGAAATTCATTACTTTATAAAGGCTCTTAATTTAGAGAATAATATATGGAATACTGAATTTTATTTTATTTATTTTATTTTTTTTATTGGAGTTCAATTTGCTAATGTGTAGCATAGCACCCAGTGCTCATCCTGCCAAGTGCCCCCTCAGTGCCCGTCACCCAGTCACCCCAACCCCCCACCCACCTCCCTTTCCACTACCCCTTGTTCATTGCCCAGAGTTAGGATTCTCTCATGTTCTGTCTCCTTCTCTGGTATTTTCACTCATTTTCTCTCCCTTCCCTTTATTCCCTTTCACTATTTTTTATGGAATAATGAATTTTATGATCTGACATATATCTCCATATATCTACCTATAAGATTTTATATGATTGCATAATTATCTGAAGAAGAGCTGAAAAGTAGGCCACCTATTTAAACTTGTTCATCTGGCCTGAAAGGAATAGTGATATTTCTTGGTTAAAACAATGCTTAGGTAACTTAGATGATAGATGCTAACATAAGTTATTTATAGAACTGATAATCACTGGGACATGTGTTTAAAGAAGGAGATTTTATAGTGTTAACTTAATTGGAAAGTATGGGAATAGAGATAATTCAAGAATTTTGCGTGGGATGGAGCTGGAAGAGTGGTCACAGATCAATGAGTTTCAGGGTAAGCTTATGAGTTGGGTAAGTAGATGCTATGTGGATATATATCCAGGGTAAGGTCAGAGGAATGAAGGAATGTGGAGGCAGATATTTATTTTAAAGATGTAAAAGTTAAAAGTTAAGTTCTGGTTGCTTTCACACAAAAAAGCATGATTGACTAGTTATAACAGAGACTATATGGCCTGCACAGCCTAAAAGAAGAAATTGTTATTGGCCGTTTGTAGAAATTTGCTGACCTGTGCTCTAGAGCATAGTGCTTTTTTTCTTCAAGTCATACTACTCATCAATCAGTTAACTTTAATTAAGAAAATATATTGCTCTCTTTCACATACTCCCCCGATAAACAAGCAATTAAAATCAACCAGTAGGTGAGGGGAACCCAAAACAGAATGGAAAGAGAAACATGGTACAAGTGAATAATGTAGTCAACACTGAAAGAGGTGAGGAGGAAAAGAACTAATTTAAGTAATTTCGGATAACAAAATCCAGTTTTGGATACTGTAAGGCTAAAGATAAGAACTGTATAGAAATGTTGTAATCTTATTAATAAACGTGTTTCTCACAGAGCTGTGGGTTAGCAATTCTGAAACTATCTACGTATTAGAATTGAACAGATAAGTAAATATATTTTAGGTAATGAGATCTGGGTTTCTGACTGGCAAAGAAAGAAATCACAAATCAGGGAAAGGCTAAATTGAACCCTGTGTGTAGGATTGAAATCAGAGGTATCAGATCTGTTGCTAAGTAAGTGATGGTGCTGAAATGTGTACAAAGCAGTATTTGTGCTTCTTAGGGCACATTTTTCAAACCTTAGATTGTATGTATTCTTGAAATAATTTATGTTTAAAGTTGTAAAACCAGTCTTTTCAGAAATAAAAAGATCCGTGACTTACTTTCTTTTCTGTTTCACTACCTTTTCAATCCTAAATTAGTTTTAAGTGTTCCCTTTATGAGAAAATGTGAGAAATCATGAATTTGCCAGCCAAATGTATTTTATATGTTGACTAATCTAATAATTTAATATATATTCTATTTTCTGTATGTAGGCTTCATTCCAGCGCTCCAATAGTCATGACAAAGTAAGGAGAATAGTTGCAGAGGAGGGTCGAACTGCAAGAAACCTGATAGCTTGGAGTGTCCCTCTAGAAAGCAAAGATGATGATGGTATGTATTTTTAAAAAGTTTCATTTTTGTTGTAAATTAGGAGGATAAATTTAGTCTTAAACAGTAGATAGACCAAAAACTGTTTACAATTTGAACTGTTGGGCAAATTAGCATACATTAAATAAGAAATAACTTTTTTATTGCTTTTATATATATATATATATACAAATACAACTTTTATATTGCTTTTCTAAAAAATATTTTATTTATTTATTTGAGAGAAGGAGAGGAAGCATGCCCAAGTGGGAGGAGGGAGAGAAAGAGAGTGAGAGTGAGAATCTTAAGTAGAGCCCTTGCTGAGCTAGAAGCCTGATGTGGGGCTTGATCTCATGGTCCTAAGATCATGACCTGAGTGAAATCAAGAGTTGGGTGATCAACTGACTGAGCCACCAAGCACCCTTTTGTTTTTTTAATCTTAGCTAATATATAAATGGTTTCATGAAAGTGTTAGTTTTGCTGTTTCATATAGAAATGAAGGTGGGTTTGTTATGATCAGCAAATTAGTTTTCTTTTTTATGTTATAGGAGATTGAGGTATTTTTTCTTTTATTAAATTCTTATAAAAATAAGCAGGTTTTAAAAAATTTATTCACTATGGTTAGGTACAGTTTAATGTGATGTTTTACAAAAGAAGAGTATTTCTTTAGTTATTATTTGAACTAGAAAAAATGTATTTTCAGTCCTTTCACTTTAATGGGTAGGATCATTGTCAGCACTGCCTAAATCCTGGGGATCTAGAAGATTGGATAAGGATTCAGAACATAGGAGGTTAGGGCAGCCCGGGTGGCACAGTGGTTTAGCGTCACCTGCAGCCCGGGGTGTGATCCTGGAGACCCAGGATTGAGTCCCATGTCGGGCTCCCTGCATGGAGCCTGCTTCTCCCTCTGCCTGTGTCTCTGCCTCTCTCTCTCTCTCTCTCTCTCTCTCTATCTGTGTGTCTCTATGAATAAATAAATAAATCTTAAAAAAAAAAAGAAAAAAGAAAATAGGAGGTTGGAATGTGCCAAAGGGGATCTCACTTTGACATTTTCTGAGTATTTGTAGAATATTCCTCATTTGAGGTTTGTGTGATGTCATTTCATACTTAGATTCAGTTATATATTTTTGGAGGAATTCTATAGAAATTAGGTTGTCTAAATCTATAGAATTAGAAGGAATTCTGTAGAAATTCAGTGTCTCATAGGAGGCAAATCATAGTGGGTTTTTTTTTTTTTTTAAAGATTTCATTTATTCATTCATGAGAGTTGAGTGTCAACATTAATTGCTTGGTAAAGGTGGTATCTTCTGAGTTTCTCCACTGTAAAGTAGCTATTAACTTTGTAATTAATAAGTAGTTTGTAGTCAGATAGTTTGAGACTATGTAAGTGTCCTTGAAACAGTCTACCCATGATTTTCAGCTTCTGTTGATAACTCTTAGCTGAATAAGTTATTACTCTGGTGGTTGCAAAATGGTGATTTGCTAACCTCAGTGTTCCTTCTATATTTATTAGCTGACATTCTAATGCAAGAAAGCTTTCCCTTTTTCCCTTTGCATTTGTATGTGTAAGTATGTATTTATTTAGATTTATATGAAGTCATGGTTTCTTAATGAGTTCTAATCTATCACTCTATTTTGCTGCTTAATTGTTCTAGGTTTGTTTTAGTTGTTCTAGAACAGTGGAGGACCTGTTATGATGGCTCCTGTTTCCTTTCAAAATATTCTTTGAGAACACCCTTACCCCACAGGATGGTTTAAGCTGTATAAGAGCTCATCCATGTTTTATTCTTTTAAATTTGCTTTATGTTTACATATTTTTTACATTTTATTTTTTATACTTTGTTATTTGAAAATTTATTTTTATTTATTGTATCTTTATTTTACTTTTCTACACTTCTATCTCTGATCTATTTGTAGTTTATTCTTACATATAGTATGAGGTCTCAATCTAATGTTTATCTTTTTCCATATGGATAACAAGTTACTCCAGCATCACTTATTGTAAAGTCTATCTTTGTTCCATTTTTTTTAAGTTATTTTTATTTTTATTTATTTATGATAGTCACACAGAGAGAGAGAGAGAGAGGCAGAGACATAGGCAGAGGGAGAAGCAGGCTCCATGCACCGGGAGCCCGACGTGGGATTCGATCCCGGGTCTCCAGGATCACGCCCTGGGCCAAAGGCAGGCGCTAAACCGCTGCGCCACCCAGGGATCCCTTTGTTCCATTTTTTTGAGATAAATTGTTAGCAGGTGTTATGACTCACTTCATTTGTACTGCTCCAGAGGTCCTAGCCCAAAATTATTTTGCCCAAAGGAAAATTATTCTGTTGTACATTGTAGATAGAATTTTATTTTTATGTATGTATGTATGTATGTATTTGTTTATTTATTTATTATGTATTTATTCATTAGAGACACATACAGAGAGAGGCAGAGACACAGGCAGAGGGAGAAGCAGGCTCCATGCAGGGAGCCCGACTTGGGACTCCATCCCGGGTCCCCAGGATCACGCCCTGGGCTGAATGCAGGCGCCAAACTGCTGAGCTACCTGGGCTGCCCTATTCCTATTATTTTTTTAATTTTTATTTATTTATGATAGTCACACAGAGAGAGAGAGAGGCAGAGACATAGGCAGAGGGAGAAGCAGGCTCCATGCACTGGGAGCCTGACGTGGGATTCAATCCCGGTCTCCAGGATCACGCCCTGGGCCAAAGGCAGGTGCTAAACCGCTGCGCCACCCAGGGATCCCCCCGTTCCTATTTTGAATTGCTCTCAAGAATAGAGTGATTATAAAACAGTAATTAGTATCTTATAAAAAAGAATAGGTGAGAAAGATACATCTGGCAAAAATACAAAGAACTGAAAACTTCTCTTTTCGAATTAAAAGTAAATCAGATAATTTAGTCAAAATTCTGAGTTTCTAAGTGGTAAAAAGTGTATTCTTGAAGTTTGAATAAGTATTTTTCAGACCTTTTTATAAGTTGAGAAGTACATTAACTTGACTTTATTTTTAAATTGTCAGAATATCTGACTTGTTTAAGAAGTTGATTTATTCCTGTTCTGAGAAAGCCATTCAATAAATCAGTCTCTGGGACCATGCAAGTTTTTTTTTTTTTTTCTTTTTTTTTTTTTTTAATTTTATCTGTAGTTCATATTGACCATGTATAGTTTGTGGTGTATAGTTCTGTGGTCTCTGGTAGGAGAGATTATGTGTTAGTATGCCCAAATGATTTGTATAGTTCAATTTTGTACTATCCATTTGTTGACCTTTATATTTGTCTATTTATTTTTACCTTGAAGGAAAATCTAAATGTCAAACTGGTGGAAAATCAAAGAGGACAATTCAAGGAACTCATAAAAATACTAAACAGGTACAGCATATACAACTCTCTACTTACTGACTTTTAATTTCAATAAGAAATGTAATTTTTTAGGATTCGAATATTGTGTATTTTGTCTTCATGTAAAAATTCAGTGTAGCTATCTTTAGCTGAAAAATGTGTATATAGTACTATGTGCCTAGCTAGTACTAAATACTTGAAAAATATTAATTTATTTGCTTCTTGTAACAGGCCCTTCAGGGTAGGCATTATTATTATCTTCTTTTGAAAATGGGAAAACAGAGGTAGGCAAAGGTTATATAACTTGCTGGTGGATGACACAGTGAAGATTTGAACCTAGGTCATCCATTTCTAGTTTATGCTCTTAACCCTTCTGCTACACATCCCATATGTGCTTATTCTATGATTTTCTTTCTTGGTATAGAAATGGCTTTAGGTTGTAAAATAGTAATACTGTTGTCTCTAAAAATTTTCAAATTGCTTTATTAAAATTTTAACACAAGCTTACTTTAAAAAGTGTTTTTTAGCATATTAATAGTAGCTTTTTACACAGTTACACAGTTACACAAAGTTACACAGTTAACTTTCTCTGAACTTTTCATATATATTATTTTGGTTTGATATTATTAAATAGACCAATATGATTTTGTAAATCAAAAACTTCACATAAGGAAAACATGAATTTCTAATTAAAATGTCATTGTGAGTTCATAAAATAATCCCAGACTCCTCACCTATAATGGCATCAATTATAAAACATTTTTTTTAGTTAAAAAAACAAAGGATTTTCAAAAATAAGATAACCATTTCTGTGGATCAGAAATAAAACAAACACAGTGACAGGTAAGTGGAGTTAGAAACAGAAACTTAATGGACAAGTCTTATGGGATACAGGAAGCTAATATGCCCTGATAATGGGGGAGGGGAACAAATCCAGGCTCATAGTATAAAATTTGGGGCTTATGCAGGGTTCTGCACTAGGAACAAAAAAAGCTACTATCTGCCACCTGGGGTTGTATCCTATGAATTGATGTCTGAAGCAGTAAAACGGAGTGGCCCATGATTAATGACTGGATCTGCTATATTCTTGATGGGTGAGAGTTTTAAGTCCCCAATAAATGACCTGCAGAAGTGGGACCATAGTGGGTTAGATGATGGTCACCACAACACTAGGACACATGGTGTGTGGGTGAACAAAGTGAAGAATTAAAATATAAGAAATTCAAAGTGAAATATCAAAGTACGTGAGGAAAATATATTATAAAATATAGATAACACATTCTTCAAGTAAGAGAATTTACTCCTGAGGTAATGAAAAAAAGGCATTTTCCCAAAGAAGATTTTCAAATAAATGAGCTTAAATTCCTCAAAGGAAAGAGTAACTATAAACAAAAAGGAGAAATTCTGAACTAAAACAGATGGATATTAATTTTGAACATTTATAGGTAAAAGTGAACCAATTAGAAATCTTATAAACAAAAGTATTGTCAACGAAATTTTAAAAATCCATAACTAATGGAATAAATGCTGTATTGGACAAAGGAAAAATTTGTGAATTGGAAGATAACTACTGAGGAGAATTTAAAACATATCACAGGAAACTAATGAGATGGAAAATAAGAGAATTTAAGATTGAGAAATTCTTATATATACGTTATAGGACTTTGAAAAGTAGAGAGTAAATAATAGTGGGCATTGGCTATTTGAAGTAATAATGTTGAAAAAATGTTCTCACTTTGAGTTCTGAAGAGCTTCAGAGCATGACTGTGGAGCTGAGCAGGGTTAATAAAAATAGATTTACTTACCTAGCTATATTCTAGAAAGTCTAAAGAATGTTAAGATTAAGGAAAAAAAATCTCTTACAATACCAGGAAGTAAACAAAACCACAGAGGAATGATAGATTAATATCCTTGTTATGAACAAAAGGACAATGAAGCAATATATTTGAAGTTACAAGACAAAATTACTTTTAACCCAGAATTCTATGTCCAGCCAAGTATGAGTGAAATAAAGCTATTTTTAGTTATTTTAGACAAAAACGAAGTGTTTGCCACCCACTGACCCTTAATGAAGGAACTACTAAAGTTGAACTTCAGCAAGAATTAAAGGTAACCTGGAGGAAAAAACTTGTTGAAAAGGTATCTGTAAATATGTTTGTAAATCTCATTTACTATTGATGGTTTGAAAAAAACCTCACACAATTAGATTCAGAAAAGTGGAATTATAGTTTTAGACAGTGTTAACATGAAAGCTAGTTTGTAGGGAGTTTGAAAGGGAGTTAGAATGATAGAATCCTTGTCTTATTTAGGAAGAAGTTTTTGTTAGGAAAATATGAATGTACGTGTGTATGATAAAAATTTAAGGCTATCTACTAAAAACAGCCATGATTTCCAAATAGAGGAAAAGCTTTTCAACAGAGTAAAAGGCAAGAGAAAGAAAAAAGAAGCAAAGAAAAAAATTATGCTATGTGAAAACCATGAAAGATGGTTGTGGATGTTAAGTATTAAATACATTAGCAAACAACATACATAAACTGATTAAATTCACCAGTTATAAGAACTGCATGCTAACCGATTGTGCCATTGGAGCTGCACGGGTTAAATTCACTGCTTAAAAGGCAGTTGATTGAACTTAACCTCTCATTTCAAACTGAGCTATATGTTGCTTACAAGAGACACATTAAAATTTCAAGGAACTATTAAAAACAGAGGGATAGAAAAAAATCCAGGTAAATACTTGGTATTTTAGGTATACTCTAAAGTTAGTATAACGATACTATCAAATCAGATGGAATTCAACATGAAATGCATTGATAACATAAATATGGAAATTAATAGTAGAAGAGTAATCATCCAAGAAGTGTAACAATATTGAACTTTTTAAATTTTTAAAATTTTTATTTTTATTCAATACTGAACTTTTATGTACCTTACAGCATAGGTTTGAAATATGTAAAGCCCAAACTGACAGAATTGGAATAGGAAAAGTACATTTATAATCATATTGGGAAATATATCTGTTATTCAGATCAAGCAGGAAAAAAATGGTAAGGATATAAAATTAGCAGTACAGTTAGGCTTAATTTCATATTAATAGGTATGTGTATTTTTTTTAGAAGATTTTATTTATTTATTCATAATAGACATAGAGAGAGAGAGAGAGGCAGAGACACAGGAGGAGGGAGAAGCAGGCTCCATGTAGGGAGCCTGACATGGGACTTGATCCCGGGACTCCAGGATTGCGCCCTAGGCCAAAGGCAGGCACTAAACCGCTGAGCCACCCAGGGATCCCCCTGTATATTTTTATATATATGTGTATTTGTATGTATGTGTGTATTGGCACTTAATAAATACTGTGCACAGAACATACATGCAAAAATTGACCATATACTGGGTCATAAAGATAGTCTCAATAAATAGAAGTCAGAGAAGTCAGACAGGAAGAACATGTTCTCTGCCTATAATGCAATTAAATTAGAAACAAAGGATAAGGGTACTTTAATATCATGTACCAGAAATAAATTATTGATGGACTAAAGGCCAAATGTGAAAACAAAAATTTAAAACTATCTAGCAGGATATTTTTATGACCTTGAAATAGGAGAGGCTGGGATCCCTGGGTGACGCAGTGGTTCGGCGCCTGCCTTTGGCCCAGGGCGCGATCCTGGAGATCCGGGATCGAATCCCACGTCGGGCTCCCGGTGCATGGAGCCTGCTTCTCCCTCTGCCTGTGTCTCTGCCTCTCTCTCTCTCTGTGTGTGTGTGGCTATCATAAATAAATAAAAATTAAAAAAAATTAAAAAAAAAAAAAAAAGAAATAGGAGAGGCTTTCCTGGATAAGACAAAAAACACAACTCATGGATAAGTTATGTAAAATTAAATTTATATGCTAAAAAACTAAACAAAATTAAAGGTAAGATTGACTGGAAGAAGATACCGTATATTGAAACTTAGAAAAAAACTAAAATTAATCAGAAAAATCCAATGGAAAAGTGGGGGAAACCTAAATAGCTTGTAAACCTGTGAAAAGATACTTTGTTTTAGTAGTAATCAGGGAAATGCCTCTTAGCTACTTGTGAAACCCTACCACTTTGCCCTCTAGAACTAGGTTCATCATCAGCATATCTTCTATATCCTTCTCTTCTCTGAACATTCCCTTTGCCTTCCTGTTTTAATTAAATCCCAACTCTCCTGTGTGGACTATGCTTCCTTCACAGTCTTTAAGTAGTATCTGCAGCACTCTGACCTCTGCTCCTAGAGCTTGCTCCTTACTGCCATTATGGATGGTTCTCCCTTCTAGCTACTGAAACTCCCTAGAGCTGAAGCTCATTCCATCAGACTATACCATCTACTTTTTTCTTCTTGTAGTCACTGACAGACTTCTAGGTCAGTTCTCCTAATTCCTTGAAAATATAATTTCCAGCTCACTGCATGCTCTCCATCATCACTGCTGTCTCAATTCCTTGCATTTCTTTCCTCCAACAGTCTTGTGTTCTACTCGTTCCCATGGCCTGACTCTTGCCTTGTTCTTACTGATAACTACTCCCTCTCCAGGATCTCAATCACAGCCATCCCTCTTCTGCCTGTCATTTCTTTCCACCATACTCTGATCTCCTGACTCCAGTAATTCTTTAGCCCCATGGAAGCTGTATTTTTTTGGATCCTGCCACCCTTTGAGTATCCTTTTTTCCATATCCACACTTCCATATCTAATCTTCCCTGAAAATTCACCTGAGATTCTGTGGTTTGTCTGTTATCACTTTCTTGTGTACTTCCTAGCTATCTCGCTCTCCTGCCTCTTGGCAGTGTGTACTTTATAGAACTATCCTGATTAAATCCATCTTTCTGCTTGTGCTCTGTATACCAAAGCATTTTGAACATGACTGGAGAAATGTATCAATTATGTTGACAAGGCTCTTTTTACATTTATGACCACTAACCTCCTGGATAGTACTGTCCCAAAGTCCTATTGTATGTCCCTAGCTATTTGTATCAGTACAGATCCCGTAGACATGAAGAGGATAAGAAAAGGATACTACAAAAGACTCAGTATGACCCAAGTTTGATAACTTAGGTGAAATGAACCAGTTCCTTGAAAGACATACACTATCAAAACTCTTTGAAGAAGAAATAAGTAATCTGAGTAGGCCTAGGTCTAAGAACTTGAATCAGTGATAAATAACCTTCCAAAACAGAAAGTGCCGGGCCTGGATGGATTCACCTTTGAATTCTACTACGTATTTGAAGAAGAAATTAAACAAATTCTCTACAATCTTTTTTGGAGGGTAGAAGCAGAGAGAATAGTTCCTAACTCATTTAATCAGGCCAGCATTATCCTAATACCAAAACCAGACAAAAGCATTACAAGAACACTGCAGACTAATAATTCTCATGAACATAGATGCAGTAAAATATTAGCAAATCATATCCCACAATATTTGAAAAGAATGATACACCATGACTAAGAATATAAATTTAATTTTACATAACTTATCTGTGAGTTGTGCTTTTTGTCTTATCCAGGAAAACCTCTTCTATTTCAAGGTCATAAAAATATCCTTCTAGATAGTTTTAAATCTTTGTTTTCACATTTGATCTTTAGTCCATGAATAGACTAAAAGAAAAATCACATCATACCAGTAAATGCAGAAGAAGCATTTGACAAAACTCAACACCCATTTATGATAAAAACTTTTAAAAAACTAGTAATAGAGGGGAATTTCCTCAACTTGATTAAAACAAAAATCTACAGAAACCCTTGCAACTAATGTGATACTCAATGGTAAGAAACTAGAAGCTTTCACCCTAAGATAAGTTATAAGGCAAGGATGCACCTATCACTACTGTTTTCTAACATTATAATGGAAATTCTGGCCAATGCAGTAAGGAAAAAATAGGCATATAGATTGAGAAGGAAGAAATAAAAAATTATCTTTGTCTACAGATGATATGATTATATAAGAAATCTGAAAGAATCAACAAAAAACCCTCCTGGAACTAATAATCTGTTATAGCAGGTTCCAGGGTACAGAAGTCATTGGCTTTCCTGTATACCAGTGATGAACAAGTGGAACTTAAAAACACAATACCATTTACATTACTACTCCCTCAAATTAAGTACTTGGGTATAAACCTAACAATCTATATGCAAAGGTCTATATGAGAAAAACTATAAAACTGAGATGAAAAAAAAAGAACTAAATAAATGGAAAGGTATTCCATGTTCATGTAGGAAAACTGAATATTGTCAAGATATTCTTTCTTCCCAGCTTAATGTTCAGGTTCGATACAGTCCTGACAAGTTATTTTATAGATATTGACAAACTGATTCTAAACTGTGTGTGGAGAGGCAAAAGACCCAGAGTAGCCAATGAAATATTGAAGAACAAAGGAGTTGAAATCTTATGTCCTCCCAAAAACCCGCACATGGATGTTTATAGAGGCTTTATTCACAATTGTCAAAACTTAGAAGCAACCAAGATGTCTAGTTAGGTGAATGGCTACATCAATAGTAGTAATGGTAGTAATCCAGAAAATAGACTTTTATTTAGGGCTAAAAAGAAATGAGTTATCAAGCTATAAAAAGACATGGAGGAACCTTGTATTAATAAGTGAAAAAAGCCAACCTCAAAAGGCTACACAGTGTTTCCAACTGTATGGCATTCTGAAAAGGCAAGACTATGGTGAGAGTAAAAAGGTCGGTGGTTGACAGAGGTTCAGGGGTGGGGGTAGAGAGGGGAGAATAGGCACAGAAGATTTTTAGTAAAGTGATGATACAGTGTATGATACTGTGATGATGGATGTGTGTCATTTTACATTTGTCCAAACCCATTAAGAGAGTAACACCAAGAGTAAACTGTAAGGTAAACTCTGAACTTTGTGTGGTTATGATGTGTCAGTGTGGGAACATCAAGAAAGTACATGTTCAATAGGTCCCTAAGCATTGTTAGCTTCTCGGGGCGGGGGTGGTGGTGGTCATTGAGCCCTTCTGAGAGAGATGAGTCAGAAATCTCAATTTCTTCCTTCCTCTTTCCCTCTCCTTCCCTTTACTTTTTCTCCCAAAAGTCATTGATTAAAACAATATAACATCATGGAATTCATCTGTGTCTAACTTCCCCCACAAATGTAGATTGCTTTGTCTTCTTGAGTATCTTGGAAGTAGCTAGGTACAGTAAGCTGTAGTAATGGATACTTACCTGATTTTTTTTTTTTTTTTTTTTTATTTATGATAGTCACACACAGAGAGAGAGAGAGAGGCAGAGACACAGGCAGAGGGAGAAGCAGGCTCCATGCACCGGGAGCCCGATGTGGGACTCGATCCCGGGTCTCCAGGATCGCGCCCTGGGCCAAAGGCAGGCGCCAAACCGCTGCGCCACCCAGGGATCCCTGGATACTTACCTGATTTTTAATCTTGGCTTTATCACTAGTATGAGACCTTGGGTTCATTCCTAATTTAGCTGAATCTTAGTATTGTCTTCCATAAAATGGAGATAATGATGTTACCTATGATAATTGCTTCAAAGGTTAAATGAAGTAAAACTGTATGGAAAGCACATCGCACGGTGCCTGGCATCTGGCAAGTGTGCCATGAATGTTGTTAGATGCTGCTGCAATTACTGTCGTCACTGCTATTATTTTTATCAGTGGTAGGTAAGAGCCCTATACTTTGGAACTGTGTACTGAGTTAACCTCTACAATTTGATTTACCTGTTCTACTTTTTCACAAATTTGGCAATTTTGCCATTAGTTTATTTACATTTTTTTCCTATGAGCACATTTCTTCTCCTCTTTGTCTTTCTCACTATGATCATACCTAACATAATTGGGTACTAATTGTGTGCTTGGTGCTATGTGAAATGCTTTAATGAGCATGGGAGCAGAGGTTGAAAGACTAAGTTCTGGTCCCAGTTCCATCACTCAACCTTTTGACTTGCTAAGAAATTCAATCTTTCTGAGCCTCAGTGTTGTTTTCTGCAAATGGGGATAATATTTGTCCTGTCTTTACAGTTTGTTGTAATGATTAAATGACATAATGTAATCAAAATTCCTTCATAAAATATAAATAAGCATATAAGTGTAAAGTATTACCATTTTGGCAAAGATAAATAGCAAATTTGCCTAGCACATTGCCTTTCAGTTGGAATTATGTAACTAGTTTTTGCCTCACTAGCATCTTTCTTTGTAAAAGCTTTATATAGAACAGTCACAAAGAATAGAAACATTTTAACCTGGAAGCAGTAGTGCCTATTTTACATTGTAAGAAAGGATGGTAAAATATTTGAATCATACACATATGGATGCATGCTACGGTAAATACATACATGGGTGAAAATGAGTGAAAGTACATTTGAGAATTCCATAAGATTAGAGTCTCAATTCACAGGAAGCTACTAACCCTTTGCTGATCAATGTAGAAAAACTTCATGAAGGAGGTATAATTTGGGAAACTTCTCAACTTAATTTTACCTTTGGATGGTGTATAGGAATAGAAATGAGGTGGTACGGAATATGTGGCACAGGGCTGGCAGCACAGGGCATGAGGCAGTGTGGTGGGAAGCCAGCAGTGTCCTTGCAGAGCTCTAATGGGAACATGGTCCCCTGTGGTGATAGCTCTTTGACAGATTAGTTATTAGCCTCTGAACTGCAGTCTTCTAAACTGTAAAATGGAGCTAATAATAACACATACTTTAAAACTTGTGTGAAGGAGGTTAGAAGGTTATGCGAATTTGATTTATGATCTGTAATCCTGTATAAACTGTTAATTGTTGTCACAGTTTTTAGGAGAGTGGCAGCCTTGAGCTTTACTTCAGGATGCTAGTCAAATGGAATTTTGAATTTGGTTTAATCCAAGAAAGGGATATTTGCTATAATAATAAAATTATTTACTACTAGGGCTGGAAAGAACTTGGAGAACAATTGAGGCAAAAGTTTTATGGATTGTTAACATTAAAGTTTTATTGCATGAGTATTGAGAATTTGGGCCTCGACCGAGGCTGTCACATAAAATAGTTGCTAATTTTCATTCACGAAATCAGGATGGGGAACTGCAGAGGGAGGACAAGTAGCTCTGTGTCAGCCTCTTAAGTGTATGTGGTATCTGTGTGTGTACGTATGTTTCGTTTGCTTCCTTTTCAGCGGTAAAGATTCTGTATAAATCAGTGATTGGCTATACAGGATTTATGAAGTTTAGGAATCACTTATGTTGAAGACCAAAGCATAACACAAAGCAGGAGGATATTAGCCTCTCTTTCAGTTACTCTCCACTCTGGGGCACTTCTATGAGAAAGAAAAACAAGCAAACAGGAATGATACACACACACACAAAACAACCCGAAGGAGCCTGGGATTGTTTGTTGCTCTAACTGTAGTAGAGGGTCAGTATTTATTTATTTTTCAGTTTAAGTAGCCACAGTTAAGCAACTCTTTACTTCCTCTAGTGAGAAGCTTTAGGTTTGCATTTTGAATTTCTGACTTTATGTAAACTACATGCTTTTGGTGGAATGAGTCTGTGGTACAGTTTGTAAAACTATAGAATGTAATCTTTATTTTCAAAGTTTGTACAACTGAGGAAAGAATGGGTCCTTCAGTGCTCCTTTTTGACTAAGGGTCTGTTCACTGTTGAAGCCATGCTAATCTTCAGTAAGACATGTCTGAAATAAAAAAAAAATGACCTTATAAACCTGCTGCTTTTAAGATGAGAAGCTTTGTTTTGATGAATTCAGCATGATATAAGATAAAAAGAAGGTCTCATTTTCAAGTATTTATGTTGGAAAATGTGCTTTGTACAAAAATCCAATCCCTGGAGGCTTTTAAGAAATATATTTTTTTGTGTGTTTGGTTTTATTTCTCCAGAACACTGCAGTAGACTGTAAAATAACATCATCTACAACTGGAGATAAACACTTCGATAAAAGTCCCACTAAAACAAGGCATCCTCGGAAAATTGATCTAAGAGCTAGATACTGGGCGTTTCTTTTTGACAATCTTCGCCGGGCAGTAGATGAAATCTATGAAACTTGTGAATCAGATCAGAGTGTGGTAGAATGTAAGGTAAGGTTTGCTTTGGCACTTTTTGCTTAAAGCCAAATTCTTATTTTTATTACACCTAACTAGATCATTTACCTCGGTATGCATACTGTATTATTACTGTAGTCACCATGCTGTACATTAGATTCCCACAACCTCCTCATCTTATGACTGGAAGTTTGTGCCCTTCAACCAGCATCTGTTTTCCCTACTCCTGGGAACGACTGTTGTACCCTGCTTCTACGAGTGCTTCAGGGTTTTTTGGTTTTGAATTTTTGAGTATTCTTGTTGCTCTTTGCTTTATTTGCTTTATCTAATTACGTAATATTCTATGCAAGATTTGGTAGAAAGCAAGATTTGATATGTAGTCCTGGGTAAGAAATCGTAAAAGATGGATACACACACAAACACTCACCACACAGAATTAGTTTAAAAATCTTTTATCTGCATTCTCCAGTACGGTAGGTGGCACTAGTGAGATTTTCACATTCTTTGGTTTCATGTTTAATGTCTTTAATTGGCCATTGCTCCTTTTCTGCTGAGATACTTATCACTCTTCTAATTCACTCTGGTCAGGGAAAAGTGAGATTGATAGCTAGCCATAAACAATCCTGGGTGGGATTGGGGATGTCATTGTAAGGTGTGTTTTCTAATTTCAGATAACCTGTGTTTGTAATAGGATATTAGACGCATAGTGCAATCTGTCTCTAAAAATTCACTAAAAAGCCCAATCTTTTAGTAAATGGAAACTATATTTTACTTTATACTGAACAAAATTATTTTGAGAAAAACTAGAGTGCTACATCTTCATAGAAATATTACAGAGTTAGCTTGTGTTTCTATAGTGAACAGGATTGAAAACTCTGGAATTCATTATTTAACCTTTGAAATATATGAAGGATCCAAGAAAAGTTACATGTTAAAACAGAAGTTGTGTTTCCTCTAAAACTGGAAACAGCCAAGATAGGTTTTAGAATAGCCTAAAAATATGATTGATCAGAAGTAGTTTTCAGAATGAATAGTAATTGAAATCCTCCAAATTTATACTTTGGTTGTCACACTTAATATTGTTACTACCAGCATGTGAGACTTTTTATGTCTTAAGAAAATATGTTTAAAGCAAAATCATAACCTTGGAGTTTAATGAATCAGCATGTTGTGGTAGAAAACACTATTGACTTTAATTTTAGATTGTAGTTTCTTTTATAAAATGAGCAATTAGGCCTAGATAGTTTCTAAGTCAGCCATATAGAGATCAGTTAGATCAGGAGATTCTTTGATTTTTGTCATTAAAAATAAAAAAAGATTGATTGAAGAAATAAAATTTGTAAGATGTGTACTTCTTTACAGAAGTGAGTTGGGTATGAAAATAACTTTTAAGAAATTCAATAGTAATAGATTTTTTGTGTGTGTGCAAATTATAGGTTATAAAAATGGAGAAGATTTTGACAAAGGGAAAATAGTAGAGATGTGTTCTTTATTTTCTGTACTGTTCCAAGATGCTCAAAGGCTTATGCTGAGAAATAAAATGAGAGCTTAAAAGTTACTATTTTATTTTTTATTTTTTATTTATTTATTTTTTCTATTTTATTTTTTAAGAAGATTTTTATTTTTAAGTAATCTCTACACCCAGCACGGGCCTCAAAGTCACAACACTGAGATCAAGAGTTGTATGCTCTTCCCGACCAAACTAACCAGGCGCTGCTTAAAAGTTATTTTCATACCCAACTCTGCTTCTCTCCCGATCCAGGACTTACAGGTGGTGATGTAAAAAGGTATAGTTTAACATTTAGTCTAAGCATGTGCTGGGTGTATAATAACTAGAATTCGTTTTTTGTTTTTGTCTTTTCTGTTCTTACTATAAAGGCACTTTCAGACCTTATCTCATTTATATAGTATCTTTGTGAGATCCGTAACTCAGAGTTTTCCTCACTGTGCAGGTAGATTCAACTGTTGTTTTGTGGATATACTGGCAAGATTTATCCCTATTTGTGGTTTTAGAGTTTGAGCCTTGAAAGTCATCACAACTCAGTTTTTTGGTCTTATGTATAAAATGCAGTTAATAACACCTGTATCCTGTAATTCACATGCTAAGTATAGCATGATATGAAAAACATCAGCCAGGATTGCTGACCAGAGCCCCATTCTATAACCAAAGAGGCTAAATTTCTAGTTGTTGTTGTTTTTTTTTTTTTTTTTTTTTTAGTTTGAAGATGTGCCTTTTATGGCACTTCACTGCATGAATTACTATGAATTGACATTCCAGCAAAACTCTACTCTGACCATCACCACTGCATTTCCCCTTCTCCTTTATAAAGAGATGTGCTAGAGGATGGGAGAGGGCCTTTTGGAGAGTAGCCAGTGAATGAAGTGGTAGCCACCCTCTCAACTTGTTCTCAGAAAAGTTTGAGGTGGGGTTGGAATTTCTTGTAAACTTTGTGAATGTGGAGGCTGGTTTCTTATTCTCTGGCTGGATCTTTGCTGTGCTGACTTGATTTTGATACTTTGGGAATGTGTCCAATGAGTTTGGGGGAAAGCATGCTGGGTACACATTGTACTTTCTTTTCCTTGTTTCCCGTTTAAAAAATTTTTTTTTTAATTTTTACTTGTTTCCCGTTTTAACCTGGGGGGAACTGGGTGTGTGGCTCTACAATATTGGATATAGAGGCTGGTGTATGCATCTGCTCTAGAGATTTCATAACACAGTAGCCTTGCTGGAGTAGCTCATGGGTTAGTATGCCTTGGAAGGAGATGGGATGTGAGTTCTCAGTGATCAGGTAAAGAGGACCCCCAGTGAGTCTCATGATTTATGTGAGGGAAGGAGTATGGACATTGGTGAAGATGTTAGAGTCATAGAGGCTTTCTGTGGGGACACTTAATCAGGTGGGAGTATGCAAAACACTGATGGAATCAGGTAGATACTGCTGGGGCAGAGGGAGCCAGTGTGAATCTGAACACTGCCTACCATGCATGTACTGCAGGGATCAGCAGACACCACTGACTTCAGCCTGAGTCAGAGAAAGATCTCCGATTTTTAGGCCTGTATATTTAACTTGTCTAGTTGGCACTTCCTCTTGGATATCTCACAAGCATGTCAAACTGACATAAAAAACTTAAGTTCATGATCTCTTCTTCCACCCCAAACCTAGGGATATATTTCTCTTTTCTGAATGGGCCTCCACCTTGTCCCTTTCCTTCACACTAGCCACTGTCCAATGGATTAGCTCCTAAATCTTTCCAATCTGTCTTCTTCTCTCATTTCTGCACTGCTACCATCCTAGTCCAAGCTGCCATTCTAACATACCTGGATTACAACTGCAACCTTTAGACAGGACTCTCTGCCTCCATCCAGTCCATTCTCCATATTACAGACAGAACAATACTTAAAAGCCACAAATACGTTTTCTCATTTCTTTAATTATAGCTCTTCAAAAGTTTCCCTTGGCTCTGAGCATTAAAATCTTCAACATGACCTTCAAATCTCGAGTGATTTGATTCATGCATACCTCATTTCATGCCGTTTTTCTCTCTCTGCCTCTGCCTCATTTAAACCAGCCTGCCTTCGTGTGTTCACATGTCTCCAGGCCTTCCCATGTTCTGATTCTTATGCTCAGAATGCTCATTCCTTCTTGCCCAGCACCTTCTCACCTGCCATATCCCTTTAACCTAGTTCCTTTTAATAGTAGATTTCAGGGGGCCCTGTCCTGGTGTTTCAGACTAGATCAGGTTTCCCTACAGTGTACTCTCATATTCTTCTCCATAGAAACACTTACTATAATTCAAGTCACATAATTGTATTTTTACTTTTTATCTGTTTCTGTTATCAGACACTGAGCTCCTTGTCTAGTTCCACTAGTTCAAGCTCCGCAGTTTTGTTTACCTTTCTGTCATTACTTGGTGCTGGAACTGGAACGTAGTAAATGCTCAGTAAATAGATGTTATTATTATTATTATTTTTACAGTAAAACACCGAGGTTTATTTATTTATATATTTTTTTACATTTTTAAATTTAAATTCAATTTGCCAACATACGGTATAACATCCAGTGCTCATTCCTAAAAGTAGTGAATAGATGTTAAATGGCTGTGTGAAGCAATGAAATTACATACACTTTTGTGGTGACAGTCTTCCCAGTTATGCGATATCCCTGTCCCCACAGTGATACTTAGCAGCCAGTCATATGCTAAAACTGGACAAAGATAGTGAGTAGGTAGATGGATGAATTCTGGGTTGGTAGAAGGGAATATCAGTTTATTTAAAGATTTAAAAAATGCTCAAAGGTGGTGGGCAGATGGATTAATCATAGGTTGGTATTGTTTAGGCACATGCAGTGGAATTTCACTGGAGTAAAGGAATTGGAGAGAGGAAATAAGTGGTTGGAGTAGTGGGCCATGGAAATTAAGCTGGATGGGGAAGGAAATGACTATTGGGTAAGCCCAGTAGATACAGAGAAAGTAGAGAAGCTAAGTGTTTGCAAATCTTCCTTGGATATGGTAGGAATGTTTAGATTCCCTGTGGATAGAAGGTGATAAGTTTATATTTTTAGAGTTATTTAGATACTCTAAATACATACTTGATTTTTACCTCCCTCATCTGTCAGATACTCAGATATTTTGAAGTCTTTCACTACTACTGCATTTTCTTCAATATCTCTTTCAGTTTCTAAGAATTTTTGTGTTAGACATTCTGTTGTCTTGTTCTCACTTGTATAAAGTATTATATGAGTTAATACTTTCATTTTAAGTTTAACATTTTCTCAGTATAAAAATGGTGGCACCATTGTCCATCTTAATGTTTTTCTTTGTGAATTCTATTTTGTGCAATATTAATATATAATCTCTCTTTTGTGTTGTTTGCTTAATTTGCCTGTAACCCTTTATAGTTCAAGTATTGAAATTGGCTTACAGAGAACATGAGATTTAGCACAAGGATAGGTTAAGAACTCACCTGTGCTTTTATAGGAATGGGCTTTGGTTACCTCACCATTGCCTAACATCATCCATCACCACACAGTCACTATTTTTTTTCGTTCTTATGATGAAAGCCTTTAAGATCTGTCTTGGCAACTTTCAAATATATAATACAGTATTATTAACTGTAGTCACCATGCTGTACATTAATCCCAGGACTTAATTATTTTATAACAAGAAGTTTGTTCCTTTTTTTTTTCAAGGATTATATTTATTTGTGTATTTATTTGAGAGAGAGGGTGCACACTTGCCCATCAGCAGGGGGAGGAGGAGGGTCTAAGGGGAGCAAGGAGAAGGAGGGAGGGGTAAAGAATCTCAAGCAGCCCATTTGAGTGCAGGGCTCTATCTCACGACCCTGAGATCATGACCTGAGCTAAAACCAGGAATTGGATGTTTAACCGACTGAGCCACCCAGGTGCCCTGTGAAGGTTGTACCTTTTTACTACCTTCACACATTTCTCCTACTCCCACTCCATTAATAACTATCCTTTCCTCTATCTATATCTGGTCGTCTGAGTCTTATTCTAGTTATTCTTTTCTGTTTCATTCACTGTAGGCTTACAATAAAATTTTGCTGACTGATTAAATAATTTTTTAAATCTTTTTTTAAAATTTTTATTTATGATAGTCACACAGAGAGAGTGAGAGAGGCAGAGACATAGGCAGAGGTAGAAGCAGGCTCCATGCACCGGGAGCCCGACGTGGGATTCGATCCCAGGTCTCCAGGATCGCGCCCTGGGCCAAAGGCAGGCACCAAACCGCTGTGCCACCCAGGGATCCCAATAATTTCTTTTATATTTATAACATGGTACAAGATAGCATTAATTGTTAAAGTTGTAGAGATAGATGAGTTTCATTTTAGTCTATTTAGTCTATTTAACATGACACTTAATTGATGATTTCCTGGTTGACAAATCTTTGTTTCTTAAACCTGGTTCTCATGTTTTACTCAGGAGAGCATAGATTATTTTTCTTTTGTTTTTTTTTGGAAGAACTTTTAATAACTTGATCTCATAGGTACCGTGTCATAACTATTACTGGGGTTAGTCAAACCTGATTTATCTAAGTTAAAAGCCTAGTTCTGGGGATCCCTGGGTGGCTCAGCGGTTTAGTGCCGCCTTCAGCCCAGGGCATGATCCTGGAGTCCCGGGATCGAGTGCCACGTCGGGCTCCCTGCATGGAGCCTGCTTCTCCCTCTGCTGTTTCTCTGCCTCTTTCTCTCTCTGTCTCTCATGAATAAATAGAGAAAAAAAAGGCTAGTTCTTAGGAGTAAACATCATGCCATTTTATACCATACTTCATTCTTATTTATGTATGTATGTATATATGTGTAAGCATAACATTTTAAAAATATTACATTAGTTTAAGCTGCACAATATAATGATTCAGCAGTTCCTTACGTCACATGGTGCTCATCATGACAAGTGTATTCCTTTTTTTTTTTTTTTGACAAGTGTATTCCTTAATCCCTAACACTTATTTAACCCAAGCCCACATCCCTTCCCCTCTGGTAACCATCAGTTTTCCGTAATTAAGAGTCTGTTTCTTGGTTTCTCTCTTTCCTCCTTTGTTCCTTTGTTTTGTTTCTTATGAGTGAAATCATGTGGTATTTGTTTTTCTCTGACATATTTCACTTAGCATTATATTCTCTATGTTCATCTATATCATTGCAAATGGCAAGATTTCATCCTTTTTATGGCTGACTAATATTTCATTGTATGTATATACCACATCTTCTTTATCCTTTCATCAACTGATGAGACACTTGGGGGGGGCTTCCATATCATTGTTATTGTAAATAATGCTATAAATGTAGGGGTGCATGTATTCCATTGCAGTAGTGATTTTGTATTCTTTGGGTAAATACCCAGTAGTTTAATTTCTGGATAGTTGGGTAGTTCTATTTTTAACTTTTTTTTTTAAGATTTTATTTATTTATTTTTTTAAAGATTTTATTTATTCATGAGAGACAGAGAAAGAGGCAGAGACACAGGCAGAGGGAGAAGCAGGCTCCATGCAAGGAGCCTGACGCGGGACTTGATCCCGGGACTCCAGGATCACGCCCTGGGCTGAAGGCGATGCTAAACCACTGGGCCACCAGGGCTGCCCTATTTTTAACTTCTTGAGGAACTTCTATAGTGTTTTCCACAATGGCTGCACAAGTTTGCGTTCCTACCAACAGAGTAAGAAGGTTTCTTTTTCTCCACATCCTCACCAGTACCTGTTGTTTCCTGTGTTGTTGATTTTAACCATTATGACAGGTGTGAGGTGATATTTACCTGTAGTTTTGATTTGCATTTCCCTGATGGTAAATGATAATGAACATCTTTTCATGTGTGTGTTGGCTATCTGTATGTCTTCTTTGGAGAAATGTCTGTTCATGTCTTCTGTCCATTTTTAAACTGGATTATTTGTTTTCTGGGTGTTGAGTTGTAGAAGTTCTTTATATACTTTGGATATTAACCCTTTATTGGTTATGTAATTCACCAATGTCTTCTCCCATCCCATAGGTTGCCTTTTAATTTTGTTGATTGTTTCCTTTGTTGTGCAGAATCTTTATTTTTGGTGTAGTCTCACTAGTTTATTTTTGCTTTTGTTTCTCTTGCTTTGGGGGATCTATCTAGAAAAAGTTGCTATGGCATATTTCAAAGAGGTTACTGCTTGTGTTCTCTTCTAAGATTTTTAGAGTTTCAGGTCTCACATTTAGGACTTTAATCTATTTTGAATTTATTTTTGTATATGGTCCAAGAGAATGGTTCAGTTTTCCCAACATTTGTTTGAGGAAACTGTCCTTTTTCCCTTTGGACACTCTTTTTTTGCCTTTTACTGATGTGGATACCTTTTGTTTTTTGTTGTTGTTTGATTGCTGTGGCTAGGAATTTTTCAGGATTATGTTGAATAAATATAGTGAGAGTAGACATCCTGTCTTGTTCCTGACCTTAGGGGAAAAGCACTCAGTTTTTCCCCATTGAGGATGATGTTAACTGTGGGGTTTTCATATATAACTTTTATTATATTGAGGTACACTCCTTCTAAACCTATTTTGTTGAGGATTTTTATCAATAATGGATGTTGTACTTTATCAAATGCTCTTTCTGCGTCTCTTGAAATGGTCATATGGTTCTTACTCTTTCTCTTTTTGGTGTGATAATGTGTTACATTGTTTGATTTGTAAATATTGAACCACCCTTACAACACAGGAATAAATCCCACCTGATTGTGGTGAATTATTTTTTTAATGTATTCTTGAATTTGGTTTCCTAGCATTTAATTGAGGATTTTTGCATCTATGTTCATCAGGGATATTGGCTTGTAGTTCTTTATTTTTTAGTTGTGTCTTTATCCAGTTTTGGTGTCAGAATAATGCTGGTATCATAGAATGATTTTCGGAAACTTTCTTTCCTTTTCTTTTTTTTGGAATAGTTTGAGAAGAATAATTTTTAACTTTTCGTTGTATTTGGTAGAATTCACCTGTAAAGCCATCTGGTCCGGGGCTTTTGTTTGTGGGGAGTATGTTTGTTTTAATTTTTATTATTGATTCAATTTCTTTGCAGGTCATCAGGCTGTTCACATTTTCTATTTCTTCCTGTTTCAGTTTTGCTAGTTTATATGTTTCTAGGGATTTATCCACTTCTAGGTTGTCCAGTTTGTTGGCATATAGTTTTTCATAATACTCTTAGTTTTTTGTATTTCTGTGGTGTTGGTTGTTATTTTTCCTTTCTCATTTGTAATTTATTTTAGTCCTTTTACTTTTTTTTTTTCCCCCGATAAGCCTGGTTAGAAGTTTGTCAATTTTATTGATCTTTTCAAAGAACCAGCTCCTGGTTTCATTGATCTGTTCTTTTTTTTTTTTTAGTTTCTGTATCATTTATTTCTGATGTAATCTTTATTTCCTTCCTTGTAATCGTTTCTTTGGATTTTGTTTGTTCTTTTCCTAGCTTCCTTAGGTGTAAGGTTAGATGGTTTATTTGAGATTTTTCTTGCTTCTTGAGGTAGGCCTGTATTGCTCTAAACATTTCTCAGAACTACTTGTGCTGGTGAGAATGGACATCCCTGTCGTGTTTGATCTTAGGGGAAAGGCTCTCCGTTTTTTCCCCTTGAGAATGATACTTGCTGTGGGTTTTTCATAAATGGCTTTTAGGATATTGAGGAATGTTCCCTCTATCCCTACACTCTGAAGAGTTTGATCAGGAATGGATGCTGTATTTTGTGAAATGCTTTCTCTGCATCTATTGAGAGGATCATATGGTTCTTGTTTTTTCTCTTGTTGATTGATCTATCATGTTGATTGTTTTACGAATGTTGAACCACCCTTGCATCTCGGGGATAAATCCCACTTGGTCATGGTGAATAATCCTCTTAATGTGTTGTTGGATCCTATTAACCAGTATCTTGGTGAGAATTTTTGCATCTGTGTTCATCAGGGATATTGGTCTATAATTCTCCTTTTTGGTGGGGTCTTTGGTTTTGGAATCAAGGTAATGCTGGCCTCGTAAAACGAGTTTGGAAGTATTCCCTCCATTTCTATCCTTTGAAACAGCTTTAGCAGAATAGGTATTATTTCTTCTTTAAACCTTTGACAGAATTCCCCTAGGAAGCCATCTGGCCCTGGACTTTTGAATCTTGGGAGGTTTTCGATGACTGCTTCAATTTGCTGCTGGTTATTAGCCTGTTCAAGTTTTCTATTTCTTCCTGTTCCAGTTTTGATAATTTGTGGCTTTCCAGAAATGCATCCATTTCTTCTAGATTGCCTAATTTATTGGTGTATAGCTGCTCATGATACTTTAAAAAAATCATTTGTATTTCCTTGGTATTGGTTGTGATCTCTCCTCTCTCATTCGTGATTTTATTAATTTGAGTCTTTTTTCTTTTTAATAAGGCTGGGTAGGGGTTTATCTTTTTTGGGGGGTGGGGTTTAACTATCTTATTAATTTTTTCAAAGAATCAGCTCCTGGTTTTGTTGCTCTGTTCTACAGTTCTTCTGGTCTCTATTTCATTGAATTCTGCTTGAATCTTTATTATCTTTTTTCTTCTGCTTGGTGTAGGTTTTATTTGCTGTTCTTTCTCCAATTCCTTTAGGTGTGAAGTTAGCTTGTGTATTTGAGTTTTTTTCCAATTTTTTTTAGGAAGGCTTGTATTGCAATGTATTTCCCTCTTAGGACTGCTTTTGCTGTATCCCAAAGATTTTGAATGGTTGTATCTTCATTTTCATTAGTTTCCATGATCCTTTTAATTCTTCTCTAATTTCCTGGTTGACCCATTCCTCTTTTAGTAGGATGCTCCTTAACCTCCATGTGTTTGAGTTTCTTCCAGATTTCTTCCTGTGATTGAGTTCTAGTTGTAAAGCATTGTGATCTGAAAATATGCAGAGGTCAATCCCAATCTTTTGGTATCAGTTGAGACCTGATTTGTGACCCAGTATGTGGTTTATTCTGGAGAAAGTTCCATGTGCACTTGAGAAGAATGTGTATTCAGTTGTGTTTAGATGGAAAGTTCTGTATATATCTGTGCAATCTGTTTGGTCCAGTGTATCATTCAAGGCCCTTGTTTCTTTGGTAATGTTCTGCTTAGAAGATCGGTCATTGGCTGCGAGTGCTGTGTTGAAGTCTCCTACTATTAGTGTATTATTATCTATCTTTTGACTTTGGTTATTAATTGATTTATATACTTGGCAGCTCCCACATTAGGGGCATAAATATTCATGATTGTTAGGTCTTCTTGTTGGATAGACCCTTTAAGTATGATATAGTGTCCCTCTTCATCTCTTACTACAGTCTTTGGGATAAACTCTAATTTACCTGATATGAGGATTGCTACCCTAGCTTTCTTTTGAGGACCATTTGAATGGTAAATGGTTCTCCACCCTTTCATTTTCAGGCTGGAGGTGTCCTTAGGTCTAAAATGAGTCTCTTGTATATAGCAAATAGATGGGTCTTGCTTTTTTATCCTGTCTGAAACCCTGTGTCTTTTGATGGGATCATTTAGCCCATTCATGTTCAGAATAACTATCGAAAGATATGAATTTAGTGTCATCGTATTACCTCTTCAGTCCTGGTTTTTGTGGATTGTTTCTCTGGGCTCCCTGTTTCTTTTAGAGTCCCCTGTAATATTTCTTGCAGAGCTGGTTTGGTGGTCACATATTCTTTCAGTTTCTGCCCATCCTGGAAGCTCTTTATCTCTCCTTCTATTCTGAATGAGAGCCTTGCTGGATAAAGTATTCTTGGCTGCATGTTCTTCTCATTTAGGAGTCTGAATAGATCATGCCAGCCCTTTCTGGCCTGCCAGGTCTCTGTGGAGAGGTCTGATATTTCTCTCCATATAAATTAAGATTCTCTTGTCTCAAGCTGCTTCAAGAATTTTCTCTTTATCTTTGGAATTTACAAGTTTCACTATTAAATGTCAAAGTGTTGAATGGTTTATTGATTTTTTGGGGGAGGGGTTCTCTCTGTCTCTTGGATCTGAATGCCTGTTTCCCTCTCCAGATTTGAAAGTTCTCAGCTATGATTTGTTCAAATATAATTTGAGGTCCTCTCTCTCTCTGCCTCTTCTGGAACCCCAATTAGATGTATAGTCTTCCTTCTCAAGCTATCATTTATTTCTCTAAGCCTTTCCTCATGGGATCTTAACTGTTTTTCTCTTTTTTCCTCAACTTCCTTCTTTTCCATCAATTTGTCTTTTATGTCAGTCACTCTCTCCTCCACCTCATTAATCTTAGCAGTTAGAACATCCAGTTTGGATTGCATCTCATTTAATCTGTTTTTAATTTCAGCCTGAGTAGATCTCAATTTTCCAGTAAGGATGTATCTAGAGTCCTTTACGCTTTTTTTCCAGAGCCACAAGTAGCTTTATAATTGTACTTCTGAATTTAATTTTTTGACCTCCTATGTAAATCCTAATTTTGTAACTCTGGCAGAGTCTTATTTCCAATTCTTTCTTTTGTAGTGACTTCTTCCTTTTAGTTATTTTGTCCTGTGCAGAGTGGCTGTATGAGCAGGCTGAGTTAAAAATATCAACCACGATGTAAGTAAAATATATCCTTGGGTGATTCCGAAGAGGTCAGAGACCAGAAAATAGAGAAAAAGAACAGAAGAAAATAAAACAAAAGGACCACTAAAGTGAAAGACAATTTTTAAAACAAAGTATTAGAAATAAAAAGCCAAAGACTGAAAACAAAGACCAAGATAAAAGAAAAAAAAAGTAAAGAAAAGAGAAAAAAAGGCAGGGGATGATGTGGTGAGTAAGTGGTAGTGGAGAGAGAATGTGGTCTACCTGAGGGGTCATAGAGGGTGATCCTCTTGGTTCTGAGTGTAATAAGTTCTGTATGTTAGCAGATTTTCAGTCCTAAATTTATGTAAACCAGCTATACTTATAGAATGCCCCACCATTGACCACCAAAACATAAACAAGATAAAAGAGGGGGGCAGAATGAGAAGGAAAAGAGAATATAATCTCACAGAATGAACCAACATGGTGTTCCACTTGGTTCTGCGTGTATTTTGGTTGTGTGTTAGAAGGTACTAGATTCCACCATTGTAAAACAAAACGAGGTAGAAAAAACAAAAGACAAAAAACAAATACCCATATCTTCTATATCTCCCAAAATTAAACTGAATACATTGAAGGGAATCCAGAAGTGAAAAATATATCTAAAACATGTAATTTAAAAAATATGAAATGAAAAAGGAAAATACTTAAAAATGAAGATTGGTAAAATATTGTAGTTAAGGTAGGAAAAGAGAAAAAATACTGGAAATTTTTAGTCTGATTTAAAAACCAGTGTAATGGAAAGAGAAAAAAAGAAAATACAACAAAAAAAGGGACCCTCTAGTTCTATATACTATTTTCCCTCAGTCCTGGAGCTTTCCAGTGCTGCTTGTCCAGTAAACTTGCTCTTCTCTTCTTCCAGCAGTTCTTTTGGGGGAGGATCTGCTGTGCTGATTCTCAGGTGTGTGTACCTGGGCAGAGATGCTCCGCCCCCTGCCAGGTGCTGGGCTCAGGGAAATGTTTACCTGTGAGGCCTTTGTTCTCTGGTGGTCCAGCCCCTCTCAGGCACAAGGTGAAATGAGGAACAACAACAATGGCCACAGCCAGATCTCCAGCTCTAGAGTCGAGCTCCACAGCTAACGAGTAACTAACCACAGCTCCCAGTCCTCACTGGCCTAGATGCTCCAGGGGCTGGAACAGGTGTGCTGATCTGCACAGCTGGGGGGCACCCAGTGGCAGGAGAGTCCTCACTGTCCTGTGCCCTCCCCGCTTCCACCTGATATGGGGGGAATGGAGCATCACTGGCTTTGTCCACTTGGGGCCCCTGGTGTCCAGGGCCTGGTGCCGCTGGACCCACGCTCCCAGGGACCGCCTCTCCCGAAGGGAACAGAGTGGATTACAGCCACCTCCATCTGTTACCGGGCTCTATTTTAAAGGCTGCCCCAGAGCCGCCCGCCTAACCAACTGGCTTCTCCCCAATGCCCTGAGGCCTGTGGCACTCCAGCCTTTTACTGAGATAGGACCACGGTTTGCCGTGAGCTTTCCTCAGGGTGCCCCTTCTCTTACAGTGACTCTGGGAATCTTGAGGCTTCAATGCCCCTCCTGCCATTCTGCCCTATTTCCCTGCTGAGCTCTTTTCTGTCAGGAAGAACTCAGGTGCAGATTTTTAAAGTTCCTGCTTCTCCAGGGCTGGGCTCATGCCCCAGAGGCTTCGCAGATCTGCTTTAGCCCTGCTAGTCATGGTTCTCCTCCCCCACCTTTTTCTTTTTTACTTTTCTTGCCTTCCTACCTTGTTCGAAGTGAAAACTTTTCTCTCTGTAGCTGTTCCAGGTGCTCTCTCTCTAAATCTCAGGTCGAATTCCCAAGCGTTCAGGATACTTTGAAAGTTATCTAGGTACATCTGTGGGACCAATGAGTTGAGGACCCCTACTCTTCCCTCATCTTGCCCCTCTCCAATATGTTTGCATTTAAAAACCCTTATGAGGGACACCTGGGTGGCTCAGTGATTGAGTGTCTGCCTTTGGCTCAGGGTGTGATCCCAGTTTGGGGATGAGTCCCACATTGGGCTCCCTGCATGGAGCCTGCTTCTCCCCTCTGCCTGTTTCTGCCTCTTTCTCTCTGTGTGTCTCTTATGAATAAATGGGTGAAATCTTAAAAAAAAACAAAAAAAACCCCTTATGACTCTATGGTAAACTGTTGTCTTGTCCTTTTGAGTAAGCCCCTCTTGCCCACCCCGCCCTCCTTTACAGGTCTTCTTACTAATGACAGTCTTTATAAAGTACAGTTCTAATCATATTATTCCCTTAGGATAAAATTTTTTATTGGTTCTATCTGCATAGCTTTCTGAATCCAGAATAGACTTATTGTGTTGGCTTTTAAAACCTCCTACTAGGGATCCCTGGGTGGCGCAGCGGTTTAGCGCCTGCCTTTGGCCCAGGGCGCGATCCTGGAGACCCGGGATCGAGTCCCACGTCGGGCTCCCAGTGCATGGAGCCTGCTTCTCCCTCTGCCTGTGTCTCTGCCTCTCTCTCTCTCTCTCTCTCTCTCTGTGACTATCATTAAAAAAAAAAAACCTCCTACTAAATGGTCTCCTATAGAGTTGACTCTTCCAGGCTTGTTATGATGAGTGCTAACTTGCCTACATACTATATTATACTGTAGTATAAAGAGCTTAGAGTTAGAGTAGTTTAGGAAAGACAAATCCTCATCATCCAAATCCAAATTTTAGCATTTCTTTAGAATTTGGGAGGCTTTCAGAGTTCAACTGGGAACTATTTATTGAAAATGGATTAGTGTCTCTCATTTGGGAACCTGGGTAATGCAGTACGGTGAAATAAGCTATTCTCTACAATTTTATTGAACTTGATCTCAGTAGCAGCCACCTCTTGCTTTTAAAGAGAAGAAATTAGGTAGGAGATTGGAAAGTGGATGTTTGTTCAAGTCATTTTGGCACAAAAATAGTGTCTGGAGGTTGAAATGCATCACCATTTGATGTCATTTTGTTTGAATTCATTACGTGCATAATTGCATTTTGGGGGCCTTTCTGGGTATACTTTTCTATCCATTTTTAGACGTGAATTTTGTATGAAGTTTAGAGAACTATAAGCAACTTGGGCATCGTTGTCTTAAACATTGGGATATTAGCATATTGGGATTAGATAACTGTGGAACTGAGGAAACTGCCATTTTGGTTTCTTGAAGGCTCTCTTTTGTTTTGAATTTCCTATTATGGAAAGAAGTATTGTTTGGGATTTCTAAGAGATACAGTTTTAGGGATGAGCATATTATTATGACAACTGTTCATGGACTATAGGTGTTTGTTCTATTGATGGGACATGTATTCGAAGGACTGAGAGGCTTCTGAAAAGAAATAGAGGAAAAATAGGTACCAAGATTGAGAAAAAATTTAAATTTAAATAAGATCTTTTTCTTGAACCTTTGGAGTAGGGATTATTTTTTCCCCTATTTTTAGAAATCATAGTGTAATACACATAAAACTTAACCATATTAACGATTTTTAAGTGTACAGCTGAATGGTATTAAATATTTTCGTAATGTTGTACAACTATCACCATTATCTCCATAACTCTTTTATTTTTTATTTTTATTTTTTTTTTAATTTTTATTTATTTATGATAGTCACACATAGAGAGAGAGAAAGAGGCAGAGACACAGGCAGAGGGAGAAGCAGGCTCCATGCACCGGGAGCCTGACGTGGGATTCGATCCCGGGTCTCCAGGATCGCGCCCTGGGCCAAAGGCAGGCGCCAAACCGCTGTGCCACCCAGGGATCCATCCATAACTCTTTTAATCTTGTAAAACTAAAACTTTATTCCAATTAAATACTAACTCCCCATTTCTTCATCCCCTCAGCTCCTGACAACCACCATCCTAGTACTGACTCTATTTTAACTACCCTGAGTACCTCATGTGAATGGAATCATCATACAGTATTTGTCTTTTTGTTCCTGGCTTATTTCACTTAGCATAATGTGCTCCCTTTTTCAGGCTGAATTTACTCCTTTTTTTTTTTCTTTTTTTTTTTTTTTACTCCTTTTTTTAAGGCTGGATAATATGCCATTGTATGTGTATATCCCACTTTGCTTATCCAAGTATTTGTTTATGGACATTTGATTTGCTTCCACATTTTAGCTATTGTGAATAATGCTGCTATGAATTTGACTGTTACAAATACCCCTTCGAGACCCTGCTTTCACTTCTTTTGGGTATATACTCAGATGTGGAATTGCTGGGTTATATGTCACTGTATTTTTTATTTTGTGTGAAACCATCATGCTGTTTTCCACAGTGGCTGTACTGTTTTGCATTCCTACCAGCAGCTCACAAGGGTTTCAGTTTCTTCACATCCTCACCAACACTTGTTGTTTTTGCATATTTGATAGTCACTGTCCCAATGGATTGAAGATGGTGTATCTCCTTGTGGTTTTAGTTTGCTTTTCCCTAATTATTAGTCATGTTGAATACCTTTTAATATGCATAGTGGCCATGCCATTCATAAATCTTTGGAGGTAGCGTCTGTTTACCCCTCTTTACCCCTCTACTCGCCTTGACCCCCTCTTTTTTTCTTTTGTAAGAAAGGATTTATTAACAGGATTTACAAACAGGAGCATGTCTTGGGCACCTGCAGGTTTAGTAGGTCTCTGAAATCCTACCTCTTATAAAACCTGTTTTTGTAGCTCTTGAGGCTGGGAGTACAGTCATATCTCCAGAGCAGATCATGGATGTTATGCCCCAAGGGTATACTTGAGGATGTGGTTAAACAGAAAGAATGTGCGGGGCTCTGCTCAGGAAGGCTTCAGGTCACAGAGTGATAATCATGGCAGATTTGTCCCAAGATTGCATTAGCCTGGTTCATGTGCTCCGTCTCTCAAATCCAACTCTTACAATCTCAGGAGCCCACCTGTTTTGCAGTATTCTCTGAGCTATCAGAGGGGCTCTTTACAGTAGTTTTTTGCCAGCCGATGTTCAAGTTGAAATCATAAACCACAGTAGCAGTATAGAGAACAGAAAAAGAAATGTAAAAAAGGTAGCAAACTACTTACCTAACACGAATCTCATGTAAACCATCTGCATAAATCTGTGTTCATTGCAGAAAAAGATTTTCTTCCCCAGAATAAGACAGGAGCACAGGAGACAGAAGTGGGTCTTGGGTGACCGCAGAACAAGTAGATTTCCATTGTAGTGCCCATTTTTAAAATCAGGTTGTCTGTTTTATTTTTTTGAGTTTTAGGAGTTCTCCATATATTCTGGATGTTAATCCCGTGTCAGATACTTGATTTATAAATATATTCTCTCATTCTCTGGGTTGCCTTTTTACTCTGACTAATGTCTTTTGATGCCCCAAATTTTAAAAATTTCATGATGTCCATTTTGTATATTTTTTCTTTTGTTGTCTGTGGCTTTGATATCATATCTGAGAAATCATTACTAAATTCAGTGTCATGAAGCTTTTGCCCTGTGTTTTCTTTTAAGAGCTTTATGGTTTTATGTCCTACCTCTAGGTCTTTGATCCATTTTGAGTTAATTTTAGTGTGTGGATTTAGGTAAGGGTCCAACTTCATTCTTTTGCATGTGGATGTCCAGTTTTCCCAGTGTTATTTATTGAAAAGACTGTTCTTTCGCCACCGAATGATCTTGGCACCCTTGTCAAAAATCATTTGACCAAATATGTAACAATTTATTTTTGGGTTTTCTGTTCCATTGGTCTGTATGTCTGTGTTTATGTACCACACTGCTTTGATTCCTGTAGCTTTACAGTAAGTTTTGGGATCAGGAAGGATGAGCTTTTTTTGTTCTTTTTTAAGATTGTTTTGGGTATTTGGGTTCCTTTGAGATTTCATACGAACTTTTGGATGGTATTTTCTGTTTGTGTAAAACACATCGTTACGATTTTGATAAGGATTGCATTGGATTTGTACCTTGCTTTGGGTAGTATTGACATTTTAATTATATTAAGTCTTCTATGAATGTGGGATGTATTTTAATTTCTTGGTGTCTTCCTTAATTTCTTTATGCAGTGTTTTTGAAGTTTTTATTGTATGGAAATTTCACCCTCTTGGTTAGATTAACTCTTAAGTATTATATTCTTTTTGATGCTATTGTAAATGGAATTTCTTTTGGTAATTTCTTTTCATACTGTTTATTGTCAGTATATAAAAATGTAGCTGATTATTGTTTTGGACTTTATATCCTGCCCATTTACTGAATTTATTTATTAACCCTAAAAGGGTAGGTTTTGTTTTGTTTTGTTTTTTTGTTTTTGTTTTTTTTTTTTGGTTGAGTCTTTAGACTTTTCCATATATAAGATCATATTATCTTCACACAGATCATTTTATTTCTTCCTTCCAATTTGCATGCCTTTTGTTTCTTTTTCTTGCTTAATTGCTCTGGCTAAGAACTGCCTGTACTATATTAAACAGAAGTGGTAAAAGCAGACCTCCTTGCCTTGTTCTTGCTCTAAGAGGAAAACTTTCACTCTTTTACCATTTAGTATGATGTTGGCTGTGAATTTTTCACATATGTCTCTTATTGTATTGAGGTAATTTGCTTCCATTCCTAGTCTGTTGAGTGTTTTATCATGTTTTTATCATGTCAAATGCTTTTTTGCTTCAATTGAGATGATTGTTTTTTCTCTTTATTTGTTGATATGGTATATTATATTGATCAGGTTTTTTAAATTTTTTAAATTTTAAATTTTTTTTTTTTTTGCATTTTGAACCTTCTTTGGCTTCCAGAAATAAATCTCATTTGGTCATGATCTTTTAATATGCTGCTGAATTCTGTGTGCTAGTATTTTGTTGAGAATTTTTACATGAATTTTAATAAATGTTGCTAATCTGTAGTTTTATTTTCTTGTGTCTTTGTTTGGCTTTGGTATCAGGGTAATGCAGGCCTCATAGCATGAATGAGGAAGTATTTGTTTCTTTCATTATTTGGAAAAGTTTGAGAAGGATTGGTATTAGTTCTTTAAATGTTTGGTAGAATTTACCAGTGAGGCCATCAACTTCAGGGATTTTCTTTGTTGGGAGATTTTTATTACTGATTTAATCTCTTTACTAGTTACCAGTTTATTCATACATTCTATTCCTTTATGATTTAGTCTTGTTAGGTTTTATGTTTATAGGAAGTTGTTCACTTCATCTGAGTTATCCAACTGTTGGTAAACTACTGGACTGCTTTTAGTCGTTTGAATCTTCTTTTTTTCTTAGCCCATCCTGCTTGCAGTCAGCTTATCATTTTTGTTGATTGTTTCAAAGAACTGACGTTTTAGGTTTGTTTGTTTGTTTATTTATATTTTTAAAAAGATTTTATTTATTTACTCATGAGAGACAGAGAGAGAAAGGCCTCTGACACAGTCGGAGAAGCAGGCTCCATGCAGGGAGTCCGATGTGGGACTTGATCCCAGGACCCCAGGATCACACCTTGAGCCAAAGGCAGACACACCCAACCGCTGAGCCACCCAGGTGCCCCCAGTTTTAGTTTAGTAAACAATTAATGCTAACCGTTTTTTTTTTTTTTTTTAAATTCATGAGAGACAGAGTGTTAACCTGTTTTGCTTAGAGAAAATACTTTGTGTGATGTCCATCTTTTTAAACTTCTGAGACATGATTTTTGTGGTCTGATGTGGTGTCTCTTGAAAAATGCCTAGAATAGGAATTCTTAACCTAGGGTTCCTAGACCTGTGTTTGTGAATCATCTGAAGATATTGAAATTATTTTGTTCATTTATATTTTGAGGAGAGGATCCATGACTTTCATCAAATTCTTAAAGATGATTATGACCCGAAAAGGATGTATCACAGATTCTTGATTAACCTCTATTCTACTTACACCCTGGATGAGAAACATGAATGAGAAAGGATCATAGAGAGGTGATGATACAGACTTGGGAATTTAACTTCCTCTCAGAAAAGTTATAAAGGGCTATCCTACCCAAACATCTCAGGAAAGGCTTCGTCAGCTAGTCTCCTGTCAGGATGATGAGGCCCATTATAAATGCGACTGCTTTTTGGGATGCCGGGGTGGCAGAGTCAGTTAAGCATCTGACTCTTGGATTCAGCTCAGGTCATAATCTCAGGGTTGTGGGATCCAGCCCTGCATTGGGATCTGCACTCAGGGTGGAGTCTGCTTAAGATTCTTTCTCCCTCTCCCTCTGATGCCCCCACTCCCCATGCCCCCATAAATAAATCTTAAAAAAAAAAACAATCCTTCTGGTTTTGTCTTTTCTGTTGCTTTTACCAGGTCTCATTCTGTGGTGCCAGTAGTTTGGTCACAATTTTCTTTTCTTTTCTTTTTTTCTTTTTCTTTTTTTTCTTTTTCTTTTCTTTTCCCTTCTTCCCTTCCCTTCCCTTCCCTTCCCTTCCCTTCCCTTCCCTTCCCTTCCCTTCCCTTCCCTTCCCTTCCCTTCCCTTCCCTTCCCTTCCCTTCCCTTCCCTTCCCTTCCCTTCCCTTCCCTTCCCTTCCCTTCCCTTCCCTTCCCTTCCCTTCCCTTCCCTTCCCTTCCCTTCCCTTCCCTTCCCTTCCCTTCCCTTCCCTTCCCTTCCCTTCCCTTCCCTTCCCTTCCCTTCCCTTCCCTTCCCTTCCCTTCCCTTCCCTTCCCTTCCCTTCCCTTCCCTTCCCTTCCCTTCCCTTCCCTTCCCTTCCCTTCCCTTCCCTTCCCTTCCCTTCCCTTCCCTTCCCTTCCCTTCCCTTCCCTTCCCTTCTTTCTTCCAATATTTTATTTATTTATTCATGAGAGACACAGAGAGAAACAGAGACTCAGAGAGAAACAGAGACATACGCAAAGAGAGAAGCAGGCTTCTTGCAGGGAGCCCGATGTAGGATTTGATCCCAGGACTCCAGGATCACGCCCTGGGCTAAAGCCAGAGGCCCAACTGCCGAGCCACTCACGTGTCCCAAAATCAAAGTTTAAAAAAAAGTATTTAAAGATTTTCTTTTAGAAAGGAGTATCTATGTTATTCCTGCTATGGATATTATCTTAGGTTATTTATATTTTTCATCGAGGGATTCTGTTTTTTAAATTTTTTTTCAATTATTTTCCACTGTTTTTTTGAAATCGTAGAAATTTACCAAGATAATGAGTGCAGCACAGAACATAGATCTTCTTGGTGTCCAGATCACAAGATGTACAGCAAAGGTTATAATTCTGTTATTCCTCAGGATTATAAAAAAGAATTTGAGATTTGATTGCTGAGTCTGTTTATGTCTTTGAAATAAATTTTGCTCTTCCATGCATGGTGACTCAGTGGAGGTTAAAATTTTAGAAATACATCATGGTATTTTTCTCTTAGGATGTGAGATGCATATAACAAATAAATGGCATGAGGGAAAAAAGTGTTTTCTTCTTTTCAGGTTCAGGAATAGCATTTAGGAGTTTCCCATTAGTTATATTGGTAATATTTATGGCAGGAGAGGTAACTTTGGGCTGTAGGATTGTAGAAGAGTTTTTGCATGTGGTATTTGTACTGTCCTTTGCAGGGAAGGTAGTAGATCTCATGGGATAGCAGTTAGTTCAATGTTTCTGCAAAGCTAAAAAAAGTCACCAGACCTTATTCTACCTTTGTGTTTGTAAATAATGACTTTGGTATAGATGAGGGCTAAGGACCTACAGCCTGAATGTAAGCTTTTAGTTTGTCATGGGGAAAATATTCTGGCAAAGAAATGCCATAAACAGATGTTTAGGTAACCATGCAGGCATCAGTGGGGAATTTGAATATGTTATTTTGAGCTTTGTAACAAAATATTTTTTAGCATCTTTGTTTATTTATTCTTAGCTGCAGTAGGTCTCTGAGTTTTCTTAGTGGGAAGTACCATAAGACAAAAGTGTGTACTTGGGCCAATTTGCAAATGGGTTGAGATAAAAATTAGCCACTGTAGTAAAATATTTGTATCATTACCTAGGCAACTGCAAATTTTATTTATCCATTTTAACTTAAAGATTAAATTATAGGAGAATGATTTCCATTTGCAGATTTTCACTTCTAGGTTTTCATTCATTGAATATGTTTTGTATTTTTTTTTTTAAACCAAACTGCTTATAATGAAAATTAAGGGGAGGTATTTGAAAGAGAAGAATGATTGAAGGTTAAAGATGACTGTGAATGATAATATTAGTTTTGAAAGTGGTTTACTTCCCATTTTCCTTTCAGGTGATTTCCCTTTTGAACTATTTATTCCATTAGTAGCTTTTAAAAAATTAGTTCTTAAGTTCTTATAAGTTCTTAAAAATAATGCTTTTAAAATTTTGGTTCGTAAAGCTCTCTCTTAGAAGATTCCCTTTATCACCGACTTCGTGTGATGCATGTTTCCATCCCTTCATCACTACAGGGGTACACCACTGTGCTCATTTCTGTAGCTGAATTGGAGGGCTGTGTTGATGTCCTGGGCCCAAGGGCCTGTGCACTAGTATTGGGTGTCAGGAGGACAAAGACATGGCGCCAACCATCCTGCTCTATGCGCCAGTAACTAGAATTACAAACCAATCGAATCCGTTGCAGCCAATTGGTAAACTAATTGGTAATTTTAGCTGTATATCTATATGTAGTTATCTGAATGCTTATAACATTACTTTCAGAGGCACTTTTGTTCTGTTTCATCCTGTTTAACAAAATGGCCTTCATAGCTGTAGGGAGAAAGATGTGCATCAGTGACTAAGAGGCTGCTCCAGCTGCTTGTCTTGTTTGTATTCCCCTTGTTTATAAAACAAGACTCGGATTACAGCTGCATGGTACCACTCTGATCATTTCTGATAACATTGTGCTAAACATTCCTTAATATAGGTTAAGCCACCAAATGTTCTTTCACTGTGCCAACTAGTATCAGAAGTTATAGTTGCTTATATTCTTGCCTGTAGAGGGTTTTTCCTCTTTCTCTTTTTGTCTTTTTTTTTTTTTTTTTTTTTAAGCAAAAAGGGAAGGCAAAAAAAATTGAAATAAATTATTCTGGATTGTATCTTTCTGTGTGCCTAATGTAGGTGATTTAGGTTGAATTTAATTGAATTTGAATTATATTTGTAGAATTGAGTAATAAGCCAAGTACATTTAAAAATTTTTCCTCTTCCTGATTGTAGAAAACTTTTATTACCAGTGATTTGGCACTAAGGATTACCTTTGAAAGGAAATAAACAATATTTCTTTGTTCAGAAAAATATTTTAAGTTAGAATATAACTTTTGTGACTAAAGTGAAGTTGGTACTATATTTCATTTGTGTCTAATTTGGCATACATTTATTATTAGTTTTGGGTCTGATTTCCAAAGTATATCTATATTTTAAAAAATATTTATGAATTAATGTTTTTGAGATTTTGAGTTCCACTGATAGTAGATCAGTAAGACTTAATTATGGAAAAGTAATATATATTTATAATCCAAATGGTCATTTTTGTAGTTGGTTGGTATTTTTTGATGATCATTTTGGGAGTATGGAAAGTTGCTTTTTATAGTAAAATGAGACTGATATGTCTCTATAATAAGGTGAGAATAGTGTGAGACTAATAAAGTGAATACACTTTAAAGTTCTTTGTCTTATACATTTAAATGACAACTGTAGCCAATTAACCACTATCTACACACACATTTACACTTGGGATCAGTTCTTTCTGGGCAATGGAGTGGATCTCAGTGGTCTATGCTTTTACAATCTTTTCTTATATTAGTTTTCATTGCCGTTAATATGCAACACTAATTAGTGCCAAGAAAAAAATCTTTGCCAGATGTGTAGAATGTAGCGTCACAGTAATATAACATAGATTACCTAAAGAAGAAAATTAGATTTCCCTGCCAAGATCAGGAACAAACCACTGATGTCTATTTTGAGATTTGTTTATTTATTTTAGAGAAAGAGCAGTATCATGAGGTGGGGAGGGGTAGAGGCGCCCCTGTGACAAGGGTGCCAAGACCATTTAATGAAGAAAGAATAGTCTTTTCAACAGATGGTGCTGGGATCAACTTGATAGTCACAAGAATGAATTTGGATCCCTTCCTCACACCACATACAAAAAAATAACAAAATAATGGTTAAAGACCTAAATGTAAATGCTAAAACTATTAAATTCTTTAAAGGAAACATAGGTGGGATCCCTGGGTGGCGCAGCGGTTTGGCGCCTGCCTTTGGCCCAGGGCGCGGTCCTGGAGACCCGGGATCGAATCCCACGTCGGGCTCCCGGTGCATGGAGCCTGCTTCTCCCTCTGCCTGTGTCTCTGTCTCTGTCTCTGTCTCACTGTGTGCCTATCATAAATAAATAAAAGTTTAAAAAAAAAAAAAAAAAAAAAGGGGATCCCTGGGTGGCACAGCGGTTTGGCGCCTGCCTTTGGCCCAGGGCACGATCCTGGAGACCCGGGATCGAATCCCACATCGGGCTCCCGGTGCATGGAGCCTGCTTCTCCCTCTGCCTGTGTCTCTGCCTCTCTCTCTCTCACTGTGTGCCTATCATAAATAAAAATAAAAAAAAAAAAAAAAAAAAAAGGAAACATAGGTGTAAGTCTTTGTGACCTTGGGCTTGACGATAGTTTTTTAGATATGATACTCAAAACTTAAATAATCAAAGAAAAAATAGAAAATTGAGCTTCATTAATATTAAAAGCTTATGTGTGTTTATAAGGCACTATCAAGTGACAAGAAACCCCACAGAATGAGAGAAAATATTTTCAAGCCATGTATCTTTTTTTTTTTTAAGATTTTATTTATTTATTCATGAGAGATACAGAGAGAGAGGTGGAGGCACAGGCAGAGAGAAGCAGTCTCCTCGCAGAGAGCCTGACATAGGACTTGATCCTGGGACCAGGATCACACCCTGAGCCAAAGGCAGATGCTCAGCCGCTGGCTGAGCCACCCATGCATCCCTTGAGCCATGTATCTTATAACAGTCTAATATCCAGAATATATAAAGAACTCTTGCAGCTCAAAAATATAAAGAACAAATAACCTAGGATAAATATGAGCTTGGGTGGCTCAGTTGGTTACGTGTCTGACTCTTGATTTCAGCTCAGGTTATGATCTCAGGGTTGTGAGTTCAGGCCCTGCATCAGGCTCTGCTCTGGTCTGGGAGCCTACTTAAAAAGAGTGTCTCTCACCTTATCCCATCACTCTCTCTTAGAAAAATGGGGGGGGGGGGGCAAATGATTTGAATACATCTTTCTTCAGAGAAGGTATGCTATGTCCAATACGTACATGAAAATATGCTCATCAATTCTTGTCATCAGGGAAATGCAGATAAAACAGTAATACCACTTTCACACTCATTAGGATGACTAGACTCAACAAATTAGAAAATAGCAAGTGTTCCTGAGGATGTGAATAATTTAAGCCTTCATATAGACATATCTTGGACATCCTTCAGTTCCAAACCACCGCAATAAAGCAAATATCACAATAAAGTGAGTCAAATGAATTTTTTGGTTTCCCAGTTCATATAAAAGTTATATTTATACTATACTGTAGTCTAAGTGCAGGAGCATCATGTTTAAGTAAACAATGTGTTTGCCTTAAATAAAAATACTTTATTGCTAAGAATTGCTAACAATCATCTGAGGTTTCTTTTTTTTTTTTTTTTAGATTTGTTTATTTATGATAGACATAGAGAGAGAGAGAGAGAGAGAGAGAGGTAGAGACACAGGCAGAAGGAGAAGCAGGCTCCATGCCGGGAGCCCGACACGGGGCTCAATCCTGGGACTCCAGGATCGCGCCAATCCTGGGACTCCAGGATCGCGCCCTGGGCCAAAGGCAAACCGCTGAGCCACCCGGGGATCCCCCATCTGAGGTTTCAATGAAATATTAGAAGAATTACCAAAATGTAGCACAGAGACATGAAGTGAGCAAACACTGTTAAGATGATACAGATAGACTTGTTCAATGCAGGATTGCCACAAACCTTCAATTTGTAAAAAACGTGGCATCTCCTAACTGCAATAAAACAAAGCACAATCAAATGAGATGTGCCTATATATTGCTAGTCAGAATGTAAAATGGTGTAACTTTTGTTGAAAAAGTTTTGGTAGTTTACGTTAAATTTAGAGTTACTATATGACTTAGTAAATCCACAACTTAGTAAATCCCAAGAGAATTAGAAACATATGTTCATAGAGAAACTTGTACATGAGTGTTCATAGCAGCGTTATTCATAATGGGGGGAAAAGTGGAAAACAGGCCAAATATCCATCAACTGATAAATGAATAAAAACTGTGTTTACTTATGAAGTTATTTAGTCATAAAAACTAGTGAAGTATAGATATATACTATTAGGTGAATGAACTTTGAAAACATTAAGTAAAAAATTCCAGCCACAAGAGGCCGTATTCTATATGATTCTGTTTATTTCAAATGTCCAGAACTGGCTAATCCGTAGAGACAAAGTAGATTAGTGGTTTCCAAGGGTTGGAGAGAGAGGAAGGTGGGGAGTGACTATTAATGGGCCTGGGTCTCTTTTTGGGATAATGCCAACGTTCTGGAATTAGAAAGTTACACAATGCTGAGTATGTACTAAAAGTGACCAACCAGATTGTACAATTTTAAATGATAAGTTTTATGGTGTGTGAATATCTTAACAAAAGAAACTGAAAAAGAATGCCAGTATTATGCAAACTTTTGCAGAACATAGAAAAAGAGAGAACTTTTTTCAGGATAACCTTGATAACCAAAGCTTTTATGAGAAAAGAAAATATAGACCACTCAGGAGTACAGATATCCAAATACTGATATATTAAATCTGGTGATTCAGATATCAGGCAATACATTACAGTAAGTTAAGTTCATTCTAGTACTGCAATGTTTATATGATAAAGATGAAAAAATCATATGATTGTCCTAATAGATGTAGGAAAAATATTTCATGAAATTTAGGACCTATTCATGATAAAACTAGCAAACTGAGAATAAAAGGGAACATTGTTACTGATATAAACTTCCAGGGCTCCGGAATCTCTGGGTGGCTCAGTGGTTTAGCGCCTGCCTTTGGCCCAGGGCGTGATCCTGGAGTCCCGGGATTGAGTCCCACATCAGGCTCCTTGCATGGAGCCTGCTTCTCCCTCTGCCTCTCTCTCTGCCTCTCTCTCTCTGTGTCTTTCATGAATAAATAAATAAAATCTTTAAAAAACGCCCCCCCCAAAAAAAACCCCGAAACCTTCTAGGGTTTTTTGGGTGGCTCAGTTGGTTAGGTGTCTGCCTTCTGCTTGGGTCATGATCAGGCTCCCAGCTTTGCTGGAGGAGAGGGTGGTCTCCTTTTCCCTCTCCCTCTGGCTCTCCTCCTACTGGGGCTCTCTCTTTGTCTCTCAAATGAATAAATAAAAAATCTTAAAAAAAAAAAAAAAGGAATCTTCCAAAAGACCTATGTAACATCATACTTAATGGTGAAATGTTGAGAACTTTTCTTCTGAAATTGGAAATGAGACAAAGTCTTTATTTGTATTCAACATTGTACTGATGATGCTAGCCAACACAGGAAACTATGAAAAATATATAAAGTATATAAGGCTTGGAAAGGAAGAAAGAAAAATGTCATTATTGACGGATGACATATTTACATTTTATATTTAGAAAATCTAGAAGAATCTAAAGAGAAATTATTAGATAATTGAATTAGTTAAAATTGCTGAATATAAGTTCAAAATATAAAATCAACAGTAACAGAAAATGAAAAATAAATTTTAAAGCAAGTATCATTTATTCTTAGGGCTAAAGCTAATAAAAAATGTGCAAAAAAAAGTACAAAACCTCTACGCAGGAAACTCATACATTTTGAAAGACGTTGAATAAAATACAAGTACATACAGGTTTATATACATTTCTTTCTAGGATAGAAAAGACAATATTTTTAAAATGTCAGTTTTCCTTTAGTTGATCTATAGAATCAATGCAATTGCAAATAAAATTCCAAGTTTTCCTCCTGGGAAATGACAAACTGATTCTAAATTTTTATGGAAATGTGAAGAGCTAGCATTAGCCTAAGCCACCCTGCAGTCAAAGATATGGTTGGAAGATTTACTCTACTGGGTAGTACATATAATGTATTATTGTTTTCAGAGGTAGATGTCAGTGACTCATCAGTCTTATGTAAAACCCAGTGCTCATTACATCACATGCCCTCCTTGATATCCATCACCTACCTACCTACCCCATCCCTTCACTCCCCTCCTTTGCAGTGGCCCTCAATTTGTTTCCTACGATTAAGAGTTGGGAGAGGCAATCTTAAGCAGGCTCCACACCCAGCGCCAAGCCTGATACGGGCTTGGCCTCACAACTCTGAGATCATGACCTGAGCTGAAATCAAGAGTTTGTCATTTAACTGACTGAGCCACCCAAGCGCCCCTTGAGTTTTATTTTAGAGCTACAGCAGTGTAAGTTAGTTTGATATTGGTACAAGAATAAACAGACCAATATAACAGAGGAGAAACTCCAGAAAAAGACCTATGCTCTAAAAGAGAATGTTGGGGAATATCTTCTTGACCTGTGGAGGAAAATAATTGCTTAAAAAGGACCCAAATAGTCTCAGTTTTAGATAAAAGAGTCAGAAGCTAGACTACCTTGAAATTAGGAATTTATGTTCATCAGAAGATTCTATTCCATTAGGAGAGTGAAAAGGCAAGTATATGTGTGCAACACATATAACCAAAAAAAAGGGCTCATATCCAAAAGATGTAAGGAACCCCTTCCTATCAAAAAGAAAAAGGCAAGAGTGTTTAATAGGCACTTGGGCTCAAGTCTTGAATTAGGTACTTCACAAAATGAGGATGGCTAATAAGCATATGAAAAAGGGCTGAAAAATCATAGTAGTTTTAGAAAAGTATATTAAAAACGAAGCCATTACAAAACCATCAACCAGAATGGCTCAGGTTAAAAATAAAACCCCAAATGGACAATACCAAGTGTAGTTTTGAGGGAGTGGAGCAAGGAGAACTCATATACACTGCTGGTGGGGAGGGCAACTATTTCAGAAAACAGTTTGGTATTATATATTAGAGTAGAACATATGCTCATCCTGTGACTCAGAATGCCATTCTTGGGCTTATTCTCAACAGAAATGCATACATACATGCAGAGGACATGTACATAAATAACAGCATATAATTTGAAAATCATCTCAATGTTCTTGAACTGTAGATTGAATAAATATGCTTTCAATAAAATACTCTTCAGTAGTGACCTTAGAGAATGACAGTAAATGAATTGCAGGTTCATTCTGCAATATGGGTGAAACCTAGTAAACAAAAGAACAAAAAGTCACAAAATAATAAATACCTTGATTTCATTTACATGAATTTCAAAGTCAGGTAATATTAATCTATCAGAAGTCAAAGCAGTGGTTGCCTTGGAGCAAGATTAGAGTAGTGATTAGGAGGCAGTGCCAGGTACCTTTTGGAAATTAGCATTTTTCTGGGTGGTTTGATGCATGGGTTTTTGCTTTGGAATAATTAATCTGTACATTTGTTTAATGCGTTTTACTTTTTATCAAACTTAATAATAAAAGGTTAAAAGAATGGTCATTTGAGGGGGATCTTGAGAAGGCTTATCAGTACCATCTCTTGACCTCTAAACTCTCAGCTTTACTAACTTCTTCCTGCACAGTGAGAGTAAAAATAAAACAAGATACATACAAAAAACTAATAGTTCAGTAGGTTTTGTTGCTTTCTCAATGAGGCGTATAATGTAAAAATTATTAATTCCCAAGTCCTTGAGTCTAAAGTTTGTTCTTAAAACTTTTCTCAGAATGGAATTTAATGATTGTTGTTTGTTTTAATTAGGAGGTGCTAATGATGCTGGATAACTATGTAAGAGATTTCAAAGCATTGATTGACTGGATTCAACTTCAGGAAAAGCTAGAGAAGACAGATGCTCAAAGCAGGTAATGAACTCTGGTCTTTATAGCAGCCAGCACTTTGAAAAGCAGCAATTGAAACTGACGATGAACTTGACCTAAGTTTAACTTGGAACTTGTACAGATCTGCAAGTTGGGATCTGTATTTCTCATTCAGTTCAGTTACAAATACTAGTGCAGGACACTTTTATCTAGCACAGAGATTTAATTGCTGAATAGGATATTATTTACTACTCTCATGACTTTGTAGTCTAAGGGTGGGATAAAATAGAACTTATCACACAAAAAAATATTGCAGGTGTTAGAGTAGGACAGGATCATCTTCTTTTGTATAGGATAGTTCAGGAAAGATTTCATGGAAGATGTAGAAGAGACGTTTAAAGATGTGATGGATTTAAACAAGTGGTTGGCCTTTTAGATGAAGATAGTAAGTTAAGACAGCTATTGAAGTACAGAGCATGTGTGAAGGGAAAATAAGTTAGGGAAAGGGATAGTGTTTTTTCTTAAGGTAATAGGCAATGAGAAAAATAGATGATTTTTGATTGGGGAGTAATGCGAGATCAAAGTTATTTTAGAAACATTTTTTTTTTGTTTCAAGTTTTTATTTAAATTTATTTAGTTAACATATAGTGTAGTGTTAATTTCAGGAGTAGACTTTATTATTTATTTTATTTTATTTAAAGATTTTATTTATTGGACAGAGACAGAGCACACAAGTATGGGGGAGTAGCAGGCAGAGGGAGCGGAGAAGCAGGCCCCCTGTGGAGCAGGGAGCCCTTTGCAGGGCTTGATCCCAGGACCCTGGGATCATGACCTGAGCGAAGGTAGATACTTAACCAACTCAGCCACCCAGGTGCCCCTTCAGGAGTAGAATTTAGTGATTCATCACTTACATAGAATACCCAGTGCTCATCACAAGTGCCCTCCTTAATACTTATCATTCATTTAACCCATCCCCCTACCTAGCTTCCCTCTAGCAACCCTCAGTTTGTTCTCTATAGTTTATAGAGTCTGTTTTATGGTTTGCCTCTTCCCCCGGCCCTACCCCCCCCCCCCCCCCGCCATGTTTATTTGTTTCAAGAATCCTTCGTTTGAAATCACTGCACAATATCTGAGCCTATGCACAAGCTCTAGGACTGTTGTGGAGAAGGAAACAGACACAGCCCCTGTCCTGATGAGGTATATAGTGCATTTATGGGAAAAATTGATGTTCAGTAATTATCAGTGTACAAAGTGTCATCAAAATACAGTCATCCTAAAATACTTTGGGAATATAAAAAGCATCATTAACCAACCAATTTGCTGAATCCAGGAAGGCTTCCCCAAGGAGGTCATATTTAAATGAGACAGAAATATCAAGTAGGAGTTGGCATGACAGAGAATAAAAGAGTAACCTCATGTAGGGGCAGTAGTATATGTGATAACCTGGAAGTAGAAGAGAGTACAGTATAGTCAAGGAATTTAGAGTTTAATGGGACTGGAATGGAGAGAACAAGGGGAAAAGTAGCATGAGGTAAGGCTAGAGAAGTCGGCTGGGACTAGAATATGTAGGGCTCTGTGGATATTGTAAAAACTTTAGACTTTATTTTGAGCCATAAAAGATTTTTAAGTAAGGAAGTTACATATCAAATTTATGATTTTAAAAGATCTTCCTGGCTGTAATGTGGGAAGATAAGGTGCAGCAATATAGTTTATAGATTATGGCTACTCAGACTGGAGTAGTAGCAACAAGGAGAGTTGAGAGATATTCCAGAGATAGGTGATCAACTAGACTTAGTGTTACTTCGGTTATGTGCAAAAGGCAGAGGAACAATTTATTATTCAGTTAAGCTTATAAGTGAAACCTGAGCCTTTGTGGACTAGGCCAAGTCACATGAAGCTATAATCATACTTTTGACTCAGAGAAAACAGGCCTATATTGCCTCTTTCCCTTGGATTTAATTGTAGTTAAATTTCTGTAAATGGAATCGTCCAGTACAGAACATGTTTTTTGTCCCTATCTGTATCAGCCCCATGGGGAACCAGGAGAGTGAAAGAATCTCAAGAGACAAATCTAGGAAGGCTTGGTACCCAGAAAACCGAATCCAGGAAAATCATACGTTGATCCTTTTAACATTTTTGTTTCTCATAATGAAAAAAAATGTTTTTAAATTCCAGTGTAATTAACACACAGTGTTATATCAGTTTCAGGTGTGCAATATAGTGATTCAGCAATTATATACATTACTCCATGCTCATCATAATAGTATACCTTATTCCCCTTCACCTATTTCACCTCTTCACTCCCCCCTCATAGCCATCTGTTTCCTTTGTTTTGTTTCGTCTCTTCTTATTTTATTTTATTTTATTTTATTTTATTTTATTTTATTTTATTTTATTTTATTTATTTTATTTTATTTTATTTTATTTTAATTTTATTATTTTATTTTATTTTATTTTATTTATTTTAATTTTATATTTTTTGTCTCTTCTTCTTTTAGTGTCAGAGGTAGGATTTAGTGATTCATTAGTTGCATATAATACCCGGTGCTCATTACTTTGGATGTCCTTGACCTTATATAGTTTATATCCTTAGAGAAATATTTTTTCTTTTTCTTTTCTTTTTTTTTTTTTTTTAAATTTCTTTTTTAATTTATTTATGATAGTCACAGAGAGAGAAAGGGAGAGAGGCAGAGACACAGGCAGAGGCAGAAGCAGGCTCCATGCACCGAGAGCCCGACGTGGGACTCGATCCCGGGTCTCCAGGATCGCGCCCTGGGCCAAAGTCAGGCGCCAAACCGCTGCGCCACCCAGGGATCCCTATTTTTTCTTTTTCTATTTAAATTTAACTTGATTGAGTTTGTTTCTTATATCCAAAAGGGTCTATAACTACCAATACAGAAAAAGCTAGATTTTTTTTTTTTTTTTTTTTGCTTGCTTATAAATTCCAATCAGGTAGTGATGGGTGTGTTGAGAATTGTATTAAGAAAGATTCTGAGGCCAAGTCCAAAGTTAAGTCTGTCCTAGTACCATGGTTCAGAAATATACCTGAGACATCTCTGTTTATCTTAACCAGTTATCAGCTTATTATCTACTCTTTGCTTCTTGAGACAGCTCCCTAGATCTAGAAGGCAACCTTAAATTCCCTGTAGGTGGCATTATTCATCTTACATTCCTCAACTCATGCATCAAAATTCATTTGAGGGGTGTCTGGGTGGCCTAGTCCATTAAGTGCCTTCAGCTCAGGTAATGATCCCAGGGGCCTGGAATTGAGCCTTGTGTTGGGCTCCCTGCTCTGCAAGGAGTCTGCTTCTCCGTTTGGCCCTACCCTGCTTGTGCTCCCTCCCTCTCTCCCTCAAATAAATAAATAAAATCTTTAAAAAATTTTTCATTTGAGGGCAGTCCCCATGGCTTAGCAGTTTAGCACCACCTTCAGCCCAGGGCATGATCCTGGAGACCCGAGATTGAGTCCCACGTCGGGCTTCCTGCATGGAGCCTGCTTCTCCCTCTGCCTGTGTCTCTGCCTCTCTCTCTCTCTCTCAAATAAATAAATAAAATCTTAAAAAAGAGTTTCATTTGAGATTCACATGTAAAAACTGCAATTGTACATAGAAAAGAAAATATAGATAAATACTTATATATTTTTATTATGGGTAAGTGCTTTACAAGACAAAGGCAGAAACCACAAAGGAAAAGCATTAATAGGCTTGATTTCATAGGAATAAAATATGCCTTTCTATATAAAAAAATTAAAATTTAAAGTTATGTCATCTATGCTAAGGATATGTAGCCATTATAGTAATAATAATAGTAGTAGTAAATGATTTCAAATCAATTAGAAAATGTTGCAAAAGATACCAACACACAAATCCCAAAGAAGAAATTTATTTTTTATTTTATACATTTTTAAAAATTTTATTTTTTATTTTATTTTTTTATTGGAGTTCAATTTGCCAACATGTAGTATAACACCCAGTGCTCATCCCGTCAAGTGCCCCCCTCAGTGCCCATCACCCAGTTACCCCAACCCCCCGCCCACCTCCCCTTCCACTACCCCTTGTTCGTTTCCCAGAGTTAGGAGTCTCTCGTCTTCTGTCATCCTCACTGATATTTTCACTCATTTTCTCTCCTTTCCCCTTTATTCCCTTTCACTATTTTTTATATTCCCCAAATGAATGAGACCATATAATATTTGTCCTTCTCTGATTGACTTACTTCACTCAGCATAATACCCTCCAGTTCCGTCCACGTTGAAGCAAATGGTGGGTATTTGTCGTTTCTAATGGCTGAGGAATATTCCATTGTATATACGTAGACCACAACTTCTTTATCCATTCATCTTTTGATGGACGTCGAGGCTCCTTCCACAGTTTGGCTATTGTGGACATTGTTGCTATAAACATCAAGGTGCAGGTGTCCTGGCGTTTTACTGCATCTGTACCTTTGGGGTAAATTTTAAAAGATTTATTTGTTTGAGAAAGAGGGTGTGTACAAGCAGGAGGAGGGGCAGAAGGAGAGGGAGAGAAGCAGGCACTACAGAAGGCATGGAGCCCGACTCGGAGTTCAGTCTCAGTACCCTGAGATTATGACTTGAGCTGAAATCAAGAGTTGGACACTGAACCCATGGAACCACTCAGGCACCCCCCCCCCCCAAAAGAAGACATTTAAATGGCTGGTAAAAAAAGTTCAGCCTCACTAGTAATGATAATAAAAATATATAATTTTAAAAACAAACATAATTTGCTAATCAATTAAAAGATACTGTTATCAAAATTTCTGTATGAAAAAGAACTCGTGACTTGAGATATTCTCTCCACCCTCCTCCCCCTCTGTGCCCCCCCCCCATTTGTGCTCTTCCCCTACTCCTAAATAAATAAATAAATAAATGTTTTTTAAAAAGAAGAAGCATTCCTAACAAGACTGAAATTCTAGCATAGGAGTCAGCAAACTTTTCCTGTAAAGTGCCAGGTAGTAATTATTTTAGACTTTGCAACCAGTGCCATATTTTTCACAAGCCATTAAAATTTTTAAAACAAGATCATCACTGTTGGCAAGTTTGAAGGTAAATGGGCACTTTTCATTTGGTAGAACTATAATTTGTCACAAGCTTTCTGAAAGGTGATTTGATAATTGTCAAAAGCTTTAGACTTTATTTGGATAATCTTTTATCTGACTGAATTTTCTAACAAGAAATGTCACTTTGTTTTTAGAGAGAGAGAGAGTTTGAGGAGGGGCAGAGAAGAGGGGGAGAGAGAATCTCAAGCAGGCTCCATGCTGAGCTGAGATCATGACCCAAGCCAAAATCAAGAGTTGAATGTTTAATTGAACCATGTGGGTGCCCCAACAAATACCACTTCTAAATGTGAGGAAAAAAATCACAGCCACTGATTGAATGGAGAGTAATAGGGAGGGAGATTCTGAGGGAGTTATGGAGGGTCACCTGAGGCCATTAGGCATAGAGAAAATGCTGCTTGAGAAAAACATTTTGAACATCCTGTCAAGGTTCTGGGGCCAATGAAGGAGAACTAGGCTTTCCCAGCAAAGAACAAGGAAATGTTTATACTCCCACTCTCATGTAGAGGAAAGGAGACTTCAGATTTTCCTGTGTGTTCTTCATTTAACTCTCACAACTGTTTTTCTTCTTGATCTCTCTTCTACACACTTGGTTTTCCAGGACGGCACAGGTTGAGTTGTAGAAGTAGCCTGAATTAGTACCGTTGTCTTTTTAATATGTTTTTAGGTGGAGGCTTTTAAAATATAAGCATGATATGTCATGTCTTTGTAAACTCGTGGCCTTTTTAGATAAGTAGGGTTATGTTGCTGTGCTGTGGATGAAAAATCCCAGACCATGCATCATCTATGTAGCTTCCTGGGTAATATGGTAACTTTCTGGTGAACAGTGCTCTAGGGAAAAATTGTGACCTGATTATGTTTTCACCCACTAGCAACCAAAAGAAAAGATTAGGTTTTTCTTTTTTTTCTCTGTTGATTTAATCTCATATGTCTTGAATTGACAGACCAACTTCTTTGGCTTGGGAGGTGAAGAAGATGTCTCCGGGACGTCATGTGATTCCAAGTCCATCGACAGATAGAATAAGTGTAACATCAAATGCTCGAAGAAGCTTAAATTTTGGGTGAGATGAATGCAAAAAAGCCTGCTAAGGCTTGCATTACAGTAAATTATTTTCTGTGGATAATAAAACTGATATACTAGTATAAAAAAAAAACTTGTATATGTTTGTGTATGAATTCAAAATTATTTGATTAAAAAGTTAAAAGAAATCCAGGACAGTAAAGTTTAACTTTTAGGAAATGTAATATCAACTATAATTAGGATCCAAAAATTAAAACCCATAAACATATTCATACTAAATGATTCGTAACATGAACTGACAATTTCTTTTACAACAAAAGATCTAAATATATATCATAAACTGTATTACTGTCATGAAAATTTTATCTTTATGCATTGTAATCCCATCAGTGCAGTTTTATAATTATTGTTTTAATGCAGTTATATTTTAAATCAGATAGAAAAAAGTTATAAACAAAAAATACATTTAGAAATTATTTTGTATTACCTATGTAGTTATTTTTATTAGTGGTCCTTATATCTTCATGTGGATTCAAGTTATTGTTTAGTGTCCTCTCGTTTTGGCCTGAAGGACTCCCTTTAGAATCTTGTTGGGCAGGTCTGCTACTGACAGTTTTTCTCGGTTTTTGTTTTTCTGAGAATATATTAATTTGTCCTTCAGTTTTGAAGGATAACTTTGTAGTAGATAGAATTCTTGGTTGAAAGTCTTTTTCTTTCCAACTTTGAATATGTCCTCTCACCTCCTTCTTTATGTTTTAAATTTTTAATTTTTTTTAAAGATTTATTTTTTGAGAGAGAGCGAGGGAGGGAGAGAACGGTGGGAAGGGCAGAGTGAGAATCCCAAGCAGACTCTGTGCTGAGCACAGAGTCGGACTTGGGGCTTGATCTCATGACTGAGATCATGACCTGAGCTGAAACCAAGAGTTGGATACTTGACTGACTGCACCATCCAGGCTTCCTTCTGACTTAATGGTTTCTCTCTCTCTCTCTTTTTTTTTTTTTTTTTGACTTAATGGTTTCTGATGAGAAAGCATTTGTCACTCTTGCTAGGGATCCATTTTGAAATGCCTCACTTATCTCTTGCTGCTTTCATGATTTTCTCTTTGTCTTTGGGTAGTTTGTGATGTATCTAGGTGTCGACTTCTGAGTATATTCTATTTTTGAAGTTCATTGGACTTTTTGGATGTATAGATGATTGTTTTTCATCAAATATGGGAAGTTTTTGTCCATTTCTGCAGATATCCTTTTTGCACCTTTCTCTTTCCTGGGAATCCCACTTTACCTATGTTGGTACTTGTGACAGTATTCCACAGGTCTTTGAGACTCTATTCATTATTATGCATTCTTTTTTCATCCTGTTTCTCAGATAATCTTAATTGTCCTCTTTTCAAGGTTGCCTATTCTTTATTTTGCTGGCTCAAATCTGCTGTTGAGTCTCTCTGGTGAATTTTTCATTGCAGTTACTATATTTTTCAACTCCAGAATATCTTTGTAGTACTTTTTTATTTACTTTCTCTTTATTGATACTATAGTTGGTGAAGCATTTTTTTTGCATACTTTAGTTTTTTAGACACAATTTTCTTTTGTTCTTCAGTATTCTTTGAAGATAATTATAGTACCTGATTTAAAGTCTATTAAGCCCAGTGTCTTGGTTTCCTTGAGGACAGTTTCAATTACTCTTTTTTTAGGTGTGTATGAATGGATCATACCATCCTCTTTATTTGTATGTCTTGTGAGTTTTTTTTATTGTAACTGGATATTTTATTTTATTTTTATTTATTTATTTTAAAAAAGATTTTATTTATTTATTCATGAGAGACAGAGAGAGAGAGGGAGAGAGAGGCAGAGACACAGGCAGAGGGAGAAGCCGGCTCCATGCAGGGAGCCTAACGTGGAACTTGATCCTGGGTCTCCAGGATTAGGCCCTGGGCTGAAGGCGGCTCTAAACTGCTGAGCCACCTGGGCTGCCTCCGTAATTGGATATTTTAAATAATGGTGGCAGCTTTGGAGATCAGATTGCTACCTCTTTAGGATTTGTTGTTGTGGCTGTTTGGTGGCAGTGATACTGGTACTGTTTGTTCAAGAACTCTCTTGAACTAGTTTTCTGAAGTCTGTTTTCTTTGTCATGTGTAGTTACTAAAGTTTCTGCTTGATTTGACAGAGGTGTCTTAAATATCTTGAATTAACAAATGTCCTAGGTCTTGTCTGGTTCTGTGTATGTGTTGTACCTACCTTCAGTGCTCTGGCATTCACTTCCTGCTTCCTCAGAGCCTCAGGCTTAATCACAAGTGAGATGTTAGGGCATTCTCAGAACTTTCCAGAGCATGCACAGAACTCTGTACATAAATGTGGCCTTCTTGATTTCCAGGCACATGTAGGAGCTTTTCAAAGCCTCCTGTGCCATTCCACTCTCCAGATTTTCTTTCAAGTTTTTGGTCAGCCCCTTGTGTGCCCTAAATGTTATTACCACCTCTGATAATGTTAAACAGTCATCACTGTTGTTTTCCTGAAAATGTCCCTGGGGAAATTTGTTTTTAAGACAAAGTTTTGTTTGGACTCTTAATTCTTTAGAGTAAGTGTTAACATTGGATGTGTAATAGGAGGGGTGGTAAGTAGTTTGGTCAATTCTCTTTCCTGTGTTAAAACCTAACCTTTCTTAACTGCTTTTTATCCCCTCCCTGACATGCCATAGTCATTTTCATCTCGTTACTGAACCCTGCAGCTACTTGTATTATTATTACATTTGCAGTGTATTACAACCTTTTTTAATGTTTCTTTTTTTGTACTTATACTCTGATCTTTAATGCAGTATCTTTGTCCTATCTTCTGCATCGCAAGCACCTAACATTGTACCTCGCACTTAGAGCTCAGTAAGCTTACTGAGTAGAGCCAAAATTTTGCTTTCAACAGAGATTATTGGATAGTATTGCGTTTGGTGAAGGTTGATGGACTTTGGAACCTTAAAATAATTGCACTTTAGTAGAATAGGAGAAAGATACATAAGCAAACAAAACCGAATATTTGTATATTTAAGCACCATTTTAAGGGATGTACTTATATAATGTATTCTATTGATCTGTGTTTTTAGAATGTTGTATATTACATGTTTTGTTTTAACATTGGAAGCCTTTAATGCATGCATGGTTAAAGTTCTTGTGTTGATCTTCATCTAATCATATTGTTAGATTAAATGGTATTTATCATCATTGTAAAACCTACATTTTTTTCAGTGTGCTGAAAAATTGTGGTTCATAGGCTACGTTTAATGTATCTACTCATTTTTCTCTTACTGGTTAAGTGTTTACTTAGAATATGTGGTCATCCTGCTTGTTTATTTCAAATTGTCTTTATCATTTTAACTCAGAATTTAAATATTAAGTAAACCAGTTAAATATAAGTTTACTGTTTTTGTGAAAACTTAGACAAATTCTTAGATAGAAAGAAAAGAAAGAAAGATAGATAAAGGTGACTTAAAATTTTGCTATCACGTGAGGAGTGGATGTGAAAGATTGAGGAAAATATTGTTAAAGTTGAGGAGTTTATATACTTGGAATGTTTAATAGGTGTCACTAAATTCTCACTTCATTTTAAAGAAATCAAAATTGGATGTTGCCAATGATGCATTATACTTGTGGTCGTGGTTCATGTAAGAAATGTACAAGAAGAAAAAAGCCTGTTTTGATAATGTCAATGTCAAAAATTGACAAATTAATGCACATTTATACTATTAAAAGATAGGAGTTTTAAATTAAAATGTTTAAGGCATATTTGTATATCTTTTACGGTTCCCCATTTAACTGAAGTTTTCTTTTAAACTGAGTGAGAGTTTTTATATTATCCCCGTTTCCATATATTATACTATTTTAGGTTAATGAAGTATTAGACCAACATAAATTTATGACTATATTTGATTTAAATTGCTATGGTAATATAGTACTCTGTATATGTGGATATACACACAGACAAGATATTTAAAGTAAATCTATATATTAATTATATATTTAAGATTTTAACTTTTTTTGAAAGTTAAGTTTGAATTTGTTAAGTATATTTAATCATATTGTAAATATCAGTGATTAAAAAGTGACTTTTATATAACCAAACTAGTGGGGAATAAAATGTCACACTGCTTTTTTATTTGGAAACATTCCAAGTTCTTTTTTTTTTTCATGCATATTCCATTTCTTTTATTGGCTGCATATTTCATAGTATATATTTTTTCACTTTTTCAAATTTTTTATTTTTTACAATGTAAATATTAAATTCTTAGTATATAAGTATTAACACACTGCTGCACAGGCAGTGGGCCAAATAAGAAATCAAACAGCAAATCAAAATATATCTCAAAAAAAGAAAGAAAACACAATATTCTAAAACCTATGGGATGTGACAAAAGCAGATGTTAGAGTGAAATTTAGGCTATCAATGCTTGTATTAGGAAATATAGTTGAGGGATCCCTGGGTGGTGCAGCGGTTTGGCGCCTGCCTTTGGCCCAGGGCGCGATCCTGGAGGCCCAGGGCGCGATCCTGGAGACCCAGGATCGAATCCCACGTCGGGCTCCCGGTGCATGGAGCCTGCTTCTCCCTCTGCCTGTGTCTCTGCCTCTCTCACTCTCTCTGTGTGACTATCATAAATAAATAAAAATTAAAAAAAAAAAAAAGAAAAATAGTTGAAATAAATAACATTACACCACAAGGAACTGGAAAAAGAAGAACCTTAGCTGAAATTTAGTAGAGGAAGGAAGTAACAGAAAAATCAGAAGTAAATAGAGACCAGAATAATATTAAGTATATACTTAAATTAAAAAAATTTTTAACTTTTATGTTTGATTTATTAATGTGGAACTTTCTTCATAGGAGTTCATCTGGCACAGTGACTGCTCCCCGTCTGGCTCATACAGGTGTCAGCTGGGCTGACAAGGTAAAGGCTCATCATACAGGCTCTCCTGCTGCTTCAGATGTAGCATCTGCTCAGTCGTGCCCACCAATGACAGTGCAGAAGACTTCTCGCAAAAATGGCAAGTGACTTTTTTTTTAATGGAGGGGGAAGGGCAGAAGGAGAAAGAGAGAGAGAGAGAGAGAGAGAGAGAGAATCTTAAGCAGGTTCCATGCCCAGCACGAGCCTGAAGTGGAGTTTGATCTCACAATTCTGAGATCATGACCTGAGCCTAAGTCAAGAGTCAGGCACAACTGACTATGCCACCCAGGTGCCCCCAAAATGGCAAGTGACTTTGAATCAATCTTTTTATGTAGTAGACAGGGGGAAGCATATAGAGTTTATATAATATTAATGTACCTTAAAATGACCTTAAAATAATAAGATAATCTTAGAAACTGTATAAAAGCTTAGGCAGATCATTCTAGTCTCAGGTTTGCCCGGTGTAAACTTTAAGAGAATCATTCTTTTGTCAGTTCATTTATAAGATCCTTTATGAGTCTTTTGACTTAAAGTAGAGAAAAACTGATCACTAATTCATTCTCTAGGCAATACAATGTCACCACTTAATGTCATTAATATTTGAATATTATTTTGGTACTACAATGATACTCTGTTTATCTTTGCTTACACATTTGTTTTCTATATCATCAAAATAATTAAAGGGCACAAATAAATTGGACTGTTATTCTGAGGGCCTGTTTATCACATAAGAATTTCCTTCATGGACTTTGACACCAGTGGTGTTTGTACTTTATTATATAAAACCTGGAGTATACAATGGAAAAGCAGAGATCATAGGAAGAAATTTTAAGAAGAGATTGGATAGTATCAGTCTTGATTTGGGAAAAGAAATCCTGATACAAGGGGGAGGATGGGTACCATGAAGGAACAACCAGAGACTATGATTCTTATTAATCAAAAATAGAAGTAATGACAACAAGAATATAGCAGATAACCAGATCTCTTATGGGAACATAGGCATTTTCTTTTCTCTCTTAACTCAAAAATGTCTGAACTTAGAATATAAAAAACCAAAACTGATTGTCTAATGTAAAACAAAATTTCCTTCATATAGTATTTTTATATAGAAATCCAGCGTAATTTTTTTATTTATAATTTTTTAATTTTTATTTATTTTATTTTTTATTTTAAACATTTACTAAGTTTAAGTTGTGCTAACTTCTGATATATAGAAATGTGTATCCATGTAACTATATTTATATGTATATAAACACACATAAACATAATTCATATCTATAGTAATATTTGGAGTTTACCTATGAAATTAATTTCATTTTGTGTCAAATATCGCATCTTTTACAATAAGCCTAATGTGTTCATGAGAATCTTCAGTCCATCTGAGGTGAGGAATATAATCCTGGGTAGGACAGGAATATAATCCTGGGTAGGACAGGAATATAGTAGAAGAACGATCAGAACTGCCTCTAGCCCATACAAGGTGCCTTGGTACAATTGATACAAGAAAAAGGAGTCACATTGTCTGGGTAGATACAGCCATACATCAATAAACTCGGCTTGGTGGGTGGAGCCCGGCAGGATCTTAGCTCTTATTTACTGTCTTAGCCAGGTGCCCTTGTATATGGGGTCACAGTCGTGGAGGAGGATGCTCATTGGTGGTGGGAACAGAAAGTGATTAGGCAACCCTTGTAACAGCTTTAATCCTTGCTCAAAAACACTGATTTAATTTGTCTGGCTGAGTTTGGTTAGATAGAGGGTCCATTCTTCTTCCAACTACTTCTGTTGATTTAGTTGAAGAGGGAGACCTTTTTTTTTTTTAGATTTTTAAAAAAGATTTTATTTATTTATGAGAGACAGAGAGAGAGAGAGAGAGAGAGAGAGAGGCAGAGACATAGGCAGAGGGAAAAGCAGGCTCCTCACAGGGAGCCCAACGCGGGACTCGATCCCGGGACTCCAGGATCACACCCTCGGCCTAAGGCAGGCGCTAAACCGCTGAGCCACTCAGGGATCCCAAATAAATAGGATCTTAAAAGAAAATAAAGGTGTATTTCAGCAGAATTGGAAAAGAAGTCCAAATTTATATGTATGTCACACATCTTTAAGATAATAAAGCAAAAACTGACATAATCAGAAGGAAAAATGAAAAAATCTATACTCATACTAGGAGATTTTAATATAACTGTCTCAAAATTGGTAGTATAAGCAAACAAAAATCAAGATGTAAGATATGTGAACAAAGTCATTAATGATCTTGACATAATGGATATGTGTAAAAATATGCTTATTCTTTTCCATTTTTTTTTCTTTTGATGCTTCAACCGGAAACCTTTTTTTTTTTTAACCTAGAAACCTTTTTACTAACATGTCTTCTAGTCCACTAATCTGTGTATCCTATCCACATTGTCTTAGCTATATTAATAATAACTAGTTTGAAAAGTCTGTATGTGAAAAGTAAAATAAACTACCTGTTGGTTTGTTTCTTTAAAAACATTTTTTGGGGAGTTTTTAGTTATTAAATGTTAAAAACATTTTTTGGGGAGTTTTTAGTTATTTGACCCTGTTTTTGTTTGTTTTTAGCATGCCTGCCTCATAATATTTAATTGAATGTTTAACTGGTGTATTTAAAATTATAGAGGCTCCTTTCAAAAATATTGTTTTTTTCTTCCAGCAAGGAGGTAGTGTTTAAGCAGGTCACCTTAATTCTTTAAGGGTTGGTTTGAGGTTTTATTAAAATTGATATGTTTCAGTTTTGTCCTTATTCCTTTTGCGTCTTAACTGAAAATCTGCGGTGTTTACCACGACTACTACATTTCTTAATTCCTCAGCACTCTACAGTTGCTATAATATCTGCTTAACTCATTAGCATCCCAGCTGCTGCTCTTTGCTGGGTATCTTGGAGTCTTGCCGTGTGTATGCAGGCTTAGTAGACTCCTAAGGGAAGGTTAAATACAGATTTTTTGGGCTTACTTTCCTGCAGTTCCTGCCTCTCCATGATTTTTGCCCTTGAAGTCTCAGTTGTTTTAGACTCATTGAGCTGCAATATCTGTCTCAGCCAGACAGGACTGCTGGTTTCTGCAAGGACTCACTTCACCGGCATTGTGAATTTGAAATGTCTTCAGGGAAAACTTCTGGGGTGAATGTAGATCTCATGTTATCCTTCCCTTTTCTCAGGAATTGTAGTTCCTCAAATCCCACCTATTTGGTTGCTTTCCAGTATCTTTAGACAATTCAGTTATATAGTTTGTATAGCTTTTATCGTTGTGTTTGGCATGAAGAGGTTAATTTTGATATAGGCTACTGTCATGGTAGTAACTGTTAAGTCCAGATATATATCCAAGTACCCATGGAACATTTACCAAATTGACACATGCTGAGCCATTAAACAAATTTCGGAAAATGTTAGATGATTAAATTCATTTTGTCTTCCTGAATACAGTGGAATTAAGTTAGAAATGAATTTTAAAAGATAGCCATATAATTCTCAAGGTTTTGGAATTTACAAATGTATTTCTGAATAATCCATTAGTCAGAGATAAAATCATAATGAAAATTACCAAATGGGAATTCAGTGAAAATTAACATTTAAAATCATGTGGGTTTAAGGTAATGCTGTGCTTTGAGGAAAATTTCTAGCTTCAATTGCATATATTAGAAAAGAAGAAAACCTGTCTCTGGAAATTAGAAAAGAACAAGTTAAACCCTAGAAATATAAGAAAGAAGGGGAATATGCAGGTGAGAACTGAGAAAGTCAACAGAGCCAAAAGATAATTATTTGAATAAGCTAATAAAATTAATAGACTTCTAATACCAATCATGAAAAAAAAAGAGACAAAGCATACTACCAGGTATGAAATAAGGGTATGGGTAGAGATCCCATGGACGTTAAGATAATAAGGGTAAGAGCATGGATAGAGATCCCATAGATACTAACATAATAAGAGTATATGAGGAACAATATAATAGACTTAATTTAGAAACAGGAGAAAGTGACAAATTTCTTGAAAAACACGAGGAAACCAAACTTTCATAGCAGGAATTAGAAAATCCTGGAGAAATTTAGTAAATATTTTTTAAAAATCTGCGTCTATAATTAAAATTTTTCCATAAAGAAATTTCCTGGTCAAGGTGGCTTCACTGTGAATTCTTTCACACTTCTAAGATAAAAACAACATTAATCAGATAGAAACTCTTACTGAGAATAAAAAGGTGGATTTTGTTTTATGATGCCAGCGTAACCTTAATATCAAAACCTTAGATGGATATTATAATAGAAACCATTTTTCTTGAACATTGATAAATAGTAAGCAGAATATTAGTGAATTAAATATAGTGATAAGTGATAAGTGATAAGTGATAGTGAATTAAATATAGTGATAAGTGATATAGTGATAAGTGATTTTAATTCTGGAGTGTAAAAACTATGATATGAAATACGATTTTGAGTTTAGTGTACCTACAAGATTATTCTAAGTATTTCGAAGCTCTCTGACAGGTTAATTGCATGATTTGCCATTCTCAACTAGTGTTCTTCATTATGGGAATGATTTTTCAATATAGTTTTTACTGAAGTTTCCTTAAAAGTGTAATTTGTTCATAGCTATTTTCTTAGTGTCTAAGAGATCTGTGTTAGTTTCTATTTTGATAAGCATTCCTCTTTGATTTGCTTCAGTTATTTCACTTTTTCTTTTTTTTACATGATAGTATTTGTGTTGGCCATCATTTTGGTTATGGACTATGTCCAAGTGTTAAGCAGTATTTCTTTCTATAAGAAAGCTTTGAAAGTGGTGGTGTTTTTCTTCCTTTAAAAAGTAAAGTTATTAATCATACTGCTCCTAAGGGTGAGCCAGTTAAATTAAGTGGAAACTAAAATTTTTTGTTAAACTTAATTTCATACATAATTTTTTTCTTTTGATATCTATGAGTTTTATAAGGTTCATTTTATATTTTTATATATATTATCCTCACTTCCCCAACAAAAGTGGCTCAATTTTATTGCAGGGAAGCTAGGGAGCAGCAGTGCAAGAGAGGGTCTCTGCAGGAACTCCCATTGCTGATCAGGACTGCCAGGCCCCAAGTCTGTCTGGAAGTCAGGAGAGGATAAGTGTCCTGTTCTCTTTGGTCCATCTTGGGTCCAGGGGTTCAGGTCCTTGTTACTAGGGGTGAAGTAGGAAATAGCCTTTCCTCTTTTCCCCAGGGTCTCCAGCAGAGTGTTTACACTATGCTCAGATTTGATGCAAAGCTTCTTGTTGGGCAGGTCAATGTCAAGCTCAATTCCTCCTAGCTTGTTGAGCACCTGACTGCATTAGTGCAGCCTTCACAGGTCTCCTCCTCAGAAAAGTTGTGCTTCAGCAGGATAATGGATGTGGTGGTAACCATGGCGACCCCTCTTATTTATATATATATATATATATATATATATATATATATATTTAAAAGACAAATGTCTATCCACTGATAAATGGATAAAGAAGATTGTGTGTGTGTGTGTGTGTGTGTGTGTGTGTATAACGGAATATTACATCAAAAAAATGAAATCTTGCCTTTTGCAACAATGTGGATGGAACTAGAGTGTATTATGCTAAGTGAAATAAGTCAGAGAAAGACAAGTCAGAGAAAGACAAGAAATCATATGATTTCACTCGTATGTGGAATTTAAGAAACAAAATGGATGGACTTAGGGAAAGGAAGGAAAAATAAAGTAAGATAATGAACACTGGGTGTTGTATGCAACTAAATTCTACCCCTGAAACTAATACTACAGGATATGTTAATTAATTTCAATTTAAATAAAATCTTGAAAGAAAAAAAAGACTAGTGGGTTTAACATGCTAAATTTTTTAAAGTTTAATATGGATGAAAATTGATTACAACTTGGATAGTGTATGATTTAAGGTATAATATTAATTTTGTTTGCCATAATGATATTTTTATATTTAAAAAAAATCCTTCTAAAGACACATACTGAGTATTTACAGAAATGATAATGATGTCTAGAATTTGTTTTAAAACCTTTCAGAAAAACAATGGGGAAGGGGGACTAGATGAAATAACAGCATCAGAATGTTGATAATAAGCGGATGATTGGAACATGGGGCTCATAAGACTATTTTTCCTATATTGCATGTTTGGGTATCTTTGTAATAAAAAGTTAAAAAAGTACAAAATAAATTTAAACATACTTTCCCCTTGGAGATTTCCAAGTCCAGACCTTTGAAATAAAAGATTACAGGTCTGTCTTATCTTTATTTTAAAATATAAAATACAATACTAACACAGTCATTATATTTTTAAAAATAGAATAGTGAGTTAACATTCTCAGGAGGATGTGCATTTTGTAAGGAATTTTTTTCCCCTTGAAATAAAATCCCTTCCCATTAGTGACTCATGTGGTGGTATGATCTTGATACCCAATCAGAAAAGTAGTTTGCACAGTGATGTAAGTTTTCAGTTTTTCAGGAATAAGTTTCAGAAATCAGCCTACTTTTTTCCTATTAATTTTTTTCATATTAATTTTTATACCATCTTTGTTAAGATTCAGCTCATATACAATTCATCCATTTAAAATATACAATTAAAAAATATACAATTCATCTATCTTTAGTATAGTCACACATATGTAGTACCATAGTCACAGTCAATTATCTTCATCACCTCAAAGAGATATCTCTTGGCAGTGATTTTTTGGATTTGACACCAAAGGCAAAGGTAACAGAAGCAAAAAGCAAGTGGTACTACATCAAATTAAGGAGCTCCACATAGCGAAGGAAACCAACAAAATGAAGAGGTAGCCTACAGAATGGGAGAAAATACTTGCAAATCATATGTGATTAGGGTTAATAATATCCAAAACATATAAAGAAGTCATGCAACTCTATAGCAAAAAAGAAGCAATATAATTTAAAAAATGGGCAGAGGATCTGAATAAATATTTTTCCAAAAATGATATCCAGCTAGTCTCAGATACCTAAAAAGGTACACAACATCATTAATCAAAATCTCAGTGAGATATCACCTTTCACATCTGTCAGAGTGGTTGTCATCAAATAGACAAGAGATTGAAAAAATGTTAGAATGTAGAGGAAACAGTACCTGGGTACATTGTTGGTGGGAATGTAAATTGTTACAACCACTATGGAAAACAGTATGGGGTTTCCTCAAAAAATTAAAACTGCCATATGATCCAGCAATTCCACCTCTGGGTATATATCCAAAAGAAACGAAAGCACTACCTTGTAAAGATCCTATACTCTTTGTTCATAGCAACATTATTTGCATTAGTCAAAATAAATAATTTTAGTGCCCATTGATCCATGATATAAAGAACATGTGGATAAAGAACATGTGGTGTGTATGTACTTGAAAGTTGCTAAGAGAGTAAGTCTTAGAAGTTCTTATCTCAAGAAAAAATAATTGTAACTAGGTGAGGTGCTGGATATTATTAACTAAACTTATTTTGGTAATCATTTCTCAGTACATACATATATCAAACAATATGTTGTACCTTAAACTAATACAATGTTATATGTCAGTTGTATCTCAGTAGAACTGGAAAGGAAAAAAAAAAGAAATCTCATACCCTTTAATAAACCCTTGTAACCCTGAATTCCCCGTATCCGTTTTAGTATGTAGAATTTTCACAGTACTTTATTTAGCCATTCTGATAGGTATATAGTGATCTCTCATTGTGGTTTTTAATTTACATTTCTCTAATGGCTAATGACGTTGATTATCTTTTATGTACTTATTTGTCACTTGTATATACCCTTCAGTGTAATGTTTCTTCATGTCTTTTGCCTATTTTCTGCTTGTATTATATGTAATATTACTGTTGAATTTTGGAAGTTATTTATATGTTCTAGACAGTCCTTTGTTGGACTGCTTTTTTAATCTTTTGTCTTCACAGAGTTTGTTGTAAGAAAAAATTTACAGTTTTGATGAGGTCCATGAGGCCTCCTGTTTGTGGATCCATGCTTTCGGTGTCAAGTGTCAGAACTCATTGTCTAGCCATATGTTTGAAAGTTTCTTTTTTATTTTTCCTAAAGGCTTTATAGTTTTACATCTTAAATTAGTGACACATTTTAAGTTAATTTTTTGGGTGAAGTGTGGGCTTTAAATGGACGTTTACGTTTTTGCCTATGGATGTCTTGTTGCTTCACCACCATTTGTTAGAAAAATCTCTTTTGAAATTTTGTTAAAAATCAATTGGGCATATTTGTGTGGGTGAATTTCTGGGTTTTATATTTTATTTCGTTGATCTGGGTGTCTGTTGTTTCATCCATACTGTACTGTTCTGATTACTCTCGTCTGTGGTAAGCCTTAACATTGAGTAGAGTGATTGCTTTTACTTTATTCTTTGTTTAAAAAGTTGTTTTTAGCCCTTTTAGTTTGTGTATGTATAAATTTTAGAATAAGCTTCTCTAGTATCTAAAAAAATTATTGCTGGTGTTTTGATAGGAATTACATAACAGCTGTTGATCATTTTAGAGAGAATTGACATTTTTACTAAGCTGAATTTTCTAATCAATATTCATTTTCTAATGAACATGCCTTTCCATTTATAGGTCTTTTTTTCATCAGCCTTTTGTAATTTTAGTATACACATACTGTACCTTTTTTTTGGACTTACTACTAAATATTTCATTTTCTTCATTTTAATTGTAAATTTTTGAAAAGATTTTTATTTATTTGAGAAAGAGAGAGCACAAGTGGAGGGTAGGGAAAGAGGAAGAGGGAAGAGGGGACTCCCTGCTGAGCAGGGAGGTAGACTTGTAGCTCCATCCCAGGACCCTGGGATTGTGACCCAAGCCAGAGGTGGACACTTAACTGACTGAGCTACCCAGGTGTCCAAGTGTAATTGTAAATTGTTTTTGATTTCAGTTTCCACATGTTCACTGTCAGTATACACAAATGCAGTGGATTTGTATTGAATTGTATTGAATTCTTTTACTGAATTTATGTAATTATTCTGGAATTTTTATATATATTGTTTGGGATTTTCTGTGTAGACATGTCATCTGAAAATAGGGATAGTTTTATTTCTTCCTTTCCTTTTTTATTTTTAAGATTTATTTATTCATTTGAAAGAGAGAGGAGAGAGAGAACATGAGCAGTAGGGGAGTAGCAGAGGAAGAGGGAGAAGCAGACTCCCACTGAGCAGAGGGAGCTTGATCTGGGACTCAATACCAGGACCTTGAGATCATGACCTGAGCTGAAGGCAGACGCTTAACTGACTGAGTCACTTGCGTGCACATAGCTATATTTTTTTTGTAGTTGCCTTTTTTTTTTTTTAAATCAAGTTGAATAAGTTCTATATTATTGTTTGTTTATTTTTTTTAATTTTTTTTTAATTTTTATTTATTTATGATAGTCACAGAGAGAGAGAGAGAGAGGCAGAGGCAGAGGGAGAAGCAGGCTCCATGCACCGGGAGCCCGACGTGGGATTCGATCCAGGGTCTCCAGGATCGCGCCCTGGGCCAAAGGCAGGCGCCAAACCGCTGCGCCACCCAGGGATCCCTTATTGTTTGTTTAATAAGTTTTTCTCACAAATGGGTATTGGATTTTATGAAATACTTTTTCTGTATCAGTTAATGGGATCATATGATTTTCCTTGTTTAGTCTGTTGACAGCAGTGGATTACATTGATTTTTTTGAAATTTGAGACAGGTTTGCATATACCTGAAATTAATTCCACTTGATTATGGCTTGTAATTCTTTTTATACATTACTAGATTTGATATGCCCATATTTTGTTGATGATTTTTTACATCTAAGTTCATGAGAAATATAGTTATTTTTATTTGTATGTATTGTCTTTATGTGTTTTTGTATTGAGGTAAAACTGGCCTAGAAGTCTCCAAATAGGGCAGCCCTGGTGGCTCAGCCGTTTAGTGCTGCCTTTGGCCCAGGGTGTGATCCTGGAGACCTGGGATCGAGTCCCACATCAGGCTCTGTGATGGAGCCTGCTTCTCCCTCTGCCTGTGTCTCTGCCTCTCTCTCTCTGTGTCTTACGAATACATAAATAAAATCTTTTTTTTTTTTTTAAAGAAGTCTTCAGGTATAATTGTAGATTCTTGTCTTTTTCCTTTCAGCCTTATTAGCTTTTTCTCTGTGTATCTTGAATTTCTGTTGTTTGATGTGTACGTATTTAGGGGTGTATATCTTCATTGTAGAATGCTTTTATCATCATATAATGTGTTTTTATTTCTTTAGTTAATTTCTTTACTCTGACATCTACTGTATCTGAAATTAATATAACTACTCCTGCTTTCCTTGTTAATATTTGCATGGTGCATCTTTTTCCATCCTTTCAGTTTGAATTTACCTATGACCTTGTATTTAAGTGATTTCTTATAGATTACATATAATTCAAGTGTATTTATTAATATACTGTGCTAATCTTTGTCATTTTGTATATTTAGACATGTTATAAAGTAATTATTGGTATTGTTAGGGTAGGGTATAGGTATGTCATTTTATTATTTTCCTGTTTTCTCTGCTTCTCTTTCCACTGTTTCCTATTTCTTGCTTTCTTATGGGTAAAAAACATTTTTTTATGATTCCATGTTGACTGATTTATAGTGTTTTGGAGTATATTGATTTGTATAGGTTTTTCTTTTATAGTTGTTGCCTTAGGTATTATATTGTAATACATGTAGGTATTACATGTATTACATTATACATATATAAGTTATCATTACTGGCTTTGGTGTTTACCACTGTGAGTGAAATGTAAAAACCTTCTCATTGGTTCCCTTTATTCTGTCTACTTTAAGTGTAATTGTCTTAATTATATTGTTTCCTACATCAAAATGGCATTTTAATTTTTTGTTTTATTTTCAAACATGATTCAATAAAATGAGAAGAGTAGTTTATTTACCTCCATTTTTACTCATTTCAGTATTCTTTTCTGTTTGATTTTTATTTTTTTTAACCTCTTACTCGTTTTTCTTTAGGAGGCTTCCTTTAGCCATTCTTCAATGGCAGGTTTGCTACTGATATATTCTTAGAGTTTTTGCTTCATCTGAGACTGCCTTTATGTACTCTTCATTCCTGAAGGATAGTTTCCCTGAATATAGAATTTGCAGTTGATAGTTCTTTCAGTCCCTGAAAAATGTGCCACTTCTACCTCACCAGCAGTTGTTTCAGATGAGAAATCTGCTGTCATTAGAATTTATGTTGCTCCATGGATATTTTTCCCTGCGCTGCTTTAAATAATTTTCCTTTGTTTTTCAGTGGTTTAATTATGATGTGTCTTAGCCTGGATTTGGAGGGATATATTTCCTAGTTTCTTGAATCTGTAGTTTTATGTCTTTCACTAAGTTTGGCTAGTTTTCGTTCATTCTTTCTTCAAATATCTTTTTAGTTCTACGTTCTCTCTCCTTCCCTTCTGGGACTCTGATGACACATGTTACCTCTTTTATCGGCCCAGAGGCCCGTGAGATTCTGGTCTTGGTCCCAGTGACATTTTCCCAGCAAAATCGGGGCACTGCCTTTTACTGTCTCCTTGGCTCATACTGGTGATATAAACTCATCTCTTCTTTGGGCTCCACTGAACTAGGGAGGGGCAAAATGAAGGGAGGACCAACTCACACCATCTTGTTGCTGTAGAGTAAGGTGGAATCTTACTTCCCTTCTTGACCCTTCTGGCATCACGGCAAGGGGAAGGGACATGCACATTCCAAGTAAATCTGCCTTCCAGCACTTTGTTTTATTGTATTGATGCTAGCTGAGTAGGCATTCATCTTTCTACAGGGATCTGTTGATACTTGTGGAGGGGGAGAATAGAATGTTGACTAGTCCTATTTCACACTATGCTTTGCTGAATGGAAGTGGAGGCTGTGCTCACCATTGGGCCCTGCTGACCCTAGGGGTAGAGAGGACCACTGCCTACCAGTCTTGACTAATACTGCTTCATTCATTCTTATTTCTGCTCAGTGGGAATGGAGGTTCATCTTCCCACTGGGCCACACTGACAGTAGGGGTGGGGAAAAGTGGAGTGATGAACAAATCTAGTTCTTGCTGTCTTATTTAGTCTTGTTAATACTGGTGGGAGGTGGAAGTTCTGCTCACCATTCAGCTTTGCTGACACTACTTTGGTGGGGGGATTGGAGCACTATCTGCTTCTGCTAGGTGAAAGTGGAACTTCAGCTCCCTGTTTACCCTATTGAAACTATAGACAGCAGGGTTTCTACTGATCTTTGGCTGGAATAGAGTGAATATAGTCAAAAAGATTTGCTGTTTTGTTAGGCTGCTCTTTTCCCTGTCCTGTGTCTTGGCAAAACAGGTTTTGCTCATGCTTATTTTGTTTATGCCTGTTGGCCATTCTGGGTTGGAGACTTGTATAGCGTCCTGTTTGGAGTACGATAAGAGAACTAGAGAACTCACTGCTGTGCAGCTTTTAAAGTCTCAGGGTCTCTTGGCAGTCCTCCTACTTCTTTCTGTCTCTTAAAATCTTCCTAAGCTTATTTTATGTATTTTTTCCAGGGGGTTCTGTTGTACAAAGGAGGACCTGGAGATGAAGGTGGTCTACTCCATCTTGGTCAGAACTGGAAGTCTTCATATTAATTTTGAAAGACTGCAATTAGCCTATAAAATTTAAAAATTATAGCTATATGCATCACTATAAACATATATACCTCACGTTGTGACATTTTCAAACATTTTAGTGGAAGATTCTTACTTATTTTAGGCAATTTTGCTGTGTGAACTTTGGACACAGATCTTCAGTTTCCTTGTATGTGTGGTGAAATAATTGGATTAGATCTGCTAGGTTTCCTTCGATTAAAGGTATGTGGTCTTAGGATCATTGAAATTGTTTTTGCTGCTGTTGTTGTTGTTAAATGTATGTTATTAGTACTAGAATAGATGAAAGGACTTGGATTTTGAAGATAGGCCTGTTTGGATTCTGAAAGTTAGGCAGTTTTTATGTAACCATTGGGACACCAGAGCCAATTTGCCTAGACTTGCATTGTGGTTTTACCATTTCTGGGTAATCTCTCTTTGTCTCATTTTTCTGAACGACAGGTGGGGTAAATGAAATGACAAATGATAGATTTTATCAATGATAAATTTGGGATGATAGTACTGGTATTACAGGGTTGTGAAAATTAAGTTATTCTATGTAAAACACTTGGAACAGTATTAGCATATGGTAAACACTGTATAAATGTTTATTTATAAACATATACTTTCTGCATCTGTGGCCTTATGTCAGTCTTAATCTGAATCTCAGTTTTGTCAGTTGTAAAATAGGGAAAATTTACCTACCCCACAGTATGGTTATATATTAGATGTCACACGTGCAAATACACAGACACTACACCTCGCATGATAATTAGTATCATGTTTGTATATTAGTTACATTCAATGGGAATTAGATTGGAAAATATTTTTATTTTGTATGTTTTTGAAAATATTTATCATCTAAAGGAATCTTGATTTATTTCCATCCCTCAATTGCATAGAACGGAAAGATGCTGAAGGATGGGAGACTGTTCAAAGAGGAAGGCCTGTTCGTTCACGATCAACAGCAGTGATGACAAAAGTTTCAGTAGCAACAGAAACATTAAAGTCAAAGGATGACAGCGATAAAGAAAATATACGTCTTTTACCTGATGAAAGCATACAGAAAGGTGAATTTGCTGGAGATGGATCTTCTAAAACTACAGAATCTCGGTCTAAAGACTCCTTACAATCTTTTGACCATCCTCTTGCTGAAAGGACCCAGGTAGTACCTTCTGAAAATCCTTTTACTGCCTTTTTATAAGGGATATGTCTATACTGGAATGTCTGTTTTCCTACTCCGTTTTAAACTTTTTATTATAAAATATTTCAGATCTCCAGAAAAGTTGCAAGAATGAACAATGAATCTTCCTTTTACCTTTACTTAGATTCACAGATTAATGTTTTGCCTCATTTTTTTCTTCTCTCTTCATATTGATACATCACAAACACATATTATATGCTAAACATTTGAGAGTAATATGCATACATCATAACCATTCACCTTTAAATATAGCACATATCTCCAAGGAATAAAGAAACTTTTTAAATTATGTTAATTGTAAAATTCAGGGAATTTGGCATCTATATAGTGTTTTCATCTAATTTATAATTCATATTCATGTCCCATTCTATTTCCATATAGAATATTTTCCCTGAGCCAGGATCCAATCTAGAATCACACATTGTATTTAGTTTTGTTTTTTTAACATCTTACACCTGGGAAAGGTTTTCAATTTATCTTTGTATTTCACTGTTAGTTTTTGAAGAATACATTGCTTTTTTTTTTTTTTTTTTTTTTTGTTGAATGTCTTTCAGTTAGTTCATTATCCAAGTTAGCTTATGCATTTTTGACAGAAATAAAGTGTTTGCCCTTGGTGAGCATTTATAGGCATATGATATTAATTTGCCCAAATTTCTTGATTACTTGTTTTAAGTGTTATTCTATTTCTTCATTTGGAGTGTTATTAAAAATGGTGATGAACATAAGGATCATTTTGGAATTGCTCTCCTTTTATGTCCTCCAATTCAAGTGTAGAGTAATTTACTAATATTTAATACAATTATTTAAAGCTGATACTCTCAGTATTTATGTTCTTAGTCCATTTTAATTTATTTTACCTATTTGATGAAGGAAGGAATTTTTCAGGTATTTGCTTATGTAAAGATTCATGTGCAATTAATATAATTTTATGCAGAACAAAATGTAAGACATTATTTGATAGGATACAGGGGCTAAGTAAAAAAGTTTTAAAATTGTTAAAATATTTCTCAGTTTATAATATCTTCTTTTTAAAGTTTTTTTTCTTTTTTACCTCTAGGATATTTGTTTATATTGAAAACTGTATTCAACTTCCATGTTTTTCTTAATGATGATAATGGGTCTTAATTGTACATTGCTCCTGATGTTCTGTAACCCCTGAATATATATGTGCCTATGTGCAATTGAAAACTTCTTATGATTGGTATCTTATGTTGCCTTTTAATTTCCCACATTATGGAGCAGAGTCCTAGACACAGGAAATAGTCAGTACTTTTGTAGGATATACCTTTAAGAAACTTCAATATAGGTAAACTTGATGAAGAAATCTCTCTTTTTTTAAAATTTGGTTTTCTTTTCTTTTTTTAAGAGATTTATTTATTTATTAGAGAGCAAGCAAATGAGGCTGTGTGAATGGCAGGGAGGGGCAGAGGGAGAAGGAGAGAATCTCAACCAGACTCCCCTGCTGAGCACAGAGCCCTACCTAGGGCTTGATCTCACAATCCTGAGGACATGACCTGAACTGAAATCAAGAGTCAGACACCTAAGCTTCTGAGCCACCCAGGTGCCCCAAGAAACCTTTAAATCACTTAACGTATAGTTCACCTTCATTCATCCTCATTTTTATGGCCTCTACTTGGGACTGCATTTAGGTAATAGCATTTTTAATTTTAGTCTGACTAGATTTTAGTTCTTTAACCTCTACAGTAAAGGATTCTTTAGCGTATTCTATGCTTTTTTCCAAGCCCAGGTAGTATCTTTATAATCATTGTTTTAAATTCTAGTTCAGACATCTTATTTATATATGTATTGATTAAATCCCTGGCAGTGAGTGCTGCCTCTTGCTCTTACTTTTGGGATGAATTTCTCAGTCTTGTCATTTTGTCTAGTAAAGGAGAGAAAGGAAAGAAAGGAAGGAAGGAAGGAGGGAAGGAAGGAAGGAAGGAAGGAAGGAAAAAAAAATAATAGCAACAAAGACAATAGAAAAAAAACCCCACGTAACACCTAGCATTTTTGCTAAAATACATTTTGGCTATAAAATTTTACAATATAATAATTATACTGGTTTTGTGTAATGAAGAAACTTACATGATTTGAGATTTTAGGAATAATCCATACATACAGCTTTTGAGTAATTAATGTATTGCTAAAATATTCCAATATAAAAAGTTAATTGCTGTTGGTATCCAAGCTTATTTTTAACATTTGTTCTCACTGTCATTCTAAAAATGGAATTAGCATATTTATATATTTTTTCAACATTACTTTATAGTTTCACTTTGATTTTGTTGTATAAATGATACTGATTTTTTTAATAAACAGAGTTGACTATATTGTAAACATCAGTAATGCTAATATAAATATTGCCAAGAAGATTATAAACTATGGTGACTAATGTATAGATAATGTCAATAGTAATGTAAACAATGTGATACAACTTAAATAATACATGAAAATCAACACTTTGAGACACTTTTAAGTTTTGACCAATAGTAGAATTTTTATAGTTTATAAGACTTGACAAAGTTTAATATTTATATAAATAGTTAATCAAACTGGGAGTTTTATAGCCACTGCCATGTTTACCTAAAGTTTATTTAAATAGTGATGTGAGTGGCCTTTAAATTCACAATTTTAGATTTTAATTCTACTTGGAGCTCATTACTCTGAATATAATTGGAAAACATAGCATTCTTTCTGTGTTCTGTTATAAAGTGAAAATAAAAACTTGTTTCTTTTTTTTTTTTTTTAAAACTTGTTTCTATTTACTATAATGGAATGTTAAAAAATGGATATGTCTTTGGCTTAAGATAGTATTTTATTTGACTTAGATAATTTTCCTATTTCTATTCATGTGTTAAATATTCCTAAAGGGTAATGAGGAGGATATGGAAATCTAGATAGGAATTATATAATGAATGAGACTTCATGCTCAGATACACTATACTTTTTCTCATATTTCTCTTTTAGATCTGAGAATTGGTTTTGTGTACCATGTGGTTTTATGTGAAAGATACTTTCAGGTTTGTTAATGTTATATTCAGCAAGTGTCATGTTTTGAATAAAGTGCCCTCAAAGTGGATATTTTGTTGAAAAATGCCTTCATTTGATATTAGACAGACAACTTTTGGAAAAACCATGTAAATACCTTTAGTTATTTAAATATAAGACAGTATTCTACTTGTGACTAGAATTTCTTTTGTGAGGTATGTAAAGTACTCATCAAGAATCAGCTTACTCAAAGAAAATGTAATTATAATATAGCTTAATTTCATAAGGCATTTCAGACAGTGCTCTATACATACATAGTATGTGTGCAAATAAAATTCATGGCTGCTTAATTTTTTTTTCTTTTTTTAAACTGGAAACATAACAAGAAAATCCAACTAAGTTGTCTCTCAGCAAGTTAACTACTGCTTTAGTTGATAGGTTCATGGTAGGCATAATCAGTTTTTCTACAATGGTGTAGTTTGTATTTTCTATTACCTCTGATTCATCCTGTAAATGTGTTTTCTTAGTTCACAGTGAGTACATTGGACGATGTCAAGAACTCTGGCAGTAGTACTTTACAAGACAGTTCTGTGGGAACTTCTGAAATACCTGGTGTTCACATTGATACAGAGTGTGTTTCAGTTACTCAACAAGCTGACACACCTCCTTCACAAGCAAATGACGTGCTTTCATCAGAGAAAGCGGGGATAGAAAGTGAAATGGACCCTTCAGATATTTCAAATGTGAGTGCTGCTAACTTGGTAAGAACAACTTATCAGAATTGTGAGTAAATATATTAAAAGGGCATAAACCCTAATAATAATAAATTGTGTTGTGTATTATTTTACATTTTATAAAGCATTTTATATGTTATTTCATTTTAACATTTTATTCTTATAACAAGCTTTTGATACAGTTAAGATTCTTCTTGTTTTGTAGAGGAAAAAAAATGAGACTATCCAAGTTAAATAACTATTGCTAAAATCATTCAGTTTGTGATTTGATCGAATGTTCTTTAGTCTGGCACTAAGAAACTAAACCAGTAATGATAAAGTCTTCTATGCAACATCTGGTACTCTGATGGATGGGACATGCTGCTTACTGGACTTTTGAAAATTCTCGTTATACTTTAGACAGCCTCTATCATTTGTGTGGAGTTGGTCGATGAAATTTATCTACCATTGCTATTGCAGAATCTTTAAGAATGTATTGATTTGGAATTATAGGTTTATGTTTTTGGATGACTGCTTATTTGTCCTCATGTCTTTCGGTTTCCCACTTGAGTATTAAGATACTAGATGTGACAGTATTCCAGAATGGGTCATTCTAGCTTAAATGTAACTTTTAAAAGAAATAGGCATATATAAAAAGTTGTTGAGAAAAATTACTCAAATTTTATTTTTTAAGTGACCACTGTTATACTATAGTTTCCTTCAAAACTTAATGCCTTATCATGCTGAAAGATGTTATGAACAGATGGTGTTAGACCAAATTACACATCTTATAGAGATAATAACATTACATGTAAATGAAGCTTGATAAGTGTTAAGGGAAAAAGAAGGGTAACAGTAACAAGAAAAACATTTAAATTTTAAAAATAAGGAGTTGTATTTTAACTTGACTCTTACTGTGACTGTTTTTAAATGTTGAATATAGTTATGGTCATATAAATACTAGGCGTAATGTATGGGATAGATATTGGTCATTTTTGTATTTTTAATTTTCATAGCTAGATATCACATTAAATTATTTTGTGAATTGATTCTGTGAGAATCAAATTTCGAAAGAGGACAAAGGTCCCATACTTAAATAAGCATTAAATAATTATTTAAAAGTTCTTACTTCATCTATTTTATTTTGATCACGTATGTAAATAGCTTGTGGTAGAATATTAAAAACTCTTGGTTACTTAAGGATCAGATTTACACACTTTATATACTATGCTTTAAATATGAATATTAGTACGTTTTTAGAGTACTTGAGGAACTTTCTTTAAAAAACTAGTTTTTGGATTTGCCTTGGCAGAGATTAAGTCTTTGGTTTGCTCTAGGTATGTACCTCTTTAGGTTCTGCAGTGATGAGACAACTGTCTTCTTTTCTTTCTTAGTACAGTATCATCATGTAGCTGGTTAAAGGTAAAAATTCTGCAATTCTCTTATTTAACAGAAATTTTGGTGAAAAATGGCTTAGAACCTTCCTATTTAACGTCAACTTTTGCCACTATTGTAAAAATGTGCTAATATAAAATGTAGCTACAGTGGATCTATGTTTTTAGATTTACTAAAATTTCAAATTTTAATGAAATTTGGAAATTAAAAAAATACTGTGTGTAGATATTTATTTGACTTTCACAGTGTGAAAAATAGCACAAGTTGGACATGAATAATTGAATCGTTTTAATCATTAATTAAAATCTTTTCAGGTCTTCAGAGACTAAATAGAAATGTACTCTGGGGAAGATACAATTGAAAAAGCCAATAGGTTTATGGGAGAACTTACTTTCTGCAAAGTTAAATATATTCAACTTTAATATTTGGATTTTTAAATTGTTCTTAAGTTGTAAGGTCTTTGTTGCACATTAACAATAGTCAGTGCCTACGCTCCTCTCCAGACCAATTCCATTCTAAGTTGGGGCTCAAGCATTTGCATATTTTAATTCCTCTCTTGAGATATACTTGATTTTCAGTGAACTTCACATATCTAAAATATACAAATTGTTAGAATTTTGATGTGTTTATATCTATAAAAATATCACTACAATCAAGAAAGTGAACATACTGATTGCCTCCAGAAGTTTTCAGATTTCCCTTGGCAATCCCTCCTTTCTGTTCTTCCCTGTATTTCCTTCCCAGGTCATCGCTGTCATTATATATTGATTGACATTTTCAGAATCTTATGTAAATGGAATAATATAATCTTTTGTTTGGCTTTTTTTCCTCAGCATGATTATTTTGAGGTTCATCCATGTAGTTGTGTGTCCCAATAGTTCATACTTTTTATGGTCTTTTGTCATAATTCAGTTAGACACATGTAGCAGAGTATGTTGATTCCTTCAGTTGTGGACACGTTTGAGTCATTTTCAGTTTCTCTGTTATGAGTAGTGGCACCATGAATGTTTGTCTTTGTTTTGAACATATGTTTTCATTCCTTCTACAAAAATACCTAGAGGTCAGTTTTGTTGATAATATTTTTCAGGTCTCCTAGATCCGTGCCAGTTTTCTATACATGTTCTATCAGTTGAGAAAGGGGTATTGAAAGCTCTGAATATATCTGTGAAACTGTTTCTTTTTATTTTTTTAAACAACTTTATTGAGATAAAATGTATATAACACACAGTTTACCCATTTTAATTTTACAATTCAGTATTTTTCAGTATATTTACAGAGTTGTACAACAATCATCACGATCAATTTTAGGCCACTTTCATTACTACGAAAGAAACCTAGTATCCATCAGCAGTCCCTCCCTTCATCCCACCCTTCCAACCCTAGATAGCCACAGATCTGCTTTCTGTCTCATAGATTTGTCTGTTCTGAACATTCCATGGAAATGGAATATAACATGTGGTGTTTTGTGACTGGCTTCTTTCCCTGGGCATGATGTTTTTAAGACTCAGTACTTCATTCCCTTTTGTGGCCAAATAATATTCCATTGTATGAATATGCCACATGTTATCCATTCTTCAGATGATGGACATTTGGACTGTCTCCATTTTCTGGCTGTTATAAATAATGCTGCTTTAAATATTTGTATATGTTTTTGTGTGGATATTTGGTTTCATTTCTCTGGGGTAAATATCAAAGAGTGGAATTGTTGGGTCATATGGTAACTTTATGTTTAAACTTTTTGAGGAATTATTAGACTATTTTCTAAAATGGCAGCACTGTTTTCCATTCCCATTAAATTTATTTACTTTTGTAGTTCAATCCATTTTTGCTTCATGTATTTTGAAGCCCTGTTATTAAGTCCATACATGTTTAGGTTTGTTTTGTCTTTTTGATGAAAGAACCCTTTTATCATTATGAAATGACCATTTTTAAAAAATCTCTCTTGATACTTTTGCTCTGAAATCTGTGCCTGATATTAATACTTTAGTTTTCTTTTGATTGGTGTTAGCATTGTAGCACTTTCATTTGTAATCTGTTTGTAATCTGAGATTTCAGTTAAGTTTCTTTTGGGCAGCATATGTTTGGGTCTTGCTTTTTATCCAGTTTGACAATCTCTATTAATTGAGGTATTTAGACTATTCTGGTCTAAACTATTGATTATTGATATAGTTCATATAAATATACCATCTTAGTATTTGTTTTCTCTCTGACTCATCTTTTCTTCACCCCCTTTTTCTTCTCCTTCTCCCTTCTTTTGGATTAATTATGTTTGATAATTCTAATTTATCTCCTTTGTTGGCTTATTAGTCACAATTCTTTGTTTCGTTATTTTAGTGTTTACTTTAGAGTTTCTAATACACATTTGTAGCTTATCATATGGATTTATTAATGATTTAGATGCATATTATTTGTATTTTTTCTAATGCATGTTTTTAAGTGATATATATGTTACATATGCTCAGAAAATAATATCACCATTTCAGAATAAAATCTTTCTGTGTTCCATTTATAGTATTTTTCTTCTGTTTTAAAGATATTTTCTCTACAACTGTTTTGAATTTTGGCACTCAAACTAAATTCATACTTTGATATTAATAATACCTGTTATTTGTATAACTTTACAGTTTCTCATACACAGTAGTCTGATAAATAAGGTAAGTCATAGATTATTGTACTATTTATGGAATACAAAATAGGCTTTTGGTTTTAAGAAGTTTTCAAGTCACACAGGTAGCAAGTGGTTGAACCTATAGTGAACCCCATGTTTTGTAATTCCAGATCAATGTTATTCTTTGTATACTGTTATATATCATTAACAAATGAAGAAAGAAATGATTACTTAACTTTCCAATCAACTGATGATTCTTTTGTGTGTTTGTTTTTAACTTTATAGTCAATGGCAGAAGTTCTTGCTAAAAAAGAAGAGCTAGCAGATCGTCTAGAAAAGGCTAACGAAGAAGCCATTGCCAGTGCCATTGCTGAAGAGGAGCAGTTAACCAGAGAAATTGAAGCAGAGGAAAACAATGATATTAATATTGAAACTGACAATGACAGTGATTTTTCTGTGAGCTTTAATTTTTTAATTTTTTAAATTTAATATTTTATTTTATTTTTTGTAATTCCACTGTAGTTAACATTCAGTATTATATTAGTGTTAGGTGTACAATATAGTGATTCAACAATTCTTTTTTTTAATAATAAATTTATTTTTTATTGGTATTCAATTTGATTCAACAATTCTCTACATTACTCAGTGCTCATCATGGTAAGTGTACTCTTAATCCCCTTCACCTATTTCATACCTCCTTGCTGACCTCTGATATACTTTAAAGATTTTACTTATTTATTCATAAGAGACACACACAGAGAGAGAGAGAGGCAGAGACACAGGCAGAGGGAGAAGCAGGCTTCATGCAGGGAGCCCGATTTGGGACTTGATCCTCGGACTCCAGGATCATGCCCCTGGGCCAAAGGCAGATGCTCAACCGCTGAGCCACCCAGGGATCCCCTGATAATACTTTATTTTAAATGAGTACCCTCAGTTAAAGGTATTTTTCTTCCCAACAAGAACATTTTTTACTTGAAGCATACTTCAGAACATGTGATCTAAAAGATAGATATAAAATAATCTCTCCAAGAAAAATAGAACACCACGTTTTCTCTAAGTACACACAGAAGACGAATCCCCTGGCTAAGTCACATAAAAAGAGATATAACATATACTACAAATTTAAGAAGACTGAGATCGTACCAAGTATATTTTCTACCCACAATGGTACAAAACTAAAGATCAACAATAAAACAAAGTTGGAAAATCTATCATGTAAATATTAAATATCTAATGGGTAAATATTAAACAACACACTACTGAACAAGCAGTGTGCCAAATAGGAAATCAAATGGCAAATCAAAATCTGTCTCAAAACAAAAAAAAAGAAAACACAATGTTCCAAAACTTGTGCAGCAAAAGCAGATGTTAGAATGAAATTTATGCTATAAACACTTGTATTAAGAAAAATAGGGCACCTGGGTGGTTCAGTCGGTTAAGCACCTGCCTTCAGCTCAGGTCATGATCCCCTGGGTCCTGGGATTGAGTCCCATATCAGGCTCCCTGCTCTATGGGGAGTCTGCTTCTCTCTCTCCGTCTGCCTGCCACTCCCCCTGCTTGTGCTCTCTTTCTCTCTCTCTCTCAAATAAATAAACGATCTTTTAAAAAATACTTAAAATAAACAATTTAATGTTATACCACAAGGAACTAGAAAAAGAAACTTAGCTGAAATTTAGTAGAGGAGAGAGACAGCAAAGAAAAATCAAATAAAGAAAATAGAGACCAGAATGAACAATAACATAACATTGAAAGTCATGACTAGTATCCGCCCCCCAAAAAAAGAAACAAAATTGGCAATGCTTTAACTATTTTAACTAAGAAAAAAAAAAAAGAAGATTCAAAAGTCAAAATGAGAAATAGAAAACAATACAATTGATAATAGATTACTGTTAACAGTTATATACTAACAAATGAGATAACTTAGAAAAAAAACACAACAAACAGAGAATTCCTAAAAACACACAAGTTACCAAGATTGAATCATGAATCTTGAATCTGGGAAATAGGAAGTCTTCTTAAACCAGTAACAAGAATGAAAGTTGGAATTGGGAATCAGAAACTCTGAGCACAGAAAAGCCGAACATCACATGTTTTCATTGGTGAATTCTACCAAATATTTTTTTAAGATATTAATGAAAGTCTTTTTCAAAATCTTACAAATAATGGAATAGAGGGAACATGTTCAGAATCATTTCATGAGGTCAGTACTACCCTGATAGCAAAGCAGGATAAAAACAATACAAGAAAAAAAGTCTCTTTTGTCTGATATAAATATAAATGTTTTTCTACCCCCTCACTTGCAATCTGCAAGAGTCTTTAGGTCTCAAATGAGTCTCATGTAGGCAACATATAGATGGTTCTTATTTTTTTAATCCATTCTGACAACCTGAAGTGTTTGGTCCACTTACATTCAAAGTAATTATTGATAGGTACATACTTACTGCCATTTCATTACTTGTTGTTTCTTGAGATTTTCTCTAATCCTTTCTTATCTGTGTCACTTTTGGTCTCCTTTGCACTGAGAGAGTCCCCTTTAATAATTCTTGTAGGGTTGGTTTAGTGGTCATGAGCTCAAAAGCTATTTTTGTTTGTCCGAGAAACTCTTTATCTCTTCTTCTATTCTGAATAGTATATAGCCTTGTTGGATAGAGCATTCTTGGCTGTAGAGTTTTTTTTCATTTAGCATGTTTAGCATAATGCATGCCACTGTCTTCTGGCTTGACCGGTTTCTGTTGAGAAATCTCCAGCTAGTCTTACCGGTTTTCCCTTGTAAGTAAAGGACTTCCTTTGCCTTGCTGCTTTAAAAATTTTTTCTTATATCACTTATATAATATAGTGATAACTGTATTTTGCAAATTTAATTACAATATGTCTTGCTGTCCTGCTTTTGTTGATTTTGATGGGAGTTCTCTGTGCCTCCTGTTTCTTTCCTCAGATTAGGGAAATTTTCTGCTGTTATGTCTTGAAATAAATTTTCTGCCCCCCTTTCCCTCTCTTCTCTTCTGGGACTCCTATAACACAAATGTTTTTACATTTGATGGAGTCACTGAATTCTCTAAATCATTTGTGTTGCCTAATTATTCTTTCTCTATTGTTCAGCTTCGTTATTGTCCATTATTTTATCTTCAGGGTTACTAATTCATTCCTTTACATCTTCCAGCCTGCTGTTAATTGCATCAGGTCTATTTCCAATCTCAGTTATTTCATTCTTGGTCTCTGATTGGTTCTTTTGTCTCTGTTGTAAGGGTCTCACCAATGTCTTCTTTTCTTAAGCCCAGTGGGTATCCTTATGATTGTTGTTTTAAGTTCTTATCAACTATGTTATTTCTGTTTTGCTTAGCTCTCTGGCCATGGCCTTATCTTGTTCTTTCATTTAGGATAAATTTCTCCATCTTGGCATTTTGTCTAAGTCTCTGCCTTCTTCTCTGTGTTAGAAAAGCCAGTTATGTCTCCTTCTATTGAAAGTAATGGCCTTCTGAAGAAGAGGTGATGTAGTGCCCCAAATCTGGCACTTCAGGGAGTGTCTCTGGTGTGTACTGCTTATGCCCTGCTTTTGTGGTTTGGCTGCTCTGTCCTTCAGGCCAGTTGTTTGCAGAGGCTCTCCTTGCCTGCTGGGGGCAGTGTTTGATCCCTGGCCTGAATATGGTGAGTTTTAACTAAATATAAGCTCTGGTGTGCTTGTGAGTTGAGACCTGACACAAACTCTACCAGAACTGAGGCCTTGAGGAACTCTCTGGTTAGGAGATGTGATATGGCCAGGAGTTTCTGCTGGTCCTCTTGGGGAGGGGCCTACTTTGCTGGGACTGAGGCAAGGTTGACTAAAAAGTACAGTCCTGCTAGAGTGTAGGGGTGTGGGGCTTGCTTGGTGTAAGCAAATTATAGCCAGTGTTGGGGTGAACTGCTGCCTGAGATGGCTCTTTGTTTATCTTGAGGGGTGGGAAAGAGAAATGGCTCTATCCTAGCTCCTTTGTTCTCAGAGAGGCATCTTTGTGTGAACACTGCCTCTCAGGGACATACTCCTAGAATAGTGAATCACTCCCCACTGTGTGCCCCAGGTGTTTGTTCAGAGCACTGTTTTGCTGTTGTTTGTCTACCTTCTTTCCGGAGCAGGGCTGTGCCCTCTGGGCTACATACTAGCCAAGCCTGTGGACTTTTAGAACCCTAAGCTTTAAAGCCTTGCTGGTTGCAAAAACACAAAATTCATTTTCCAAGCCAATGGCTTTGGGGAAATGTTCTTGTACATTCCCTTGTGTGTTCATCTCTTCCCTTTCTCCATGACCTGGGCTCCCTCCCCTCTGCGGAGGTACCCAAGATCTGATCCATTTCTCTTCTAAACCACATCTCTGTGCTTCCTACCTTCTTCATTGTGACCTCTTCTCTCCCTTTAGTTGTAGAGTTTGTCCTGTCAGTTTTCAGGCTGATTTCTGGGAGAATGATTTGATAGTTATCTAGTTGTGTTTGTGGGAATAGATGAGCTTAGGGATGAGTCTACTTCACTGACACCTTGGATTCTTTCTGTGAACGCTTAGAATTTTTAACATGCTTGTTCAAAAATTACATCTAGAAATAAAATTCTTAGGGCCAGGAAGACTTAGAATTCATACAAAAACAATAGGAAATCTCTCTCTTTTTTTTTTTTTTTGAAGCACTTTACCATTACACAGTTATTTTTTATTTATTTATTTATTTTTTTTAGTGTTTTTATGTATAGTACAGTTGACAAGTTGGAAGTTGTTATTCCCATTTTAAAAATAGATAAATTGAATCTTGGAAAAAGTAAGAACTCAACATTACTAAGATTGTAATTGCAGAGATTGAAATAGAATCTAAAGTAGTTTACTTTTTTCTTTCTGCTAGGAAAAGCAAACGAATGAGTGGGAAATATCAGAAAGGGAGACAGAACATGAGAGACACCTAACTCTGGGAAACGAACAAGGGATGGTGGAAAGGGACAAGGGCGGGGGTGGGGGTGACTGGGTGACGGGAACTGAGGGGGCACTTGATGGGATGAGCACTGGGTGTTATGCTATATGTTGGCAAATTGAACTCCAATTAAAAAAAATATGTAAAAAAACCACAAATGATATGTGCTTTACAATCACTAAGCACCCAGGATATATATATTTGATAAGAGGCACTTCTTTTTTTTTGTATATTTTTTTATGAGGGACTTCTTTGAGAATGAAAGTAACTATAAATGTTTTAAATATTTTTCTATGAAATTTTAATGCCCAGAGAATAATTTTGAGCTCTTCTCATGAATATGGCAGAGTTATGTGGTAATAGTATGAGGCCAATATGTTTCTTTTAAACTTGATTTGTCTTTGCTGTTAATGACAAGTAGGTTTATCTTCCTCTTAAAATGTATATACTATAGTATTTTAACTTGGCGATTACTGTAACTATAAGAGGTATATAGCTTTTTTCTGATTTTGAGCTCTTAAATGTATTAGTAATAGGTAGGAAAATTACATCTGCAGTTCATTTTTTAAGATTATAATTGTGTTTAATATTTGTTTTTCACTTTTCCTTATTACATTTTAGGCCAGCATGGGAAGTGGGAGTGTATCTTTCTGTGGTATGTCTATGGACTGGAATGATGTCCTTGCAGATTATGAAGGTATTTGTGTGTGTGTGTGTGTGTGTGTGTATATATGCATGCTGCATTGTATGTGTAGCTAGAGAGATTTAGGGTAAATTATTATAGTTTATGTGTAAAATAAATAATTTGGAGGGGAATGCTAATGCCTTTTAAAAGTCTGTTCTCAAATGTTGGTTTTATAGAACTGTGTGGTTAAACAGTTATAGTAGTTTTCTTTTTTTCTGGGCAGCTCGTGAAACTTGGCGCCAAAATACATCATGGGGGGATATTGTAGAAGAGGAACCTGCTAGACCTCCAGGCCATGGAATTCACATGCATGAAAAACTTTCCTCACCATCTCGTAAAAGGTCTGGCCTTTGAAAATTAATTTGAAATGTTTCACAGGAGGGAAGCTAGTTACTCCTTTTTTTTTTTTTTTTAAAGATTTTATTTATCTATTCATAACAGACACACAGAGAGGGAGAAAGAGAGGCAGAGACACAGGCAGAGGGAGAAGCAGGCTCCATGCAGGGAGCCTGATGCAGGACTCGATCCCGGGTCCCCAGGATCTGGCCCTGGGGTGAAGGTGGCGCTAAACCGCTGAGCCACCCAGGCTGCCCCGACTCCTGACTATTAAGTGGAGTTGCTGCACAACATTGTAAGGCACATTACTCAGGATAGTTACAGATACATTGAAAAGTGACAGAGTTTTCCTGAAATGTTAGGCCAAAATTAGCTTTGTATACTTTTTATATTTATTTTAAAAATGTTTAAGACTAAAGAAAATATTTTTGGCTTTATCATGTAAACATTTGTGTCTTCTGTCCATTTGTTTGTGTTAATAGAACAATTGCAGAATCTAAGAAGAAACATGAAGAAAAACAAATGAAAGCACAGCAGCTAAGGGAAAAGTTACGTGAAGAAAAAACATTAAAGCTTCAGAAATTATTAGAAAGGGTGAGTTTAATATTTAGAAATTCTGATAGCCTTAAATTGATGGGCTGATTTTTAACTTGACTTTTTTTTTTTTTTTTTTTTTGGTGTAAGAGAAGCTAGTGCAACTATAAAAATAATTACATTTTCTTGGAAACCAAAGCATTTCTACCTATGGAATTACAGAGGGTTACCTGCAAAAAAGTAAAAAAAAATTGACATTTCTAAATTAGCTAGTAATTTGATACTTGCAGGATTCGCATGGATTATTGAAGCTGTGCTTTGTCTTTTGTTGTTTTTATGGGGGGGGCGTTTCTTTGGGGAGTCTTGTGGACAGTGTAGGATGAGTTAGGATAGTTTTGAGCCTCAGATTATCAGTTTTGAAAAAGTGGGGCATTAATTGAATTTATAGAAGAGAGTCTTAGAGTATTTAGAATAGTGCCGCTTCTGAACAGTGATATAGTGGAAAGAACATGGGGTCTGGAAATGACCAATTAGTGGTCAAACCTTGGTTTTACATGATACCCTGGGCAAGTTATTCAACAATATTGCATTTCAGTTTCTTTATTTGTAAAATCACAATTATAACTATTGACTTCATATGATGATTGAATGTGGCAAGTATAACAGTATAGTGTTAGAATGGCTGTTACTCGTTATATAGTCATTGTTACTTTAATATGGCAGATATAGGCATGGACTGTATTAGTTATGTGTGCTATATAACAAATGACCTCAAAACTTAGCCACTTAAAACAGCAAATATTTATTAGCTTACAATATCTGTGGGCAAGAAAACCAGGATTGCTTTGCCTAGTGATTTTTATTCAGAGTCTCTCATGAGTTTGCAGTCATGCTGTTAGCTGGGGTAGCCATCATTTGGAGCTGACGGGTCCACTTCTGGACTCACCCATGTGGTTGTAGGCAGGCCTCAGGTCCTCTTTACCAGTTGGCCATAGATTTCAGTTATTTGCCATGTGTGCATTTTAACAGCCCAAATGTCCTCGTGACATGGCTACTGGTTTCCTCACAGAAAATAGTCCAGGAGAGAGGGAGGAGAGGAGAGGGGGATGGAGACGAAGATAGAAGGAAAGAACAAATGAGCTGCCAAAACCATATTGCCTTCTATAACCTGACCTTGGAAGTGATGTGCTGTCACTTTTGCTGTATTCTATTGGTCAATTCCTGATACAGTGTGGGAGGGAATTACTCAAGGATCTGAATACCAAGTGATTGGGATCTCTGGAGCCATCTTGGAGTCTGCATACTACAAGAACCTATCACAACATGACAAAAGAGATGTGACTTGTATACTGTAGGTGAACTCCGTTGTTATCTTCTGGTACTAGGAAGGAGTACTTACACGCATAGCTGAAAAATATTTGCATTGGTATGCCTGGCTGGCTCAGTCGATGGCTCATGTGAGTGACTCTTGATCTCCAGGTTGTGAGTAGAAATTACTTAAAAATAAAATCTTGGGCAGCCCTGGTGGCCCAGCGGTTTAGTACCGCCTTCAGCCCGGGGTGTGATCCTGGAGACCTGGGATTGAGTCCCACGTCAGGCTCCCTGCATGGAGCCTGCTTCTCCTTCTGCCTGTGTCTCTGCTTCTCTCTCTCTCTCTCTCTCTCTGTCATGAATAAATAAATAAAATCTTTAAAAAAAATAAATAAAATCTTAAACACTATTTGTATTACTTATAACGTATATTTAAGTTTGGAAGGGATAGTTGGACTAAATAACCCAAATAGTTTTTATTCTTTTATTTTTTTAAAGATTTATTTATTTATTTATGATAGAGAGAGAGAGGCAGAGACACAGGAGGAGGGAAAAGCAGGCTCCATGCCGGGAGCCCGACTCGGGACTCGATCCCGGGACTCCAGGATTGCGCCCTGGGCCAAAAGCAGGCGCTAAACCGCTGAGCCATCCGGGGATCCCCCAAATAGTTTTTAAAATGAGGTGTAGTATAAGGTTCTGTTTAGTACAGCAGAAAAGTTGACTGAGAAAAGAAGGAAATCTGATTTTTCTCTCCACCTGAGTCTCAAGAATTTTCATTATTTTTATTTTAATCATTTGGAATGAATTGAAATGAAAAAACAGACCCCTTATTGTGCAGTTCTTTGAGAGTTAATATTTAGTTCTCCGCTTTAGGGAAATACTGTAACACAACTACAGCTTCCCCTCATTTTTTTTTTAACAGCTTCCCCTCTTGTTGTGCCTTTTTTTTTTTTTTAAGATTTTATTTATTTATTTGAGATAGAGGGCAAGTGAGCATGAGCTGAAGGAAGATGCTTAACTGACTGAGCCACCCAGAAGCCCCTTATTGTGTCCTTAAGACAAATTAAAATTATATAGTTTTTTTTCTTATATAATATAACCTCCAAGTATTCATGCAAACAGAATAATAAATTCTTGAAATTCTACAATATGTTAGAGGATCTTTGGTTAAATTTTTCCATTAATATAAAAAAATTTTTTTCCATTAATCTAAGTATCTCTTTGATTAATTTTTTTATATTTTTAAAGATTTTATTTATTCATGAGAAACAGAGAGAGGCAGAGACATAGACAGAGGGAGAAGCAGGCTCCCTCCACAGAGCCCCCTGTGGGACTCAATCTCAGGACCCTGGGATCATGACTTGAGCCAAAGATAGATGCTCAACCACTGAGCCACCCAGCAGCCCCCTCTTTGATTAATTTTAATGAGAAATCTACCTTCCATTTGTCTAATAAGTTATTGTTTCAGCATGGTTTTATATATGTGTTTTCATAACCAGAATTCTTTGTAGCTCAGAATTGAACAGATACTGAATCCTATTTTATGGGTGTGAAAACTGAATCTAGGAAAGGTGAAGTACAGTTTCCAGTGTCACATGACCAATAATTTGCCGAGCAAGGGCTTTAAAGATCTGTCCTCTAACTTCCAATCTAGTGCTGTTTCTGCATCATACTTTTTTAGATGGTTAAACACATAATTATGTAGCTAAAATTCAACTGAAATGTTAGTTTTATTCACACTCATGTTGAGCCAGCTTTTGATTATAGCTAGCAAGTGACCAAGGTAGATTATGAACTCAAGCAGTCTGGCTCCTGGTCTGTGTTCTTTTTTTTTTTTTTTTTTAAAGATTTTATTTATTCATGATAGAGAGAGAGAGAGAGAGGCAGAGACACAGGCAGAGGGAGAAGCAGGCTCCATGCAGGGAGCCCGATGTGGGACTCGATCCCTGGTCTCCAGGATCGCATCCTGGGCCAAAGGCAGGTGCTAAACCGCTGCGCCACCCAGGGATCCCCCCTGGTTTGTGTTCTTAATCATAAATCATGCTCCTTTAGATCTTTCTAGGTTCTAGACTTTATAATTCCTAAGCTGTTTATTTGTTAAATTACTATGTGTGATGATCTCACTCTGTGTAGGAGAAGGATGTCCGGAAGTGGAAGGAAGAATTATTAGATCAACGACGGAGGATGATGGAAGAGAAATTACTTCATGCTGAATTTAAAAGAGAGGTGCAATTACAAGCAATTGTTAAAAAAGCACAAGAGGAAGAAGCTAAGGTATATCTTAGGTGCTTTGAATGTCGCATTAGTTACCCAAGGACTTTTTTCATTTGTTAATATAAGAAGCTGATATTTATGAAGTAATTATTCTGTGTTAGAATAACAGGCTCACTTAAACCTTATTAGGTGCAATATCGTATACTTAGAATAATCCTATGAGATGTATATTATTTTTTTACAACTTTTTGAGGTACAATTGACAGACAATAAATAGCACATATGTAAAACATCAATTTGATGAGTTTTGACATGTATATATTCCTGAAACCTTCAGCACAATGAAGATAATAAACAGTTCCATCACCCTCAGAAGTTTGCTTGTGCTTCTTTTTCTATTCATTCCTTCTTCCAACTCTGTTACTGTGCAGTTGCTGATCTGCTCTTTGTCACTGTAGATGTTAGCATTTTCTAGAATTTTATATGAATGGAATCATACAGTATATATTCTCTTCCTCTGGCATCTTTCACTCAGCATAGTTATTTTGAATGTCATTCATACTGTTGTGTATATCGGTTCCTTTTCATTGCTGAGAAGTATATCTTTGTATAGAAACACCATAATTTGTTAATCCAGTCACCTGTTGATAGGTATTTGTTTTACTTTCTTGTTTTTGGCCATTATAGATCTAGCTGCTGTGAACCATCATGTGCAAGTCTTTGTGCAGATGTGTGCTTTCATTGTCTTGGGTAAATACCTAAGAATGAGTAGTAGAGCCTCATGATAGGTTCATATTTAACTTTTAAAGAAACAGTTTTTCAAAGTGGTTATTATATTGATCCCTGCCCCCCATCTGAAAGTAGAGTGCTCCTATGAAACCTTTTGTAATCTGGAATGACATAAAGATGCAATTACTATTAATGTATATGGAAAACATTGTTAGCATTTCCAGACCCCCAAAATAACCTCTTTTAGGTTTTTCTGATACATTAGAATGCATCTTGCTAATGGATGCACAAAGTAAATTGAGATAAAGCATAGATGCTCAAAAACACAATTCAAAACGATGATGGCTTGATGCTAAGACGCTGAGTGTAGTTCCTGGAGAAGGAGTTTGGTGGGGCCACTGTTGCTGTTCGGGGTGTGCTAATGACCCTGTAATGACTCACTGTAAAACAAACACTGAACACGGTTTTTGATTTTTTTTGCCTTTTTTTCATAAAGCAGAGATCTTTTGTGGATTTCTTTTGGTTAGCGAAAACAAGTACTAATGTAGGTCTCCCATAAAAGCAAAGTGGTATAATGAGAACTTTTGGAAAGCAAGGGATACTTGTGGTATTAGATATTCTTACCCACAGAGGATGAGAGTTCTAATTGACCACATTCTCACCAACATTTGACATTGTAATTTTAGCCACTCCATTTTAAGATGTGTCTACAGTATCACATTTGGTTTTATTTTTCATTTTTGAACATCTTTTCATGTGCTTATTTAATATCTTTATCTCTTGTTTGGTAAAATGTATGTTCAAACATTATGTTCATTTATTAAGGTTATTGTTTTATTATTAAATTCTTTTTTTTAGCTTTGCTGAGCTATACATGACAAATAGCGAGTTTTATAAAGAATAGAACATGAAACATATACATTGTGAAACAATTCCCCTCATCAAGTTAAATAACACATCCATTACCTCACGTACTTATTTTGTGTGTGTGTCTGTGAGAGAGAGAGAGAATGTTTAAGTTTTATTCTCTTAGCATATTTCAATTATACAATACAGTGTTATCAACTGTCTTCACCATGTTATACATTATATCTTCAGAACTTATTCATCTTATCACTCAAAGTTCATGCCCTTTTTCCAACTTCTCCCTGTTTCTTTTTCCACCCTCAGCTCCTGGCAGCCACTTTTCTTCTCTATATTTTTATGAGTTCACCTTTTCTCCCCCCCCAAATCTAAAATCATACCATGCAGCATTTGTCTTTCTTTGTCTGGCTCATTTGATTTAGCATATTGCCCTCCAGTTTCATCCATGTTGTCACAAATGAAGATTTCTTAGAAGACTTCATATATTTTAGATATTAAGATCTGTGTTTTACAAATATGCCTCACAGTCCTTGGATTGCCTTTTCCTTTTAAATGCCTTTTGAAGTTTTAAAAACTGATAAAATCCAATATATTAACTTTTTTTTTCTATACCCTGTGTTTTTTTTGTGTCCTATTTAAAAAATCTTTACCTAAGTTTAAGGTTACTAAGATTTTCTCTTAGTTTTTTGATAGGAGTTTTAAATTTTACAATGAGGTGTGTATTCCTTCTGAGTTAATTTTTTTTTTTTCCTTTTGAGTTAAATTTTGTATATGGTGTGAGGTAGGGTTGAGGTTCATTTTTTTTTTTTTTTCGGTTGGGATATCCGGTGGTCAAGTAGCAATTGTTGAAAACATTATCGTTTTTATATTGAATTGCCTTAGTACCCTTGTTGAAAAGCTATTTTCCATATATGTATGGGTCTGTTTTTGACCATCTCTTTCATTTGTCTCTGTGCTTATTTTTATGCCAATACCACTTTATCTTGATTACCGTTATAATATCCTGTTCCATTGATGAATATGTATATCTAGTGCTTTGAAGTTTTCAGTGTTCAAAAATCTTTCACCTTACTTAAATTTATTCCTAAGTGTATACTCTTGTAGACATGGTTGTAAATTGGAATTGTATTCTTAATTTCATTTTCAGATTGTTTATTGCTAGTGTGCAGAAATGCAGTTGAATTTTATATATTGGTCTTGTCTCTTGCAACCTTGGTTGAACAGGGTTTTTAGTTCTAATAGCTTTTTAGTGGATTCTTCAAGGTTTTCTATATACAAGATCACGTTATCTGCAAATAGATATAGGTTTACTTCTTTTCCATCCTGGATGTCTTTGATTTGTTTTTCTTGCTTTATGTAGAACATGAAATGCAATGTTGAATAGAAGTGGTAAACATGGACATGACATCCTTGTCTTGTTCCCAGTTTTTAGGGGAGGTATTTAGTCTTTCATCATAAAGTATGATGTTAGGTGTAGGTTTTCATAGGTGCCTTTCATCAGGAAGTTCCTTTTTATTCCAATTTTGTTGTGTGCTTTTATCACAAAGGGATGTTGGATTTTGTCAAATGCTTTTCTGCATCTGTTACAAAATAATGTGGTTTTAGTTTTTTGTTCTCTTGATATTTGCTGTATTACATTAATTGAATTTCAGTTTTATGTATTTGCCTAATTTTTAGTTGTTTAAGGTGGGAGGGTTTATCTGGATCCGGTTACTCCATCGTGGCTGGAAGTGGAAGTTCGGAACTGTGCATTATTATTATCTTTATCTTCTAGAGGAGCAGTCTGAAGGTAGATTGTTGATGGTCACACAGAATTAAAATTCAGGTCTTTGTGGTTCCATAGTCTCTGCTTTGTGATTTGGTTTAATATTCTCATTTTTTAGTCTTTCTTTCATAAGACTAGTCTTTAGTCTTTCTTTAGTTTTTTAGTTTTTTAGTCTTTCTTTCATAAGACTATATGAATTTTCATAAGAGTTATATGAATTTTGATTTGTCAAATTGCTTAATATATTTACATTCATTATAATTTTATTAAGCCATAGTGGCTGTTATAAGCATATTAACCCAAACTACAGTTTAAATACTCTTTATCAAGGTGAATGGTCAACTGCTGGGTGTCTTTTTCTGAGGGTATGAGCTGTCATTTGTAATTTTAAATTCTTAATAATCAAGATAAACTGAATCAACAGTCCATACTAAAATTCTTGAAAATATGAAACATTGCCTTAAAACCATGCTACCAATTGCTATGCTGTCCATTCTCTTAATTTTTATTGCTTCTTTTAAAAAATCTGTGAAATTCCATTTTCAAATCTGTTTATAAAGAAAATACATGATCTAGTTATCTTCTTGTTCTCTCATTCATTTAAAAATGTTGTGATTGAATTGTCCTTAGTATAATTACATAAATATCTAAAAAGTTTACATGAAATATTGTCACATACTTTCATACCCAAATATAATTTATGAGACAGAACCTCTTGTCTTAGGTTTTGTCACACATCGGTATTTTCCGATGTTGCCTGACCTTAACAGTCCTCTGATTTCTAAGGGTTTTCTCTGCAGAGTCTTTCAGTAAGCTGGAGTGGGGCCTGAGGAACTTAATTTTTTATAAGTCTTCCAGGTGATTCTTAGGATCAGGAGCTTTGGTTCTACGTTCATCAAATAATTGTTTCTTCTTCAAAAGTAATGTTTTGTCATGATGAAGATAGAAGTCTTTGGAGTTGGATAAACTTGGATTCAGGTCTTTATTCAAGCAGTTAGCTGAACAGCCTTAGATGTTATTTTACCATTTACCCTATTTTTTTGTTCATTTTAAAATTAGGAATAACCTTTAACTACATCTCAAAAATTTTGATGAAAGGATTAAATTTGCATATGCATGTTCTGAAGCAGTCCGTGCCATCTTCAGGATACTGAAAATATTTTGTGAAATGATAGAACTGTAAAATGGTACATCTTATTTATATTTTGCTTCTTAATTTTTCATAAATGTGTTTTTGTTGTATTATTACTAATCCAAGAGTACTAATAATCCAATCATTTTTTTCTGGCTTTAAAAAATGTATTTAAGTTCTACTAGAAATTTAATTCCCTTGAGACATGTACCAACTATATTCATTTCAGTCCTGTTATATAATCAAGAATTTTTTTTTCTCATACATTTGTGAATTCATGGAGTAAATTAATAGTCATTTCAAATTCCTTCCTTCTTTTTTTGGGTACATTGATGGTTGAAAATAAGTCATTGACTGTTTAGTTGATAGTGACTCTTAGTGTAGTCTGAGTTATTCAGGACCCAATTTTATCTTGGCTCTTCATCTATAATAGTGTAAAATTGGCCTTCATTTTCTGTTTCTTAATGGTGTCATTGAATCATTTTCAGTTGTAACATCTACTCATAATTACAGTCGATTTTAATTTTATATTAAGAGTAGTAGCCATATCATTATTTTAAAAATAGTTTATTTTCATTTTAAAGAATTGAAGCAATATAATAAGGGCAACTCAAAATTCCACCCTCAGAAATAGCCACCACGTAGATGGTCAATACTGTCTCAACATCTCTCTAGATTAACGTTCAGATTGCATGAATAGGTAACTTTAAAAAAATGAAATTATACTGTAAATGATACTTATGAATAAGAAGTATTAAGCTCTATTTTATATCCGTTTTAAGAGATGGAAGTAAAATAACAGTAAAATTGAGAGAATTTTGATTGTAATGTTTCTCACAAAGGAAACTACTATTTCTTTCCATCATCCTAGTCTCCTCCCAAAAATTATTCATAGTTTTATTCTTTATACATTGTTAAGGTAGATAACATTATACTTTGCTCTGAAACTATAAATTCCTTTGTATAGTTTTCCTTCTGTATATAAATAACTCACAGCTTTACTAATTCTCCATTTATGAGTTGTTTTGACTTGTCTGTGGTTGGCTGGAATTTATTAACAAGGGACTTTTTTTCAGGTAGAGCTTATACATGCTCTAATCCTTGAGTCCTTCTGTGTCTAAGGCTGTGGCATTTTTATCTGAATACATTTTGACTAGAGATCAGATTCATGGTTCATAATGTTTTTCCTTCAAAAATTTGTAGGCTTTATTTTCTTTGAGCATTAATTACCTCTGGGGAGAAGCCTGAGGCCACATTGGTTTTTCCTCCTCTCCTTCTTGTAGGTGATTTGCATTTACTGCTTGGAAGTGTAAAAAATTATTCCTCTTCCTTAGTGTTTTGTAATTTAATAAGATTTAATAAGGATATTCTTGGTATTCATCTTAACATTTTCTCATGAAATAACATGAGCTCTTTCAATTTTCAGTTTTTTTTTATAATGGAAAATTATCCATATTACATGTTGGAATATTTTCTTTTGTCTTTTTTTACCCAAAGATTTTGTCTATCTTATCTATTTATGAGTGTGACATGAGCCAGTGGGGTGGGGGTGGAGGAAGAAGGGCAGGGAGGGGGGAGAGGATCAAGCAGACTCTGTGCTGATCATGGATTATGGAGCCTGAGGCAGGGCTTGCTTGATCCCATGACTCTAAGATCATGACCAAAACCAAGAGTCCGATGCTTAACTGACACTTAACTGATCACTCAGATTAACTGACACTTAACTGATCACTCAGATGGCTCTTGTCTTTCTTAACTATATATGTTATTCTTATATTTGGCTAACTTGATTTGTTCATTATATTCAGAGCTTATTACTTATACATAAATATTCAAGTTCTGCATTAATTTATCGAAAGACTTAGCTCTCTCAGTGACTTGATTTTTTGCTGCCTTTATTTGCTCCATGCTTTTTCTAACTCAGTGATAGCATTACTTGGTTACTTGATAGTGTTTCCTTAGTTTACTGATCTTTTATTGTTTTTTTTTATCATTATTTTGCACCTTTAAATTCAGGTTTTTGTTAACTTCTTTTATATTACAAAGTTTGCTGAGGAAGTTTTCTGGTGTTTCTTGGTTTATATTTTCTTCCAAATTGGTTTTTTTTTTTAATTTTCCTGTTAACTGCTTATTGATTGATTGAGATCTTATTGACAATGAGATCTCATTGACACATCAAAATTATATATATTAAGGTTTAAAGTGTGATACATTAATATATATATACACTGTAGAATGATCACAGCCCAGCCAATTAACATAACTATCACCTCTACTTAATTACCATTTATGGACACAAATTGCATATGTGCTGAGAAAATTGAAGATCTATCTTATTAGCAAATTTCAAGTATTGTTAAGTGTCATCACCATGCTGTACATCTCTAAAATTTATTCATCTTTCATAATTGAAACTTTGTATCCCTTGACCAACATGACAATTTGAAATTTTACCCAACTTTTGCACACTCTTCCCTCTTAACTTATTTTGTGTAGAGCATTAATTCCTATTGTTTTTTCTTTCATTTTTTATTATGCTTAACATGTGAGGCCTGATATAGTATGATTTGTTTTCCTTGAGTACAGCTATTTGTCTTCTACTTTCAGTGTAGTTTGAAGGATATTTGTGTTATTATCCTACTTTAAAAAGTGTCCATGTGGCCGGGAAATCCTTATTAAAACTATTTTTAAACTCTCTTGTCTGAGACTTTTAACATTTCTAGTGGTAGGTCTTATTACATCCAGCATGGATTCCTGGAATCTGAACTTCTGTCAGAGTCAGTCCCAGTGTTTACTTTCCTATTTTACTCTACCATTTTCACTGTAGCATGCCTTCCCTCTGGCTTTCAAAAATGAGAAATTTGATCTTAACTGACTTTCTCCAGCTTTAGCTAAACTTTATTTGGATAAACTATACTTTCTGGCAAAACTTGGTAAGTATCAATACGTGTGAAGTTGAGGATGCTGTAGATAGTTCACTACTTTGTTCCTAATTGTCACTCATTTAGTATATGTCGAAGAAAAATGATTTGTTGCTTGTTTTAAGTTTTGTTATCCCAAACTCATTAGAATAATATCTATATACCTATTTAAATTTTAATGTAATTTATATAATTGCAAATTATTATGAGTTAAGTAGAACTTTATAAGATGATTTTGTAAGAATCATAATTTTTTCTTGACTTAAAAATACTTTAGTGGCAGGTATTTTAAATCATTTCTTACTAAGGCCTGTAGATTTTTTTTTTAAGATTTATTTATTTATTCATGAGAGACACAGACCGAGAAAGAAAGAGGCAAGACATAGAAGGAGAAGCAGGCTTCTCACAGGGAGCCTGATGTGGCACTTGATCCTGGATCCCAGGATCATGACCTGAGCTGAATGCAGGTGCCCAACTGCTGAGCCACCCAGGCGCCCCATGTAGATTTCTTTTTTTTTTTTTTTTAATTTTTATTATTTTTATTTTTTTTTATTTATGATAGTCACACAGAGAGAGAGAGAGAGAGGCAGAGAGACACAGGCAGAGGGAGAAGCAGGCTCCATGCACCGGGAGCCCGACGTGGGATTCGATCCTGGGTCTCCAGGATCGAGCCCTGGGCCAAAGGCAGGCGCTAAACCGCTGCGCCACCCAGGGATCCCCCATGTAGATTTCTTATATACATTGGATTACTATCCATTTTTGAAACAAATATTAAAGGAAAAGACCTATATTCAGTTTTTGTTTCATGCTTTACTAGTGGTTTATATTACTATACAAAAATTGCTGTTAGGTTTCTTATTTTTGTGGTGTGTCTTAGAATCAACTTGATTTGATACTCACTTTCTTTGTTTTTATTGAAGGTAAATGAAATTGCCTTCATAAATACCCTTGAAGCCCAGAATAAGCGCCATGATGTCTTATCAAAATTGAAGGAATATGAGCAGAGGCTTAATGAGTTACAGGAAGAACGTCAGCGAAGACAGGAAGAAAAACAAGCACGTGATGAAGCTGTTCAGGTAGAATTTTATTTGGCAAGCAATTATTGAGCACCTGTTATATCCTAGGCTCTGAGCTATTGCTGAGGATCCAACAAGGAGTAAGACCCAGTTTCTGACCCAGTGGTGCATGGTTTATTATTGCACTGTGGAATCATGAAGTCTGATTGCCAAAAGACAGTGTAATTATATATATGGTAATCCGTGTTTTCATTAGTGCATAGCAGTCATACAGTTTTAATTTCTTTTTTTTTTTTTTTTTCAGTTTTAATTTCTAATCTCAACCACATGAAAGACTAAATTGCTTTGGACAGATTATTATCTATTCTTTGCTAATTGGGTTTCATAAGAATATACTCCTTCCCTTCCACTTAAAAAAAGGATTGTGTTTGAACCAGTGTATGTAGCCTTATGGAACTGGGCAGTCTTTATGCTTGCAACAAGGAACACCTGTCATTTATTGGGCAGTATCATTGGATACTTTAATTGCTTAGCTTTGACCTCTGTGGTAAACCCTAATTTAGCTACCATTTTCAGGTCGGAAGAAAGGTTAACACATAGACAGTACTGATAATTATAAACTATTTTAGACCTTCTTCAGTACAAAGTCTTATCCATAAGACTCTTTTAGGACTTGACATTTTTTTCTTTTTGCACTGATTCAAAGATTTTATTCAACTCAATTAATTGGTGAGGGATCCAGTAAGATGTTATAACCAGTTTAAAGAAAAATTCAAATAGACCCATACACAGGTGATCAGTAATGCTGAAATGAATTTGTTGAACAGATACAAAACTCTTCAATGGTCAGAGGCAACCATCAGCAGATGACCAACCCTCCTCACAAGAGCATACATCACCATAATTTTCCTATAACTCACAGTTGAAAATTAGCTCAATGACAATCAGTGACAGACCAGCAGATAGGGTACATCCTGTGATTATGTCTTTCCCATGTTCAAAGCTTTTTCAGTTTTCCCATCACAAAAGGCTGAGTAAATCTACTGAAAGGGATCCATTGCCAAAGTGTAATGTCTGGTAAATTATTCCAAAAATGTGCTGAGTCTTTCAGTCATACAACTATGCATTCTGAATTCAAATTATATTTGTATCAAAGACTATATTAGAAAAATAAATTTTGAGGGGAAGCGGGTTTTTTTTTGAAGTAGAAAATATCCTCAAACGTGGACATATGCCTGGATGTAAGATATAAGCTACAGTTTGTTCACACCGAAAAGATAATTTGGCTCCAAATTTGTATTTGCATAGTAGTCCATAGAGAGATTCTGAGCCTTCAGAGATTCTGAAGTACTCAGTTTTGCTAAGAAAGAGGATGATTTCTCAGGGCTCATCTATGACATGGCTTTTCTTCTCAGATTGCAAACCAAATACAGTTACCATCTCTTTTATCAATCGCTATGGCACATTAAAGCCGATACTTAAAAGAATGAAGTAGTATAGTAAGTATATAAATAAATATATTCATACATATTATAAGCTTATATACATGTGTACACACACACATTTTCATTTTCCAGCCAGGGTTGAGAAAAACTAAAAAGGAAAAGAAATGAACACTAATAGAATTTCACTTTGTCTTGGAAAAGGAAGTATTTTACATATATATGTATATGTATAAATATATATGCATACATGCACAAGAATTTATACAACCATGTATGTATATTTGCTGTATATGACTGTTACTTGATTCTTCAAATATAATGACATTGTATGATCATTCACATCCTGTATATGATTATGCAAATGAGAGTTTTGATCTTTGTTCTGGACTGTTTCTGCTTTTCTGTCTCTCAGCTGTGTCTGTGATTTGTCAGCACTAGCTGGAGTAGACCAAGCCCATGGGATGAGAAGGCCAACCACGTGGGCTGCAAGGACTGCTCGTGTGGTGATTTCCTGGGTGGCATAGGTCACCAGAGTGGGTACACTGGCCATGGCACTCAGAGAGGTGTGGTGCACCATTCACTCAGGGTGGCAAACCAAACAGCTTGGACTGGAATTCTTGTAGGGAATCCAGCACCAGGGCAGCTTTTGACGTCAAGTGTTGATACAGATTTCTATCTGGAACGTTGATCACCTGCATGCCATCTGCAAGGGCTCCCTCCATGCTGTTAGGAGTGTCTTCAAAGGAAAGGCACTTTTCCTTGGAAAGAGGAGGAAAAAAATCTTTTTGCACAGGCTAGAAATAAGGACTTGACATTTTTGATGTAGAGAACAAATTTTATAGTATTCAGGTATAAATGCAGACATACTTTGTTATGACCAATATTTATTTGTTTACTTATTTAGTGATTATTTATTGAGTTACTACTGTAGGCTGTATGCTGTGCTAGGCTCGAGGACATGAAAAGGGTATGTCACTGTTCTCAATGGGGGGTCATGTGTACTAATTATAACCTGACAGAATCAGTATAACAGAAAAGGCATTCTTAGAAGCACAGAGGAAAACACCGTATTCCAATTGGGAGTGGCAAGGACGTGCAACAGTTATGAAAAGCTTCCTAGAGGAGTTGATACCTCAGCTAAGGTTTGCAAACAGTAAGACAGATGCAAATGATGAGAAGTAGGCATTCCAGGCCGGAGACCTGGGCGCGAGGACTGCCCTGTAGGGTTAGGGAGCAGGCCATGCCGAGCTTTATTATGTTAAACACTGGAGGTGTTATTAATATTTAATGCTTCTTTATGTTACTGGTGGTTTTAGGAAGTTAAAATATCATTACAGGGGGATCCCTGGGTGGCTCAGCAGTTTAGCGCCTGCCTTTGACCCAGGGCGCGATCCTGAAGTCCTGGGATCGAGTCCTGCGTTGGGCTCCTGGCATGGATCCTGCTTCTCCCTCTGCCTGTGTCTCTGCCTCTCTCTCTCTCTGTGTCTATCATGAATGAATGAATGAATGAATGAATGAATAAATAAATAAATAAATAAATAAATCTTTAAAAAAATAAAATATCAATACAGTTTTAATTTTTTTTTTTTAAATTTATTTATGATAGTTACAGAGAGAGAGAGAGGGAGGCAGAGACACAGGCAGAGGGAGAAGCAGGCTCCATGCACCGGGAGCCCGACGTGGGATTCGATCCCGGGTCTCCGGGATCATGCCCTGGGCCAAAGGCAGGCGCCAAACCGCTGCGCCACCCAAGGATCCCTCAATACAGTTTTAAACTTTGTTGATTATCCTTTGATATTTGTGGGTATTGGCAGGCATTACCATATTCATCCCTGATCTCTATTTGATTTGAGTCAGTGTTTTACTTGAATCTGAGTGCTAAGTTTAAAAATACAGAATGACTTTGAAAAACTTCACCTTTTCTTCACTAAGGAGCAGCAAAAATTTTTATTATTTAAAAGTTACTTACCTACTAATACTCTTAAATGAGCAAATAAGATAGAATATTTGAAATTTATTTTTTATTTTTATTTATTTATTTATTTTAAAGATTTTATTTATTTATTCATGAGAGACAGAGAGAGGCAGAAACACAGGCAGAGGGAGAATCAGGCTCTCTGTGGAGAGCCCGATGCAGGACTTGATCCCAGGTCTCTGGGATCACGCCCTGACCCAAAGGCAGATGCTCAACCATTGTATTATGTGAATTATGTGTTACTTTTAAGGAACCATTAGGCATTGATAATTCAGAGATAAGATGTGATCCTTTATGGTGAACAGTTCAACATAATATGAAAATGTTGCAGAACTATGTATAAGCTACAGAGGTATCACAGAGGAGAAAATAATTAGCTTTTTTGGTAGGAAGGGATTGTCAAGTAAAGTTCTCTGGAAGAGGTAACTTTGGCTGGGTTTTGGGGGGAAATATATGAGTATGTATTTAGAATGGAAATCTTTGGTTCCCTTTTTTGCATTCAATTTGTATATCTGAAGATTTGAAATATAGTAGTAATGTTCCATTTTAAAATGATTACTCTTATTTGATAAATTGGAACATTTATTAAAACTGAAAGGAAAGCTGCTCTTTTTTTTAATGTATTTTTTTAAATTTAAATTCAATTTGCCAACATATAGTGTAACACCCAGTGCTCATCCTGTCAAGTGCCCCCCTCAGTGCCTGTCACCCAGTCACCCCATCCCCCTACCCACCTCCCCTTCCAGTACCCCTTGTTTGTTTCCCAGAGTTAGCGGTCACTCATGGTTTGTCTCCCTCTCTGATATTTCCCACTCCGTTCCCCTCCTTTCCCCTATAATCCCTTTCACTATTTCTTATATGCCCCGTATGAGTGAAACCATATGAAGCAGTTCTTTTCTAAAAGTAATAAGGGATTTTTGATACTCTTTAAAAAAATTTTTTTTTAAAGATTTTATTTATTTTTTCATGATAGACATAGAGAGAGAGGCAGAGACACAGGCAGAGGGAGAAGCAGGCTCCATGCCGGGAGCCTGATGTGGGACTCGATCCCAGGACTCCAGGATCATGCCCTGGGCCAAAGGCAGGCACTAAACCACTGAACTACCCAGGGATCCCCAGATTTTTGATACTCTTTAAAAATTGTTTTGACTGTTCAGAATTATTTTTCTTATTAAAAATGAAATTTCCTATGGATTTTATTTTTGAAGAAAAATTAAAAACCTGTCAAGTTTAATTGACCTGTATAATATTGGAAAAGTCTGCTGGTAATGTATAGCATATATAATCAAAAAATCTTTTAATGTGTAGTCATTACCGAGGTTCAAGGCACTAATGCCGCACATTCTCTGGGTACAATGATAGTAAGGTCCTCTTCTGCTTTACTTTCACCACTTGTTTAACATTCCAATAAGCTGTTAGAGGCAATTGTGATCCTTCTTGTAAGTAAAATACTTAGTAAGTGCTCATCATATATTTTCAATTTGCCAGTTTTCTTACGTGAATTTTGGTCAGTTTTAGTCCAGGTTCCTTAGATACGTTGCCTGTCCTTTTGCCCTAATCATTTGAATTATAGGCATTAAAAGGTAGGGATTTGCAATATTCATTCTCAGGCTGCCACAAATAAATCCAACTATAAAGCAAGGTACATGGGGATTTCAGAGGTTTCAGAAGGTTTAGGAATTAGGTATCTTTCTGATTCATCATCTGCATGTACATTTATAATGCGTATTATTTTACGAAGCTGTGCTTCATTTAACAGGTATTTATGGAACTCCTGTCCTGTGCAGGATGCGATGGGGTACAAAGTTTCTTTTATTTAGGAAATTTAAATTTTAAATAGGAAAACACTAGCTGAACTTAACCAGTCTTATTCACTACCTATAGTTACCGTTTATCTTTTCCATTAACTAAAAACAGAAAATAAAAGATTTAGTATTTTTTGAAGTACAGTTATTTCTGTTTGAAAGAAATACTGTTTCATACAGTGTTGAAGTATGTCTTACATACATGAATACAACCAGCAAGTTGACGTTATGTTTACATAGTCAACTTGGCTACATTGAACATACACATAAAGTATATATACACATATATTTCATTTATAAAGCTATTTTATAATTTTTGAAAGTATAGTTTTAAGGCTTTTGATTTTACAAAATATGAAGTGAAAAGTTCTGGCTTAATTCTTTACATTTAATAACGAAGCCTTTTGCATTTTATTGTGAAACTTGTGGTTACAGACAGAATACAGATTTTTTTTAAGGTTTTAATTACATTTAACACACGGTGTTGTATTAGTTTCAGGTGTACAATGTAGTGATCCAAGAGTTTCATACATCACCCAGTGCTCATCACAAGTAGACTCCTTAATCCCACTACTTATTTCACCCATCTCCTCACCCACCTTAAATCATCAGTTTGTTTTCTATATAAAGAGTTTGTTTCTGGTTTGTCTCTCTCTCTTTCTTCCTTTATAGATTTGTTTTGTTTCTTAAATTCCACATGAGTGAAATCATGTGGTATTTGTCTTTCTCTGACTGACTTATTTGGCTTAGCATTATGCTTTTTAGCCCTGTCCATGTCATTGTAAATGGGAGGATTCATTCTTTTTTATGACAGAATAATATTCCATTGTATAATATATCCACTCATCAGTCGATGGACACTTGGGCTGCTTCCATATCTTGGCTATTGGAAAGAATGTTGCTATAAACATAGGGGTGTATGTTTGAATTAGTGTTTTTGTATTCTTTATATAAGTACCCAGTAGTGCCACTGCTGGATCAGAGAGTACTTCTGTTTTTAATTTTTTGAGGAAACTTCATACTGTTTTCCAGAATGGCTGTACCAGTTTGCATTCCCACCAACAGTGCAAGAGGGAGGGTTCCTTTTTCTCCACATCCTCGCCAACACCTGTTGTTTCTTATGTTTTTGATTGAATTGATATATATATTTTTCAATTCATCCCCATCCCCCAGAGAGCTCACACAACCTCTCCCTGGCCCCTAGTCATTATGATTAATGGAATACACTTATTTAGGTTCTTCTAACTACTGTTTATATAGTCTTGTGCAAGTCATTTTACTTTAGAAAGCTCCAGTTCGTTGCGATATCAAAATTACTAATATAAGTAAGGACTTAGCAAAGTGTTTAGTATAGTAAGTGCCCAATAAATGACAGAAAAAAAATACTAAAACAGTTCCTGTTTTGAGGACACTGAGGAGACATGAGAATACTTCTAACAATAATGCTGACTACAGTAACGTCATACTTACAACAAGCTCTGTCTACCCCAGGAAGAAAATCTTTCTAAAATAGTAAGCCAAAAAGTCCCTACATTTGCGGAGGGTGGGTTTTGGTTTTATTTTTTATTTTTTATTTTTTTTGGGAAGGGGTCCAGGGCAAGAAGGGAATTAGGGAATGCCCTGATTTCAGAAAGGTATATGTGGCAGATTACTGACTGCTAGAGGCATGCAGCTAGATTTTAAAAATATTCTTTATGTTGTGTATACTGTTCATGAACTGGTTATAGCTATTTCATGTTACTAAGTAAGCATAATATGTGGAAACTTGTGTAGTTATCTAAGATTTCAAAAACTCTTTATAAGACTAAAAACAAATAAGTCTGGCACAAAAAATTATCTTCAATGAAGAAAATATAAACAAAAGACTTTTCTCTTAAATTCAAATTTCTTTGCAGTTAAAAAAAAATCCATATTAGCAACCTATGGAATGGGAGAAAATACTTGCAAATGATATATCCATGAAAGGTTAATATCCAGTATATATAAAGAACTTACGAAACTCCATCCAAAAACCAAATAATTAGTATAGGAGCAGAAGACATGAACAGACATTTTTCCAAAAAAAGACATCCAGATGGCTAATGGACACATGAAAAGATGTTCATCATCACTCACTGTCAGGGAAATACATATCAAATCTACAATGAGATATCACTTCACACCTGTCAGAGTGGCTAAAATCAGTAACATAAGAAACGATAGGTGTTGGTGAGGATGTGGAAAGAAAGGAACCCTCTTGCACTGTTGGTGGCAATGCAAACTGGTGCAGCCATTCTGGAAAACTGTGGAGATTTCTCACAAAGTTAAAAATGGTGGCACTTGGGTGGCTTAGTTGGGTAAGTGTCTGACTCTTGATTTCAACTCAGGCCTGCTTAAGGTTTTTCTCTCTCTCCCCCTCTCTCACCCCTCATTCTCATACTAGCTCTCTCTAAAAATATAGAACTACCCTCTGATCCAGCATTGGCACTTTGGATATTTACACAAAGCATACAAAAACACTAACTGAAACATGCATACCTATGTTATAGCAGCATTATGTACAATAGGCAAGATATGGAAGCAGCCCTAGTGTCTGTCAACTAATGATTGGATAAAGAAGATGTGGTATATATACACATGATGGAGTATTATGCAGCCATAATAATGAATGAAATCTTGCCATTTGCAATGACATGGATAGAGCTAGAGAGTATAATCTAAGTGAAATAAGTCAGAGAAAGACACCATATGATTTCACTTATGTGGAATTTAAGAAAGAAAGGCATGGGGCACCTGGATGGCTCAGTTGGTTGAGCATCTGCCTTTGGCTCAAGTCATGATTGCAGGGTCCTGGGATCAAGATTCCTTCTCAGTAGGAAGTCTGCTTCTCCTCCTCCTGCTACTTCTCCTTCTGCTCCCTCTGCTTGTGCTCTCCCTCTCTCTTTCTGTCAAATAAATAAATAAAATCTTAAAAAAAAAAAGCTGCAAAGGAAAAAAAAAGACAAACCAAGAAACAGACTCTTTTTTTTTTTTTTTTTTTTAAAGATTTTATTTCTTTATTCATGAGAGACCCAGAGAGAGAGGCAGAGACACAGGCAGAGGGAGAAGCAGGCTCCATGCAAGGAGCCCAATGCAGGACTCAATCGCGGGACCCCAGGATCACGCCCTGAGCCGAAGGCAGATGCTCAACCCCTGAGCCACCCATGAGCCACCAGGTGTCCCAAGAAACAGACTCTTAATAGTAGATGACAAACTGATGGTTATCAGAGGGGAGGTGGGTTGGGGGATGTTTGAACTGTGCGGATTAAGTGAGTGGGGATTAAGGAGCATTTGTAAGGAGCACTAGGTGATTAAAATGCAAACTTAAAAAAACTAATACAAATGAAAAGTAATATCATTAAGAGAAAATGAAGATGTGATAATATATACCTTTTCCATGAAGAAAGAATAATAATTTCAAGATAGTCTTTACATTTCTCATAATTCTGTATTTGTAAACATGGAGGTTGATGTGTTGTAAAAGATAGTGGAAGACATTGAAGATAAGATAAAAATGTCAACATATGATTTTAATGAAATAGAACAAATTTATTAGGAGCCATGATGGAAACGAAATCTCTAAAACCTGATCGAAAATTTTTCTGAATTATATGACAAAAAAGTATCTTCATGTAAAAAGTGTATTTTAAATGCCAAGCAGAAAAAATAAAACAATGTGCATATGAAAATAACATGTATCAGTACAGCTGTAATACCGTGAGAGTTAGCAAAGTACTCCCAGTAGGCAAAAATATATATGGGACATAGTATTTTATATTTTTCCACTTAACTCCTTCATGAATGCTTTAGTTCAGAAATCTGTTAACTACACTTTGTTCATCATGTTCTGGCATTTCTGAAACCATTTGTAAACACAGGGCTTTAGAGGTGATTAACCATAAAATACATGTTAGATTCTCACATAATATGAATAACATAGTTTCTCCTTCAAAGAACATTTATTCTTTTAATTATGTGGAACACTGATAAATGACATGAAAACCACATCATTATAATTTTTCTTTTTTTTTTTTAATTCTGAGAAGCATACCTAGTAGCAAGCAGGGATCTGCTTGGCTTGAATACATAAATTTGTCAGAATGGTGCAAACTTTAATCATTTTCACTTTACACATAACTCTAACATTTAAAAACTTTTCTGACTGTAGGAACGCAAGAGAGCTCTAGAGGCAGAACGGCAGGCCCGTGTAGAAGAGTTGTTAATGAAAAGGAAAGAACAAGAAGCCCGAATTGAACAACAGAGGCAAGAAAAGGAAAAAGCCCGTGAGGATGCCGCTCGAGAAAGAGCTAGGTACTTCATTTACTATCATGATTTTGATCCTGATGAACATGGTGCAGTGAGTGGATATTCAAATCACATCTTAAACCCATTTGCTGTCATGTAGATTTTTAAGGAAATAGTGGCAAATAGAAATTGTTCTGATTTTCGATTTCTAGGCATTTTGACATTGTAAAAAAATAGAAACCTTTTGAATCTTCCTATTGAATGGGGAACTTGGTCTTTCAAGATTTTTTGATTGCAAGAAACAGAGTTTGATACTGGCTAGCTTAAGCAAAGAGAGATTTTGGAAAATATTAGGAGCATAGGAAGTTTAAGGAACAGGCTTGGAAATGGTCAGGCATCCACAAGAGCACAGTGGTGGTCTTTTGATGGAAACAGTCTGATCAGCATATTGCCACTCTGATTATAATAAATGACCTTCAGCCATCCCTACATTTTGAATAAGTTGTTTAAGATTCAAAGATCCAGGTTAAAACATTTAATTGACCAATTTTAAGTCAATTCTGAAAAAAAAAAAAAAGTCAATTCTGGTTGCTGTACACTTTGCTGATGTATTTTCTGACCTCTTAATTGTGGCAAATTTAGTGGATGTGAAAGGATAGCTCTTTCTGGTTTTGATTTTTCTAGTGGGCCAAGATTAATAATAAGCAATTTTGCTTATACTTAACTATTCAAGTTTTTTGTTTGTTTGTTTAAAGTGCCTGTTGAAGTTTTTTGTTCGTTTCTCTATTGGGATCTTTTTTTCCTTGTTGTTTAGGAATTATCTTTACTAGATACCAGTTCTTTGTCAGATACATATGTTGCAAATATTTTTGCAGGTTATGGCTTGCCCTTTCACTCTATGATGTCTTTTTTTTTTTTTTTTAAAGATTTAATTTATTTATTGAGAGACAGAGAGAGAGAGAGAGAGCGTGCAGCAGAGACACAAGCAGAGGGAGAAGCAGGCTCCCTGCAGGGAGCCTGACATGGGACTCGATCCAGGGTCTCTAGGATCACGCCCCGGGCTGAAGGCGGCACTAAACCATTGAGCCACCCGGGCTGCCCTATGATGTCTTTTAATTAATTTAATTAATTAATTTATTTGTTTTAGTTTTTAAAATCACAGTTAGTTAACATACAGTGTATTATTAGTTTCAAGTGTGCAATCTAGTGATTTAGCACTTCCCTGTAATACCTGGTGCTGTTCACCACAAAGTGCACTCCTAATCCCCATTATCTACTTAACTACTCCCCTACATGATTAATCTAATTCTTAATTGCAGTGTAGTAAAACTGAGCAAATTTTGTGATTTGTGCTTTTTATCTTGTTTATAAAATCCTTTCCTCTCTGGAGTCATTAAAATATTCTTCAAAATGTTGTTGTTTGGGGATCCCTGGGTGACTCGGTGGTTTAGCGCCTGCTTTTGGCCCAGAGCACGATACTGGAGTCCCGGGATCGAGTCCCACGTCGGGCTTCCTGCATGGAGCCTGCTTCTCCCTCTGCCTGTGTCTCTGCCTCTCTGTCACTCTCTCTGTGTGTCTATCATGAATAAATAAATCTTTAAAAAATGTTGTTGTTTTTTTAATAGTAAAGCCTTTATCTACCTAGAATTTATTTCATTATATGGGTTGAGGTAGGAATCCAATTTCATTTTTTTCTCCATGTAGATACCCTATTCTAACACCTTTTATGGAGGCATCAGTTTTTTTTCCTGCTTGTTTATAAAACATACTAGTATAAATGAAGCTTCCATGTATTCATTGTTCTGTTTGTGGGCCCTAACCCCTGGTCCAGTGGTTATTTTTTTCTATCTTCTACCTTAATTCTTAAAGCTTTACAATAATTCTTGGTATCTATTCCTATCCCTTACTTTATTTTTTAATTATTAGGACTGTTTTGGCCCCCTTGCATTTCCCTGTTAGAATCTGCTTGCTCAATTCTATATTAAAAAAAGGAAATTGTAAAAATTTTGTGATTTTTGTTTTTGTCTTTTTTTAGTTTCAGGTGTGGAATTTAGTGATTCAACACTTACAAACAACATCAAGTGCATAGCACAACTGCCGTCCTTAATCCTCATCACCCATTTAACCCATTTCCCCCCATCTCGACTTCCATAACTATCTATGTGTTGTCTATACTTAAGAGTCTAGTTCTTGATTTTCCTCTCTTTCTTTTTTCCCTCCATGTTTGTTCGTTTTGTTTCTTAAATTCCACATATGAGTGAAATCATAAGGTATTTGTCTTTTTTCTGATTTATTTCACTTAACATAATACTCTCTAGCTCAATCCACATTGTTGCAAATGGCAAGATACCAGTATTTTTTATGGCTAAATAATATTCCATTGTGTGTGTATGTATGTATGTATGTATGTACACATACACACACATACATATGCCATTTCTTCTTTATTCATCTGATTGATAAACTTCTGGGCTTTTTCCATGATTTAGCTGTTGATAATGGTGCTATAAACGTGGGGTGCATGTATCCCTTAAAATTAGTATTTTGGTTTCATTTGGGAAACAAACTAAACCTGTTAGTTTAATTGTTAAGTTGTGGGATCCCTGGGTGGAGCAGCGGTTTAGCTCCTGCCTTGGGCCCAGGGCGCGATCCTGGAGACCCGGGATCGAATCCCACATCGGGCTCCGGGTGCTTGGAGCCTGCTTCTCCCTCTGCCTGTGTCTCTGCCCCTCTCTCTCTCTCTCTCTCTCTCTCTCTCTCTCTGTGACTATCATAAATAAATAAATAAATAAATAAATAAATAAATAAATAAATAAATAAATAAAAAAAATTGTTAAGTTGTAGGGTAGTTCTATTTTTAACTTTTGGAGGAATCTCCATACTGTCTTCCATAGTGGCTGTACCAGTTTGCATTTCCACCAACAGTGTAAGAGTGTTTCACTTTTCCACATCCTCACCAACACCTTTTGTTTCCTGTGTTGTTAATTTTGGCCATTCTGAGAGGTGTGAGGTGATATCTCATTGTGGTTTTCTATTTTCCCTGATGATGAGTGATACTGAGCATCTTTTCTTGTATCTTTTGGCCATTTCAGTGTCTTCCTAGGGAAGGTGTTTATTCATGTCTTCTCATTTTTAACTGGATTATTTGGTTTAGGAGCATTGAATTAAGTTCTTTATAGATTTTAGATACCAGTCTTTTTTTTTTTTTTTTTTTTTTTACCAGTCCTTTATTAGATAGGTCATTTGCAAATACTTGCTTCTATTCTGTTGGTTGTCTTTTAGTTTTGTTGACTGTTTCCTTCACTGTGCAGAAGCTTTTTATTTTGTTGAAGTCCCAATAGTTTATTTTTGCTCTAAAGAAAACACTCTTGCCTCAGGAGACATATCTAGTAAGAAGTTGTGTGGGGGATGTCCAAGAGGTTACTGCCAGTGTTGCTGTCTTGGATTTTTATTTTTTTAGGTCTTACATTTGGGTTTTTAATCCATTTTGAATTTGTGTTTATATATGTTATGAATGAGTATTCTAGTTTCATTTTTTTTTGCATGTTGCTGTCCAGTTTTCTCAGCACCATGTGTTGAAGAGACTTTTTCCCATTGGATATTCTTTCCTCCTTTGTTGAAGATTAATTGATTAATTAATTCATGGGTTCATTTCTGGGATTTCTATTCTGTTGTCACATTGATCTGTTCTGTTTGTGCCAGTACCACACTGTCTTGATGGCTACAGCTTTATAATACAGCTTGAAGTCCAGAATTGTGATGCCAGCAGCTTTGTTTTTTTTTGTTTTTTTTTTTTTCAACACTCTTTTGGCTGTTTGAGGTCCTTTCTGGTTTCATTCAAATTTTAGGATTGTTTGTTCTTGCTTTGTGAAAAATACTGTTATATTTTGATAGGCATTGCATTAAATATATAATTGCTTTGGGTAATATAGACATTTTAACAGTATTTGTTTTTGTAATCCATGAGCATGGAATGTTATCCAATTTCTTTGTGTCCGCTTTAATTTCTTTCATAAAAGTATTATAGTTTTCAGAGTACATATTTTTTACGTCTTTGGTTAGGGTTATTCCTAGGTATCTTTTGGTTTTTGGTGCATTTACATGTGATGATTCCGTGATTTCTCTTTCTCCTGCTTCATTATTAGTGTATAGAAATGCAGCAAATTTCTGTATGTTGATTTGGTATCCCGTGACTTTCCTGAATTTGTATAGTAGTTCTAGCAATTTTTTGGCAGAGTGTTTGGGTTTTCCATGTAGAGTACCATGTCATTGGCAAATAGTGAAAAGTCTGACTTCTTCCTTGCTGATTTGGATGCATTGTATTTCTTTTTGTGTCTGATTGCTGAGGGCAGGACTTCCAGTAGTACGTTGGACAACAGTGGTGAGAGAGTAGATATTCCTGTCTTGTTCCTGACCTTGGAGGGGAAGCTCTTAGTTTTTCCTCTGTTGGGGATGATATTAGCTCTGGGGTTTTCATATATGGCTATTACTTCGTTGAAGTATGTTTCCTCTAAACCTATTTTGTTGAGGATTTTTATCACTAACCATTGTACTTTGTTAAGTACTTTTTCAGCATCTTTTGAAAGGATCATATGGTTCTTATCCTTTCTTTATTAATGTGGTATATCATGTTGATTTGCAAATATTGAACCACCCTTGCAGCCCAGGCATAAATCCCACTTGATCATGGTGAATGATTATTTTATTTTATTTTATTTTATTTTATTTTATTTTATTTTATTAATTAATTAATTTATTTATGACAGTCACACACAGAGAGAGAGAGTCAGAGACACAGGCAGAGGGAGAAGCAGGCTCCATGCACCAGGAGCCCGACATGGGATTCAATCCTGGGTCTCCAGGATCTCGCCCTGGGCCAAAGGCAGGCGCCAAACTGCTGCGCCACCCAGGGATCCCGAATGATTCTTTTAATGATTAAAATGAATCTCTTGGTTCTCTTTGCCTTGTATTTTATTGAGAATTTTTTAATCCACGTTCATCAGGATGTTGGCCTATAGTTCTCTTTTTTAGTGGAGTCTTTGATTTTGGTATCAGGGTAATGCTGGGCTCATAGAATGAATTTTGAAGTTTTCCTTCCATTTCTGTTTTTAGATTACTTTGAGAAGAGTAGATACTAACTCTTCTTTAATTGTTTGGTAGAATTCTCCTATGAAGCCATAAGGCCCCAGACTTTCGTTGTCTGGGAGATTTTTTTTTTATTACTGATTCAGTTTCTTTACTGATTGTTGGTATGTTCCAAGTTTTCTGTTTCTTCCTGTTTCAGTTTTGCTGGTTCATGTTTCTAGGAATTTATACATTTTTTCCACATTGTTAGTTTATTGGCGTATAATTTTCCATAATAATCTGTTACATGTATTTCTGTATTTCTCTTCTCATTTGTAATTTTATTTATTTGGGTCCTTTTCTTTTAGAGAAGTCAAAAAGAAAGGGGCTCATCAATTTTATTAATTCTTTATTTTATTTTATTTTATTTTTTTAAGATATATTTATTTGAGAGAGTGTGGGGGGGAGGGCCAGAGGAAGAGAGGAAGAAGTCACAAATAGACTCTGTGCTAAGTGTGGAGCCCAACTCTGGGCTTGATCTCATGACCCTGATATTACAACCTGAGCTGAAACCAAGAGTTGGTCACTTAACCAGCTGAGCCCCTGGGAGCCCCTATTTCATTAATTTTTTTCAAAGAACCAGGTTCTGGTGTCATTGATCTGTCCTATTGTTTTTTAGTTTCTATATCATTTATTTCTTATCTAATATTTGGCATTGTATTGGATGTATAAATTAATATAGTGAGATTGATTTTTTGAAATCAAGTCTTCTAAGTTTATGAACATACTACTTAAATGGTTTTTCTACTTGTTTAGATTTTCAAAAATCTCTTTATATGAACTGTAAATTTTAAAATGATTACAATAGTAAATTTTGTTACGTATACTTTACTACAATAACATGCGTACAAAAGCTGTTTACAAAAAGGTTATAAATAAGGTTTATAATACATAATTTATCATACATAAATATATAGTTTATAATATAAACAATTTTATGACTTTCTAAAAAGATTTTAACCGCAGGTAGTTAACATAGACTGTATTACTAGTTTCAGAAGTAGAATTTAGTGATTCATTAGTTGCATAGAACATCCAGTGCCCATTGTATCAAGCACCCTCCTTAGGACCCATCACCCAATGACCCCCTCCCATCTCCATTCAGTTTGTTGCCTAGTTTGGAGTTTCTTATGGATTGACTGCCTGTTTTTATCTTATTTTATTTTTCTTTCCCTTCCCCTGTGTTCATGTGTTTTGTATCTTAAATTACACATATGAGTGAAATCAGGTGGTATTTGTCATTCTCTGCTCATTTCACTTAGCATAATACTCTAGTTCCATTCATGTCATTGCAGATGGTAAGATTTCATTCTTTTTGATGGTTGAATAATAATCCATTGTATATATATTCCTCATCTTTTTAATCTATTTATCCATTGATGGACATCTGGGCTCTTTCTATATTTTGGCTATTGTGGAACATTGCTACTGTAAACATTGGGGTGCAGGTGCCCCTTTGAATCACCTTTTATTTATTTTTTAATCCTTTGAATAAGTAGCAGTGCAATTCCTGGGTCATAGGGTAGTTCTATTTTTAACTTTTTGAGGAACTGCCATACTGTTTTCCAGACTGGCTGCACCAGTTTGCATTTCCACCAATAGTGTAAAAGGGTTACTCTTTTTCAGCATCTTTGCCAACATCTGTTGTTTCCTGACTTGTTAATTTTAGCCGTTCACACCTGGGTAAGGTGGTATCTCAGTGTGGTTTTGATTTATACTTTCCTGATGTTGAGCATATTTTCTTGTTCTGTTAGCCATTTGTATGTCTTTTTTGGAGAAATGCCTGTTTATGTCTTCTGCCCATTTTTTGCGTGGATTTTGGTTTTTGGGCATTGAGTTTGATAAGTTATTTTTAGATTTTGAATTCTAGCCCTTTATCTGATATATCATTTACAAATGACTTCTTCCATTTTTAAGGTTGTCTTTTAGTTTTTGGTCTCTTTGCTGTGCATGATTTTTTTTTATTTTGATGAAGGCCCAATAGTTCATTTTTGCTTTTGTTTCCCTGGCCTTTAGAGATGTGTTTATTAAGAAATTGCTGTGTCAAGATCAAAGAGATTCCTGACCATCTTCTCTAGGATTTTGATGGATTCCTGTCTCACATTTAGGTCTTTCATCCATTTTGAATTTATTTTCATGTATGGTGTAAGATAGTGGTCAAGTTTCATTCTTTTGCATGTTGCTGTCCAGTTTTCCAGCAGCATTTGTTGAAGAGAGTGTCTTTTTCCTATTGGATATTCTTTCCTAATTTTTCAGTGATTAGTTGACCATATAGTTGTGGATCCCATTCTGGGTTTTCTATTCTGTTCGTTAATCTATGTGCCTATTTTTGTGCCAGTACCATACTGCCATAATCACTGCAGCTTTGTAATATAACTTGAAGTCTAGAATTGTTGCTTTGCTTTGCTTTTTCAAGATTGCTTTGGCTCCTCAGGGACTTTTCCGGTTCCTTGCAGGTTTCAGAATTATTTGTTCCAGCTCTGAAAAATGCTGGTTTTGTTTTGATAGGAATTGCATTGAATGTGTAGATTGTTTTGGGTAATAGAGACATTTAAATAATATTTGTTCCAATTTGTGAGTATGGAATGATTTTCCATTTCTTCAATTCTTCCTCAATTTCTTTCATAGGTGTTTTATAGTTTTCAGAGTACAGATGTTTTACTATTTGGTTAGGGTAATTCCTAGAATTCTTATAGTGTTTGGTGCAATTGTAAATGGGTTTGATTCCTTTGTTTCTCTTTCTACTGTCTCATTATTGGTGTATAGAAATGTAATAGACTTCTCTGCATCGATTTTACATCCTCTGATGAATTTGTGTATCAGTTCTAATTTTTTGGTGATTCTTTTGGCTTTTCTACATAGATTATCATGTCCTCTGTGAAGAATGAAAGTTTGACTTCTTCCTTGCCAATCTGGATGCCTTTTATTTCTTTTTGTTGTATGGTTGCTAAAGGTAGGACTTCCAGTAGTATAGTGAGCAACAGTGTTGAGAATGGACATCCCTGTTGTGTTCCTGACTTTAGGAACACAGTTTTACCTCATTGAGGATGGTATTAGCTGTATGTCTTTCATATGTGGCCTTTATGATATTGAGGTATGTTCCCTCTCTCCTTCCTTTGTTGAGGTGTTTTTGTTTGTTTTGTTTTTCAAAAAAGGATGCTGTATTTTGTCAAATGCTTTCTCTACATCTATTGAGTGGATCATATGGTTCTTATTTTTTCTTTTATAAATGTGGTATATCATGTTGATTGATTTGGGCATATTGAACCACCTCTGCCACCCAGGAATACATTTCACTTGGTTGTGGTGAATAATTCTTTTAATGTACTATTGGATCCTATTGGATAGTAGCTCAGTGAGAATTTTTACATCCACGTTCATCAGAAATATTGGTCTGTAGTTCTCCTTTTTGGTGGAGTCTTTGTCTGGTTTTGGGATCAAGGTAATGCTGGCCTTATAGGATGAGTTTGAAAGTTTTCCTTCCATTTCTGTTCTTGGGAACAATTTCAGAAGAATAGTTATTAATTCTTCTTTAAATGTTGGGTAGAATTCCCCTTGGAAGCTATCTGGCCCTGGATTCTTGTTTGTGGGGCGATTTTTGATTATTCATTCAGTTTCTTTGCTGGTTATGGGTCTGTTCAGATTTTCTATTTTTTTCTGGTTTCAGTATTGTTTATGTGTTTGTAGGAATTTACCCATTTCTCCTAGATTGACTAATTTGTTAGTATATGATTGCTCATAATATTCTCTTAGAATTGTCTATATTTCTGTTGTGTTGGTTGTGATATCCTCACTTTCATTCATAATTTTATTTGGGTTCTTTCTCTTCTTTTGATAAGTCTGGCTAGGGATTTATCAGTTTTGTTTATTCTTTCATAGAAGCAACTTCTAGTTTCATTGATCTGTTCCACTGTTGTTTTTTTTTTTTTTCAATTTCTAATTCACTGATTTCTGTTCTAATCTTTATTATTTCTCTTCTGCTGGATTTACACTTCATTTGCTGTTCTTCTCCCAACTCCGTTAGGTGTAAAGTTAGGTTGCGTATTTGAGATTTGCTTTTATATAGTATTGCTATATACTTCTCTCTTAGGACCACCTTTGTTGCATCCCAAAGGTTTTGGACTGTCATGTTTTCAATATCATTTGCTTCCATGTATTTTTAAAATTCTTCTTTAATTTCCTGATTGATCCACTTATTCTTTGGTAGTATGTTCTTTAACCTCCATGTATTTGTGATCCTTCCAAATTTTTTCTTGTGTTTGACTTCAAGTTTCATAGCATTGTGGTCTCAAAATATGCATGGTGTGATCTCAGTCTTTTTGTACCAGTTGAGGCCTGATTTGTGACCAGTAAGTGATCTATTCTGGAGAATGTTTGATATGCTTCAAAAAGAATGTGTATTCTGCTGCTTTAGGATGAAATGCTTTGAATATATCTGTTAAGTCCATCTGATGCAGTGAGTCATTCAGAGCCCTTGTTTCTTTATTGATCTAATGCTTAGATGATATGTCTATTGGTGTGAGTGGGTTGTTAAAGTCCTCTACTATTACTGTTTTATTAACAGTGAGTTTAAGTTTTTGTTAATTGGCTTATATATTTGGGTGCTCCCAAGTTAGGGACATAAATATTTATAATTCTTACATCTTCTTGGATAGATTCCTTTATTATGATATAGCGTCCTTCTTCATTTCTTATTACAGTCTTTGTTTGAAGTCTAGTTGTCTGATATAAAAATGTCTTCTCTAGCTTTCTTTTGATGTCCCCTCACTTTCATATGGAGGTGTCTTTGGGTCTCAAATAAATCTCTTGTAAGAAGCATATCAGTGGGTCTTGGTTTTTAATCCATTCTGATACCGTGTCTTTTGATTGGAACATTTAGTCCATTTGCATTCAGAGTAATATTGAACTATAGGAATTTAGTGCCATTGTATTACTTCTGAATTCCATGTTCCTGTAGATTATCTCTGTTCCTTTTTACTCTTATATATTTTTGGTCTTTTGTTTCCCACTCACAGGGTCCCCTTTAATGTTTCCTGCATAGTTAGTGTTCACAAACTTTTAATTTTTGTTTATCTTGAAAACTCCGTATCTCTCCTTATATTCTGAATGATAGCCTTTCTGGGTAAAGTATTCTTAGCTGCATATTTTTCCCATTTAGCTTACTGAATAGCTCATGCCACTACTTTCTGTCCTGCCAGGTTTCTGTGGACAGGTCTGCTCCTAGCTTAAGTGTCTACCTTTGTATGTTAAGAATCTTCTTTCTTGAGCTGCTTTCAGAATTCTCTATTTTTGTATTTTGCAAGTTTCACTATGATGTGTCATGGTGTTGACCTATTGTTTTGATTTTGAAGGGAGTTCTTCGTCCCTCTTGGACTTGAATACTTGTTTCTTTCCCCAGATTAGAGAAGTTGTCAGCTATGATTTGTTCTAATAGACCTTCTGCCCCCTTTCCTGCTCTCTATGATACAAGTATTATTTCACTTTATGGAATTGCTGGGTTCCCTAAGTCTACCTTTATGATCTAATAGTTTTCTTTCCCTTCTCTTCTCAGCTTTATTATTTTCCATAATTTTTTTATCTTCTGTATCACCTATTCTCTCCTCTGCTTCTTCAATCCTCATTTTGATTATATCCAATCTGTTTTGCAGTTATGTCTCAGTTATAGCATTTTTATTTCAGCCTGATTAGCTTTTATGTCTTTTACAGATGTCCTATATTACAGCAGAGAAGCTGTCTTATTCTTAGATATACATTTTTACTTTTACTTTAATTTAATTTACTTAAGTTTGTATTTAAATTCTAGAAAGGTTAGCATATAGGTTAATAGTATTTCAGGAGTAGAAAGATGTGTTACATATATATACAATGGAATTTTCCTCAGCCATCAAAAAGAATGAATTCTTGGCCATTTGCAACATTTGATGGAGCTCAAGTGTATTATGCTAAGTGTATTATGCTAAGCGAAATAAGTAAGTCAGAGATAGACAAATACCATATGGTTTTACTCATATGTGCAATTTAAGAAACAAAACAAATGAACATAGGAGAAGGGAAAAGAAAAAAACAGAGAAGCAAACCATAAGAGACTCTTAACCATAGAGAACAAACTGAGGGTTGATGGATGGAGGTGGAGGGGCATGGGCTGGGATAGGTGATGGGTATAAAGGAGGGCACTTGTAATGAGCATTGGGTGTTGTATGTAATCATTAAATTCTACCCCTGAAGCCAAGGTTGTACCTTTTTAAAGAAATCATGGTGTTGAATTTATCAAATATTTTTTCTACTTACATAGAAATTTTAATCTCATCTGCTAATATGGTAATTAATTTTATACTATTTAATCAAGCTTACGTTGCTGGGATAAACCCAACTTAGTTTTGATGTATTATTGGAATTTGTTTATATAAATAAAGTTTTAATTGGGAGGGTGAGATAACCATATATTTTTTAAATCAATAAACATTTTTATGTACTATAAACATAAATAGAATAATACACAAATGAATAGATCTACAGCTTGGTGAATTATCACCATGCTCTTATAACCTCTAACTTGGTCAAATATAGAGCATTACTAGCACTCAGGACCCCTCCACGTATCTTCCTAATTACCAGCCCTCCTTCATTCTCAACTATAATTGCTGTCCACACTTCTTGCACTCTAGCCTAGTTGTTGGGTTTTTGCCTAGGAATGGAATTGCTGGTCGTTAGGATATTACAAATGTTGTGTTAGTAGACACTGCCAAATTGTCGAGCAATATAATTGTACCAATTTACATTTTCACTAGCATTTTGAATATTCCAGATACTATTGTCTTAAATTGGAATGGGCAGTTTATAAAATTGTTTTTACAACTTTATTGTGATATAACTCACATACAAAGACTTATTAAAGTGTACTGTTTCATGAATTTTCACATATGTACTCATTGTGAAGCCATCAGCACAATCATAGCAATGAACATATCTGTCATCTCCCAAGATTTTCTCATGCTGCTTGGTAGCCCATCTTTCCTTCCCTCTACTCTTTTCCCCAGACAGCAACTGATCTACTTTATCTTTTGTCTTTTACTTTCTTTTACTCAACATTACTATTTTGAGATTCCTTCATATTTTTATTTATGCAAAAACCTTGCTTTTTATTGCTGATTGGTGTATATATATCTCACAAATCATTATCCATTTTTCTATTGGTAGACGTTTGGGTTTATTCCAGTTTTTTGGCTGTTATAAATAATCTGTTATGAACATTTCTGCATGTGCTTTTTGTGGATACATGCTTTCACTTTTCTTGGATAAGTAGCTAGAAAATGGATGGCTGGTTTATAGGGTAGAAGTATGTTTGATTTCTTAAGAAACTACAAAATGTTTTTCCAAAGTGGTTACACCATTTTACATACCCACCAGTGGTGAGTGAGTTTCAGTTTCTTCAAACCTTTGATTACACTTGGTGGAACAGTTTCTTTAAAAATGTATGCTTGGGGCCCCTGGGTGGCTCAGTGGTTGAGTGTCTGCCTTTGGCTCAGGTCATGATCCCAGGGTCCTGGGATTGATTGAGTCCTGCATCAGGCTCCCCAGAGGGAACCTACTTTTCCCTCTGCCTATGTCTCTGCCTCTCTCTCTGTGTCTCTCCTGAAGAAATAAATAAAATCTTTAAAAAATAAACATGTATGCTTTTTTTGTTACTGTAGGTGCTATTTTGTTGTGATTTTAATTTGCATTTCTCTGATGACAAATGTTGATTGTCTTTTCATGTAGTTATTAGCCATTCTCATATCTTCTTTGATGAAATATCTATTCACGTGTTCTGCCCATTTTTCGAGTCATTTTATTACTATTGAGTTGTAAGAATTCCTTACATATTCTGATGTCAAGCATTTCAGGTATATGACTTATAATCTGTGGCTTATTTTTTCCTTTTTTTAATAGTGTCATTTGAGGTGCAAAAGTTTTGAATTTTGGTAAAATCCAATATATAAAACTTGTTTTGTGCATAATGCTTTTGGTTTCATATTTAAGAAGTCTTGCTTAACTCAAAATCATAAAGCTCTCTCTCTGTGTCTCTCATGAATAAATAAATAAAATCTTTAAAAAAAATCACAAAGCGTTTTTTCCTACACTTTTTTCAAGAAGTGTTTCAGTTTGGCACTTATATTTAGGTCTAAAATTCCTTTTTGGGTTTTTAGTTTTTGTTTTTGTTTTTTGGTGACCTTAGTTTACCGACTTTTATTGTTAGTATAGTTGACACACAATGTTACATTAGTTTCAAGTGTACAACTTAGTGACTTCACCAGTTTATATATTATGCTATGTTTACCACAAGTGTAGCTACCATATGTCCTGTTATATCACTATTAACATATTGACTATATTTCTTATACTGTGCCTTTTATCCAGTGATTTATTCATTCCATAATTGGAAACCTGCATCTCCCTGTCCTCTTCACCCATTTTGCTTTGATTCTGCTTTTTGTCTGTTTATTCATATATTTTTTCCTTTTAAGGTAACTTATGTATGGTATAAAACAAAGATCTATATTTATTTGCATATAGATACCATTTATCACATTATCATTTGTTGAAAAGACTATCCTTTCCCCGTTAATTGCCTTGCTACCTGTTCAGGATCAATTAGTCATTATTGATATAAGGGTTTATTTCTAGACTCTATGCTGTTCTATTCATTATATATATATATATATATTTTTTTTTTTCCTTATGGTAGTACCAGACTGTTAATTACTATAGCTTCATAACAAGTTTTGTAATCATGGTATTTAAGTTCTCTAACTTTGTTGTTCTTTTTCAAAATTGTATTTACATATAATTTTTAGAATAGGTTTTCCAGTTTCTACAAGTTAGCTTGTAACAATTTTTTTAACAGGTTGTTTATTAGAGAGAGAGAGAGAGTATAAGCAGCGTGAGTGGCAAGCAGAGTAAGTAGGAGAAGCAGACTCCCCACTGAGTAGGTAGCCCAACATGGAGCTCCATCCCAGGACCCAAATATCATGACCTGAGCCAAAACAGACACTCAACTAACTGAGCCATCCAGGCACCCTTACAGGGATTTTGGTAGAAATTGCTTTGCATCTATAGCTCATTGTGGAGAGGGTTGCCATCTTTATAGTATTGTGTATTATGATCCATGAATATGATACCTCTGTATCACCTTTAATTTATCTCAACAGTGTTTTAGTTTTTAGTTATTGTTTTAGTTTATAGGTCTTGCACTTTTTTTTCTTAAATTTATTCCTAAGTACTCTTTTTGAAGTCATTGTGATTAGAATTATTTTCTTAATTTTTGGTAATATTTGTTGGTAGTATATAGAAATACAATTTTTATATATTTCACCTTACAACCTTGTTTTTTATGACCTTGTTGAACTTTCTTACTAGTTTTGTTAGAGTTTTCTTTTTTGTCATTGCTGTTGCTCTATAGGATGTTTTATGTAAAAGATTCACATTATCTACAAATTATGAGTGTTAATTACGAGTATAAATTTGCTTCCTGCTTTCTAGTATGGATGTTTTTAGTTTTCTTTCCCTTGTCTTATTGCATTGGCTACATGCTATGGTATAATTTTAATAGAGGCTGCACCATTGTATGTACTTATTTTGTTCTTGCTTTTAGTAGCAAAATATTTAGTCTTTCACTATTACGTTAATTGTAGGTTTTTCATAAATCTCTATGATCAGATTGAAGAAGTTCTCTTCTGTTTCTAGTTTGTCAAGTGCTTTTTAGCCTGAATGGGCTGAGCTTTGTTAAATAAATGCTTTTATCTTGTATATACATTGGGAGATTCGTGCAGGCTTTTGCTTTGTTTTGTTTTTGGTAGGTTATATTAATTCATTTTCAACATTAAACCAACCTTTAATGCCTGGGTTAATTCCTACTTGGTCATGGTGTATAATAATTTTTATATGTTGCTAAATTCTTGTAAAGGATATGTACATGAGATATATTGGTGTTTGATGTTCTTGTGATATCTTTGTCTGGCTTTCATATCATGGCAGTACTAGAATATGATAGGAATTGGTTTTTCCTACACTGTTTATAGGAACTATTTGTGTAGGATCAGTATTATTTTTTTTGCTAAATGTTTGAGTTTACAAGTGAAGCCATCTGGGCTTTGATTTTTTCTTTTTCTTTTTGGGAAGATTTTTAAATTACTAACTCCTTTTTCATGTTTCAAGTTTTTATTTAAATTCTAATTAGTTAATAAATAGTGTAATATTGATTTCAGGAGTAGAATTTAGTGATTCATCACTTACATGTAATACCCAGTGCTCATCACAAGTACTCTCCTTAATAACCATCTTCCATTTAACATGTTATTGGTCTATTGGGATTTTTCTGTTTCTTATTCAGTCAGCTTTCATAATTGGTATCTTACTAGGAATGTGACCTTTCCATCTAAGTTATTTATTTTTACAAAGTTGTTCATTGTTTCTTATAAGGATTTAATTTCAGTATGAGCTATACTGTTATCTGTCTTTCATTCCTATTTTTGGTGATTTGTGTCTCATCTTACTACTTTTTTTATTAGTCTGGCTAAAGGTTTATACATATTGTTGATTTTTCCAAAGAACTAACTTTTTGTTTCATTGAGTTTTTCTATTTCTGTTTTCTATTTCATTAATTTCCACTTAGATATTTATCATTTCTTTTCTTTGGATTTCATTAACTCTGCCTTTCTTACTTTTATGAGGTTGAAACTTCAGTTGATATATTTTAGATATTTCTGCATTTCTAATATAAATATTTAAGGGGGGGATCCCTGGGTGGCTCAGTGGTTTGGCGCCTGCCTTTGGCCCAGGGCGTGATCCTGGAGTCCCGGGATCGAGTCCTGCGTCGGGCTCCCTGCGTGGAGCCTGCTTCTCCCTCTGCCTGTCTCTCTGCCTCTCTATGTCTGTCATGAATAAATAAATAAAATCTTTAAAAATAAATAAATATTTAAGGTTATAATTTTTTTAGAACTTTAACTTCATCCCATCAATTTTTATATATTGTGTTTTCATTTCACTCAAAGATATTTTCTAATATTTTTTATGACTTTTTTGGTCCATGAGTTATTTAGAATCATGTTGCTCAGAGTCCAAATAACTTGGGAATATCCTCAGTTTTCTGTTATTTCTTCTTTTTTTCTGTTATTTCTAATTGAATCTCTTGTAGTCAGAGAATATACTTTGTGTAATTTTATTTCCTTTAAGTTCATTGGAACTCATTTTATGGCCTTGGGTATAGACTATCCTAGATAAAGGTCCAACATGCTCTTGTAAAGTATTTGTAGTCTGTTCTTGGATGGAGTGTTCTTTAAATGTCAGATAATTGACGGTTTTATCTAGACTTCTGTATACTTGCTGATTTTCTGTTTTTTTCTATTAATTTTTGATAGATGGTTATTGAAATTTCCAAATATTGTTGAATTGTTTATTTATATTTTCAGTTTTGACAATTTTTTGCTTTTTGGTGCCCCACTGTTAGGGGCATATAATATCTTCCTGGGTTATTGACCCTTTCTTTCATCATTATGAAATGTTCTGCTTTGACATTTAAAAAAATGTTTCTTGCCTTAAAGTCAACTTTTTTTCTGTTTTAAATATAACCATGATTATTGTTTACATGATATGACATTTTCTGCCCTTCTACTTTCACCCTTTTGCGTCTTTTTATCTAAACTGTGTCCTTTGTAGATTAAATATAGTTGAGGTTTCCTTTTCAATCTAATTTCTGCCCTTTAAAGTGTTTAGTCCATTCTTATGGAGTATAATTATTGAGATGATTGCATTTATGTCTTCTATTTTGATACTTGTTTTCTAGACATCTCAAGAGTTTTTTTGTTCTCTCTTACTGCTGCCTTTTTTGTTAATACTTTTTAGTGCATCATTTAAATTTTTCGCTTGATTTTTTAAAAAGATTTGTTTATTTATTTGAGGAGAGAGAGAGAACAAGCAGAAGGAGGGAGAGAGAGGGAGAGAAGCAGATTGTCCACTGAGTAGGGAGCCTGACCTGGGGCTTGATCCCAGGAGCCTGAGGTCATGACCTAAGCCAAAATCAAGAGTTGGATGTTTAACCAACTGAGCCACCCAGGCACCCCTTTCTCTTGATTTTTAAAACTATTATTTTAGTTGTTTTGCTTAGTGGTTGCTCTCTTTATTACAATATTCATCTTGACTTTGGACAATCTACTTTTGATTAAAACTAAATTATAGAGCAACTTTGTTCCATTATAGCTTTATAGCCTTTTATTCATGTTATTATTGTCACATGTATTAATCTATATATGTAATAAACTCAACAATGCAATGTTATAATTATCTCCTTATGTAGTGCCACATTTTTCAAAGAAATTGGAATAAAAGAGAAAATATATTTTTATGTTCCTTTATACTTATTAACATATTTACCATTTCTAGTGTACTTCATTTTTTTTGTGGATTCAGGTTACTTTTTGGTATAATTGCTTTTTAGCTAGATGGGCTTTTTTCACTATTTCTTGTACGGGAATTTTGCTGTCATTGAATTATGCTATTTGCATATCTGGGAATACCTTGCCTTCATTTTGTTTTTGGTTTTAAAGTTTTTGTTATTGAAGTATATTTAACATTTTCCTCCATTTTGAATGAGGTTTTGTTGGTTACAGAGTTCTTGGTTTTATTCTTTTTTGTTTTCAGTACTTAGAATCTTTTTACTTCTGTTTTTTTCTGATGTAAAAGTTAGCCATTAATCATATTGTTTTTCCTCTGTATAAGGTGAATTGTTTTTTTCCTTCCTGCTCTCAGAATTTTCTGTGTGTCTGTAACCTGTTTGATTATGATTTGTAGTTGGTTCTCTTCATGATTATTTAGTTCTGTATATAATCACGTTCGGGAAGTATTTAGTTATTATTTGTATTTGTTCAGATATTTAATTGTCATTTCTCTGCAGGCATCTCTGATTTGTCACATTTTCTTAAACTTTCCATGGTTTTAATGACCTTGACGGTTTTGAGTAGTGGTCAAGTGTATTGTAGAATGTCCCTCAGGTAAGACTTGTCTGGTGTTCTTCTCCTGGTTAGATTGATGTTATAGCTTTTTTGGAGGAAGAGCACAGAGGTGACTATGAATTACCATTTGTAACATGTCAAAGATTCATGCTGTCTATTAGACTTATCACTAATTTTAGTAATCTTTATCCCCTAAGATTGTGTTTGTTTGTCAGGTTTCTCCATTGTATAGTTTCTTTAAAATTTTCTCTATGCTGTCCTCCTTAGAAACAATAGCCAATGCTGGAAAGGTGGGGAATTACTTCCTTGAGAGTAGAATTCCTACGTAAATTATTTGCAATTCTTCTCTAAAGGACATTTGTCTTTTCTCCCCTTCTTATTTATTAAATGCCTTTTTTACTGTCAATGTGGACTTATATTTATTTTATACGTTGTGTTATAAACCAATATTATGTTATTTATCTTATTACTCAAATTGTTCCAACTTTGGATATTGGAAGCTCTTTCATTTGACCCCTGTGTCCCTTCGACATATTTCATTATTTTGTTTTTTGAGCACTTTCTTGCTCTTCTGGCACTGTAAGATCCTCCATAATCATCTTATGTTTTCTCTACTCAACTTCTAGCATCAGCCATCTGTTCAAGTATTCTTGGTTCCTTTTATTGGAAAGTTTTCTTTTTTTTTTAACTTTCTGTTTCTCTGTTGAGGTTCTCTATTTGTTGAATCATTGCCATCATATTTTTCTTTAGTTTGGCATACTTTCTTTTAATTTTTTTGAACATCTTTGTAACAGCTGTTTTTGTAGTCTTTGTCTACTAAATACAGCATATGGCCTCCTTCAGAGACAGTTTCAGTTGACTGCTTTTTTCTAAGCCTGGTCATATTTCTTTGTATGTTTCATAATTTGTGATTATTTCCTTTGCTATTATTTTTGCCTTTGTGATTTTATGCCTTTTCTACTTATTTCTTGTGTTTTTTGTGGCTTTTTGGAAGGCAACAGATATAGATATGTTTTCAACATGCCATGTTTAAGTGAGAGCTCCAGAGGTAGTATTCCAACCCATACCTAATCTGGGTCCAGAAATATATTTTTACAACTAAGAATTTGTATTGTTTCTTAAACATTATTGAACATATATTTGGGACTTAGGCACTCAGAAAAGAATAATTTTAGTAATCTTTATCCCCTGGCTAAGATTGTGCTTGTCAGGTTTCTCCTGACAAAAATGTTAACTCTTTAGAATATATAAGTCTTTGTATCCCAATTATATTTTTTAATCTCATGAAATTTGTTACTCCAAGCTGTTGAGTTTATAATTTTTTACTATCTTCTTACAGAGATAGGGAAGAAAGATTGGCCGCACTCACAGCTGCTCAACAAGAAGCAATGGAAGAGCTGCAGAAAAAGATTCAGCTCAAGGTAAGGATATTATTCTAGAACTTTCAATGGAGCATAAGATTAGTTTTTTTTTTTTTTAATATTTTTTTTATTTTTTATTAATGATAGTCACAGAGAGAGAGAGAGAGAGGCAGAGACACAGGCAGAGGGAGAAGCAGGCTCCATGCACCAGGAGCCCGACGTGGGATTCGATCCCGGGTCTCCAGGATCGCGCCCTGGGCCAAAGGCAGGCGCCAAACCGCTGCGCCACCCAGGGATCCCAGATTAGTTTTTTATTTATGGAATTGTGTAAAAATTTTAATTAATTTGTATTTGTAATATTTGGGTAATAGAACTTACATGATTTGGTTATGATCACATCTAACTCAGCTATCTAAAACTAAATTTATTTTAATAAGCTAAAACAGTCTGGAGAGTAATTAAAGGAATTTTAACATTTCTTGTTTTATTAATAACCAATTTGTCAGTGACTTGAAGGCATTACTGTTTAGCTTCTAATAATCATACTTTTAATTATTTACAAATTAGCTACAAGATGATTAGTATAATTAGTTTTTCTTGCTTTTCATTGCTTGTGAATTATGCAATTGTAACTTGGGAAATTATGATAAACCGCTATTTTCTAGAAAATCTTTAGCATTAGTAATGCAGTTTCTAGCGGTGTATTTGACACTGTGTAACAATTATTTCCACATTGGGTCCTCACAGAGATAGTAAATTCCATAAAATAGAAGACCATATTTTATTGTTTGTATAGTCTTACAACTTTTATCGTTCATTTAAATTTAATGCAGCAAAAATTTATTGAGCTTTGTGGTAGGCATGGGGTACAGAGATGAGTAAGGCATGATCCTGAGTTTCAAGAAACTGTTAACCTAGTGTGAGATTCAGATGCTGATACTTTTCATATGGATAGAGGTATACTCGGAGTGCTGTGGAAGTACAGATGAGGACCCTTAGTCTAACATGAAGGGTTCTAAAAGTCAAGGGAAGCATTTTAGAGAATAACTCCTGAGTTGGAAGAGAGATAAGTTCAATGGATAGGATGATAGGTAGGTTGGTGGGATGAATTTTCCAGTCACATGAAAAAGTATAAACATGAAATCAGAAGTCTGGAATTGTGTTTTTTCAGTCTTGTTTTTCTTTTGTTGTTTTGGGGGAAGTCACTGGAAGTGTAGAACAACTAGAAATGGTATGGTGTGTAGTTGGTGTAGGTAGAGGTCTGTATCATGATAGGGTTTGTCTGCTATGAGGATAAGCTTGGTCTTCACATATGGGTCAGCATTTCTCATAGTGTATTCCCCGAAGTGCTTCTCAAAAGTGTATTGTAGTCAAATAAGTGTGTAAATGTGGCTTAGTATATAAACTAGGTTTATTGAGTCATAGAGTGCAGAAACTACTAGAGGCTCCAAAGAGTGCTATATTAAAAATCTATTTAATTTAGTATTTTTCAAAATTATTTGATGATAGAACCTTTTCCACAAAACACTGAATAATATCCCATGGTTTAGGTCTAGAAAGTACACTTTAAGAGACATTACTGTGCATGCAGCAGATATTAAAGAGCTTTATGTAAATTCTTGTTCTTAGTGTTCAGGTTAACACTGCATTAAAACATTCTTTTATTTTAGAAAGTTTAATGGAAATACTGTGTTCTCAAGTTCTCAATATAATTTGAATAGTTTTTGATATTCTCACGCTTTGACTTCCTTCACAGCATGATGAAAGCATTCGAAGGCACATGGAACAGATTGAACAAAGAAAAGAAAAAGCTGCTGAGTTAAGCAGTGGGCGGCATGCAAATACTGATTATGCCCCCAAACTGACCCCTTATGAAAGAAAGAAGCAGTGTTCTCTCTGCAATGTCTTGGTAGGTTGTTGTTATTAGCATTGTGATGTTAGAATTTATTACTAAAGTTTATTATACTATGGAAATATATTCTAACAGTCTTTTAAAATTCATACTAAAGCATATGCTGAGTACTATGGATTTTTGTTATGATTTTTATACAAAGTACTATAAAAGTAGTAGTGGCATTTAGGAGTAGCATAGCAAAGTGCTGATGCTACCAGTTGCTGCTGAAATGGATATATACCTGCTTAATTGTTAGCCCAAGCAATGTTTTTGGGTACTGGGATCAAAAAAAAAAAAAAAAAAAAAAAAGCATTTTTAGTGCTGAAACTCGAATCTTGATACGTAGAAGAAATGATACCCAGTTAAGGTTGGCTATGAAGGCATGGGTTTTTTTTGACTATGCATCTTCTAGAGGATTCTCAGGTTTATGTTTTGTTTATTTATTTATAAATATTTTATTTATTTACTCATGAGAAACACAGAGAGAGGCAGAGATACAGGCAGAGGGAGAAGCAGGCTCTTTGAGGGGACCCTGATGCGGGACTCAATCCCATGCTCTGAGCCAAAGGCAGACACTCAACCACTGAGACACTCAGGCGTCCCTCAGATTTATGTCTTAAAGAAATTATTTTTAAGCCTAGTATGAAAAGACTTGAGTGATCTCAATTTGCATGTAGTATGCTGGCTTAGACTATTTAATATTTACAATCAGACATAATTATGTTTATTATAATTGCTTTGATTTTATGCCTTTAGATCTCTTCAGAGGTGTATCTTTTTAGTCATATTAAAGGAAAAAAACACCAGCAAGCTGTGAGAGAGAATAGCAGCATCCAAGGGCGTGAACTTTCAGATGAAGAAGTGGTAAGCTTTACTTTTATTCATTTACACATATTTGTTGATTGTCTAGTATGCTCTTTTTTATCATAAAGAATTGCATTTTCGTGTGATTGTTTAAAACTATATCATTTAATAACTATTAAAATATGTGTCATTTTAGTATACATTTTAGTTTACATTTGTGTCATTTTAGTATACATTTTTTTTTTTTTTTTTTTTTTTTTTTGATTCACAACTGTTATTTATTGAAAGTTATACTTCATTTATACACATAGAACCTTCACTGTGTACATTTGAAATACACTGTTTTTTTTCTGAGATGAAATATTCCTACATCAACCAACCATGATGGCCTCATCTTTGAGTCACTCCCCCTCAAACAAAAGCACTGTGCTCCTTCAAAATGTCCTAGCTGAGCCTATGACCAAGAATATGATCAGTACAGGAGGTCATGCAATTTTTGATAGAACAAGAACCCTATAAGGTTCTTTTTTATTTTTTACTGACTGGAATTCTGAGAAATACTTTTGGTCAGAAAACATGAAGTCAGTGTGGAAACATCAGTTTTTGTTACTCTGAGTTCTCTAAGTATAATTTGAGTTGTTGGGCTTGATTTTTCATTGAGTCTGGAGTATACACATACACGAAAATCTTTGCATAGAAAAGATATTTAAGGTATTCTTGATAAGTATTTATTTACTTATTTTTAAAAGATTTTATTTATTTATTTAAGAGAGAGAACATGTACAAGCAGGGGGAGGGGCAGAGGGTGAAGCAGGCTCCCTACTGAGCAAGGAGCTCAATACAGGGCTTGATCTGGGGACCCTGAGATCATGACCTGAGGTAAAGGCAGATGCTTAACCAACTGAGTTACCCAGGCACCCCTTAGTATACATTTTAACAAGAAACATAGAAATAAGAATTTAATACTGTTACTCATATATTTTAATGTAAAAAACATCATATTTTGATATTTTAATAATATAAGAAAGAATTGTTTAGTGATGCTCTACATTTCTTAGAAAATAGTTCAATATAAATGTCATCTATATATAGATACCTTTATAGAGCACAGTATTTAGAAGTTTTTGGAAATGTATTATTTAATCTTATAATTGTTGACAATGCAATTTTAGATTTGTATGAATATTTTTATAAATATTTTACATTAGACTATTATCTGGACATGAATGACATTGCTAATCTATGAATATGTTATTTCTATTTATAATCTCAAGTATATAGCTTAATTAATTTTTACATGTTTCACTCACATGAAGATAAAGATCATTTCTTGTACCCCAGAAGGCTCCCTCTTGCTCTGTCCCAGACATGTTCCCAAAAGGTAACTAGTCGGGGATCCCTGGGTGGCTCAGCAGTTTAGCACCTGCCTTTGGCCCAGGACGTGATCCTGGAGACTTGAGATCGAGTCCCACATCGGGCTCCTGGCATGGAGCCTGCTTCTCTCTCTGCCTGTGTCTCTGCCTCTCTCTCTCTCTTTCCGTGTGTCTCTCATGAATAAATAAATAAAATCTTTTTTTTTTTTTTTTTAAAGGTAACTAGCCTCTCACTATAGCGCCATCAGTTAGTCTTGTTTGTTCTGGAACTTTACTTAAATGGTATCACTCAGTATGTACTTTTTGTGTCTGGCTTCTTTCATCAACCCTAACTCTATGAGATTGATGTTTAATGTTTATGTGAAGCTATAGTTGATTCTTTTTCTTAGCTTTTTGTCAGTGCTTTCCAGGCAAAGACCATCAGGAACACATCTGTAGTTGAATAAAATTGGGTTTTATTCATTTATTAGAAGAATGGAAATTGCATACTATGGGAATATATGGAGATTCTCAATAAGGTGTTAGAAAGGACTTACTATAGGATGTGTGGGCTTGTCCTAGGTGATTGGTTGGGGAGCAGAGAGTTCAAGGACTTGAAGGCTTTGGTCTGGATTGAATGCTGTCAGGAAGCACAGGTAGTTCTTTGGTTGCTTCTTAATAAATCAATAAATCCTAGCAAGGTAGGAGCCCTGAAGCTACTGTTTTTCCTGAATTTCTGGACATGACCAAATGCTTGAAAGGAAATTACATAGTTATTTGGGCTTGCTTCCCTATGATTTCCTCTTTTTGAGGATTTTGCCTCTCAAGTTCCAATCACTTTGGCAGCTCTAAACCAGGTTCTCTTGTTAATTCAGCTCAGTGAGGATGCTATTTTCATCTTAACAGTGTTCTACCAAGCCAAAAATCAACATAAGCCCTTAAAGAAAAATTTAGAGTGAGTGTGGAGCTCACCTCATGTGCTTCCTTTCTTTCAGGGATCATGGGCTCTCAAGTCCTGGCTCTCTCTGCTATTTAATGCCTTCAAATTGACGTTTTGTATATTTTATGCAACGTTTTGAGTTGGAAAATAAGTCCAGGATAAGCCAGTTCATTGTGGCTGGAATTGGAAGTCTCCTAATGTTTAATTCCTGTATATCTATTGTTTGATATAATGCCTGACATTTTGTAAGATATTTAATAAAAACTTACTGAGCTGAGTTGAACTGAAAGGTTGTATAGAATAGCTTTAGGTACCATTAATAAAACACGTTATTAATCATGTATTTAGTTTACCTCAAATAATTTTTGTCCTTTACTTAAATTGTATGGATATTTTAAGACAGAATAATATTGTTTTTTTTACTTGAATCATTCATATAATTATCCCCATTCATATCTAAGTTTGCTGTTTAGGACTAGTGTCACGTGTATGTGAATGCCACTTTGAAAAAAACTTTTAAATTGCTTTCATTAATTAGAATTTAATTATTCCATTACAAATGAAATTCTTCCATTTATAAAAATTATTTCTTAATTTTTTTTAGATTTTATTTATTTATTCAGAGAGAGAGAGAGAAAGAGAGAGAGGCAGAGACACAGGCAGAGGGAGAAGAAGGCTCTATGCAGGGAGCCTGACATGGGACTCGATCCTGGGTCTCCAGGATCACGCCCTGGGCTGAAGTCTGCGCTAAACCACTGAACCACTGGGGCTGCCCATAAAAATTATTTCTAATTAAGTTCTCTTAATTAAAAAACTATATTATTTAATTTACAACAAATTGTTTAAACATTTTCTGGAGTATTGCTATTATGTATATTTAAATCTAAATTTTGTGTGTTTTACTTCAACAAAGAAAGTTGAGAAGGAAAGTATTATTTAGTTCATGTGATTTGGAAGAAAATAATGTGGTCTATTATCCAACTTTTGTAGCTATTATAGCATACATAGCCTCTTATTTAGCTGTTGTGACTTGAGACTTGGTTGATGTTTTCATTTTGTATACTATTTCAGCTCAAAAGAATTAAATTTTCTTTAAGTTTTCACAACGTAGTTATTCTTGATTATTGCCCTTTTTTCCTGAAGACAAGCATGCAATATAACATATGAGTTATGTGATATTGTAAAGCAATTTTATATTTACTCATATGGAAGTTTCATTTTTAATCAGTGGAGGTATCTATAGTAAACATACTTGTTCTACTTAAAGTTATTACTTGTCATCTGTGATGTCTTTATGTTATATACACCTTGTCTGTGACCCTTCCTCTTTGACATGTAAGATTTTATTTATACCAACTCTGACCTAATAAAATTGTACCTTTGACCTTATGCACTTGACATATCAGATAACTTACTCTTGATCTTTGACACATTTTGTTTTAAGCCTGTTAAACATAATAGGTAGCTGCCCAACAAGAAAGGTTTATTGTTTTGTGTTTTTATTGTAATTTTACCAGGAAATTTTTCTTGTTTTTTTGAGACTTCATAAAAAGAGCTATTTTATTGTTTTATTTTTTTTCTCTTTCATCATCTTAGAAGTCACAACAAATAGGTGGTAGTATAAATATGTTCCAAAATTTAATTTTTTGTACATTGCTAGAGAAATAATAAAGTGTAAGTTTTTTTAAATAATAAATTTATTTTTTTATTGGTGTTCAATTTGCCAACATACAGAATAACACCCAGTGCTCATCCCGTCAAGTGCCCCCCCTCAGTGCCCGCCACCCAGTCACCCCCACTCCCCGCCCTCCTCCCCTTCCACCACCCCTCGTTCGTTTCCCAGAGTTAGGAGTCTTCCATGTTCTGGAATAGAGGGGAAGGGAGAAGAAATGGGTAGGAAATATCAGAAAGGGAGATAAAGTGTAAGTTTTAATTAAAACGGGTTCTGTGCCATCCTGTTTTCACACTATCTAAAGAAGCTAAGTGATTTTTGTGGACATTGAATGAAATACTTTCAATCTTACATAGAGAATGAAGTGAAAAAGTTTTTTTTTTAATCCATATATTTCTCTTTGTGAGACTCTTTTGCTTTAAAAGCGTATAAAGTATACAAGCTCTGTTTGTTAACCTGTGCACTTAAAGTTTATTTTTATGTGATTCATGGATGTAAAAAGGACTTTCATGAAGGATCTTAAGTATGTTGGATGTTTATAACCAAATGTGGCTTTACAAATCCCAAATTAGTATTTCAGCTTGGAAAAAATATTCAGATTACATGATTGAAAGAAAGAATGATATTTTAAATTAGCAAAACATAAAGACTTTACTATTTTTAATGAAATGTAAGGTGATCTCTTTCGGCAGAGTGTGCTGGTATTGAGGGAAGTCTCCTAAGATGTCTCCTAGAATTGATGACAGTCCAGGAAATAATAGTAATTCTCAGTTGATTCATTTCCCTACCTTGCTTACCTTTGTTTGTAGAAGTATTCTCCTTTTACAGTCATGTTAGGAAAACATTTTGTCTGCTTTTCAACAGAAAATCAAGTCAAATGAACAATCTAGAACTCATTTAGAATAAATCTGTTTTTCCCACCCAGTATCTCAGTGGGGTACACTTTAAGTTAGTTGGGGAAACTATATAAAAATGTCTTACTATTTCTTACAGGACAGATATAGCTTCCGTTGCCTTTATTTTGTCTTTAATAGAATGGGAAAAATTTTATGGGTGTGTGTGTGTGTGTGTGTTTATGAAAGTAAGCACGAGTACACAAGAGAGAGAATTGTGTGAGAGAGGACATATGTATGTATTCAGTGTATAACTCATACACACATATAGGTGATACACACCTCTCTAGCTAAATTGTATTGAACAAATGCCGCATGCTAAGTAAGGTAAAGCAGATTTGAAATGTTACTCCATTGACACCTGTTTTTCATACTTTTTCTGATATTATATGACCATTTAACTTTTATTGTCTCTTTTCCTTTAGTAAACATCATTTTTAGAGATATTTATCATTAATCAGTGATTCAGAACAAGAAGCCTAGAGAACTATATAGTTATTTCAGTTTTTTCGGAGTCTGTGTCATTGCTTTGGTAAATTACAACTACACAATGTTCTCTTCCATGTATCTTTTCTTTTAAACAGCTGCTTTAACTCTTTTTTTAAAAAGATTTTTTAAAAAGATTTTTTATTTACTCATTTGAGAGAATGACAGTATAATACAAGCAGAAGAGAGGGAGAAGGAGAAGCAGACTCCCTGCTGAACAGGAAGTCCAATGTGGGGCTTGATCCCAGGATCTGGAGATCATGCCCTGCTCTGAAGGCAGGTGCTTAACCATCTGAGCCACTCAGGCGCTCCCTGTAGCTTTATTTTTATTTATTTATTTATTTTTATAAAGCCAGAATTTATTTATTTATTTATTTTATTTTATTTTATTTTATTTTATTTTATTTTATTTATTTTATTTATTTTATTTTTTTATTTTATTTTATTTTTTCCCTGAGGGGGGCACTTGATGGGATGAGCACTGGGTGTTATTCTGTATGTTGGCAAATTGAACACCAATAAAAAATAAATTTATTATTAGTTGCTTTATTTTTAAATGAAGTTTCAAATAGGTAACACCTGCAGGTTAGAAATTAAAGGTCTTTAGTGTTTGATAAAACTTTATTTTGTGACTCCTACATAGCTCTCATAATACTATTACACTGTACAGATGTGAAAAGCCATTTCAACCATATTTCTCTGCATGAGACCTTGGGCCTAATGTACTATATTACATGCTGCATTTTGTTTGCATTATGGTGGTTCTTTAATTTTATAATTTGTTTCCAATAATTGACTATTTTTTCCTCTTTACATCTGTTTATTTGGGAATTAGAATGGAATGTCCCAAGCTGATAATTTAAGTGTTAAAGTTATAACATGTTTTGGATATTTTTTGTAGCTGATATACATTGCCTTTACACAGTTACTTAAATACCTAAACACTATTGCTTTTGAAAAGACATAAACCCTTAAACTCTATTCAAGATCATGATAGCTTGGAATGACTATGATAGTGACTACTTTTATACATCTACAGATTACAGACCGATACATTTTCATCTGGCTCTTGTGTGTCATTTGTGAGGAGTTGCGGAACTGTGGCTATGGGCAACATTAAAAGGCCACAGCAATTGTGATGACTTTTGCAACTGCTGTCTTTCAGTTAGATGATAGAGAATCAGAAAGGGTTGCAGTGAGGCAAATTTCTACAACTTAAGCTGTTTCTACTTGAATATTGTCTCAAAGTTTTATAATATGTACTTCTTTATATGGAAATTTTATGGATACATAATCTTAAAATCCATAATGTGACAACTTCATGGTGGAAGAATAAAGGGAATGAAGGATTTATTAATACAAGTTTATAAGCAGGAACAGGCGTGCCTGGGTGGCTCCATTGGTTGAGGGTCCACTTCTTCATTTTGGCTCAGGTCATGACCTCAGAGTCAAGAGATCAAGCCCCATGTAGGGCTCCGTGCTCACTGTGGAGTCTGCTTGTCCTTGTCCTTCCCTCTGTGCCCTCCCTCTACTCGCTTACTCATGCTCTTTCTCAAATAAATAAACAAATAACCTTTAAAAAATAGGAATTTCTAAGCAGGAATACTCTTGCTCTGACAAGAATAGTTGACAAGTTTAGCATTTTACCTGCATAATTCACATAACTCTTACTTCCTTAATAAATAATTGATTATAAATTCTTTTATTTTAATATTGACTTTATTAGGTTCTTTATCTGAAATTTAGTGGCCAGTATATTAGTTCCAAAGTGAATATACAGGAGCAGATCTATGATGAGAGTTAACTGAGTTTAGTAATAATTATTTTGTCAATTTAACTTCTCTTGTAATCATCAGAGTAGACACATCTGTTGTATCAGGAAAATCACAAAAAGTTGTAAAACAAAACTTCCCAGTTCCAAAATTTGGTCCTCCCTTTCAGAATTTTTTTTAGATTACAAAGTATTTCTGTATCAGAAAGGAGTGTAGTAAACCCCATATTCCTGCTACCTAGTAGTTAAATGGTAATACTTCTCTTCTGGTCCCTTCATACTTGGAAAGATTGAAGGGGGATACGAAGTATTTAAAGCATGGGTGATGGGAACAGGTTCAGGGCATAGAGCTAAGTCCATATGTTGCATGGTGAGAAGTCAATAGATAATCTTAAAACTGAAAAATGAAGAAGTAGAAATATATATTTAGGAATATAGAGAAGAAAGGTAAAACAATTGCATCTGGATTTGGGAAAAGAGTGGAGAGAGCAGTGGGGAACTATTTCTTTGAGCCATTGACTATGTAAAATATGTTTGCTGATATGTGTTTGCAAAACTTTGACAGAAGCAAAAAACATTTTATTTATTTTATTTTATTCTTAAAGATTTTATTTTATTTGAGGGAGAGGGATAGCAAAAGAGAGTGCAAGCAGGGAGAGGGAGAAGCAGGCTCCCCGCTGAGCAGGGAGCCCCTCATATAGGGCTGCATTCCAGGACTCTAGGATCATGACCTGAGCCAAAGGCAGACCTTAACCAACTGAGCCACCCAGGTACCCCAAGCAAAAACATGTTTAAAAAAGAAATACAACAGTTGCCCAGGAATATTCTGTGTTCTTTCCACTGCTTTTTGTTCTTGGTTAAATTAGATACACACCTGCAACCATAGAAAGCCATCATAGGGACTTGGATCTTTTGGCCAGTTTTATCCTGAATTCTGTATTCTTTTAAATCTATTGCAGTATCCTTTGATGCCATTAATCCAAATACTGGATCCCCTACCCCCTTTTATCTGTTGCTTTCTGTTTCTATTATTTGTAGAACAATAATGAAACAATTGTCTGTGTACCTACCACTCAGGTTAGTGAGAATCTCCTGGAAGGAAATTATGTTTTTGTTTGTTTGTAGTACTTTTGTTTGTGAAAGATATCTTCACTGGGTGTAGATCTGTAGCTTAATAATTATTTTCTTCAAAAATTGAGTAGACATTATTTGCTATCTCCTTGCTTCTATTCCTAACAGGATAGATATATTGTCCTTTTTTTTTTTTTTTTTTTTTTTTGTATCTCTCTTACATATTTTTTTATACATGAATTCTTTTATTTATTTGTTTATTTTCTCGCCATTTATTTGTTGAGCAATCATGGCTACTTGCCCTGTTGATTCCTCTACAGTGATTTCTTTTTCATTTGTACCCTTATAATGATTTAATGACATTTAGCATATTCCTCTTTCCTCTACTTATTTGTTATTTGCAGTTAGATCTAAAAACTTATTTATATTCAGTTTTGGTATTTTTGGGAAAAAGTGGTCAGGTGGTCTCATGTACTTTCATCAGGAGGTACATTATTCTGTTTTTCCCACTTATATTGTCCTTTATTATTTTTCAAAATTACCTTGGCTGTTTCTCTGCTTTTCACTTTGTATATAACCTTTGTGATGACTAACTTGTTAAACTAAGAAAATTGTTTTGATTTTGATTGAGATTGCAGTGAAATTATGGCAAGATTAAATTGGCAAGAGTAGACATCTTTTAAATATGTTTTTCTTTCCATCCAGCAACATGTTTGTCTACTTATGTCTTGCCTTTGTTTATGTGTTCTTTAGTTAAGCATTCATTTTCTTCATTTGAGTTTTAAACATTTCTCAGTAGGATCATTTTGTCTCTAAATTAATGTATTTTAAAAGTATTTTGAATTTCAGGGTTCTTTTTAACAATTTATTTTTTTATTTTAGAGCCAGAGAGCACACAACCGGGGGCGGGGCAGAAGGAGAGGGAGAAAGAATCTCAAGCAGATTCTATGCTGAGCACAGAGCCTGATGCAGGTCTCTATCTCATAACCCTGAGATCGTGACTGAGTTGAAAATCAAGGGTTGATGCTTAACCAACTGACCCATCCGTGTGCCCCTGAATTTCAGTTTTTATTTCCTTTTAAACAAAGAGATATTTTCAAGGTTATAGATTAGAGGAGAGGCAGTGCCTTTTGTTTTATGAGTATGAGTTTATGTGTGTGTTTAAAAGCATGAGATGATTCATGGATTTGACTGCTATCTTATATACAGATCAGGCTAATCTTCTGGGCATTGATTGCTTCAGTTTTAAAGTATGTGATGCTAAAATGAGTGCTATTCTGTGTTTTCAATTTCAACTTTTATTGCATTATGATCAGAGATTATGGTTTATCTAGGTTCTACTTTGGAGAGTTTGATTTTCTTTATAGCTTAATACATTGTAAAATCTTAAGAATATCTTTTCCCTCTCTTTGGGTATATATATCAGATGAGATTTGCTTATTGTAATGCAAATATTCTCACTTTTTCAACCTATTTTTTGTCCTCACTAATATCCTTTTCTCAAAAATGGGAAGACTGCCAATATTCAATTATTTATTCATATCTCTGTGTTTTAAGAATATGTATATATATGTGTATATATGTATATACACACACATATATCACAATGTTTTATCATCATGATTTTAACTATTTACATATTTTTTTTTCTTTTAAGACTAGGAAACGTCCCTCTTTCCCTTTTCATGCCTCTCTCCTGAATATTATTTTTGTATGGTATTCATTTTGCAAACCTAGTTTTGCATAGTGCTGCCTGATATGTCCCTTTATTATCTATACTCTCCTTCTCCCTCTCTTGTCCCTATCATAATTTTATTTTTGCATGTAGGTCTATTCCTAAAAAGTATAATTTTATTGTAGCTGTTTCCTGCTCTCTAAAAAAGTACCATGCTATCTGTAATCTTTTGGACATAGCTCTTTCCTACTGAATTATTATACTGCCTAGATTTTTACAGATGAGAAATTTGTTGCTGTTTTTAAATGTCTTTGAGACTTGTCATACATTAAACTACACTTATTTAGGTTGACAATAATTTTTGGCATGTCCATACCCATGAAACCACACCATGATCAAGACAGTGAACATACATACCACCTCAGAAAGTTTCCTCATCTACTATATCCCTGCTGGTTTTTCCCCTACTTTTAATTTATCAGTTTTTGAGAAAGGGATATTGAAATCTCTTATTTTAATTGTGAATTTTTCTGTTTCTCTTGGCAGTTCAATCAGTTTTTGTCTTATATAGTTTCAAGTTATATTATTAGGAGCATAAATGCTAATGATTGTTATGTCCCCTTGATTAATTGATCCCATTATTATGAAATGATCCTCTTTAATCCTAGTAATATTTTTTGATACCTTGTCTAAATATTAATTAGCCATTCCAGCTTTCTGTTGTTTAGAGTTACAGTAATACATCTTTTTCTTTTCTTTTACTTAAACATATTTATATTTTTACATGTATCCTTTTCTTAAACATTTAAAAGTTAAATAGACTTATGGAGAATCTTTGTTCTCGTGCTGTTGTGTTTGTTGTGAAGCTGCTGACTCTCTTAAGCTCTTGTCACCTAGGGCTGTGAAAGCCACTCACAACGGAGGGGTTCTGGTTCTGTCCCTGAACATTCTTTTCACTTTGATCTTTTTTTTTGAAAGGGTGATATTATTTGTGTAATACAGTTCCTGGGATATTATTGAGATGATTTTTTAAGAATGAAGCCTAATTGCGGTCTAACATGCTGTGTTTGAAATCTGAGAATTCTGAGAAAAAAGCTTTTAGTTACAAGACTTAGTTCAATACAACTGTACCACTCCCTATTGCAGTATTGAGCTCAGACCTTTCTCCGTCTTCGCAGCATGATAAATTAATAAGTTTGTTGAACCCTGTGCTTTTGAGTCATCTGTTAAACCACAGATCAGATCAGAAAGGAACATCAGAATCTGCAAAAGAAGTCTTTACCTCATTTATCATCTCCACCTACCAGAAAACTGATGGAGTATTTGTGATTGTCACTGAATAGTAGGGGGACAGATGGTCGGCTATCATCCTATCAGAAGATGGCCTTTTCTGTTTGGCATGGTATCTGTTTCACAGTATTTCATTAGCTTCATTTTTCTCATCTGTCACTTTGAACATAATACATAGACTGTAGTAGATAAAAATAGAAGTTTATGCTATACCTGTAGGAAGACACCTTGGCAGAGTTGAATCTTTTGTATAATTAAAATAATCTATCAGATTTTAAAAGTTGTCATTTTATGTTTAATTTTTCAAAATAGATGCTGTCATAAAAGACATTATTTTGATAAAAGGTCTTACATTTCAGATTTTCTTAAATTTACTGTGTGAAAAAATTTTATTTAAATATAATGGAATTCTAGGAGTGTCTGGGTGGCTCATTTGGTTGTCTGCCTTCGGCTCAGATTATTGATCCCAGAGTCCTGGGTTCAAGCCCCATGTGGGCCTCCCTGCTCACTGGGAAGCCTACTTCTCTCTCTCCCTCTGCCCCTCTCCCTCCTCACCCCCTGGCCTGTACTTGCTCTCTCTCTTTCTCTCTCAAATAAATGAAATCTTTATATATGTTGGAATTCTCCAACTTTTTATCTGTTTAAGCATTTTTCATCACCTGCTTGTGCTCTCTGCATTAGTCTAGGCATTAGGGAAACACAGATAAATAACATCAGGGGAGCCTAAATCTTCATTGTATGCTATCTCTCTGAGTTTCATGAATCTCCAAACACACTCATTTTAAAAAATGAACTAGTGCTTTAATTTTTGAATAGTATTTTAGTAATGTCTATACATACTTTAGTTAATTAACTTATTTTTAGTTCTCAAATTGTACTCTAAAAAATACTATTTTATCTGTACTCATGTATGAAGAAAATGGCTGTGCTACCATGTTTACAGACATACCAATATTGGAAACAGAATTCAATAATGAATCACTTCTAAATTTTATAAGGAACACACAAACATTAAAAGACTGGTTACAGAAAGCAGAATGGAGAAAAAAGACATTAGTTATCATTTTCATTTTAATTTCATTTCATTTCATTTTAAAGAGCAGCTCCCTCTGAGAAGAATCAAAACAATTAGTAATATTTCATCTATATTGTGAAATAATGCATACATAAAAAAGTTAGTGATGGTACTGATTTTATTACTTTCTCACACTCATTGCGAAGAAATACAACAATATAAAGAAAAATATGCCCTCATTATTATTCACAATAAAAAGGATGTGCTTCGTTCTGCAGACCTTGCCATATTATGTAATAGGAAACACCTAATGACTCAAGTGATTCTGACCCACTGAATTTCTATTCTCATGTATATTTGTGACTGGACTAAGTCCATAGGAGCTGTGATGTACTGAACCATTTCTCTGGTATCCCTAGATCTCACTAAATTAAAAAAAGACCCTACATAAGAAAAGATAACAATCAATCTGTCCATAATTTTTATATATATGTGTCAGGTGGAAATGGGGCCCTTCCTTGAGGACATGGATACAAGTATTGTGATCCAAAGATTACTGGATCGATATTGTATCTGTTATAATAAAAATAAAGTGTATATCAAAACCACTGCCTGATAAAGAAACTTCCACAATTTGTCTCAATTCTTCAAATAACAGAGCAAGTTCCTTTTCTAGGCTGACAATGAGTCCCGTATTGCCATTGCTGCAGGCCAGGAAACTCAGTACCAAAAGTAAATCATTGAATTGAAACACCTGATAGGTGTTACAGTAACAGGTGATATTTTTATTTTTTGAGAGTCCAAGTTTGCCCCCATGGTCTGTTGCAGGGGCAAAAGAAGGTAAGAAACCGCGTCTCAGGGACACATGAGTGATTCAGTCGGTTAGGCGTCTGCCTTCAGCTTGGGTCTTCAGGATCAAGTCCCGTGTCTGGCTTCCCACTTGGTGAGGAGTCTGCTTCTCCCTTTGCCCCTCCCCTGCGTGTGTTCTCTTACTCACATGTTCTCTCTCTCTCTCAAATAAATAATAAACAAGCCAACAAATAAATATTTATTTATTTTTGAAAAGAAACCATATGTCAGAGCATGCTCTAGAGCATTATCACTGGCCACTTTAATAACAGGGACTCTGTCTCTCTCTGACACAAAAATAGCATGGAGCCCTTCGCACTTGGTAATTTTTTATATAGGAAACTCTTAGGTCCTGGCTTTCTAGGCTGCTGCGTTATCTCAGCTGTAAATTCAGGGACAGCTCGTACATACTTCATTTGATACGACTACTTCCGTCCTACAAATTAGTAGTTACAAACCAGCTTTCCTTTGAACTCATTCTGGAGGATAATCTGCTGGAATAGTTTTATGGAGGAGTGATATCAATTAAGAAAATAGTTTATTAGAGTTTTTTTTGGTATTACTCTGGATGAAACTCTGATACCCAGGGAATTATACCTCTTTGACTTAAGCAGTTAGCATTAACCCTTGGCATATAGTAAGTATTGAATTAAATGTTAATAAACTAAATGCTAATGAGCTAAATTACAATTTATTGTTTTCAGTATACTATATTTCTGGAGAGCGATACTCAAAATATATGGTAGAGTGCTATCTAAAAATACCATGTTGTTTTTGGTTAAGTATTCTTTTATTTCTTTACTTCTCTCATCTTTTCTTTTTCTCCTAATTTTTCTTTTTTCTTTTCTTCCCGTTTACATTCATCTCTCCATTCCCCTACTTCTTCCTCATCCTTCACTTTTCTTACCTTAATCATCATCTAGAGAAACAAAAACATATTCCAGCCCTCCAGCCTCTACCCATCCCAATTATTGTAGAAGGCAATAAGAAAATGCCGTAAAATGCCTCCTATTTATCTTATTTATTGGTCTGCCAGGCAGGCTTAAAATAGTGGAATATTCATAATATTTTTAAGAATTTAAGGAAATACTTAATTTGATTCTGGAATAGACTGATTAATTAGATTTTAGGTTTAAAGTTGAGGAAGTACTGGATGAGGCTTAGAGAAAAATACTGTTTTTCAAAACAGTATGTGAAAACCCTTACATTAATTTGTCATCTGTTTAGATTAGTAATTTGGCATCCATCCTGCTCTTAAAAGCAAACTGAGTTGCAGAGAACTAAGTAATAAGCCTCTTGAGCATGAGACTGGATTTCTATGAAGGAAACTTGCTTTTCAAATAAAAATACATTTGTATTAGGAGACATATGTAAGCCCTTTTTATCTGGGAAGAACATCCTTAAAAATTCTATGTCTGTGTTATAATATTTTGAAATCATAGGGAACAGATTATTTCTTTTGATATACCACATTTTATGAAATGTGTTTATTCTGAGGTATAACTTACATTCTAAAAATGGCAGTTTGATGAAATTGTATATTGTGTCATATACATTTTCATGCTTATTCTATTTTAGAGCTTTTTTTTATTCTTTCTCAAAGACCATGAATCTATCTTTATCTTAATTTTTTTCATGTCTTTTAAAAAGCAAGGTACTATGAGATCTTTAAGGAGGAATCTGAAAGAATATGAAGGTCATAAACCTCAGTGTGAATTATTTCATTAAATTTAGTAAATTATGGTAGAAGAAAACCATAAAAGGTAATTAAAAGAATGGGAAGGATATAAACTTTTTTTTTTTTTAAAGATTTTATCTATTTATTCATGACAGACACAGAGAGAGAGAGAGAGGCAGAGACACAGGCAGAGGGAGAAGCAGGCTCCATGCAGGGAGCCCGATGTGAGACTCGATCCTGGGACCCTGGGATCACGCCCTGGGCCAAAGGCAGATGCTTAACCACTGAGCCCCCAGGCGTCCCAGGAAAGGTATAAACTTTGATGAGATCATGTCCATATAGGTATTAGTTTCTTATATACATTATTTGTATTTCATATTGTAGCAAGGTTGTTTAAATAAGAAGTCACAATTGTGACTTAAAAGCTAAACTTAACAATTTTGTGTGTGTGTATGTGTGTGTGTGTGTGTGTGTGTGTGTAATTAGCCATCACTGATTAGCTTTTGGGCTTGTTACTTTAATTTTTAGAATGTTAGAAAAGGGAGGACTTTAGGATTTATTATCTAATCCCTTTATCTTACTAGGGAGGGAATTGGCCCAAAGAAGTCACTCAGTGATGAGTTGCAGAATTTATCTTGATCTACATATTTTGACTCCTAGTTCAGTGCTGTTTCTTTTGCATCAACCTGCTTTTCTATGCCTAAAGGAAAAACAGTGTCTCTAATTAATACTTATTTAGGATTAATAGTATCAAGTAGTCAAATGGCCACTTCTTGACTTGTTAGTAAGAGAGTAGGAGTGCATTGAACAGGATTCCATGAGGCTACATGATATATTTTTTCAATTAGGAAGGAAGGAGATCCACACCTTTTGGGGTGATTTTTTTGGTTCTGAGTGCTTCATATTTTGAAAATGACTAAGTAAATCATACATACTGTGTCTTTTCCTTCTGCCTGTGGCATAATAGTGATTGTGAGTAGACATGAAAGATGAGTGTATTTTTGCAGTTATATTTATTCTTCTGCAGCATTAATAAGCTTACAGCAACTATAACCTTGTACAGATCAACATTGTTTTCTTTAAAAAGTTTTCTTTGCATTTCCATATTAACATTAACTTTATAATAAGTAAAATACTAATACTAATTTTAGACAATTGGATAAGGAATAATGGTTACTATTAACATTTGACCCATTTGACCTATTTTCTGCTCTTTATATATTAGTATATAAATCTTACATGCTTTTTTATATATAAACTACATTGTATAGATTTGAATCCTTATTTTTTAACATTATACAGTATATACAGTTTTTAATATCATTATTGTTTAAAATTAATCAAATCTGTGTAGTATCATTTTAATATATGTGCCATAATTTATGAAATCAGTTCCCTACTGCTATTTTGTTGTAGGAAGTAAGTAGTCCAATTTCACTTTTTAACATGTAGCTGTCCAGTTCCATATGCATTTTAGGATTATTCATTCTAGTTCTGTGAAAAATGTTGATACTTTGATAGGGATTGCATTAAATCTTTAGATTGCTTTAGTTGTATGGCCATTTCAACAATATTTATTCTCCCAATTCATTAGCATAGAATGTTTTCCCATTTGTGTCATCTTCAATTTATTCCATCAATCTTTAATAGTTCAGAGTATAGGTCTTTGACCTCCTTGGTTAGGTTTATTCCTAGATAATTTATTGTTTATGATGCAATTATAAATGGGATTATTTTCTTAATTTCTCTTTATGCTACTTTATTATTTAGTATATAGAAATACAATAGATTTGTGTATTGATTTTGTATCCTACAACCTTTATAAATTCATTTATCATTTCCAGTAGGTTTTTGGTGGAGTCTTTCGGATTTTCTATATATAGTGTCATATGATCTGCAAGTAGTGAAATATTTAGTTCTTCCTTACCAACCTGGATGCCTTTTATTTCTTTTTCTTGTCTGATTGCTGTGGCTAGAATTTCAGGGCTATGTTAAATAAAAGTGGAGAGAGTGAATATACTTGGCTTGTTCCTGATCTTAGGGGAAAAGCTCTCCTCTTTTCACCATTGAGTATGATGTTAGCTGTGCGTTTTTCATAGATGGCCTTTATTATGTTGAAGTATATTCCGTGTGAAACTGCTGTGTTGAGAATTTTTATCGTAAGTGGGTACCATACTTTATTAAATGTTTTTTCTGCATTTTTTGAAATAATCATATGATTTTTATCCTTTCTCTTGATCTGATGTATCATGTTGATTGATTTGTGAATAGTTAACCACCCTTGCATCCCAGGAATAATTCCCACTTGATCTCGGTGAATGATTTGTTTTTAATGCATTGTTGGATTTGTTTTGTTTATATTTTGTTGAGGATATTTTTGCATGTGTGTTCATCGTTTTTCTCTCTCTCTCTTTCTCTCTCTCTCTCTCTCTCTCTCTCTCTCGGTGTCTTCATCTGGTTTGGGTATCAGTATAATGCTGGCCTCATACAATGAAATTGGAAACTTTTCTGACTCTTCTGTTGTTTTAAATAGTTTAAAAATAATAGATATCAACTCTTTTTTAAATGTTTGATAGAATTCACCTGTAAAGCCATCTGGTCCTAGACTTGTATGATGGGAGTCTTTTTGACTAATGATTCACTTTCATGGCTGGCAATTAGTCTGTTCAAAATTTTCTATTTCTTCCTGATTTCAGTTTTGGCAGGTTATATGTTTTCAATAATTTGTCCATTTCTTCTATGTGTCCAATTTGTTGGCATATAATTTTTCATAATATTCTCTTATAATTATTTGTATTTCTGTGGTGGTATTTATTTCTCTCTTTCATTCCATCATTTTGTTGGAATCCTCTTTCTTTTCGTTTTGATGAGTCTGCATATAAGTTTATCAGTTTTGTTGATTTTTTTTTTTCCACAAAGAACTAAGTCCTCGTTCCATTTATCTGTTCTGTGGTTTTTTAGTTTTAGCTTCATTTATTTTTGTTCTAATCTTTATTATTTCCTTTCTTCTACAGGTTTGGGTTTTCTTCTTCTTTTTTATTCCCTCTCTCTTTTAGGTATAAAATTAGGTTGGATTTTTTTTTTTTTTGAGATTTTTCTTCTCGAGCCAGATCTGTATTACTATAAACTACCTCTTGGTATCACTTTTGCTGTATCCTAAGGAATTTTGACTAAAGTGTTTTTCATTTGTCTCCATGTTTTTTGATTTCCTTTTTGATTTCTTGATTGACTCATTCATTATTTAATAGTATGTTATTTAATATCCATGTATTTGTGTTCTTTCCAGAATTTTTCTTCTGGTTCATTTCTAGATTTATAGTGTTGTGGTCAGAAAAGATGCATTTTATGACTCCCTCTTTTTAATTGGGACTTGTTTTGTAGTCTAATAATGATCTATTGTAGAATATTCCATGTGCACTTGAAAAGAATGTGCATTCTGTTTTAGGATGGATTGTTCTGAATATATCTGTTAGATACATCTGGTCCATTGTCATCCAAACCTGTTGTTTTCTTGTCAGTTTTCTGTTTGAATGATCTGTCCATTGATTTAAGTAGTGTTTTAAAGTCCCCTGCTATTATTGAATTACTGTCAGTTACTACCTTCATGTTTGTTAATAGCTGTTTTATGTATTTGAGTGTTCCCATATTGGGTGTATACATACTTAAAATTGTTAAATACTCTTGCTCGATGTTCCCTTTATAATTATATAGTGTTCTTCTTTGTCTCTTGTTACAGTCTTTGTTTTAAAGTTTATTTTGTCCAATATAAGTATTACTCCCCAGCTTTCTTTTCACTGCCATTTGAATGATAAATGCTTTTCCATCCATTCCCTTTCTGTCTTCCTGTGCCTTTAGGTCTGAAATGAGTCTTTTGTAGGAAGCATGTGGTTGAATCTTGCTTTTTTTTTATCCATTCCATCACCCTGTGTTTTTTGATTGGAGTGTTTAGTCCATTTACATTTAGAGTAATTATTGTTACTATGTACTTACTGCCATTTTGTTACTTGTTTTATTTTTATTTTTTTAAGATTTTATTTATTTATTCATGAGAGGAACAGAGAGACTGAGACAGAGACACAGGCAGAGGGAGAAGCAGGCTGCACACAGGGAGTCTGATGCAACACTCGATCCCAGGACCCCAGGATCACTCCCTGAGCTGAAGCCACATGCTTAACCGCTGAGCCACCCAGGCGTCCCAGTTACTTGTTTTATGATTATTTTTTGTAGTTCTTCTTTGTTCTTTTCTTCTCTTGCTCTCTCAGGGTTTGCTGGCTTTCTTTAGTGATATACTTGGATTCCTTTCTCTTTATTGTTTGAATATCTGTTATCAGTATTTGATTTATCTTTACCTTTATTTTTTTTTTAAAGATTTTATTTATTTATTCATAGAGACAGAGAGAGAGAATGAGAGAGAGAGGCAGAGGGAGAAGCAGGCACCACACAGAGAACCTGATGTGGGACTTGATCCCGGGTCTCCAGGACCATGCCCCAGGCTGCAGGCGGTGCTAAACCGCTGCGCCACCGGGGCTGCCCTGTCATTACCTTTAATGTTATATATAATGTCTTTTGCACGGATCAGTTGATGATATACATTGCATATATTAAGTTGATGTCACATAAGCTTGAACCCATTCCGAAAGCATATTTTTTCTCTTCTCTTCCCCATGTTTTAGGTATATGGCGTCATGCTTTACATCCTTTTATTTTGTGAGTCTCTTGACTGTTATAAATATACTTAATTTTACTGCTTTTGTGCTTCCTACTTTTCTTATTCCTGCTTATGGTCCTTCCTTCCTACTCAGAGGAGTCCCTTTTAACATTTCTTGTGAGACTGGTTTAATGGTGATTAATTCCGTTAATTTTTGTTTGTTTAGGAAACTTTTTATCTCTCTTTCTATTCTGAACCGTACCCTTACTGGATAGAGCATTCTTGGTTGCAGGGTTTTTTGTTTGTTTTTTCTGCACTTTGAATATATCATGCCCCTCCATATTGGCTTGTAAAGTTTCTGGTAGAAAATCAGCTGATAGCCTTATGGAGTTTCTCTTGTATGTAACGATTTTCTCTTGCTACTTATAAGATTCTCTATCACTACTTTTTGCCATTTTAATTTTTGTGTGTTCTTGTTCAGGCCTCTTTGGGTTGTTGTGGGATATCTGTGCCTGCTGGATCTGGATTTCTGTTTCCTTCCCCAGATTCAAAAAGTTTTCAACTATTATTTTTTCAAATAAAATTTCTGCCACTTTTTCTCTCTCTTCTTCTGGGATCCCTGTAATGCAAATGCTATGCTTGATGGTGTCCCTGAGTTCCTTTTATTATTCTCATCTTTTATTCGTTTTTTTTCTTGCTTCTGTTCAGCTTGATTGCTTTCCATTACTTTGTCCTCCAGTACCCTCATCTGTTTTTTTTGTTTGTTTGTTTGTTTGTTTGCTTCCTTAGTCTATTACTTATTCACTCTAGGATATTTTTAATTCTAGTTACTAAATTTTCCATCTCTGATTGGTTCCTTTTTACTTTTTCTCTTTCTTGAGCGTCTCACTGAGGTCCTCCACTCTTTTCTCAAGTTCAGGGAGTATCTTTATGACCATTACTTTAAATTTCTATCAGGCATATTACTTAGGTTCATTTCATTTAGACTTCTTATTGTGATTTTGTCTTGTTCTTTCATTAGGATGTATTCCTCTGTCTCCTCATTTTATCTAAGTCTGTGTATTTTCCTAGGTGTTAGGCAAATGAGCTATATCTCCTGCTCTTGCCTTATGTTGAAGAAATTGTATAGTGCCATGGAGTGCGGTATCCCCTGTTAACCTGAATCTGGTGCTTCATGGGTATCTCCTGTGTGGTTTTTGTTTTTTTTTTTTTTGTTTTTTTTTTTTTAATTTATTAATGATAGTCTCACAGAGAGAGAGAGAGAGGCAGAGACACAGGCAGAGGGAGAAGCAGGCTCCATGCACCGGGAGCCCGATGTGGGATTCGATCCCGGGTCTCCAGGATCGTGCCCTGGGCCAAAGGCAGGCGCCAAACCGCTGCGCCACCCAGGGATCCCTCTCCTGTGTGGTTTATGTGCTCCTTACTGTTGTATCTGAGCTGGGTTTTCCTGAAGCTTAGCAGTCTGCGGTGGCTGTTTGCCTATTATGGTAGGGTTTGGTCCCTGTGTTGTTAGTGTGCAAGTCTGGGCCTGCCTTGGGCTTGAGTTAAGTCAGACCATGCGTTTTTCAGCTGTGGTAGCAGCAAACTACAGGGCACTCCCCCTATATTGTCTCCTGAGAAGCTTTTGTTGGTGGGCAGGGCCTTCAGTCAGACCAGATGTCTGTCCCCAGCCAATTGCTGGGGCTGTAATCCTATTTTCCTGTTCCTCTGTTCAGGGTAGGTGTTACTTTGGTGTGGTGCTGACCCCTTTTGGGGCTGCTTGCATATTGGCACACTTGTGGGACTACTTTGGATGGATTCTAGTTGTGGGTATGTTGGAGGGAGAAGGTTTGCTGGAGAACATCGAGGCAGGGTGTGCTGTTAGTGAGCTGGGTAGAGGGTGTTTGAGCTGTGCTAGTTCCCATATATCCCTGTATCTTGGTGGAATCAGGAGAGGGAAATGGCATCATGAGCTCCTTTATTCTTGGAGAAGTCTTCCTAAGATCCCCCCTGCAGCACATTCTCTGAGATTAGTGAACAGATCTCACTCCTGTCTCTCTAACTCCTGCTTCTATGCTATATCTCCGTGAGGGTTATGTGCCTCTTGATCATGTCTCTACCCTTCCTACCTCTTCCATGTGGCCTCTTCTCTACATTTAGCTATGGAGAACTTCCAGTCTTCTAGTCAGTTTCTGGGTTATTTATAATCACGTGGTTGTAATCTAGGTGTATTGGTGGGAAGTGAGCCTTAGGATCTTCCTACTCAGTCATCTTCCCCTGGAATCTTCTGAGGCTTGTTCTTTAGTGATTCCTCAGGAAGATCTTATTTGTATAATATTCTCTGAGGTTTTATTTTTAATGTTGGTAGCATTTATCTGTAATTTTATTCTTGAAAGTTGGTTTCACTAGATATAAAATCCTTAGCTCACATTTCTTTGAAAATACTAAATATATTACTTTATTTTTTCCTAGTATAAAATGTTACTATCAAAAAGGGACTTATAATCCTTTTAACTCACTTTTTCCCCCTGTATGTCCAAGTAATTTTTCCTTTTTCTTCAAAGCTCAGAAGTAGTAATAGGATATGTCTTGGCATTAGCGACTCTGGGTATTTTAGAGCATGTGACGTATTTTATTAGTATTTAATTATATTCTATTCAGGAAACTTTTCCCGAATTATAGTTCTTTTTTTTTTTTTAAAGATTTTTCTTTATTTATTCATGGGAGACAGAGAGAGAGACAAGACACAGGCAGAGGGAGAAGCAGGCTCTATGCAGGGAGCCCGACGTGGGACTCGATCTTGGGTCTCCAGGATCACGCCCTGGGCTGAAGGCGGCGCTAAGCTGCTGAGCCACCCAGGCTGCCCTGAATTATAGTTCTTAATATTTGATCTGTTCCTTTGTTTTCGTTTTATTTTTCAGGGATTTCTATTTACTTCTTTCACCATCTTCCTATATTTCCAGTTAGTTACTCTCAAATCCTTTTTATTTCTTTAGATATAAATATTTTTTTCTCCTTATTTTTATTTGAGGCATTATTTGTTGTGTTTATTCATTCTTTGTCTTTTCTTTTTGTTTTTTTATATTTATTTATTTATTTATTTATTTATTTATTTATTTATTTAATAATAAATTTATTTTTTATTGGTGTTCAATTTGCCAACATACAGAATAACACCCAGTGCTCATCCTTCTTTTCATTTCTTAAATGATTTTTTTTTCCATTTGAAATCTTCTTGTAGTCTCATGACCTAAATTTTGAATGATTAAGATGGTGATTTGTGTTTTATCATGCCTTCTACCACTTTAAAAATTTGTTTTAGGGGCACCTAGATGGATCAGTTGGTTCAGTGTCTGCCTTTGGCTCAAGTCATGATCTCAAGGTTTTGGGATCGAGCCCCACATTGGGCTCTGCTGGCAGGCACTCCTTCTCCTCTCTGTGCTCTCTCTCACTTTCTCTCAAATAAATAAATAAATAAATAAATAAATAAATAAATAAATAAAATCTTTTAAATAAATTTTGTTTTAGCTTATTTTGAAATAGTTAGATTTGATTTATTCTGTGCATTTTTTGGTGTATTTTCATCATTTGTATTATTGCTTAATTTTAGTTATTTTTTTCTTTTAATAGTTTTGGCTATTGATCTTCATACTTTTACATGGAATTGGTTTTATAGGACTTTTAGAATGAGTTGTGATTCAGGGTAGCTATTAAATTTCCTGGAGCTCCTTTTCTATTCTTTTATGTGTAAAAATACAGTAACCTGCTTTCAGAGATTTCTTGATTCTGTTTCCTTGCTCTCCTTTTATCAAGTCATTTTCCCCTTTATTGTTATTATTTCTAGTTTGCTCAATTAAATTCCCTTTGTGGCAGCTTCTTCCATAGATTGCTTTTGAGAGTTCATTGGGACTAGCCTTCACCAAATTGTTCAGTCTTTAATGCAGCTATGTTTCATTCATCTGCCACTAGAATGGGTATACTTCTCTCTGTTTTAAATGCTGTTCTCAAAATGGCCTATTGAATTCTCCAGCGAAAAATAGTTCCTTTTCTAGAATTCTGAAGTTCTTTATTCACTCGTTTCCCTTTGATTTCTCCTTCAAAGACACTGAAGCTACTGATATGTTGGCAATTTGACCTTACCTACTTCTGTTTGGGGGTTAGGAGGATACATTGTCACCTTGTTTTATTGAAAATATTTTCTATGGGTCTTGCTTTTGATATGTAATTGCTCTTTCTGTTCTATATGATAATTTAGAAATAATCTAAAACTTTGCTACCACTGCCTTCTTCTACTTACAGTCTTCTGATACAAGCATTTTAATGACTAATCCTCATGGAAATAAACCAAAATTTTCTCAACCACTCCTTAATGTTGAAAAACCTTTATACATACTTTCTATCTTCAGAAGCCATCTCAAAACTTTCCTGTATAAAGTCTTCATAGTTTTAATGTGAAAATGACTATTAATTATCCTCTGTCATATCCAACAATGTGTTTCTTTTATTACCCAAAACTGATCTGTTTCTTAGAGAAACTAAAATATAATGCAAAACACTAGAAGGAAAAATATAAAAACTTGAAATGTGTTTACAGAAAACTGGACAAAAGACACATTTTAAGTCACAAAGGACAAGATACAAATGGTCTAACATACTAACATCAGTATTTCAGCCAACAGATTGACAGATTTACAAACAAAATAGAAATACTAGGTATGGCAAATCACTTGTGGAGATATAAATTAATTCCTGTTTTGGTTCAGTTTGGGAATATTTAATGAAAATCCTTAAAAATATCTGTAATCTGTGATGTAGGAAGTTCAGTTCCATGATTTGATCATAAGGGAAAAGTATATTATGTGTTTAAAATTGTGACTATATGAATATTTGTTGTACTGATTTATAATATTGAAAATAAAAAATTATCCAAATATCTAACAACAAAGCATTTAGTAAAGTTAGGTGTATTCAGGAATGGAATACCTTACAGCCACTGGATTATATTGTAGAATATTATTTAATGGTATGAATATTTTTGGATTTTTAAAAAAGATTTTATTTATTTGAAAGAAAGTGAGCACGCACAAGTGAGGGTAATGAGGGAGGAAGGGCAGAGGGAGAGGAAAAGGGAGAAGCAGGCTCCCCACTGAGCAGGGAGCCTGATGCCGGGCTGGATCCCTGGACCCTGGGATCATGACCCAAGCTGAAGGCAGTTGCTTAAATGACTGAGCCACTCAGGCACCCATATATTTGCAATGTTAAATGAAAAAGAAGTTTATAAAGTATCATAAATGGTGTATTCTACTTTTACAAAAACAAATATATACAAAGAAAAATGTCTGGAAGGATATACTCAAATAATTATTTTTAGGTGTATTATAGGAGATCTTTATCTCTTTTTTGTGTGTGTACGTTGTTTTGAAGATTTTTTTCTTTTTTTGTTTTTAAGATTTTATTTATTCATGAGAGACACACAGAGAGAGGCAGAGACACAGGCAGACGGAGAAGCAGGCTCCCCATGGGAGCCCAATGTGGGACTTGTTCCCAGGACCCGGGGATCACGACCTGAGCCAAAGGCTCAACCACTGAGCCACCCGGGTGTCCCTGAAGACTTTTATTTCTTAATTCTATTTATATTTCCTATAATTAACACTTACAGATTTTGTATTAAGAAAAAAGTTACTATTAAGTCATAAAAATATAAATATATTCTCATTTGTTTTTAGTTTTGAGATTTAAAAAAATGTTAATATAAATGTGAGTACATAATGCATGTGTGTTTGTGTATGTAAATGTATTCTTTTTGTTTAAAAGATATGGTTTTTGATAGTTGTGGATAAATTTCCAAGTTTTTCTATATAGTGCCTGCATTTATGTGTAAAAGATCATAAGTGGATTCTATTAGATATGTAAATGATGTTTATAAACAACTGAAAATAGTATAATTCAGCCTTTCATAAAATTGAAAATGTCATTTAGAGTATTACTTTTCCTTGGGCAGAGGTAGAAATTTACATGGGAGACTTTGTTTCCTTGAGCCATGTTAGGTAGAAGGAATGTAGAGTACTAGAAAAGCTTCTCTCGTGAGGTTAGCCAGTTGTGGTTTTGACCTTGAGCTTTGTGACTGTGGACATAATGCCAAACCTCTTTGAGCCATTGTTAAACATGTTGTGAAATGTAAACATATTGCCACCTGTTCTATGGGGTTAAGATTATAGGAAATAATGTATGCAATTTAGCCCTTTGCTGATCACATATTAAGTATTCAAAAAATGATAACCTGGATGGTGATTTCACATACGACTTGCTTTGTACCATGTATCCTTAGGAGATATGGCAAGAGGGTTATCTTTATTTATTTATATTTTTGCTTTCTTTTGATGTGAGACCTGGGTTATTTTTTTCTAGTTGGATTTGAAATAAAGCCTATGCAACAGGCTTCGCTTATCAAAGAAAAAAATTGCTTTTGCTTTTGAGAGAGTATTTTCTCCCTTTGCCTGTAGAGTTTTTGGTTTATTTTTATTTTTTGGTACCTTATGATTTGAAAACTTTCATAGTAAGTACAATTCTGTGGCCCAAACTCATTTTCCAGCCATATCGCTAAGGTAGTAGCCAAAAGTATAGACACTCTAATCATACTGTCTGATTTAAATTTAGGCTTTATTACTTTACTATCTGAAAAAGTTGCTCAGTTATGATTTTGACTGTCTTTGGGCAAGTAATTTGACTTTTTGTGTTTGTTCTCACAGTTTCAATGGAAATAATAAACATACACACCTTCTAAGTATATTCCAAGTATAGTTTAAAGGACTGAATGAGTGATTATATGTAAAGTACTTAGCTTATTATTATAAGCCTTCATAAATATTTTTTGTTTTTTTAAATTGAGATTTAATTGACATATAACACTGTATTAGTTTTTTGTGTACACCATAATGTTTGGATGTGTATATATTTGTGTGTGTGTGTGTGTGTGTATATATATATATATATATATATAGTGAAGTAATTATCACAACTAATTTAATTAACATCCATCACCACATATAGTTACAACTTTTTGTGATGGGAATTTTTATGATCCACTGTCTTGGAAACTTTCAAACATACCATACAGTATTGTTAAATATAGTTATGATGCTTTACATCCTCAGGATTTATTTATCTTATATAACTGAAAGTTTGCACCTTTTGAGCACCTTCACTCTTTTGAACATAAATACTGTTATTAGCTCTTACCACATTACTCTTTTCATACTTATTTATTTAATGCATACTTATTGTCTACCATATGCCAGGCACAGTTCCAGATACAGAAACAAAACAAAGTCCTTGCCCTCATTAAACTTATATTCTAGTGCAAGAGATTGCAAATGAAAATTTGATGTTAAGCAAATCCTATGAAGAAAAATAAACAGAATAAAGAGATGGCAAATAGTAGAGGGTGTTACTTAGGATTGGGTATTCATTTTAGCTGAGACTGTGCAAATATCTAGAAGAAGAATATTCTTGGGTAAGGGAACAACATATATAGATTCCTGAGGCAGTAACATTCCTGATGAATATGAGAAGCAACATCTACTCTACTGTGGATGGAGCAGAGTGAGAAAAGGAGACAGTACTATAAGTTCAGAGAGGTCAATGATAAAGAGCTTGTGGGCCATTGTAAAGAGTTTGGATTTTACTTTAAATGTGATGAAATGGCGTTATTTTGATAAGAGGAATAATGTGTTGTGATTAATGTTTTAAAAATATCACTGACTACTTTTGTAATGAAAAGACTTGAAGTAGAAGCTGGGAAACCAGTTAAGAGACTGTTGGTAGTATAGACAAGAGCTGATGATGGTGGTAGGCAGAAGTGATTGGATTTGGGATGAATTTTGGGATCTATTTGGAAGTAGAGCTCTTAGGATTTGCTGATGTATTGAATATGAGCAGTTGTATAAAGGATAGTACCATTTACTGAAATGGGAAATCCTGAGTAACTATGTATATGGGGAGCATAAATGTTTTGTTATGGACTGTTATTTGGAAATGCTCATGTTGGAAATACTCCATCTAAGTGGACATTTTTAGACAGTTTGATATGGGCGTGGAGTTCAGAGGAGAGGTCAAGGCTAGAGATAAAAATCTGTGAATTGCCTTTGTATAAATAATATTTCAAGTCACTACACTTGATGAGTGAGTTTGGATAGAGAAGAATAGCTCTGGGATACTCCAACATTTACTGATCAAGCAGAGCAAAAGGATGCACCAAAGAAGATTTAGAAGGCACAGCTGGTAGTGTAATATTTGGAAGCCTAGTGAAGAAAAGGTGTCAGGAAAAAGGAAGTGATTTAGGGTATTAGAAATTTGAGGAGAAAGTCGAAAATAATTTCTATAAAGAGTGTGTGGAGAAAATAGTTTAAGCTTCTTTGGTTGCCTGGCAATATTAGAGGCCATTTGAGATGTCATAAATTTAATGTGAGAGTAATCAACATAGTTCATAATTATAGCCACATTAATCTGCCCAGGTATGTGTACAGAGTAGCGTGAGAGCTGGATTTAGAGTTAGTATTTTGCCATGAAAGTATGAATAAAGAAGAGAGGGGAAGGGAACGTACATGCTGTGTACATGCTAAGAAGTATTATAATGAGGGCTGTAAAATCTAACATTGATAAGGAGGGATATGGGGGCAGACTTTCTGTGTTCCATCCAAACCAGATCTCTGTTGCCAATAATCGCATTCTACTTTCATCTCTGCGTGTGTTTTATGAGATGCCCTTTTTATTTTTCCTTTCTGTCACCTTTCCCAGCTCCCAGCCCAAAGAAAAACACATAGATCCAATATCCATGCATTTAAGTTCAGTCCATTCTTCAAGAGATAGCAAACATGGTACTTCCTTCCTGAAACCTTTCCTCCTGACCCCCACTGGACAGTGCTTTTGTTTCCCTTTTGAACTCTTTCTAATTGGCACTTATTGGTTGATATTGTAGATTTGTGTTTGTGTGTTCATATATATATTTACCTCTTATTCTGCACTGTGGTTGTGAGGAATAGGCATATGTCCTTGTATCTTTAGCAACATCACAACTGATGTGCAGCAAAAGTTTGATAAGTCAATGAAGTCTTAAGTAGAACAATTTCTTCAAAAGCAATTGTGAAAACCAGCATTTCATAAAGATTACTTTTACTTTCATCTGTATACTCTTTTATACTCACTATAGTCTGTATTTTTTTTAACAGGCATCATCATCATCATCATCATTATTTATTTATCTTGCAGGAGCATCTTTCCTTAAAGAAGTATATTATTGATGTTGTGGTTGAAAGTGCAGCTCTACCAGAGTCTTTGAAAGATGGAGAAGAGCGGCAGAAAAATAAAAAAAAAGCCAAAAAGATAAAAGCCCGGATGAACTCCAGGTACTCTAAATATCCTTAAAAACAAAATAAAAACTGTTAGTGATATATCCTTTTTTAATGTAGATCTAAGGAAGACCCTCTGCCCCCCTCACAAAAGTTTAAACTTGTTTGCTTTAAGAAAGCCTTGAAAATAATATTGATGAGCTTAACTTATAGCCACTTTCTTTGATTGAGAAAGAAAACTGCCTATCGATCTAAAGCCCTTGCTTTCACCTGTTAAGAGCTCTTCCTATAATTGGATGCCAAAGCTCTGCCAAACTTGTGCCTCCTCCAGCATATAGTAGTATGTTTAAATATGTGTAAACTAATCCTATTTTTCTTTCCAACTATTGATTTTTAAATGAAGCATCAAAGAAAATCAATAGCAATCAACAAATAGAAGTCTGCTGGCTATAGTGTCAAATCCCCTGCCTAGGTTTAATCAATTTGGTTGCCTGTCACAACAAGAAAAAGTTCAAGAAATATCTTGAAATGGAAAGTGAGTTCTCAGACCTGTAGTTTATCATCAGCCTCCAAAGTAACATCTGAGGATCAGACAGCTATGTAGTACATCATTACCTCAGATGCTTTGAGCATCACCTGATGACTGATGAGTCTTATTCAGGACACAAATGTAGTTTCTCCTTAGTGGATAATTCTTGCCATTTGGAGGAAGGTAATCTAAATACGTTGTTTTACCTTCATTGGTAAATGTTATGGAAGTTGGAGGAGCTTGACCCCATGGGATTATAGAAATATAGTTCTAGGAGGTGAATGGTGGTTATTGCTCTATGGTTTCCAATTTCAGATTGAAATTGTTTCATCTTCCAGAAACAGCAAAAACTTGCAGAGTACTCATTTAAGCAAATAACAGAAAGGCTTTTTTGATTGTATTTTTTTGTGATCCTCTAAGTTTCTAAAAATAGTTTCACAGTATACTTGAAGGTATTACTGACCTTCATTCAGTTCTAGTTTATGCTAAGAACTTGCTGACCTTCTGACACTGAAATGCTATCCAGCCCATTTTTGTGAGTTCTTTTTTGTCCTCTGTGTACACATTCCCTTGGTAAGCTCCCCCAGCCCTGTGGCTCTAACTATCCTCCTACTTAGTGACGACCTCCCATTTTATATCTTCAATTTTACTCAGACACAAGCTCCTGTTTTCTTCCTCACCCCACTCTCTAAAACCCCTCTTTGTCCCATAGTCTTCTCTGTCTCAATAAATGGATACTCTACTCTAGCTTTGTATGCCAAAACCCTTGAAGTCATCCTTGACCTTTCTCTTTCTTTCACGCCTCACATCCAGTCCAACTGCAAATAATATTAGCTTTGATTTGAAATATATTCAGGAAAAATTAAAAAATATATTCAGAATTTGACTACCTTTCTCTAACTTCACTGTTTCCCCTGAAGCTCTGTGACTAGGATTCTTGTTTCTGCCCTTGCTTCCTTGTAGTCTATTCTAAACACTCAAGTCAGAGTGAATCTACTACAACGTAAATTAGATCATGTCACTTCTATTCTCAAAACCTCCGATTTCCTCTTCCCGTATATCCATACACCTTTTTCCCTTGCCTACTTCAAGTCCTTGCTCAAATGTCACCCTTTTCGTGAGGCTTTCCTCAAGAGCTTGACGTGTTTTGTTTGTTTTTTGAAACATAGGTAGTGATAATTTATTACATATTCTTAAAATTATAGGAAAAAAATACCTATGATTCCGTTGCTAATATTTTGGCATATATATCCTTTTTATGCATACTTAGCTATATCTATAGACTTTATTCTTCATCACAATATGATTTATTCAAGTGATGTGTAGAGATATCTGGTGTGGTTTGTTGACTTTTGATAAATCTAGATACTCATGTAATCTATACCTCTATCAAAAATTGTCTTTGTGCCTCTTTCCAGTCAGTTTCTCATTACCCCTGGCCTTTTATAATCACTGCCCTGCTTTCTATGATTATAGAATATTTTTTCCTGTTCTGGTAAGGCATACAAATTAAATCAAACTCCCCTTGGCTGGCTTCTTTTACTAAGTGTACTGTTTTTTAGATATATCAGTGTTATTGTATGTAGGTAGTTTGATTCTTTTTATTGTTGCACATATTCATTGTGTGCATATCCTACAATTTTCATTTATTCATCTGTTGATAGACTCATGGGTTTCCAGTTTTGGGCATTTGTAAGTCAAGCTCTCCTCAAGTCTTTGGGTATACATGTGTTTTCCTTTCTCCTGGGTAAATACCTAGAAGTGGAATACTACACCATTTTCCATAATGGTGTACTCTTTACACTTCGATCAGCAATCTGTGGGGGTTCCACTTGCTCCACAGTCTTGTCAATGGACACTTGATATTTTTAGTTTTTAAAATGTTATCCTGTTTCAGCAGGAATGTAGTGGTATCTCATTGTGGTTCTAATTTGCATTTCCATAGTGATTAATAATATATATATATTGAGCATCTTTTCATGTGCTTTTTAACCATTTAGTATCTTTATGAAGTGGCTGTTGAAGGTTTTTGCCTATTTTAAAAATTGAGTTGTCATCTTTTGCGTTGTTTATACATTCTGACTACAAAGTTCTTTGTCAGATATATGTATTGCAAAGTTATTCTTGCAGTCTGGAAATTGCCTATTAAATTTTCCTGAAGATAGCCTTTGATAAGCAAAGGTTTTTTCTTGTGATGGTGTCTCTTTTCGGTTTTGGGTTCTAAAAGGTCTCTGAACAAAGGTAAAAAGAAACTGTATTTTTTAATAGAAGCTTTGTAAGTTTATCTTTTGCATTTAGGCTTATGATTCATCTTGAATAAATTAATGGGTATAAAATGAAGCATTGATCCAAGTTTGTTTTTCCATATAGGTAACCAGTTGTTCCAACAGTATTAGCTGAAAAGGTTTCTTTTCCTATTATACTCTCTGTTAGGATTTAGGCATTATGTTAGCTATCATTTTTTGTAGATGCCCTTTATCAGGTTGAGGAAGCTGTTTTTATTCTTAGTTTCCTGAGACCTTTTTTCATAGGCTGATATTCTGTTTTCTTTTCTTTTTTTTTATTTTTATTTTTATTTATTTATTTATTTTTTCGAGTTGAAATCTTTATTAAACCTATAATGTATGCTGAAAGTGGCTAACTCTTCTGAATAATTCATTTTTTTTTCTTCTTCTTTTTTTTTTTTTATTGGTGTTCAATTTACTAACATACAGAATAACACCCAGTGCCCGTCACCCATTCACTCCCACCCCCCGCCCTCCTCCCCTTCTACCACCCCTAGTTCGTTTCCCAGAGTCAGCAGTCTTTACGTTCTGTCTCCCTTTCTGATATTTCCCACACATTTCTTCTCCCTTCCCTTATTTTCCCTTTCACTATTATTTATATTCCCCAAATGAATGAGAACATATAATGTTTGTCCTTCTCCGACTGACTTACTTCACTCAGCATAATACCCTCCAGTTCCATCCACGTTGAAGCAAATGGTGGGTATTTGTCATTTCTAATAGCTGAGTAATATTCCATTGTATACATAAACCACATCTTCTTTATCCATTCATCTTTCGTTGGACACCGAGGCTCCTTCCACAGTTTGGCTATCGTGGCCATTGCTGCTAGAAACATCGGGGTGCAGGTGTCCCGGCGTTTCATTGCATTTGTATCTTTGGGGTAAATCCCCAACAGTGCAATTGCTGGGTCGTAGGGCAGGTCTATTTTTAACTGTTTGAGGAACCTCCACACAGTTTTCCAGAGTGGCTGCACCAGTTCACAGTCCCACCAACAGTGTAAGAGGGTTCCCTTTTCTCCACATCCTCTCCAACATTTGTTGTTTCCTGCCTTGTTAATTTTCCCCATTCTCACTGGTGTGAGGTGGTATCTCATTGTAGTTTTCATTTGTATTTCCCTGATGGCAAGTGATGCAGAGCATTTTCTCATATGCATGTTGGCCATGTCTATGTCTTCCTCTGTGAGATTTCTCTTCATGTCTTTTGCCCATTTCATGATTGGATTGTTTGTTTCTTTGGTGTTGAGTTTAATAAGTTCTTTATAGATCTTGGAAACTAGCCCTTTATCTGATATGCCATTTGCAAATATCTTCTCCCATTCTGTAGGTTGTGGTTTAGTTTTGTTGACTGTATCCTTTGCTGTGCAAAAGCTTCTTATCTTGATGAAGTCCCAATAGTTCATTTTTGCTTTTGTTTCTTTTGCCTTCGTGGATGTATCTTGCAAGAAGTTACTATGGCCGAGTTCAAAAAGGGTGTTGCCTGTGTTCTTCTCTAGGATTTTGATGGAATCTTGTCTCACATTTAGATCTTTCATCCATTTTGAGTTTATCTTTGTGTATGGTGAAAGAGAGTGGTCTAGTTTCTTTTTTTTTTTTTTTTTTTAAAGATTTTATTTATTTATTTATTTTTTTATTGGTGTTCAATTTACTAACATACAGAATAACACCCAGTGCCCGTCACCCATTCACTCCCACCCCCCGCCCTCCTCCCCTTCTACCACCCCTAGTTCGTTTCCCAGAGTTAGCAGTCTTTATGTTCTGTCTCCCTTTCTGATATTTCCCACACATTTCTTCTCCCTTCCCTTATTTTCCCTTTCACTATTATTTATATTCCCCAAATGAATGAGAACATATAATGTTTGTCCTTCTCCGACTGACTTACTTCACTCAGCATAATACCCTCCAGTTCCATCCACGTTGAAGCAAATGGTGGGTATTTGTCATTTCTAATAGCTGAGTAATATTCCATTGTATACATAAACCACATCTTCTTTATCCATTCATCTTTCGTTAGACACCGAGGCTCCTTCCACAGTTTGGCTATCGTGGCCATTGCTGCTAGAAACATCGGGGTGCAGGTGTCCCGGCGTTTCATTGCATTTGTATCTTTGGGGTAAATCCCCAACAGTGCAATTGCTGGGTCGTAGGGCAGGTCTATTTTTAACTGTTTGAGGAACCTCCACACAGTTTTCCAGAGTGGCTGCACCAGTTCACATTCCCACCAACAGTGTAAGAGGGTTCCCTTTTCTCCACATCCTCTCCAACATTTGTTGTTTCCTGCCTTGTTAATTTTTCCCATTCTCACTGGTGTGAGGTGGTATCTCATTGTGGTTTTGATTTGTATTTCCCTGATGGCAAGTGATGCAGAGCATTTTCTCATGTGCATGTTGGCCATGTCTATGTCTTCTTCTGTGAGATTTCTGTTCATGTCTTTTGCCCATTTCATGATTGGATTGTTTGTTTCTTTGGTGTTGAGTTTAATAAGTTCTTTATAGATCTTGGAAACTAGCCCTTTATCTGATATGTCATTTGCAAATATCTTCTCCCATTCTGTAGGTTGTGGTTTAGTTTTGTTGACTGTATCCTTTGCTGTGCAAAAGCTTCTTATCTTGATGAAGTCCCAATAGTTCATTTTTGCTTTTGTTTCTTTTGCCTTCGTGGATGTATCTTGCAAGAAGTTACTATGGCCGAGTTCAAAAAGGGTGTTGCCTGTGTTCTTCTCTAGGATTTTGATGGAATCTTGTTTCACATTTAGATCTTTCATCCATTTTGAGTTTATCTTTGTGTATGGTGAAAGAGAGTGGTCTAGTTTCATTCTTCTGCATGTGGATGTCCAATTTTCCCAGCACCATTTATTGAAGAGACTGTCTTTCTTCCAATGGATAGTCTTTCCTCCTTTATCGAATATTAGTTGCCCATAAAGTTCAGGGTCCACTTCTGGATTCTCTATTCTGTTCCACTGATCTCTGTGTCTGTTTTTGTGCCAGTACCACACTGTCTTGATGACCACAGCTTTGTAGTACAACCTGAAATCTGGCATTGTGATGCCCCCAGATATGGTTTTCTTTTTTAAAATTCCCCTGGCTATTCGGGGTCTTTTCTGATTCCACACAAATCTTAAAATAATTTGTTCTAACTCTCTGAAGAAAGTCCCTGGTATTTTGATAGGGGTTGCATTAAACGTGTATATTGCCCTGGGTAACATTGACATTTTCACAATATTAATTCTGCCAATCCATGAGCATGGAATATTTTTCCATCTCTTTGTGTCTTCCTCAATTTCTTTCAGAAGTGTTCTATAGTTTTGAGGGTATAGATCCTTTACATCTTTGGTGAGGTTTATTCCTAGGTATCTTATGCTTTTGGGTGCAATTGTAAATGGGATTGACTCCTTAATTTCTCTTTCTTCAGTCTCATTGTTAGTGTATAGAAATGCCACTGACTTCTGGGCATTGATTTTGTATCCTGCCATGCTACCGAATTGCTGTATGAGTTCTAGCAATCTTGGGGTGGAGACTTTTGGGTTTTCTATGTAGAGTATCATGTCATCAGCGAAGAGGGAGAGTTTGACTTCTTCTTTGCCAATTTGAATGCCTTTAATGTCTTTTTGTTGTCTGATTGCTGAGGCTAGGACTTCCAGTACTATGTTGAACAGCAGTGGTGAGAGTGGACATCCCTGTCTTGTTCCTGATCTTAGGGGAAAGGCTCCTAGTGCTTCCCCATTGAGAATGATATTTGCTGTGGGCTTTTCATAGATGGCTTTTAAGATGTCGAGGAATGTTCCCTCTATCCCTACACTCTGAAGAGTTTTGATCAGGAATGGATGCTGTATTTTGTCAAATGCTTTCTCTGCATCCAATGAGAGGATCATATGGTTCTTGGTTTTTCTCTTGCTGATATGATGAATCACATTGATTGTTTTACGGGTGTTGAACCAGCCTTGTGTCCCAGGGATAAATCCTACTTGGTCATGGTGAATAATTTTCTTAATGTACTGTTGGATCCTATTGGCCAGTATCTTGTTGAGAATTTTTGCATCCATGTTCATCAGGGATATTGGTCTGTAATTCTCCTTTTTGGCGGGGTCTTTGTCTGGCTTTGGAATTAAGGTGATGCTGGCTTCATAGAACGAATTTGGAAGTACTCCATCTCTTTCTATCTTTCCAAACAGCTTTAGGAGAATAGGTATGGTTTCTTCTTTAAACGTTTGATAAAATTCCCCTGGGAAGCCATCTGGCCCTGGACTCTTGTGTCTTGGGAGGTTTTTGATGACTGCTTCAATTTCCTCCCTGGTTATTGGTCTGTTCAGGTTTTCTATTTCTTCCTGTTCCAGTTTTGGTAGTTTGTGGCTTTCCAGGAATGCGTCCATTTCTTCCAGATTGCCTAATTTATTGGCGTATAGCTGTTCATAATATGTTTTTAAAATCGTTTGTATTTCCTTGGTGTTGCTAGTGATCTCTCCTTTCTCATTCATGATTTTATTAATTTGAGTCTTCTCTCTCTTCTTTTTAATAAGGCTGGCTAATGGTTTATCTATCTTGTTAATTCTTTCAAAGAACCAACTCCTGGTTTTGTTGATCTGTTCCACAGTTCTTCTGGTCTCGATTTCGTTGAGTTCTGCTCGAATCTTTATTAACTCCCTTCTTCTCTTGGGTGTAGGATCTATTTGCTGTTTTTTCTCTAGCTCCTTTATGTGTAAGGTGAGCTTTTGTATTTGAGTTCTTTCCTGTTTTTGAATGGATGCTTGTATTGCGATGTATTTCCCCCTTAGGACTGCTTTTGCTGCATCCCAAAGATTTTGAACGGTTGTATCTTCATTCTCATTAGTTTCCGTGAATCTTTTTAATTCTTCCTTAATTTCCTGGTTGACCCTTTTATCTTTTAGCAGGATGGTCCTTAACCTCCACGTGTTTGAGGTCCTTCCAAACTTCTTGTTGTGATTTAGTTCTAATTTCAAGGCATTATGGTCTGAGAATATGCAGGGGACAATCCCAATCTTTTGGTATCGGTTCAGATTTGTGACCCAATATGTGGTCTATTCTGGAGAAAGTTCCATGTGCGCTTGAGAAGAATGTGTATTCAGTTGAGTTTGGATGTAAAGTTCTGTAGATATCTGTGAAATCCATCTGGTCCAGTGTATCATTTAAAGCTCTCGTTTCTTTGGAGATGTTTTGCTTAGAAGACCTATCGAGTATAGAAAGAGCTAGATTGAAGTCACCAAGTGTAAGTGTATTATTATCTAAGTATTTCTTCACTTTGGTTAATAATTGATTTATATATTTGGCAGCTCCCACATTCGGAGCATATATATTGAGGATTGTTAAGTCCTCTTGTTGAATAGATCCTTTAAGTATGATATAGTGTCCCTCTTCATCTCTCACTACAGTCTTTGGGGTAAATTTTAGTTTATCTGATATAAGGATGGCTACCCCTGCTTTCTTTTGAGGACCATTCGAATGGTAAATGGTTCTCCAACCTTTTATTTTCAGGCTGTAGGTGTCCTTCTGTCTAAAATGAGTCTCTTGTATATAGCAAATAGATGGGTCCTGCTTTTTTATCCAGTCTGAAACCCTGCGCCTTTTGATGGGGTCATTAAGCCCGTTCACATTCAGAGTTAATATTGAGAGATATGAGTTTAGTGTCATCATGATATCTATTCAGTCCTTGTTTTTGTGGACTATTCCACTGAACTTCTTCTTAAAGGGGAATTTTAAGAGTCCCCCTTAAAATTTCTTGCAGAGCTGGTTTGGAGGTCACATATTCTTTTAGTTGCTGCCTGTCTTGGAAGCTCTTTATCTCTCCTTCCATTTTGAATGAGAGCCTTGCTGGATAAAGTATTCTTGGTTGCATGTTCTTCTCCTTTAGGACCCTGAATATATCCTGCCAGCCCTTTCTGGCCTGCCAGGTCTCTGTGGAGAGGTCTGCTGTTACCCTAATACTCCTCCCCATAAAAGTCAGGGATTTCTTGTCTCTTGCTGCTTTAAGGATCTTCTCCTTATCTTTGGAATTTGCAAGCTTCACAATTAAATGTCGAGGTGTTGAACGGTTTTTATTGATTTTAGGGGGGGATCTCTCTATTTCCTGGATCTGAATGCCTGTTTCCCTTCCCAGATTAGGAAAGTTTTCAGCTAGAATTTGTTCAAATACATATTCTGGCCCTCTGTCCCTTTCGGCGCCCTTGGGAACCCCAATTAAACGTAGGTTTTTCTTCCTCAGGCTGTCGTTTATTTCCCTTAATCTATCTTCATGGTCTTTTAATTGTTTGTCTCTTTTTTCCTCAGTTTCCCTCTTTGCTATCAACTTGTCTTCTATGTCACTCACTCGTTCTTCCACCTCGTTAACCCTCGTCGTTAGGACTTCTAGTTTGGATTGCATCTCATTCAATTGATTTTTAATTTCTGCCTGATTAGCTCTAAATTCTGCAGTCATGAAGTCTCTTGAGTCCTTTATACTTTTTTCTAGAGCCACCAGTAGCTGTATAATAGTGCTTCTGAATTGGCTTTCTGACATTGAATTGTAATCCAGATTTTGTAACTCTGTGGGAGAGAGGACTGTTTCTGATTCTTTCTTTTGAGGTGAGGTTTTCCTTCTAGTCATTTTGCTCAGTGCAGAGTGGCCAAAAGCAAATTGTATTGGGAAAAAATACAAAAAAAAATTGTATTGGGGCTTATTGTAAGCTAATGATGTCACAAGTGTCAAGGCTTTACTGGCTCCAGTAGGTTGCCTTGTGTTTATTCTGAAGGAGAAGGAGAGGAAGATAATCCTGAAATCTGCTTTGTTCCTGGAGACCTCTCTCTGCCATCCCTGCCTCTTCAGGACACCAGCACCTCTGAGATGAGTAAATAACTCTCCCTTCCATATGTCACAGGTGTTTTTTGAAGTGCTACTTCTATGCTGGGTATCCACAGGTTGTTTATTGTCCTGTCTCTTTAAGGGCAGGAATTCCACTCTCTAATGCCCTCTGTGCTCTCTCAGAGCCAGGCCCACTGATATCTAAAATTCTAGGCTTTAAGCCCCACTGATTGTGAGAACTCAGGAAATTCCCCTGTCTTGCTTTCAAAGCCAAATATTTTGTATATTCATCTTCCCCATGCAAGCTTCGTAGTGTGATAATCTGTTTCTCATCCTTATCCAACCCTGACAAGGATGCCAACTGCCCTTTTAGTTCCCCACATCTCCACAACCTCCTACCCTCTTTGGTGTGACCTCTTCTCTACTTCTAGTTGTAGGGTTTGTTTTGCTATTCTTCAGATGGTTTTCTGGGTTTTATATGCTGATGTGAGTGTTCTCTGGTTGTATCCATGGGAGGAGGTGAGTTTAGCATCCTTCTACTCCACCATCTTTCCAGCCCCTTACATCTAAGCAAAACTGTATTTCTATCATGATATGTAATTTGTGTATTTCTGTAGCAATACCTATAGTCTAAGATAACACTTAGGTTATAAACAGACCTTTATCCCTCATTCTGAAAGACATTTCAGACTTATATTTAACTTGTGAACCTGTGGCATATATTATAATATTCAAAGTAGTATATTATCTGCTCCCCAAATATCCAGTAATAGAGATAGGACATTGAGTAATTTCATTTGGGGTGTGTTTGGTCATTTTTGTTTCTTAGAAGAAACAGCTAGCTTTAGGTTAAGTTGAACTGGAGATTTACTTTTGGAAAGGAGAAAGAAAAAACCTAATTACTAGCTCTGACCTTGAACTATTACAAGGAGAAAAACAAATCTTTGTGTCTCAAGTATAGTTTTGATGAACTTTCTACTAGTTTTAAATTGCTGAGTAGTCCTTTTCATGGCTAAATCCATACATAATGAAGCTATTTTGAAGTGTGTGCAAAAACGTAATATTTAAAAATAATCGACATGTAAAGTCATAAATGTATGTAGGGGGAAATTTAGCAATATGATACAAAGTAGATACTTCAATAAGAAATGTGAACAATGAAGAAATCAGTTATAATTGTCTCTGATATTGGCATATTTACATGTGAATATACATGTTATTTGTCTGAGCCTTTAAAAGATTTCAAGACCAAAGAGAACTGACATATTTTATTTTTTTCCTAGGCAACATATATTTCTACCATTTTCCAACTGATTCCTTGCAGTAATTCTGGGAGGTTAATATTATCCTTATTTTAGATATGACAAAACTTCAGCTCAATGAAGTAACCTAAGGCTTAATAGCTATTAGGTGGTAGAGTCAAATTCAAGTTCTGTCTCTAATCTCCATGTTCTATGACACTTTGTTCTTCATTTAGTGAGAGTAATTTTAAAAGTAACAGTTACGATGATCAACTCAGAAGAGGCTATCCATTTTCCTTGCCTTTCTTCCTTGCCAGACTCTCCAGTATAATGTTATATCTTTGTCTTATTCTAATCATGTTACCAAGAACAAAAACGAGTTCTGTGTTGGAAGATAATTTTTTGACCCCCAAAGTTTTCCTTTCTAATTAATGCTGGGTGACCAAGTAGTGAAGCTTCTGTGTATGTTGAGAGAATATTTAGTTAAACAATAATTTAAAAGAGAAATGTGTCATTAGACAATTTAGATACAGGTTTGATGCAATTCTGTTAAAAGTAGGAGTCCAGTATATTATCAGTCCTTTTAGTGTAGCATATAAAATATCTTTTTCTGGCAAAAGAGCCCTGTTTTTCTTCCTCTCTTTAATCTTCCTTCTTTTTTCCCAAAACAGGTCAGATTTCTTTTTATTAGACTTTGGCTCTAAATACCTTGGTTTTGAATCCATCCATGTATATTACCTTGAAGAAGCTTCTTCTCAGTGCCTGTTTCCTCATCTATAAAATGGTGAATTAGCCCATAACTTTATTACAAGGACCAGATCAAGTATATTAAATGGTATATAACAGTTTAGAATGACACTGGGAATATTTTTAATGTGTATATATACACATATATATGTATATACACACATTTAAAGTATATAAATATGTACATTACATATTGGCTATATATACATAAATAAATATCTATTTATTTATAAATAGACTGTTTTATAAACAGTGAACATAATTTGTCGCTAACATAGCTCATAGCCTTGAAAAAATTCCAGTTTAGGTTTATTTGAGTGCTAGGTTTGTTGAATATTTAAAAACAAATCAGTATAATTCACAATATTAGTAGAATAAGGACAAAAATCATGATTCTCTCAATGGATTTAGTAAAAGTAATACATCCATTCATGAGAAAAACTTTGCTTAGCAGAGTAATATTATTGAGGAAAACTTTTGGAATCTGATTAGGTATTAACTAAAACCTTAGGAAAAATATACATGGTAATGAATGATTTGAAAGCATTCTCATAAGAGTAGACAAAAACACATCTGCCACTGTCTATTTTTATTTATAGTGTACTAGGGGTTGTATTTAATTTAGTAAGTCTAGGGAGAGGTAAATAGATTAGAAAAGGAGATACAAAGCTGTTATTATTTGTAGTTGTCATGACTGTGTACTCTTGGTTGAGAAAAACTGTTTCGGATTAAAAAAATAGAATATTTGGCCAATACATGAAAGTATAGAAAAAGAAAATAGGTAATCTTACTGAACAGAGATTATAAAATAATATTGCTAGCAACAAAGGAGAAAAGATAAATTGGATGAATCAAATGCAAAATGTTCTTGAAAAGGTATTATCAAGGAAGTGACAAGACAACATAGAGCATGAACAAAGATATTTGCAAATCATATTGCTGGGACATATAGCCAGAATATATAAAGACCTCTTATAGCTTACTAATAAAAAGACAAATGGGCCCAATAATAAATGGGCAAGGGATCTGAGTAGATATTTCTCCAGCAAGATATACAAATACAAATGGCCAATGTGATTACAAAAAGTCCCAAAATCATTAGTTATCAAGGAAATGCAAATCAAATTTGTAATGAATTCTACTTCACACCAACTAAAATGGCTATACTTAATAAAATAAAGAAAACAAAAAAAATAAAACAAAGATGTGGATAAGTTAGAATCTTCATACCTTACTGATGAGAATATAAAATGGTGTATCTACTTTGGTAAATAATTTCTTAGTTCCTGAAAAGTTAAACTTAGAATTACTATGTGACTAGTATTCCACTCATAGATCTATATGCAAGAGAACTGAAAATGTATGATAAAATAAAACTTGTATACATATGTTCATAGCAGCATTATTGAAAAGAGCCAAAAAGTGAAACAACCCAAATGTTCATCATCTGTTGAATGGTTAAGTAAAATGTGCATACCCATACAATGAAATAGTATTTAGGAATAAAAAGATGAAGTACCAACACATGCTACGATGTGGATGAACTTTGAAAACATTATGCTAAGTGAAAGAAACCAGTCAAAAAAGGCCATGTATCATATGATTCCATTTATATGAAATGTCCAGGATAGGAAAATTCATAGTTACAGAATGATTAATGGTGTTTAGGGATGGGAGCAGGAGGGAAGAAATGAGAATTGGTTGCTAACATTTACTGTATTTTATTTAGGGAGTATAAAAATGTTCCAAAGTTAGAGTTTGATGATGACTGCACAACCTTGTGAATATATTAAAAAACATTGAATTGTACATTTACATGGGTCAATTATATGGTGTTTGAATTATATCTCAGTAAAGTTGGTTCAAAAAATAAAATGGCAGAAATAATGCTAAATATATGTATTGTACTGATAAAAAAAATAAGTTAAAGAGTCTTGAATTAAAAAAAAAATTCTTGAATTATGTGAGTGAAAAAGGAACTCCAAAAATTGATACGCCTATAAATACAGCGATTTAACTGGCAAAAACTGTCAGGTTCAACAATCAAAAACTTACTGCTACCAGGGTAAGAAAGCACAATATAAGTAAGAAAGCACAATGAAGAAAAATAAGAAAAATGTCATTAAGAGTGTCTAGTGGCATTTTAATTTACCCCGATTTCATCTTCCACTCCCCAGCTCAGCAGCATCTTTGAAGACAACCACCTGCATCCCTGATACAGGTACCTAGTACTAGAGGGAGCAGATGTGACCTTACATTCAAGGATGTATAGTTGTTTTGACCTGTTTGATGGTTTTCTGAAAGATGTTGCCTTTCTTTCACCTAACTCAGAATTCTCCCAGAGCTGGGGAGGCTACCCTGGGGGCAATTGTCAAAACCAATTTAAAGGCAAATGTATTAGTCAGTATAGTCTGGAGCGAGGGAAAACAGAACAAACAATAATCAAAAACTTCTAGGGGATGGGGGAGGCTGAAGATTGAAATGCTTTGAGTAATAAAAACATTGAAGAGCTCCCACATTCTCTGAAAAATCTAGAAAGCCACATGTATATCCAGGGCTGGATGCATGTTCAGAAAAGACCTGAGAAAGTCCTAAGGTCTTGTCTCTGGCTGATCATCAGACTTCTATGCAGTGGGAATCAAAGGCTAAGGAGGAGTTGTAAACTGCCAGTGTTTTGTCAGTTTGCCTCAGCCACATACACAACTCATTTACAAATACTAGATTAAGACTTTTTTTTGGTCATTCCTGGTGTTTAAGTTATTCCCTAAGCTAATTGAACAGAGACTTCAGTGGCCATAGTGACAAAAAATACAGACTTGTAGTCAGAAAGATTACTAAACAAATATATAAAATTACATCAAGCCCCAAAACACACTCAATCAAAGGAGGAGATTTTTATTTTCAGCATTGCCACATTATAATATTTAAGGTGTCTAGTTGTTAACAGAAAGTTACAAGGTGTTCAAACAAAAAGTTATCCTTTACACAGGAAAATAATATAGGAAGTGTCCAGGGAAAACCCAGACATTGGCCTTACTAGACAAAGCCTTTAAATTAAAATGTTAAAATATTCCCAGAGAACTAAAGAATCCATGAGAACAATATCTAACCAACTGAAAAATAGTAATAATGATACTATATTAAGTTATATTTTAACACATATAATTAAAATTATACAGAGGAGTGAATAGAAATTTTGTTGAAAAATATAGTGATAAATGAAAAATTCACTTAAGAATTCAATAGCTAATTTGGGCAAGTAGAAGTAAGAATTAGTGAACTTGAAGTTAGGTCAGTTGAGATTATCTCCACAGCACAGAAGGAGGAAAGAATGAAAAAAAATGAACAGAGTTTGAAAGATGTGTGGGACGAACACATACACACAACACCAACACAAGGAGTCCCACAAGGAGAGTAGAGAGAAAAAAGGACAGAAAGAATATTTGAGGAAATTATGGGTGGAAATATTCCAATTTAATGCAGGATATGAATCTGCATATCCAAGAAGCTTAACAAAAACTCTAAATAGGAGAAACTCAGAGATCCACACTATGATACGTTTTAATCAAACTGTTATAAGACAAGGACAAAGAATCTTGAAAGTCACAAAAGTAGGGGCACCTGGGTGGCTCAGTTGGTTAAGCAGCTACCTTTGGCTCAGGTCATGAACCCAGGGTCCTGGGATGAAGCCCCATGTTGGGCTGCTCAGTGGGGAGTCTACTTCTCCTCTGCCTCCCATCCCCTCCCCCAGCTCATGCTTGCTTGAATGAATGAATTAATGAATAAATAAATGCAAGCAAAAGAGAAGTAGCTCTTCCTATGAAAACATTCTCAATATAATTACCAGCTTATTTCTCTCTGGAACGTATAAAGGCTAGAAAACAGTAGGATGACATAATCAGTTTCCTGGTTAAAAAAAAAACAAAAACAAACACATTGTCACCAAAAAATCCTATGTCTGGCAAAACTTTAAAAATGAAAGAGAAATTAATTTGCTATAGTGACGCCTATGTTAGATTGATTAACCGTTGATGCCTATCCCTATTGATTCAGCAAGCTACAGCTAGTTAGACAGTGGCAGAGAAATGTTATCTCACGATTTTTCCAGACTTTCGGTATTTAGCAAATATAAATAACAAAAACAAAGAAGATAAATCTTTGAGTGTCTGGTCATTTCCAGTGCCTTTTAAATTATTTCTAATGGTAAATATCTATTCTTGTATTTAGTTTTGCATTATATACTTCTTAAGGTATATGGGTATTTAGCTGCTTCAACTATCTTATAGAAACTTATTTATAGGATTTCCAATTTAATTATCATGATTTTAACATTTCTGAAAAATAAGCCCCGTTCTGTACCAGGTCTATAAAGAGAAATGTTTTTATGAAGCTCATCTTTATCCTATAAAGAAATACTTACTTTTAGTCTTTTTTGATAGCATTTATGGTATTTCAAAGAAATATTCTCAGAGATCAAAGTGTTACAATAATGTTTCTAATATTGGGATAGGAAAAACATAGGGTTTTAGTTTGTTATAAAAATTAGCAGCAAAATAACTAACAGTGATAAACTTTTCTCTCTTCAGAGCCAAGGAATATGAAAGTTTAATGGAAACAAAAAATTCTGGATCTGACTCACCTTATAAAGCAAAGTGAGTATTTTATTCTACATTTTATTTCTCTATCTTACTGGTATCTGCCTATATAAAAGTTTATCTGAACTTATATTCCTCTGATCCTAGGCTTTATATCTGAAGCCTAGAACTTCATTCTTCTAACATAGTAGTTTCCAGCAGGAGACAGTTTTGCCAGGGGACATTTGGCTGTGCCTGGGGGTATGTGATCACATTTTGATTATCACAGCTTAAAGAAATGGTGCTTTTCCCATCAAATGCATAGAGACCCAGGAATGCTGTTAAACGCTCTTCAGTGGGCAAGACTGAAGCAAAGAATTTTCTCATCCAGAACATCAGTAATTAGAAAAATGCTGGTTATTGCTCTGAGGAGAATCTTGCTCAAGATTAGTGCCAGGGCCGCCTGATGGATGAGGATTTAGACCCCACCACTGGGTGTAAGTGTAACTACACAATAGCTAGACAAAACCATCATCGTTTTGCTTTTCTCAAATATATTAGCAGTAGAGGTGCAGTGAAGAAGGTATTCAAAAACAATGCTGATGGGAGTGCAGGTTAGTATAGTCTTATTGAAAGGCAATATGAATCCAGAGCTTAGAACTTCTACTTTAAGCTGCTGAGTGAAATAATGCAAAATGTGCCTAAGTATTTATATACCAAGATGACTATTTTAATATTATTTTCCATAGTGAAAAAGTCAAAAACGAACTGCCACAAATTGAGGAATATCTATAACCACTGGTTGGTGTAGATATGCTGTAGCATTTTAATGTAGCAATTATTTACATTTAAAACAAATCATGTTTCCTGTCAGAAATTAGATAACCCATCAGAAAATTACTTTTATTAATTATTGTTTTGGGGACGCCTGGTGGCTCAGTGGTTGAGCATCTGCCCTCGGCTCAGGTTGTGATCCCGGGGTCCTTTGATTGAGTCTGGCATCAGGAAGCCTGCTTCTCCCTCTGCCTTTGTCTCTGCCTCTTTTTCTCTCTGTCTCTCATGAATAAATAAATAAAATCCTTTAAAAAATTATTGTTTTGAATCTATTAGTCATTGCGATTCTAAAAGAAAAATATTGTAAAATATTAAAGAAGTTAAAAAATTACCAACATTATGATGATACTGTATATCTGGAAAACCTAAGAGAATCAAGTGAAAAACTAGTAGAAATTAGAGAATCCATTCAGTAAGATGGCTAACTACCAAATTAATGTGATATTAATAATAGCTAATGTTTACTGAACCTTTGCCTTATTCCTAGGCTCTTTACTTGTGTTGACTCCTTTATTCCTTGCAAGAACTAAATGAATTTCATTAGTGAAGCTAACTAAGCCTTACAAAGGATGAGTAACTTGCCTTAAGGTTATGCAACATCCTGGCTACAAAATTAATACTTTCTTTTCTGATAATCAGTTAGAAAACATAAATATCATTTATAATAGCAACAAAAAAAGTAAACTAAGAATAAACTTAACAAGAAATATGAAGGCTCCATAAAAATTGAAAACCTTAAAATGCTAACATTATAACAAAGGGTATATAAAAGAAGACTTATATGTAGAAAGACAAATTATACTCTTGAATAGAAAACATGGTATAGTAAATTTTCCAAATTCTCCTACAACCAAAGTGTAAGCTGAATAAAATAACTGCCTTTAAAACAATAGAATAATTTTAAAGAACGTATAGAAAATGAGAAGTTCTAGAGAAAAAACTTTTTAAAGGAAAATGAGGTAGGACTGTACTGACAGATATTTAATAATATCGTAATAATATCCAGGTAGTTAAAATAGTTTTGCATTGGCACATGAATAAACATGCAAATTGATAAAGAGATTTTTATTTTATTTTTTTAAAGATTTTATGTATTTACAAAGATAGCCAGAAGAAGAAGTTCAGCCATTCCTGGTGGCATGACCCTGTACAATATAACTGCTACTATTCCATCAAGAGGTGGTCTCATTTCGTTTCGTCTTGAATTTGTTCTGGCCTCTTTTTTTTTTTTAATAATAAATTTATTTTTTATTGGTGTTCAATTTGCCAACATACAGAATAACACCCAGTGCTCATCCCGTCAAGTGCCCCCCTCAGTGCCCGCCACCCAGTCACCCCCACCCCCCACCCTCCTCCCCTTCCACCACCCCTAGTTCGTTTCCCAGAGTTAGGAGTCTTCCATATACTGTCTCCCTTTCTGATATTTCCTACCCATTTCTTCTCCCTTCTCCTCTATTCCCTTTCACTATTATTTATATTCCCCAAATGAATGAGGCTATATAATGTTTGTCCTTCTCCGATTGACTTATTTCACTCAGCATAATACCCTCCAGTTCCATCCACGTCGAAGCAAATGGTGGGTATTTGTCGTTTCTAATGGCTGAGTAATATTCCATTGTATACATAAACCACATCTTCTTTATCCATTCATCTTTCGATGGACACCGAGGCTCCTTCCACAGTTTGGCTATTGTAGACATTGCTGCTAGAAACATTGGGGTGCAGGTGTCCCGGCATTTCACTGCATCTGTATCTTTGGGGTAAATCCCCAGCAGTGCAATTGCTTCTTGACTTGTTTTGACCTATAGACTACTATGGAAGCAATAGGTGATTCCCAAGACTTGGCCTTAGACACCTCAAGGCTTCTGCTTTCAACTTCACTTTCTTGCTTCCCTGTGATTACCCTGTAAGGAAGCCTGGGCCAGCCCCCTTGAGGACGAAAGATCACTTGGTCATGGTGATAATCCTTTTAATATGCTGTTGAATTCATTCTGCTTGTTTTGTTGAGGATTTTTTTTTAAGATTTTATTTATTTATTCATGAGAGATACAGAGAGAGAGGCAGAGACACAGGCAGAGGGAGAAGCAGGCTTCCTGCGGGGAGCCTGATGTGGGACTCCATCCCAGGACCCCAGGGTCACACCCTGAGCCAAAGACAGATGCTCGACCACTGAGCCTCCCAGGTGTCCCTCTGTTGAGGATTTTTGAATTAATGTTCACGTGAATTATTAATTCTTTTGAAGCCTCTGCTTGTGTTACCTTTGCTTATGTCCTGTTGGCCAAAGCAAGTCATCTCACCAAGTTCAGAGTCACTGTAGGAGACTATACAAGTCATGGATAGTGGGATCCTTTAATGTAACAATCTACTGCAGAATTTTCTCTGGATTCTCCTCTTACTTGACTGACTGCTCTACTTCAGTATTTTTTGCTTGGTTCTTTCTTGTCTCTTTGATTTTTGACACTAGCAGGCCTTTCTCCTGAGAATTCAAATGCAGAATTATTACCTTGTTAATCTTTTTTTTTAAAGATTATTTTATTTTATTTTATTTTATATTTTATTTTATTTTATTTTATTTTATATTTTTATTTTATTTTATTTTTTTATTTTATTTTATTTTATTTTATTTTATTTTATTTTATTTATTTTATTTTATTTTATTTTATTTTATATTTTATTTTATTTTATTTTATTTTATTATTTTATTTTATTTTATTTTATTTTATTTTATTTTATTTTATTTTTATTTTTATTTTATTTTAATTTTATTTTTTATTTACGAGAGAGAGAGAGGCGGAGACACAGACAGAGGGAGAAGCAGGCTCCATGCCGGGAGCCTGATTCGGCACTCGATCCCGGGATTCCAGGACCACGCCCTGGGCCAAAGGCAGGCGCTAAACTGCTGAGCCACCCAGGGATCCCCCTTGTTAATCTTATTGAGGTTTATGACTTTAAACATTTAATCACTGATGTTTTTTAAGTGTTTGATTCTAACCTAGCCCTCTCCTCAGAACTCTAGACTCAAATAACCAGCTTCCTGTTTAGTGTTTCCACCTAGTTATCTGTCTCTTCAAGTGGCGCCCTCAAGTGAACATGTGCAAATTTAAGCTCCTGGAATTTGCTCTTAAACCTTACCCTTCACATGTTTTCTTATCTTTAGGAAATAGCAAATCCATCCTTTGAGACTAAAATCTTTAAAGTCATCCTCTCTTTCCTCACACTTCACTTTCGGTCCACCAACAAATTCTGTTGGCTCTATCTTTAAAATATATTCAGAATCTGACCACTTTTTATTACCTCCACAATAACTAGTCTAACGGACTATTGTCTCTCATCTGGAATATTGTAGTAGGCTCCTAATTAGTCTTACACGGCTTCTGCTTTTCCTTACTTACTGGGTAACCAGGATGTTCCTTTAAATTATAAATATAGAAAAAATAGCAGTAGCTATAGAAGCATAATTTATGAGTGTCTCCAAATCCTCACATAGACACCAGATTAATAGTTAAGAAAACCAAAAGCCATGGCAGCATTTACAACAAAACCACATTCCCAGGTATCTCCAGGAAATCCAGACAGCCACCAGATCTGCATGGTATTGACATCAGTGTGAAAGAGAGCAAAAAGAAGCAATTGGGATAACAATTGTAAAGAAAGGAGGAGAACCCTCAAATAGCTCATGTTTCCAATGCAAAGTGTAGGGAACCAATTTGACCAAAGCACCTGTACCTCATTTTCAAGTAGGTTCTCCTGGAAGTGCTCGTGAACAGTTTGCCTTGCTTTTTTGCATGTCCTAAATATCAAAAATCAGTTTTTCCAGTTGCAAAATCCTTGGTCCACATCTTTTTCTCAAGGATCTAAAATTTTAAAAAATAACATAAAAGTTATAGTTTCTTTTTTTTTTTTTTTTTTTTTTTTAAAGATTTTATTTATTTATTCATGAGAGACAGAGAGAGAGAGGAGCAGAGACACAGGCAGAGGGAGAAGCAGGCTCCATGCAAGGAGCCCGATGTGGGACTCGATCCCAGGTCTCCAGGATCACACCCCGAGCTGCAGGCGGCGCTAAACCGCTGCGCCACCGGGGCTGCCCCAAAGTTATAGTTTCTTATAGAACTAAGAGTGATGCCCAAAAGCAAAAGAATATTACATAATAACTATCTCATAATTTTATAGTATAACTAAGAAAAATATCAGTGAATAGGAATTATATGCTAATAAACTGACCATTCTCTAATTATTTTGGTAATGATATTAGTAATGTTATTTTGAGTCTGTTGTGCATATAATATGGGATAAAGTAAAGGATGTTATGGAAACTAAGATTCTTCTATCCCATGTTCCTGAAAAGCTGAATTTTCAGTTTGCAGGAGATAGTAATGAAAGGAGAAAGGAAATAAATGTAATATAGAAGAAATCAGGTAACACCCCTATAAGACTGAATTTAAATTATATTAATTTATGGGGTATTTTATCCTTCAGAAAGTGGTATGCATATGTATATTTGTGTGCGTGTACATATTTGTATATACATACATATGTATATACACACACTTATTTCCTAGCTCTATCCATTGAAGAGCCATTGAAACAATGATCAACACAGTGGCAGTGAGTTCATTGATTTGGGACTTAAAATATCATTTCTCACTAAAAGAAGCAAGAACTTCTTAGAAAAGTGCCTGATTCTAGACCCAAATGCGCCATCGTACTAGATTGCAAGGAAGCTCTCAAAGCTTGCTAGTGTTTTGTCAAAGGAATCAGTAGTCAACTTAAGAGTTTTCTACTGGACAAAAATAGGACAATTTGAGCTTCCAAAAGGAAAATTATTATAACTGATTGAACTTGGTAACCAGATAGTAGACGAATTGTCTCCTTATTATTATAATTTTTAATTGTCTCCTTATTAAATTATTCTAGCTAATAAATGAAGATGATTCTTTCTCTCTTGCTCTAATTACCCATCCCTTTTCCAGAAAAATTGGTCCTGAAGTCATTAGATGAGATACCCAAACAGCCATCTGTACCAGGGAGATGGCTGGAGGTATCAGTGACACAGTGAGAGATGTCAGAGACTGAATAGGCTAAGGTGGACATTTATTTATGCAGGGTGTAAAAGGGGCGGCCAGATGTGGAGTCTCAGAGCCCAAGCAGAGAGAAGGGAACTTCTACGTGGGATGGGCACCAAGGCCTGGTGTGGTGAGTCAGAGCAGAATGAGGATACGTGGAAGGGCATCCTAGCACAGTGTGTCAGAGCCCAGGTGAAGAGGGAAGCCTGACAAAGGCAACTGAATTGAAACCCAAGCAGGGTGAGAAGGCACAGTAGCCCAGTCAAGGGAGGCAGAGCCCAAGCAGGAGCATAATAGCATGTGTATAGAAACAAAGATGGCGGCACCTGGTGCCTCAGTTGGTTAAGCTTCTGCCTTCGGCTCGGTTCTTGATCCCCGGGCCTTGGGATTGAGCCTCGCCCTGGGCTCCCTGCTCAGTGGAAAGTCTGTTGCTCCCTCTCCCTCTGCTGCTCTTCCTGCTTGTGCTCACTCTCTCTCTCTCAGATAAATAAATAAATTCTTAAAAAAAATAAAAGAAACAAAGATGGATGTTATGTTACATGTAGGTTTTTGGTCAAACACAAATATATTAAGGATCATGAAAGGCAGATTGCTCACTGCTGGAGAAGAGTTAAAAATATCCAGGAAAAATAGACCCTGTAGCAAATTGGAATTATAGGCATTTGTTTTAATTGTATTTCCCAATATATAGAAATAGAACTATAGATGTAAATGTGTAGGAATACATATATGTATATGATATGTTTTTTTATTTTTATGTATAAAATAAATACATAAAATAAACATTTCCTAGTTCTTTCCCCTGAAAGTGAGGGCCTGGGAAAAGCAAGACTTCAAAAGCAATACCCCAGCACATCAAGTACTCCCGTGTACTGTGAAGGCAAGGTAGTTCCTTAAAAGAGAAAGATGGGTTCTTCTTTCATGAGAAGGGAGCTGGCAGGCAAAAATGAAGGGTGTCCAATGTAGGAGGCAATGCCTGTACATTGATTTTTTTCAACTTATATAGGGATTTCTTAAGCTCTTATATTTAGAAATAAAGGCTTCAACATATTATTTAAAAATAGAAGGGGAACCAATTGCCCTAAATTTAGACCATGTACCTTTCAAATAGTGGAAGTGAAAGAAAAAATTGTTAATGTGTTTGTCTTCCTGTCTATCATACTAAAGAGCGACGTTTTCTAATGTGGACCTAGCGTCTTTTCTTATGTTTTTACAAGTCATTCCAATGATCCTAATGAACCCCCCAGAACCTCACCATGATACAAGTTAGGGTTCCCTATAGAAATATATTTACATTTCACCGTCTGCCAGTGACACACTTGAACTTAGAGTTGTGGGGATTTGTTTAATTTTTCAGAAGAAAGTATTCGACCTTACAACATTCTCCACAAAGCCATTTATCTGACAGATAATTCTCATGTTCTAGGCTAGGAGTTACAGAGCCTCTTTTTCTTCTCATGCTAGAAAATTTTTCTGCCAGAAGTAGCTCACAGAACAATTTCTGTGTTAAAAACTGCACCCTCTAAACAGCTTCTTTTCTTCCCTGGTAGGGAAAATATAACTTTCAGGGCCTGAGTCCTGACGGTCTGTAATTATTCATAGTATGAATCAAAATCTGATGCTTTTTTCTTGAGAGGGGCTATGTTATTTGTGGTACTTCTGTGGAGGCAGGGAATGAAACAGAGGTTTATCTCATGTTACCAAAGCATCCCCTTGATTTGGCATTCTTCCTTGAAGGGTAGGTTCATAGGAGTCCCAGATTTGATTTACCTCAGGGTGAAATATAAGCCTCTTGTATTCTGTGAATTAAAATGGTCCTTGTGCCTCCCTAAGTACCCCTGGTTTTCAGTGGAATGTGACCATTCTTGGTAAGAATACTGCTAGATTCATATGCATCCATGGCTGCGGCCGAATATTTAGTTACATGGGGTGTAGACTTTATTCAGCCAAGAGCTGAAGTGGCTACTTATCTATCGCACGATAAAGTTTGCTGCCAGTATTCCTCAACATGATAAGGTCAGTAATTTTAATCTAATGGGATTCCAGCCCATATTTGATTAAAAGGGAAAAGAAGTATGTTGTTCTTATTCTATTTCTGTGTTTTTTGTATATTCCCTTTTTCCTTTCGTTAGATTGAGACCTTCTGTCAATGAATAGTAATAATAGTTGATCATTTATTGAATGTCTACTTTACTCCTGAACAGTGTTAGGTACGTTACACTAATTACTTCCAATCTGCGAAAGCTCTGATATATATATAATATTAAATATGAATATATAAAAATGTAATATTTTAAAATATACATAAATATATATTTATATGTTTTAAATATACATAAATATATATGTTTATATATTTTATATATACATATATATTTTTTAATCTCTACTTTTAAAATGAAGAAATTGAGATTCAGAGTAGTTAAAAACCTGTTCCATGGTTTACTGTGTGGTATGTACAGGTGCTAGAATTCACGTACAGGTATTTCTGATATTAGAGTTTATATTTAGTCTTTGACATATCAAAGTAAACTTCACACAGATAGCTTAGATTTTTTTTTTTTTAAAGCTGGCCTTCCTTGTCTTCATGGAGCTAACAGCCAAATGGAAGAGACCCCCCCCCTTTTTTTTTAAAGATTTTATTTATTTATTCATGAGAGACATACAGAGAAAGAACGAGAGGCAGAGACACAGGCAGAGGGAGAAGCAGGCTCCATGCAGGGAGCCCAACGTGGGACTCGATTATGGGTCTCCAGGATCACACCCTGGGCTGAAGGTGGCGCTAAACCGCTGAGCCACCTGGGCTGCCCTAGATTTTATTTTAAACTGGAGTTCACCAGTGCCTTTTTGAGCTGCATTTGCTGTTGTATTCTTTGAGAAATTTAAAATTTTTACACAAATACATTTTTAGGTGAAATGGTATTCTATGGCATTATTTCTTTGTGAACAAAATGCTCTTATTTAAATTGACTAATACGGTTTGGAGACAAAAGCATGGGATTTGAGGATCAAAGGCCAATACTTTTTACCAGTCGTGAGACCTTAGGAAAGCCCTTGAATTTGCCTGAGCCTTACTTTCTTCACTTTTCAAGTGGGAATAATACTAATAGACATTGTTTTCATAGGGTTACATATGATCATGTACATTCATGTATTTTGTAACCTGTGAAGTTATGGATATTATTAATATTAAAGTAAAGAAGAAATTTCTTTTTTTAGCCTATTCATTAAATATCTATTGAATGCACTTATGATAGAGGTAGCATATTAGGTCCTGTGGATAAGGCAGTGAACAGGTAGACAGGAGCCCTCTTTTTTTTTTTTTTTTTTTTAACTTTTATTTATTTATGATAGTCACAGAGAGAGAGAGAGGCGCAGAGACACAGGCAGAGGGAGAAGCAGAGAAGCAGGCTCCATGCACCGGGAGCCCGATGTGGGATTCGATCCCGGGTCTCCAGGATCGCGCCCTGGGCCAAAGGCAGGCGCCAAACCGCTGCGCCACCCAGGGATCCGACAGGAGCCCTCTTTGATGAAGTTAAGACTATATTTCTACACTGTTCAATAGAATAGCTTCTAGCTACATGTTTCTATTTAAATCATTAAGGTTAAGTGCAACTTAAGAGCCATCTGGTGGCTTACTCAGTTTAGTGTCTGACTCTTGATTTTGGCTCAGGTTATGATCTTGGGGTCATGAGATCAAGCCTCATGTGGGGTTCTGCGCTGAATGTGAAGCCTGCTTAAGATTCTCTCTTCCCGGGATCCCTGGGTGGCACAGTGGTTTGGCGCCTGCCTTTGGCCCAGGGCACGATCCCGGAGATCCGGGATCGAGTCCCACGTCAGGCTCCCGGTGCATGGAGCCTGCTTCTCCCTCTGCCTGTGTCTCTGCCTCTCTCTCTCTCACTGTGTGCCTATCATGAATAAATAAAAAAAATTAAAAAAAAAAAAAAGATTCTCTCTTCCCCTCACCCCCCACCTCGTTTACTCGCTCTCTCTCAAATCAATCAATCAATCAATCAATCAATCAATCAATCTACTTAAAATTCAGCTCCTCAGTCACACTAACTATATGGCAGGTACGTAATAGCCTCATTTGGCTAGCAGCCACTGTAGTGGACAATACAGATATGGAAGATGCCCATCATTGCAGAAAGTTCTGTTGTAAAGCTTGCATGGGAAAGTCGTGATGAGTGATTTGAGGGAATAGTCAAATCAGAGAAAGTAATGTTTGCGCTGAAAACTCAGGGATAAGTAGAAATCGTCTAGATAATGTAGAGGCAAGGGAAGCATTTCAGAAGGAATGAATGAGCATTTGCAAAGATACTGAAGGAAGAAGAAGAGGATGATCTTTTTTAAAGATTTTATTTATTCATGAGAGACACAGAGAGAGAGGCAGAGACACAGGCAGAGGGAGAAGCAGGCTCCACGCAGGGAGCCTGACGTGGGACTCGATCCCCGGACCCCAGGATCAGACTTTGGGCTGAAGGCGGCGCCAAACTGCTGAGCCACCCAGGCTGCCCAAAGAGGATGAGTTTGATCCAGAAAGACTTCCTGTGCAGAGTCTGTGTGGCCAGATTAGCCCTACACGGGAGGATTCAGCCTTCCTTGACTGTAATAGGAGAAGCAAAGGAGAGTATGGGTGAAATGCAGATGGGCTTGTAGCAAAGTTTGTGGTTTGAGTTTGTGGCAGAAGGTGAGGATTTTCTTGTTCTGGAAGTTCTGTTTTCACTCTGAAGTGTAAGATCTTTTGAAAGCAAGAGGGAGAAAGGAAATGATGACGTTCTGAAGAGAATGGATAATGTATGAAGCAAGTCTTTGTGGAGAGTGAGCAGACTAGACAGATTTAGTAAGATCCTCAATGTTTAGTCATACCAAGGTCAGAGATGGAAAAGGCTGGCAGATGTTCATTATCCACCTCAATAAATTTATACATGAAGACACTGAGAATGGCACTCGCCTACTGAAAGACTTAGTGACTGTCACCACTGCTGGGGTTTGGCCAGTAGGAGTAACAGAAAACAGAGAGGGAACGTAGCATGTTTGCCAGGAAGTGACTATAATCGTGGCCTACAGAATCTATCACAGGTAAAAATGGAGATGAAACAACAGGGGAACGGTGTATGGGGGCGAAGTGGAGAGATTTGGGAGGATGTATGGTGACTATCTGTCAGTGGGCATCTTAAGAAAATACGCGGAAAATGGGATTGCTCAGAGTGAGGTATATGAAACAGACGAGGAAGAGCTGCGAAGAATACCACGCACACTTCACTCAGGAAAGAATCCGTGGTCTAAGTAATGAGTTTTATTTCCTGGTTAAAAGTAAGTAATTGCTTGTTGTCTAAGTAAATGCCATCAGCAGTGGCAGGCACTACTGTCCTCTAGTTCTGTGTTGTGCCACTGAGGACTAGGTTGATATTTATGAAGTGTCGTCAGCCGGAGGAGTGCTCTGTGAAGCAGTTCCCAATACAATAGTGAAAGTAACTTTTGTTTCAAACTGTTTAGTTTATATTATAGTCTAATTCATTGAAGTCATTCTTCCCTTTCATTTTGTATTGAAGGCTTCAGCGATTAGCTAAAGATCTTCTAAAACAACTGCAAGTACAGGACAGTGGCTCATGGGCAAACAATAAAGTTTCTGCTTTAGATCGGACCCTAGGAGAGATCGCTCGAATATTGGAAAAAAAGGTATGTAACTAATTTCTTGCCTTGCGTGGCCTTAATCTTTATGGTTCTTTCTCACTATGACAGGTCATAAGACTATAAGGCTGACTCTCAGTTATGCATTTCTTCTGTGTTTCCAAAAGCTGGTGCACCACTAGTGGATGTTTTTTCCTTTCGTTCTCAAACTGATGTTGTTTTCAGTCATTTTAATTGAAATCCTCAATAAATATGTTCTTTGAATCAGTCATATTTTTCCCCACACAAACAAAAATAAAATTATTTAACATGGAATCACAGTAATAAAAGTATACAGTTTTATGGCAGAAAATGTAAAATTTCGAATTACAGAACTCATAAATAACAACCAGATTTCCACAAAGCACCAGTTTCCTTACTGTCTCCAATAGAAGGTTTGGCAGTTTTCTTTAATGACTTAGAGTCATTAAATGTTCTTGCAATAGTTAAAAAATTCTTAATGATTTTTAAGGTATTTATTATTCAGTATAGAAACTTTTAAATGTACAAAGAAGAAATAAAATCCCTGTAATATCCACTGTTGACACTTTATTTTCTTCTTAACCTTTTTTACTGCACATTTCTTACATGAATTTATCTGGCTAATTTTATCATATTTTCTGGTGTCTTTAAAAATTCTGTATAACTAAATGAACATATTACAGTTTACACAATTTATATCACTTAGTTGGTTTTTAATTTATCTATTTGATGTAATGAGCATCTTTGTTTATTATTTGCATTTTTTGTGTGTTTTCTGGGTCTTAAATTTATAATATTTGAGACACATAAAAGACTGTAGTGATGAAAATAACCTGAATGTAATGAATACCTAACACACTGTGAATTCATCACCCAACTTAAAAACTAGACTGTTTCCAGTACATCTGTAGTTCCCAGTGTGATCCTTCCACACTCCATTCCTACCTCTGCTCCTTCTGAAAGAAATACTATACTGTATTAAAAGGATATCTTTTCTTTGTTTTTAATGTCTTTATTTCTTTATTACATAAATGTATTCTTAAGTAGATATTATTTAGTCTTGCTCATATTTGACCTTTATAAAATATCATACTGTAGACTTCTGTAATTTTTTCAATCAAAAGTAAAATTGTAAGTTTTATTTAGGCTTATAATTGTAGCTGTTTTTTATTTATTTTCTCTGTTGTATAGTAAGTACTTCATTGTGCTAATAATACAGTTTTTAATACATTTTCCGGACAAGGACATTGTTTTTCAGAATTGAATTCATTCGGAGTTGAATGTGTATGGGTTTGTGTGAGAGAGAGAGAGAAAGAAAATGAGCGATTAGAGACAGTGCTGCTCAAACATTCTTGTATCAGAGCAAATGAACCCATTTCTCCAAAGTGGGGAGCCTCAGACTTTAGTCTACATCAGAATCACTTAGGACTTGTTAAAACACACCTCTCCTTGGGTTTCTGATTCAGTAGGTCTGGAGTGAGTCCTAAGAATTTGTATATCACAGGTGACACTGACGCTGCCGGTCCAAGGATCAGATTTTGAGAATTGTTGTGCTTGTCTAGGGCATATGCCTCAGGGATGGAATTACTGCGTTCTCGGGCACGTGAATGACCAGCTTCACAAGGTAGTGTTCGGCTGCATTTTGCCATCAGACAGCACAATCCTCTGTAGGACTGAGAGCAGCGTATTCACTGAGGCATTGCGGCAGAGCCCCGAAGAGTCAGCCTTCCGTATGACGCATCTCTTTCAGAGTGTCAGCGAGTTCAGAAACTGGTAATTGTCAGACATGTGCTAGATGGGAGTGTTTGGAGGTTTGATAATACCTTGAAAAAATCCCTATTTTAAAATTAGCACATGCTGATTATTTTATTTTTATAAAGGGCACTTATACTTGAACAAAAAAGGGTTCACTTGAAGATACCACTGTGTGTACCTTATCTCATGAATATTGTTTTAGAGAAGTAATCACAGAATTTCTGAGGAAAAAGTAAAATGATCTGTATAAGAAAGGTATTCAGTATGAAAATCTAAGTAAAGTTATTTCATTCACAAAGGGGCGATTTTACTGCAATACCACTGATTCCTTATAATTTGGGGAAGAAAAATGTAGTCTGGCTCCCGGTCTAAATGGTCTGTGTCAGAAACCTTGCTGTAAAGCTGTCCTCAGAGTATACACTGCAGGACCACCTGAGAGTCTAAACTTACCTACAGTAAGATCCTTTTGCTATTTTTATAACTAAAATCCCTTTTACCTAGCCAAGACAGACTCACTTTATGTGGAATTCTGTTCATAGTGTTATACTGACATTTCAGTGTAATTCAGCTGATATTTATGATTTCAGTCTAGGAATTGTAAATAACCATTCCTTTTTGTTTGGAAAACTGCCTGGAGTAACAAAATCATTAGAGCCAAAGCCAAGTACCCAGTGAAGGATTTGAAGACAGCCTAGAAGTGACAAGGGTGGGACCGGTGGAATTTGGACATGTACTTACTGAGGAATGAATCTTGAGATCTTTATCCTCTTAACTGAGATCACAACACAGTGATGCTTGCTATTACTGCTTTGATACGGTTTTCCTTAGATACTTTTTCTAAAGTTCTGAGAACTACTTTAGAACCAACAGGTTAAACTTTTGTGATGCATAAAAATACTGTTGTAATGAAAAAAAATACTCTTACAATGAAAGAGATCAGGAAATTAATGAAGCATGAAAATTATAGTACATTTGTGTCATGTCCCTTCTGACTTTCTGGTTCTCTGATTTTGCTTAGAAACAGAGTTTGTAAGCTGTGTTGCGTATGTTATAATTTTTAACAAATTCCACCCAATTCTGCAAGAAATATGGTGGTCTAGATAGAGTACTTGCACCCACTCTACCAACAAAAATATCTAAAAATACTGGGGAAAATTTAAAGTAACTTTATTAAAAGCATCAAATTGCTAAGAAGAAATGGAGGAATTACCAGGTCAAAGAAAAAACAAGAATTTAGGAAGTTGTATTCAATTATAACTGAATCCCCCAAGAGCATTTGCCAGGCTGGCAAATGTAAGTTATGATTTGCAAGCCTCATGGGGTAGGGAACAAAAGTAAAGGCTTAAGGGCTGTCTAAGATATGACATCTAACACTTTTTCTGTTTATAAAGATAAGACCACCATAACCTATTTTGTAACATAATCATGAACCCTCTTACCCCATTCTCAGAGATTACAAAGAAAGTGCCTTGGCATAGTGCAGAAGTTATAACTATAATCCAGCTGTGGTCTTGCAGGCCAAATACACATCACCTGTATCATTTCAAATGGTGAATTGAATTTAAAGTAATCCCAGATTGATTAGGGGTGTCCATAGGAACTTGGCAGAAAGAAATGCAAGTCCTGTTTAAAGAAAATACCTTTATCCTAGGCCTCAGATAGTTTCTGTCAAGTAATTTTATAAGAACAAGTAGCCACAGTCGAAAAAATGAGGTGCAAAAGTAAATAAATCATTATGAGTAATAGCAAGCAGAAACTAGAATTGCAAGGCTTTTTAAATACCAGTTAAAGATTATAAAACTATGTTTTTTTATCTTTTAAAGAAATAAAAACCTTGAAAATATCTAGTTCTGGACAGAGTAGGTAATTCAGAACACTTCTCCTACTGATGCCAATTAATAAAGTTAGGCAAAATATAAATTGGAACTGAATGACTAACAAAGTAGTGAGGAATTACTGGGCTGAGATCTGGGAACATGCCATTTTGGGGTTGGGTACAATTGGTGATCCAAAAGAAGTGGATGAGAATCTGAGTAATACTTTTGACATTGTTGCAGAACTGGTGGATTAAAAATGTTGGAGTCTAGGACTATCGGTGGTAGGGCCTGGGGCAAAATCCCCATGTTTTGGGCTGAGATATTAAAGGGCTGCACTAGGTGAAAGGGTAGATTGGAAGTATGGCATTCATTGTACAGACCACAGCTCAACTTTAAATCATCTAGGTAGCAGCTGAAAAAAAATCACAATTGCCGAAAAACAAAAAAAGTAGAGTAATCTTGGATTGCTAACACCTCCAGGGGCCTAATAGAAGAAGTATATGGGAAATCTACTCTGGAGGAAGATAATATCAATCTAAGTTTCAAATTATTTCAACAAAATAAATTTCAAATACAGTGTCTGGCAGAGTAAGATAATTAAGCATATAAAGAGGCAAGACAGCATGGATAAAAATCAATGGAAACAGACCAACAGGGAAATGCTTACTGTGTTCAAGAATATACATATTATTTTCTAAAAAGTATAGCACATTTGAAAAAAATAGAAATTTAAGAACTGAACATTTTAGCAATCAAAATTAAGAAAACTATACATCACATAACAGAATAAACCCAATGAAGAGAAAATTCATATATTCTAAGATGGACCTACATGTGAAAAGTCAAAATAAACTTTTAGGAAATAACAAAGAAGAATATATTCTTGACTTTGAGGTTTTCACAGGACAAGGAAAAGACACAAAAGAAATTAACTGTATAGGGAAGTGATAAATTTGCATTAAAAATCAGAAATTTTATTCATCAAAAGACACCAGAAAAATAATAAAAAGACAATAGAATGAAAGAAGATCTTTATAACTCATTAAGAAATTGAATCCAGGGCAGCCCGGGTGGCTCAGCAGTTTAGCACCGCCTTCAGCCCAGGGGTTGATCCTGGAGACCCAGGATTGAGTCCCGCATCTGGCTCCCTGCATGGAGCCTGCTTCTGCCTGTGTCTCTGCTTCTCTCTCTCTCAGAATAAATAAATAAAATCTTAAAAAAAAAAAAAAAAGGTATCCAGAGTAGATAAGGAATTCTTACAAGTTAATAAGAAAAAGAGATGAACAGCCAGTAGGAAAATGGTTAAGATAATAGGCTTTCCCAATGCAAAGATAGTCAATCTCTTTAATAATCAGAAAATTACAATTGGGGGCACCTGGGTGGCTCAGTCAGGAATCTGCCTTTAGTTCTGGTCATGATCCCGAGTTCCTGGGATTGAGCCCCTCACCGGGCTTCCTGCTCAGTGGGGAGTTTGCTTCTCCTTCTCCCTCTGCTACTTCCCCTGGTTTGCCCTCTCTCACTCTCAAATAATCTTAAAAAACAGAAAAAGAAAATTCCAAATGAAAAACTCAGTGTGATACTGTGATTCATTTATCAGGATGGCAAAAATTAAAGACTGACAATACCAACTATTGGCAAAAATCTACAGCAATGGAATTCTCATGCACTGGAATGATATAAGTTAATGCTACCACTTTAAAAAGCAGTTTGTTATTATCAACTAAAGTTGCAGGCATACACATCATATTTTCCTTCTAGGTCTCTACCTTACAGAAAGCAATGCATATATGCACTAAGAGACATATATACAAATGGTCAGTAGCATTTTTATAATTACCAGATATGGGGGAAAAAACAAGTATCCATCAACAGCTAAATATATAAATTAGGGTGTATCCATATAACAGAATATTAGTCAACAAAAGAAAAATGAACTACAGTTGTAGTCAACAACACGGATGTATCTCAGAATGTTAGGTAGGCAAAACAAGTCACCAAAAAAAATATGTGTTTATGTGTGTACGTGTGTATATGTGTATACAAACATGTACATACATACACTGTTACAGTTCCAGTTATATAAAGCCTAAGAATAACCAAAGTCCATATATTGTTTTTGAATGTATATGTAGAAGGGAAACTATAAAGAAGATACAGAAAATATTTCCCATAAAAATCAGGATAATGATTATTAAGGGAGTTGGGAGGGAAAGGTGATTGGGAAGATTCATGTAGGTGGCCTCTTGAGTTCTTCTAGTCTTTTTCTTGACCAGATGGCAATTATACAATGTTCGTGTTACAGTCATTCTTCAATTTGTACTTACATGTTTTCTCACTTTCCTGTATGTTTGTTATGTTTCACAATGAAACCATATTTAACATTCAAGTTAAAATAAATTGCTCCAAAACCTTTTGTTGCAGAAATGTTTGATTATTTCAAATAAGAGTTTCTAAAACATTCTTATATATGCAAAGGCATTTTCCTTGTTTGTGCCATTTTATTAAATTTGGTCCAAGTGAGCATGATTTGTATTTTCATTGACTTTTTTCATTACTCTGTGATGATAAACATTACATTTGAATTTGGATAGTAACAGCATCCCAGAAGCTTTCTGTGGTTTATCAGCAACATGAGACATTTGTATGCTGTTACTGTAAGTAAACAGTTTAAGCAGATGGATTGGACATGGAATTTTTCCAATTGCCTTTCCTAACTTTTTTTTTTTTTAATCCTGCCAAACTTAGAGATTCAGCTGTGAATCTCTTGAAACTGAATAAGCAAACCTCATAGCTGATAGCAATCATAATTTGAACGGAATTGAGAGATGTCAAATCACAGTTGACTTTTTGATACCTATAGCAAACCCTGCCATTCTTTGGTGTTTTTAAAAATTATCTTGCAAAATTCCACCAGCAGATAACTGTGGAAGGTAGTAGAAAAGTACAAGCTCTTCCCAACCCTGTCCTTTTGTTCCCCTGCTCTTTGCCAACTGAGGTTTATGGCTATTTAACATATGCCTAGACTCAGAGATGAACCACTCATCCTGAGAGCTTTTTCAATCTAATTGTATTCAGAAAGTTGTGTTCAGGTCCTGCTAGACACTGCCTGTCCTTCAATTTGCATTTGGTTTTGCTTCTCTTATTTTCAGTTGGAATTATTCAGTTCAAGAATTCTATCATAGAAACCTCTGATTTTGATCCCCTCATTTTATTATGTTCTCAATTTATGTATTTATTTCCTCATGGCAGCTGATAAATAACTACACATAGCTTATATGAAACCCATATTTGAACAGAAGATGACAAATAAATCCTTTAGCCCAAAGCAAAATGAAAATATTTCTTATACCTTTTTCAACTAGTGTGTATTAGATGAGTGTAAGGAATGGAATTGTCACTTCAGGAATCTGACAAAGGTTTAATCTGTATATGGTTTCTATTTTTAAAAAGAAACAAGGAAAATGAAGGAGTGTTCATGTATTTTATCTTAGTGGTTACATAAATGTATGCAGTTGCCAAAACTCATCAAACTGAACACCTAAATCTGCATTTTATTATATGTTACCTATATCTCAGTAAAACAAAACAATTAGATAATAATGATTTCAAAATAACTTATATTATTCTTTAGATGGTGAGGCTTGCTTTTATAAAAACATACTGTTTTAGTCGTCTCGAAATAATTTATTGTGGCTTTGTAAAAAGGACTCTTTAAAAAATTTTTTTTAAAGATTTATTTGAGAGAGAGAGAGAGAGAGAGAATGAGCATGAGCAAGCAGGGGGAAATGCAGAGGGAGAAGGAGAGAGAATCTCCAGCAGACTCCCCTCTGAGCATGGAGCCTGATGTGGGTCGATTCCACAACCCTGAGATCATGAGCTGAGCCAAAACCAAAAGTCAGATGCTCAACTGACTGAGCCACCCAGGCGCTGCTGAAAAGGTCTCTTTTATTAATTTTAATTTTAATTTTTGAAAAGGACTCCTTTTTTAAAAGATTTTATTTATTTATTTATTCATGAGAGACAGAAAGAGAGGCAGAGACACAGGCAGAGGGAGAAGGAGGCTCCTGCAGGGAGCCCATGTAGGACCCGATCCTGGGACCCCGGGGTCACGCCCTGGACTTCGGTAGACGCTCAACCACTAAGTCACCCAGGTGTCCGGAAAAGGACTCTCTCTCTTTCTCCTTTTCTTTTCTTTTCTTTTCTTTTCTTTTCTTTTCTTTTCTTTTCTTTTCTTTTCTTTTCTTTTTTCTTCTTTTCTTTTTTCTCTTTTCTTTTTATCTTTTCTTTCTCTCTTCTTTTTTCTTTTCTTTTCTTCTTTCTTTCTTTCGCAAAACTATTTTATTTTCCTACAAAAATAGAAGTTGTAAGTTACTCAACTTTTTTTTTTTGTATATATTTTTGTTGGAGTTTGATATGCCAACATATAGCATAACACCCAGTGCTCATCCCATCAATTGCCCCGCTCAGTGCCTGTCACCCAGTCACCCCAACCCCCCGCCCACCACCCCTTGTTCGTTTCCCAGAGTTAGGAGTCTCTCATGTTCTGTGTCCCTTTCTGATATTTCCCACTCATTTTCCCTCCTTTCTTCTTTAAGCCCTTTCACTATTTCTCATATTCCCCAAATGAATGAGACCATATAATGTTTGTCCTTCTCCAACTGACTTACTTCACTCAGCATAATACCCTCCAGTTCTATCCACATAGAAGCAAATGGTGGGTATTCGTCCTTTCTAATGGCTGAGGAATATTCCATGTATCCATAGACCACATCTTCTCTATCCATCATCTTTCAATGGACACCGAGGCTCCTTCCACAGTTTGGCTATTGTGGACGTTGCTGCTATAAACATCGGGGTGCAGGTGTCCTGCCGTTTCACTGCATCTGTATCTTTGGGGTAAATCCCCAGCAGTGCCATTGCTGGGTCGTAGGGCAGGTCTATTTTTAACTCTTTGAGGAACCTCCACACAGTTTTCCAGAGTGGCTGCACCAGGTCACATTCCCACCAACCGGTGCAGGAGGGTTCCCCTTTCTCCACATCCTCTCCAACATTTGTGGTTTCCTGCCTTGTTAATGTTCCCCATTCTCACTGGTATGACGTGGTATCTCATTGTGGTTTTGATTTGTATTTCCCTGATGGCAAGTGATGCGGAGCGTTTTCTCATGTGCTTGTTGGCCATGTCTGTGTCTTCCTCTGGGAGATTTCTGTTCACGTCTTCTGCCCTTTTCATGATTGGATTGTTTCTTGGGTGTTGAGTTTAATAAGTTCTTTATAGATCTTGGATACTAGCCCTTTATCTGATACGTCATTTGCAAATATCTTCTCCCATTCTGTAGGTTGTCTTTGAGTTTTGTTGGCTGTTTTCTTTGCTGTGGAGAAGTTTTTTATCTTGATTAAGTCCCAATAGTTCTTTTTTGCTTTTGTTTCCTTTACCTTCCTAGATGGATCTTGCAAGAAGTTGCTGTGGCTAAGTCAAAAAGGGTGTTGCCTGTGTTCTCCTCTAGGATTTTGATGGATTCTTGTCTCACATTGAGATCTTTCAACCATTTTGAGTGTATCTCTGTGTCTGGTGTAAGAGAATGGTCTGGTTTCATTCTTCTGCACGTGGCTGTCCAATTTTCCCAGCACCATTTATTGAAGAGACTGTCCTTTTTCCAGTGGATAGTCTTTCCTGCTTTGTCGAATATTAGTTGACCATAGAGTTGAGGGCCCATCAGAAAAGGACTCTTTTAAAAGCAAATGAATTAGTTATAAAAACTTGATGAATATTGACAGTGTTTGTTTATAGGAACATCCTCTACACAATTTGTGATATTTTCTATTATGATTATAAAAATTAACATTTGTACAAAATAATGAATAATTATAACAGCAAAAATCCCAGTGATTAGTTGAAAAATACATTGCTAACATCCTAGAACACTGACTATCCGTATTTATTTTGCCATTCATAGTATTTCAATAAACAACTATTGCTTTGACTTTATTTTACTTTTCTTTATAGTTTGATTCCCTAAGAGTATGTACATGGATAATATATGTTCATTTAAACATGTCTGGTTTTGAACTTCATGGAATGGAATGCTACTCTCTAATTTGGTGTCTTGCCTCGATCAGGATTATGTATTTAGGAATTTATGTTATAGAGGCTTTTTTCAGTTGCTGTATACTACATCATTTTACCACCTGCTACAATGATACCTTCTCCATTCGGCCATTGACGGGCACTTGGGTTGTTTTTAATGAAAAAGTATGGTTCTATCCTGATACTCATGTGCAAGGATTTCTCTAGGTGGTGGAATTCTTGGGTCATGAGGTATGTATATCTTAAAATTTTCTTGATAATGCTACCTTGCTTTCCAATTAACATACTACCAGGAGAGTATAAAAGTCCCATTGCTCTTGTTTTCTAACACTTGGCATTACCAGACTTTTTAATGTTTGCTGATATATTTTTTAAGATTTCATTTATTTGATAGAGAAAAAGAAAGCGTAAGCCGTGGTAGAAGGAGAGGGAGAAACAGGCTCCCTGCTGTGTGGTTTTACTATGAATCTCTGTTGTCTGATCGATTTAGGCACCTATTTGTATTTATTGACCATTTGAATTCTTCTCTTGTGACTTGTGTGTTCTCAAATCTTTTGCCCAATTTTCTACTAATTTGTAGGAATTCTTCATATGCTCTGGACAATAGCTCTAGCTCATTCAAATGTATTAAAGGTATCTACTCCTATTATTCAGCTTTCTTTTTACTCTCTTTTGGCTCTTTTGAAGAAGTTCTTAATTTTAATGTGGATATATTTATCAGTATTTTATGATGAATAGTTATTGCTCTTCTTTGTAAACTGTCTTCCTACTCCAGAGTCAAGAAAATCTTTTTCTGTATACTCATCTTGAAGTTTTATAGTGTTGTCTTTACTTTTAGTTTGCTATCCCCATGGAATTAATTTTTCTGTTTATTGTGATACAGAGGTTTAATTTCACTTCTTTTTCCCAGCTGGATGCTTAATTTCTTGACCACCATTTATTGAAAAGACCAGTTCTCCCTACTGTTCTTTGGTATCTCCTCTATCATAAATCAGAGGTTTGTAAATACAGTTGTTTTTCCTAGTTTCTCTGTTGTTGTACTTTATTCTCTTTCCAGTCATCTCTGATATGCTCTTAAAACCATCCATTAATTTCATAATTTTAATCACATTATTTTATTTTTCCAGTTTAGAAAGCCTACTTTTCAAATCTGCTGTGTCCTTTCTAATAATTTCTTGTTATTTACAGATGTTTGAAAATTTACCTTTTATTTATAACAAAGAAAAAATAATTATTTCAATAGTCTGTCTCTGATAAACCCAGTATTTCATGTCTTTGAGTATATGTTTACATTGTCTATTGTTTTTCCATGATCTTTCTTATGATGTCTTGTTTCCTTCTTAACCTCTTAATTTTTCATTGTATGCTACTCATAATTGTTGAGAAATTTTGCATCTATAGTCTGCAGTTTTCTAGTGATGTCTTTGTCTAGTTTAAGTGTCTGGACAATACTGCCCTATTGGAACGAATTGGGTAGTATTTCCTCTACTATTTTTTTTTTTTTTTGAAGAGTTTGAGAAGGATTGGTGTTAATTCTTCTTTAAATGTTTGGTAAAATTCACCAGTGAAGCCAATTTGGTTCTGGATTTTTCTTTGTTGGGAGATTTATGATTCCTGACTCAGTCTCTTTACTTGTCACAGATCCATTCTGATTTTCTATGTCTTTTTAAATCAGTTTTTGTAGTTTGCGTGTTTCTAGGAATTTGTCTATTTCATCTAGGTTATCTAACTTGTTGGCACATATATGTTGATCATAGTAAATTCTTAATAATCCTTTTTATTTCTTTAAGAACATTAGAACAACCTCAAATATTTTTGATTTTAGTCATTTCAGTCTTTGCTTTTTTCCTCAGTCTGCCAAAAGTTTTGTGAATTTTGTTGAAATTTTCAAAAAACAACTTTTGGCTTCATTGATTTTTCTTTAATCTTTTAAATTTCCTTTAGTTTTGGGTTGGCAAATGGATATGGTTTGCTCTTTTCCTACTTCCTTAAAATGTAAAATTAAGTTACTGATTTGAGATCTTCATGGGTTTGTTTGTTTGTTTTAAGGAAAATAAATTTCCCTATGAGCACTGCTTTCACTAAATTCTGTAAGTTTTGTCTTTTCATTATTTCAAAATATTTTCTAATTTCTCTTGTGATTTCTTTTTTTGACAATTATTTCATTTTAATTCTAGTGTAATTAACATAACAGTGTTACATTACTTTGAGGTGTATGATACACTGTACTCCTAATCTCCTTTATCTGTTTCACCCATCCTGCAGTTGCTTCCCCTCTTTTAACCATCAGTTTGTTCGCTAGACTTCAGAGTCTGTTTTTTGGCTTGTTTCTACTTTTCTTTATTTTTTGTTTCTTAAATTCTATGTTTAAGTGAAACCAAATGATATTTTCTTTCTCTGACTTATTTTCCTTAGCATTATACCCTCTGCATCCATCCATGTTGTTGCAAATTGCAAGATTTCATTCTTTTTATGGTTGAGTAATATTCCATTTTTGTATTTAAGCACATCTTCTTATCCATTCATCTACTGATGGACACATGGGGTGCTCCCATAATTTGGCTATTGTAACTAATGTTGCAGTAAAACACAGGGGTGCATAAATCTTTTTGAATTAGTGTTTCCATGCTTTTTGGTAAATATCCAGTAGTACAATTACTAGATCATATAATAATTCTGTTTTTAATTTTTTGAAGAACCTCCATGCAATTTTCTACAGTAGCTGCATCAGTTTGCATTCCAGCCAACAGTACACAAGGATTCTTTCTTCTCCACATCCTCATCAGCATTTATTTCTTGTCTTCTTAATTTTAGTCATTCTGACAGGTGTGAGATGCTCTTGTGATTTATTTGGCCCATTGGTTATACAAGAATGCATTGTGTGATTTCCACAAACGTGTGAATTTTCCAGATTTCCTTATTACTGATTTCTAATTGTAGTCCCTGTGGTCAGAGAAGTTAAACTGTATAATTTCAGTCTGTCAAAATTATTTATATTGTGGTTATTGTATTTGAATAATTTTTAAGAATAAATTGAGACTAATAGTGTCTTCCTCTGGGAATATTTTCGTTTCCTTTCATTAGGTGCTAAGAGTACCAGTGTTTCTGGAACTGTCTTAATCCAAGTTCAAATTCTAGGGTTCCCAAGGCCACCTGAGTGTCCTGAACCTGCATGTTGACTGATTGGCCAATTTTATTTTATTTTATTTTATTTTTAAAATTTTTATTTATTTATGATAGTCACACAGAGAGAGAGAGAGAGGCAGAGACATAGGCAGAGGGAGAAGCAGGCTCCATGCACCGGAAGCCCGACGTGGGATTCCATCTCTGCGGTGCCACCCAGGGATCCCTGATTGGCTAATTTTAATTTCATGCTTATTGGGTAGCCTGGGTGGCTCAGGGGTTTAGCGCCTGCCTTAGGTCCAGGGTGTGATCCTGGGGATCCTGGATCAAGTCCCATATCAAGCTCCCTGCATGGAGTCTGCTTCTCCCTCTGCCTGTGCCCCTGCCTCTCTCTCTCTCTCTCTCTCTGTCATGAATAAATAAAATCTTTAAAAAAAAATAAACAAAACAATGACGAATTTTGAGGACAAGCTCAAAAATAAACTAGCATGATAGCTAGCTCTTTAAAATGTTGACAGAAGATAGTTAACAAACAAAAAATGCTTAAATAACTTCATTTTTCAAGTTGCTTCATTTAAAAAAATATATATATTTATTCATTCATGAGAGACATACAGAGAGGCAGAGACAGGCAGAGGGAGAGGCAGGCTCCCTGTGGGGAGCCCAATGCAGGACTCGCTCCCAGGACCCTGGGATCATGACCTGAGCAGAAGGCAGATGCTCAACAGCTGAGCCACCTGGGCTGAAATTTTTGAGAGTCTTTCATTGAAAGCTTTACGTTTTATCATTCTATAAATGTTTCTCACTGGTTAGCAAAAGCAGCTTTGAGGGATATGCTTTTCTGTCTCTTGGTTTTCACCCCCTCCTGAATTTTGACTTGCAGTTATCTCTCTGGTAATTTGAATTCATTTAAGGATATCTTTAAATGTTAGCTTTTTTGGTTGTTTTCACCAGGAGAGCTTATCTTCATTTCCTTACTTGCCTTTTTTTTTTTTTAAGATTTTATTTATTTATTCATAGAGACGAGAGAGAGAGAATGAGAGAGAGAGAGGCAGAGACACAGGCAGAGGGAGACGCAGGCTCTATGCAGGGAGCCCAACGACAAGGGACTCAATCCCTGGCCTCCAGGATCATACCCTGGGCTGAGGCAGCGCTAAACCACTGAGCCACCCTGGCTGCCCATACTTGGCATTTTTTAATGAAATAGTCCTTCTAGTATCATTTTAAACCACATTATCAAAATATATAAGAGGATGGAAGGATATTAGGATAATGTCTGTAATGGGGCACTGGGGTGGCACAGTCAGTTGAGTGTTGGGCTCTTGATTTTGACTCAGGTCATGGTCTCAGATAAGATTGAGCCCTGCATCCTGCTCCCTACTCAGTGGAGAGTCAGCTTCTCTCCTTCTGCCCTTCCTCCCATTCACACATGTGCACATGCACACTCTCTCTAACTCATTCTCTCTCTCCCTCTCTCTAAAAATAAGTGAGATCTTTAAAAATAGTTTTAAAAAATAATGTCTGTAGCATCAGGATTTGGGGAAATGGCTGTTCCAATTATCTAGTTGTGTGAGGATCAACCTGTTTCATATCAAGCCATGTTGTAAACTTTGGAAAACAGGTGTATGTTGTCTTCTGCCTAGGAAAGTATCACATGTGGAGGATTTAGTTTAAAAAAAGATTGAGGTCTGTATTTGCTGACTGAGCATAGTACAGGTCCTCATTCAGAAGAGTATTATTTGGTTCTTGACTAGAACTGCAGAAAACTGGCCCAGAGCCATCTTTATAACTAAATCCCAGCTACACCCCCCCTTTTTTTTCTTGGTGGTTATTTGTTATATCCTCTTAGAAGTAGGAAGATAATGGTATGCCTCATAAAAGCTAAGCATGATGACCAAAATCAGTATTCATCTAGTTAGGTGAATGCTTATCTACTGTGATTAAACACATTTCCTTGGAATATTGCTGAAGGAGAACACTCAAAGCCATTTGATACAAAAGTATACTTCCCTAGAGTGTCAATTTTATTCAAACATTAGAGGAAAAAAAATGACTAAAATTTTTATAGTCTGAAATTTTTCTCTATAGCTATACAAAAGAAAATTTTAATATTATCTCTTGAAGAAAGGTAATTTATAAAATACTTTGTGGCAAACTAGTAGATAAAATTTTCAACAAAACATGTCAATTACATTAAGCAAGAAGTGTCATGAGCATGATATTTGACAGCTGGAAGTAAGACCATGAATTATATAATCTTAATGTGCTAAAATTGACAATGCTATTGATAAAATTATTTATTGAGTAGATCTCTCTTATAATTAAAAATAAATAAGTAAATAGATAATAGTGTATAAGGCCTGTTCACACAAAAATGGAACAGAATAGAAAACCCAGAAATAACCCCACAGTTTGTATGGTCAGTTAATTTTCAACAAATCAGGAAAAGAATATCCAATGGAAAAAAGCCTCTTCAACAAATGGTGTTGGGAAACCTAGAGAGCAACGTGCAAAAGAATAAAATTGGACCACTTTCTTATGCACAAAAATAAATTGAAAACGTATTACAAACCTAAATGTGAGACCAGAAACCATAAAAATCTTAGAAGAAAACATAGGCAATAAGTTCTTTGACATTGGCTGTAGCACCTTTTCTTTTTAGATAAGTTTCCTGAGGCAAAGGAAACAAAAGCAAAAATAAACTATCGGGACTATATATATTAAAAAAAAAGCTTTACACAAAGAAGGAAACAAAACTAAGAGGCAACATACAGAATGGGAGAAGATAATCTGCAAGTGGCATATTCAATAAATGGTTTGTATCTAAAATACATAAAGAACTGATACAACTTAACAGCTCCCAAACCAAATAATCGAATTTAAAAATGGGCAGAAGGCATGAACAGATAGTTCTCCAAAGAAGACAGCCAAATGGCCAGCAGACCCATGAAAAGATGTTCATCATCACTCATTAGGGAAATGCAAATCAAATACACAGTGATCAGCAATACAAGAAACAATCGATGTTGGTGGAGATGTGCAGAAAAACACTTGTGCACTGATGGTGGGAATGTAGAATGTGGAAAACCGCATAGAGGTTCCTCAGAAAGTTAAAAATAGATCTACCTTAGGATCTAGCAATCACACTACTGGGTATTTACCCAAAGAATACAAGAACACTAATTCAAAGGGATTCCTTGCCTTTATAATAGGCAAGATTTAGAAGCAGCCCAAATGTCCATTGATTGGTGAATAGATAAGGAGATATATAGCACACACACAGACATATATATATATATATCTCACACCTTTATATATCACACACACACGCATATATGTATATAATGATATTCTATATTCAGCCATAAAAAGAATGCAGTGTTACCATTTGCAACAACATAAATGGAGCTAGAGTATAATGCTAAGTGAAATAAGTTAAAGACAAATATGACATGATTTCACTCATGTGGAATTTAAGAAACAAAACAGATGAACAAAGGGAAGAGAAAGAGAGAAACCAAGAAACACTCTTAGTGATAGAGAATAAACTGATGGTTACTAGAGCGGCAGGGTGTGGGGAGTTTGGTTAAATAGGTAATGGAGATTAAGGATTGCACTTATGATGAGCACTGGGTGATAAATGGTGTTGTTGAATCACTAGACTGTATACCTGAAACTAATATAACACTGGATATTAACTAATTAAAATTAAAATAAGCACTTAAAAAGAGAACCTGTTCAACTCAGCTTATGCCATGAGTGATTTCACCTCTCAGTGAGGAGTTACGATTGAAGTTTCTGCCCATAGCAACCTGACAGTATTCCATCATGCTACTTCTCTGGCAATATTCTGTTCTTGGGCTCAACTTAGTGATTGATTACCTGATGCAATGAGTAAACACTCATTATTTTTAACCACATTTATATAAATCTAGATTCTTGGAAATAGTGACAGTAAAAAATGAGAAATTGCCTATATGAGGACCTTGATACTGTCTTCAATTCAGTTCAGTTCTTTTCATTAGTAGCCTCCGTTCACATACCTTATATATATATACTAAGTAAAGCAGAGAGAAAACTCTCTTCCTCCTCCATGGCATATAATATAAAACATTTTCTGGTTAATATAAACAAAATATCATGAAAGAGATGCAAAAAAAATATTCATTTTTTTCAAGTAAAATATTCATGAAACCTTAACTTATTTCTTGCTATTACTAGGTATAAATCATATGTATCTGGAAATTCCATTTTTCTGACATTAGGGATTCTTAAACGGACCTTTGGAATAACTACCTTAGAATAAATCAAATCATTCAGGTTGTCCTCTATTCCATTCCCAGGAACTATGAAGAAACAGGATTGTTGAAAGTTGTGTGTGCTATGGGTAAAAATTGGGCCATCAATGGAAGGTATTTAAGGAAGCAGCTGAAAGCAATGTTAAAAGCTTGGACCTAGAACCTCCTACCTCTTTTATAAAAAAATTTTATTTAAATTCTAGTCAGTTAACATATAGTGCAATATTGGTTTCAGGAGTAGAAGTCAGTGATTCGTCACTTAGATGCAATACCAGGTGCTCATCACAACTGCCCTCCTTAATACCCATCAGCCACTATCCCACCCCTTACCCCTCCTACCTCTTTATTGTGTGACACTAGAAAAATTAATCTCCCTGCTTTAGTTTCCTTATTAGTAAAATGTATGATATTGATACACCCTAAAGGATGGTGTGGCTATTAAATAATATATGTTAAACCCCTGCAGTCAGTAGGTAGTCAGCTGATATGTGTTACATCTGATATGTGTTATATAAGACAAAGAGCTGATTTTTGAAATGAAAACAAAATTGACAATACTTAGGTAAACTAAGAAAAGAAGAAAAGATTCAAATAAAGTCAGAAAGAAATGTTACAAGTGATACCACCAAAATGCAAACGGTCATAAGGGACTACCGTGAACAGTTATATATCATCAGATTGGACAACCTAGAAGAAATGGATAAATTCCTGGTAATACATGACCTATAAGTCTGAATTATGAAGAAATAGAAAATATGAACAGAGAGATAAGTAAAGAGATTGAGTCAGTAATAAAAAAGTTCCCAAGAAAGAAAAGCCCAGGACCACATAGTTTTACTGGTCAGTTCTACTAAACATTTAAAGGAATATTAATACTAATCCTTTTTTATTACAAACTATTCCAAAAAGTTGAAGAGAACACTGTGATACTCATTTTATGATACCATCATTACATTGGTATCAAAGCCAGAAAAGGATACTACAATAAAAGAAACCACTGGCCATTTTCTCAGATCAACATAGGTGCAAAATCCTCAACAAAACAGTAGCAAACCAAATTCAAAAGAATTATCACTGTTCCTAGAAGAAAACAGGGAAAAAGTTCCTTGACACAAGTCTTGGCAGTGATAATTATAAACCAAATTAAAAAGATTATCATGACCAAGTGAGATTTATTCCTGAAATGCAAGGATAATTTAACATACACAAATCCATGAAGGTGATATACCACATTAATAGAATTAAAGATAAAAAGCTTTCAACAGAATTTCACATGCCTTTGTCATAAAACTCCCAACAAATTGGTTATGGAAGTTATAGAAGAAACATGCAAACACATAATAAAAGCCGTATTTGACAAGCCTGCAGCTAACATTGTGCTCAGCAATGAAAGTTCGAAAGCTTTTCCTCGAAGATCAGGAACAAGGCAAGGATGCCAACTGTCACCACTCCAATTCAATACAGTATTGGAAGTCCCAGCTAGAGCAGTTAGGCAAGAAAAAGGAAATAAAAAGTATCCAAACCAGAAAGGAAGAAGTAGAATTGTCTCTGTTTGACAATGATAAATAAGATCTTGTATATAGAAAATCCTGAAGACTGCACAGGAAAACTGTTATAACTAAGAAATGAAATCACTGAAGTTGCAGTAAACAAAATCAGCATACATAAATTAGTGTTTCTAAATACTAACAAGGAGGTGTCTGGAAAAGAAATAAAGAAAACAATTCCATTTTCAGTAGTAGCAAACCCATAAAACATTTAGGAATATATTTAACCAAGGAAGCGAAAAATCTGTACACTGAAAACTATAATACATTAATGAAAGAAATAGAAGACTATACAAATAAATGGAAAAAATGCTATCTTCATGGATTAGAAGAACTAATAACATTATTAGTGTGTTTATACTATTCAAAGCCATCTATAGATTCAACACAAACTCTATTAAAATTCAAATGGTGTTTTCCACAGAAATAGAAAAAACAATCCATTGGAGCCACAAAAGACCTAATAGCCAGAGTGATCCTAGAAAGAACAAAGTTGGAAATATCATATCTCCTGATTTCAGGCTATATTTTAAAGCTCTGGGAATTAAAACAGTTTGGTACTGGCATAAAAACACACTGACAAATGGAACAGAATTAAGAGCCTGGAAATAAACCCACACACATACAGTCAACTATTTGACACGGGAGCCAAGTATAGTCAATAGGGATGGGATAGTCCTTCAATACGTGGTGTAGAGTAAAGCATAATCACGTGCAAAATAAAGACTTTTTCTTACAAAAATTAGCTAGTCAAATCGTGTTGTACATCTTAAATTTACACAGTTCTGTGTGTTAATTATATGTTAATAAAACTGGAATAAAATAACTCTAAATGGGCCTAAATGCCTAAGTGTAAGACTCTGAATCATAAAGTTCCTAGAAGAAAACGGAAAAAGTTCCTTGACACAAGTCTTGGCAGTGATTGTATGGGTATGACACCAAAGCACAAGCAACAGAAGCAAAAATAAACAACCGAGTCTGTATTTAACTTAAGAGCTTATGCACATCAAAATATACAACCAGCAAAATGAAAAGGCCTCTGGAATGGAAGAAATTATTTGTTAACTGTATCTGATTAGGGGTTAATAACCATAGATAATATAAGGAACTCCTACAGCTCAGTAGCTAATCATCATTATCCTTGTCATCTGATTTAAAAATGGGCAAAGGGCATGAAAAGACATTTTGTCAAAGAACACATACCAGTGGCCAAAAGGTTTATGAAAAGGTGCTCACCATCACTAATCATTAGGAAAATGCAAATCAAACCCACAGTGAGATCTCACCTTCTACCTGTTAAAATGGGCAATGCCAAATAGACAATTAAGAGTTATTGTAAGGATGTGAAGAATAGGAAACCCTTGTGTACTGTTGGTAATATAAATTGATGTTGCCATTATGGAAAATAGTAGGGAGGCCCCTCAAAAATTTTAAATAGAACCACCCTATGATACAGCAATCCTACTTCTGGAATGTAATTTAGGTAAATGAAATCACTATCTTGAAGAGATAGCAGCATTCCCGTGATCATTACAGCATTTTCACAATAGCCCAGACATGGAACTACCTCATCAACAGATGAATGGATGAAGAAAATGTGGTCTGTATGTACAATGGAATATTATTTAGCCACAAAAAGGTGATACCTTGCCATTTGTGACAACATGGATGGACCTTGAGGGTGTTAAACAATGTGAAATAAATTAGGGAAAGACAATGTGTGGTCTCGCTAATATGTGGAATCTAAAAAAATCAAACTCATAAGATAAGTAGAGAGTAGAATGGGGCTGCCAGGGCCTAGGGGGATGGGTAGAGTAAATGAAGAGATGTTAATTAAAGGATAAAAACCTCTGGTTATAAGATGAAACTTGAGAGTGTTACATACTTAAAAGTTACTAACAAATTAGACCTTAAAGCTCCTTAACCTCCCCCCCACACACACACAGGAAACAGTAATTATGTGAGGTGATGGAGTTGTTGACTAACCTCATTGTAATGATTATTTTGTAATAAATATATGTATCAAATCATCACATTGTGCACCTCTAGCTTCCACAAAGTTATATGTCAATTATATCTCAAATCTTTTGCTTTTGTTTCCCTTGCCTCAGGAGACATATCTAGAAAAATGTTAATACTGCTGATGTCAGAGAAATTGCTGCCTATGCTCTCTTTTAGGATTCTTATGGTTTTATTTTTTTTAAGATTCATTTATTTATTCATGAGAGACACAGAGAGAGAGGCAGAGACACAGGCAGTGGGAGAAGCAGGCTCCATGCAGGAAGCCCAATGCGGAACTCGATCGCGGGACCCAGGGTCAGGCCCTGGGTTGAAGGCGTTGCTAACCGCTGAGCCACCTGGGCTGCCCTACAGTTTTCTATATAGAGTATCATGTCATCTACTAAGTGAAAGTTCTTCTTCCTTACCAATTTGGATTCCTTTTATTTCTTTTATTTCTTTTTATTTATTTTTATTTTTATTTTATTATTATTTTTTTTTGTCTAATTGCTGTGGCTAGGATTTCCAGGACTGTGCTAAATAAGTGGTGATAGTGGACATCCTTGACTTGTTCCTGATCTTAGAAGAAGACTCACCACTGGGTATAACGCTTGCTGTGAGTTTTTCGTAGATGGCCTTTATTACGTTGACATATTATGTTATCATTACAAACCTACTATGTACAGGTTTTGGTAATGAATGGTTATTGTACCTTATCAAATGCTTTTTTGCATCTATTGAAATGATCATATGGTTTTTATTCTTTCTCTTGTTGACCTGTGATATATCACCTAGATTGGTTTGTGAATAATTGAACCACTTTTGTATCCCAGGAATAAATCCCACTTGATCATGGTCTATGACCTTTTTAATGCATTGCTGGATTTGGTTTGCTGTATTTTATTGATGATTTTTACATCTATGTTTGTAGCAATATTGGCCCATAATTCTCCTTATTGGTCTTATCTTTACCTGGTTTTAGCATCAAGGTAATGCTTGCCTCATAGAATGAATTTGGAAACTTTCCTTCTTCCTCTATTTTGAATAGTTGGAGAAGAATAGATATTAAATATTTGATAAAATTCACTTGTGAAGTCATCTGGTGAAGCAGACTTTGTTTGCTGGGAGTCTTTTGGTTACCAGTTCAATTTCATCACTGGTAATCAGTCTATTCAAATTTTCTATTGCTGATTCCGTTTTTGTAGGTTATATGTTTCTAGAAATTTATCCATTTCTTCTTCATTGTCTAATTTGTTGGTATATAATTATTCATAATATTCTCTTATAAGCCATATTTCTGTGGTGTTGGTTATCATTTCTTCTCTTTTATTTTTTATTTTCTTTGAGTCTTTTTGAGTCTTTCCTCTTTTTCTTTTTTTTTTTTTCTTTGATGAGTCTGGCTAAAGGCTTATCAATTTTGTTGATCTTTTCAAAGAACCAGCTTCAGATGTCATTGATTTGTTCTGGTTTATTAGTTTCTATTTTATTTCTAATCTAATCCTTATTATTTCCTCCCTCCTACTGGTTTGTGGTTTGAGGTTTGTTTTCTTTTTCTAGCTCCTTTAGGTATAAGGTTAGGTTCTTAATTTGAGATTTTTCCCTGCTTCTTGAGGTAGGCCTGTGTTGCTATGAACTTCCCTCTTAGAACCACTTTTGCTGCATCCCAAAGGTTTTAGACTGTCGTGTTTTTATTTTTGTCTCCATTTTTGTTTTATTTCTTCTTTAATTCTTGGTTGACCATTCATTGTTTAGTAGCATGTTATTTAACCTCTATACATTTGCGTTCTTTTCGGATTTTTTTTCTTGTGGTTGATTTCTAGTTTTCATAGTGTTGTCAGAAAAAAATGCATGGTACAACTTTAAGCTTTTTGAATTTGTTGAGATTATTTTGTGGCCTAACATGAAATCTATTGGAGAATGTTCTATGTACAGTTGAAAAGTATGTGTATTCTACTGTTTTAGAATAGAATATTCTGAACATATCTGTTAGATTCATCTGGTCTAATGTATCATTCATAACTACTGTTTCCTCGTTGATTTTCTGTTTGGATGATCTGTCCGTGATGTAAGTGGAGTATTACATTACCATCAATGATTTCTTTTATGTTTTTAAAAGCTGCTTTATGTATTTGGGTGCATAAATAGTTACAATTATATCTTGTTGGATTGTTTTCTTTATGATTATATAGTGTGCTTTTTTTGGTCTCTTGTGGTAGTTTTTGTTTTAAAGGTATTTTGTCCAATTTAAGTATTGCTATCCTGGTTTTCTTTTCACTTCAATTTACATGATAAATCCTTCTCCATCCTTTTAATTTAAATCTTCATGTGTCTTTAGGTTTGAAATGAGTCTCTTCTAGGCAGCATCGAGATGGGTCTTGATTTGTTTATTCTGGCATTGTATGTCTTTTGATTGGAGTGTTCAGTTTATTTACATTCAAATAGTTATTGATAGGTATGTATTTACTGCCATTTTGTTACTTGTTTTATGGTTGTATTTGTAGTTCTTCTTGTGCTTTCTTTTGCTCTGTTCTCTCACATTTTGCTGACTTTCTTTAGTAATTTTACTTGGATATTTTTCTCTTTATTTTTTGCTTATCTCTTAGCAGCTTTTGATTTGTTGTTATCATTAGGTTTATATGTAATACAGACAAAGAATATAGAAGTTTCTATTAAGTTGATAGTTGCCTAAGTTTGAACCTATTTTATTTTATTTACTTATTCATGAGAGACAGAGAGAGAGAGAGAGAGAGAGAGAGGCAGAGACATGGGCAGAGGGAGAAGCAGGCTCCATGTAGGCAGCCTGATGTGGGACTGGATCCCGGGACTCCAGGATCACACCCTAGGCTGAAGGTGGCGCTAAACCGCTGAGCCACCCAGGGATCCCTGAACCCATTTTAAAAGCACTAAATTTTTATTCCTCCTTATACTTTAAAGTGTCATACTTTAAATCCTTTTATTTTGTGAATTCCGTGACTCTGTTTTATACATGTACTTATTTTTACCACTTTTGAGCTTCTTCTTTTTCTTCCTCCTGCTTGTATTTCCTTTCCACTCAGAGTCCCCTTTAACATTTCTTGTAAATCTGGTTAGTGGTGATGAATTCCTTTGCCTTTTGTTTGTCTGGGAAACTATCCCTCTTTCTGTTCTGAATAATAGCATTGCTCAATAGAGTATTCTTGGTTGCAGGGTTTTTTTTCTTTCAGCACTTTGAATATATCATGCCACTGCTTTCTGGCCTTGCGTAGTTTCTGCTGAATAATCAGTTGAGATAGCCTTATGGGGTTTCCCTTATATATAACTGTTTTCTTTTTTCTTTTGCTGCTTTTAAAATTCTTTCTTTGTCACTACTTTTTGCCATTTTAATTATTATGTGTCTTGGTGTGGGATTCCTTGGGTTGATTTTATTGGGGATTCTCTCTGCCTCCTAGATCTGGATTTGTTTCCTTCTTCAAATTTGGGATGTTTTCAACTATTATTTCTTCAGATAAATTTTCTGCCTCCTTTTCCTTCTCCCTCTGTGATCCCTATGATGTGAATGTTATTGTGCTTAATGGTGTCCCTGAGTTACCTTAGTCTATTTTTATTTTATTATAATTTTTTTCTCTTACTGTTCAGCTTAATTATTCTTTCTTCCTAGTTGCTGATCTGTCCTTTTTCTCCATCTAGTCTGCCATTTATTCCCTCAGTGTATTTTTTATTTCAGTTATTGAATTCTTCATTTCTGACTGGTTCTTTTTATGTTTTCTGTCTCTTTTTTAAGGGCCTCAGTGGGGTCCTCCCCTCTGGTTTTCAAAGCCAAATATTATGGGATTCATCTTGCCACTGCAGGTCCACCATTCCTGGGGTGCCTGGTGTGGGTTCTGTTCCTCATCCTGTCCTATGACAGTCCCATGGGACAGTTTGCCTCCTGACCACCTGTCCACCCTTCCCATCCTTTTGAATTTGGCCTTTTCTTTACCTTTACCTGTGAAGGGCTTGTCCTGCCAGTCTTCTCTTGTTTTATAGGTTATTTACACTGCTGTGGGTATTACCTACATGTATAACATGAGCCTAGGATCCTCCTTCTCCATCATCTTCCCCGGAAGTCTAGGTTGTTTTTGCTTTTTGGGTATTATAAATAATTAATAAACATTCATGTATAAGTCTGTGTATGGCCATATATTTTCATGTCTTTGGTGTATGTATCTAAAAGTGGAATTGCTTAGCTAAATAATAATTTATTTAACTTTTCAAGAAATTGACAAACTCTTCCAAAGTCAGTGCACCATTTTACATTCCCACTAGCAATATGTGAAGATTCCAATTTATTTTCATTCTTACTGATTTGTCTTTTTAAATATAGACATCCTAGTAGGTATGAAGTGGAATCTCACTGAGTTTTGATTTATATTTCCCTGATAATTAATGCTATTGAGTGTCTGCATGTGGTAATTGTATATCTTCTTTGAAGAAATATCTATTCAAATATTTTGCTCATTTTTAAACTAGGTTATTTATTGTTGAGTTGTGTCATTTATATGTTGTAGATATAAATCTTGTATCAGGAATATGATTTACAGATTATTTTCTCTCCTTGTGTTATCTTTTCATTTTCTTGATGGTGTCCTTTGAAGCATAAAAGTTTTAAATGTGGTGAGGACATTTATTATGTCTTTTGTTGCTTGTGGTTTTGGTGTCTTTAGGCATTAGGAGACTCTGTACCTTAGAAGCTCAAGCCTTCCCAAAATGGAAACAAGAAAACTATTTTTCCAGCCTCCCTTACAGCACATATGATCTAAGTTCTTCTCTTTAGAAATACCCATGCCATATTTTACATCAGAGTTTAGAGAGATGAAAAAGAAAGATACAAAAAAGTATTCATTCCAGTAAGGGTAGCGGCAGATACATGCAGTTTCCAGATTTCAGCACTGACAGGTGTTAGAGGTAGCATATAGTTCCTTCTGCCCAGTGCAAACTACAGTGCTGTGCCCAGTATTTGCAAACACAGTGTCTACACTGAAAATCTCCCTTTTATCATTAGTAACCCATGAATTACTGTGTGAAGATGTTAACTGGGAGCCTACTTCACATTACTTTAAATAAAAAAATGAATATATGTCCGTCTTAAATCCAAACCAGTTTTCTGAACTGTACTAAAATGTATTAAAATGCATATATAAATAATAGATACTCATTAGGATGTAAATTGTTTAAGATGTCATAATGATATGGTTAATATTTTGCTTTGCACTAGTAGCATATTACACATCTCCTTTGTTAACAGTGCATTTTTTCAAAATATCCACATATAATCCTGACATTCTGCAAGTTCTATTTGGAGTATAATTCAACTTGTGTAGAACTATATTTAAAATGTACTGTGTTAACAAGTAAGTGTGTTCTGTGAATATTAAGGATTAAAAAATCAAGACATTCCAGGAAAATGCTATCGATAGAAACATTCTTTAGAGGTATGCTTGTTTTTATGGAGCATCTGTACTGTACAAGGGATGCGATTCTTGTCTATAAGCCCGTATTTTATATTTAAAAAAAAAAAAAAGAGTGTTTCCTAACCCCGTCCTAGATATCCTAAACTTATACAGAGGGTAAAGACATAAAATTCTTTCTCCTTAGCTAGATAAGCTCTACTTACTCCTTTTACTTTATGGAAAATTATAAAACATGTCATCAGATGAGTTCTAGATTCTAAAGCTAGCTTTGTTCAGATATAACCCTAGGCAAGTCACTGCCCTTCCCTAAGCTATACTTCATTGATAGTAAGAGAAGTAGTTTGAATTAGAAGATCTTTATTGTTCTGTCCAGCTCAAATTATTGGTTTTGCTTTAAGCATATCATGTAAGCAGGAAATATTCAGATCACTGAAACAGTTTTTAAAGCTTCTGCCTTATAAAACGCTCAGGTTTTTCCTAAATGTCTTTTATCTTATAATAACTCTCAGAGAAACCCAGGTGTTCTCCTTATTTAGAAATTATATACTGATCTTACAGCATTGAAAGACTGTAAGATCAAAAATTGTTTTTATGTCTATTTTGTTCATTTAAAATGTTACCAAAAACTACTAAGAAAAAGCTCATGAACCACAAAATTGATTATTAACTTTTATCATATATATTTCTAGGTGAATGTCTATAATAGAAAAAGGGCAATGAGAAGATAAATTTGGCAGTGTTAATAGGCAAGCCCTCATTGGAGTATTTTTTTCTTTTTCCAAGCATTACTCTGCCACCGGTGAAGTCTCATTATTTCTAAGTGTCCTAATCAATAAGGTCATGAAAGATTGATTTCAGGAGCTGTCACTGTGTTTATGACAAGAAGCATATAGAGTCATTTATAGGAGTGGGCAGTAATTCTCCTGTTAACTAGCAACTCAGGGGATCAGTAAGCCCATCATACATGTCTTTATGTGGTGAGGAGAATCTCAATGGTGTTCATCACTGACAGAGGAGGAGGCTAATATTGTTAATTGAATTTCCCTAAAGAGAACAAAAATATACCATCATGTAGGAGGAAGGGGGAGAAGGAGCAAATCTATACAAATCTCTAGTATGTATGAGCTGGTTGCATTGATTTTCCTCTGCTAATGGCCTGGGATGGATACAGAATTGTCCTCAGAAAATATCAAGTTGATTACAACAGCTCTTTTGTATTTAATGACTTTCAGAAGTCCTAAGAGTGACAACCAACAATGTTTCAAACAAAGTATATGTATAAAAATATATGTAATTTTAAAATAAAATATTTTAGCTTTATTTTTTAAACTAATGTGTTATAGAAAATATGTAACCCTTAAACATTCTCTCATTATTTTTTATGAATATTATTTTAAGGACCACACAATATTCTGTGGTATAAAAATAGTATAATTTATTTGGCTAATCCACTATTTATGGGACCATTAGGCTCACAAAGCCTTTCTTAAAGAAAAATAATCTTTTATTATAATATGCTTTCATTATAAAAAAATAAAGCAGTATAGAAATACATAAATAGGATAAGGGAAATCACCCTCATTTTTCCCTCCTAGTCCTTCTCCTCAGACATAACAACTATTAATTTGGAAAATGTCTTTCCCTATGTTTTGTGTATTTTTCTGTGCGTATACACATACCCTTTTTCTTATTAAAAATACCAAGCTGTAAAACTTTCTTTTTGGTTAATATCATATTATAAATATTATTCCATGTCAACACATTAAGATCTACCTAATTCTCTCCTTTTTAATTAGCTGGGTTTGTTATTTTTTTTAAAGATTTTATTTATTTATTCATAAAGAGAGAGAGAGAGAGAGAGAGAGAGAGAGGCAGAGACACAGGCAGAGGGAGAAGCAGGCTCCATGCAGGGAGCCTGATGCGGGATTCGATCCCGGGACTCCAGGATCACACCCAGGCTGAAGGTGGCGCTAAACCGCTGAGCCACTGGGGCTGCCCTGTTTTTTTTTTTGTTTTTTGTTTTTTGTTTTTTGTTTTTAATTTAAAAGAAGTAGCTTGAAAAATTAAACTATCTCCTGAAAGGGGATATAATGAAAAGGAAATTCCTCTTTTACTTAACATTGGCAATTTTTTTTTAAAGACTGTATAGTACTCCACAGAATAGTTGTACCAGTAACTTATGTAACCATTTTCCCGTTGATAAATATTTGTTTGCATTGTTTAGAGGATTTAGCTTTTTAAAAAATGCTTCAATGAACATCCCTGTACATACGTCATTATGGACTTGGGCTTATTTTCCAGTATAGATTTACTAGATGTGAAATTGAAATTTTGATTTTTTTAAGGAAAGCCCAGATCATCCTTCAGACATGTTAAAAGTGGTAACCTTCTTAGTCAATATAATTGGGATTAGTAGTTTGGTCAATTAATAAGTCCAAAAGTCAAACCTAGGAAATCATGGTAAGCAACACCTAAATACTTTTGATACGTGTTGTAATATAAAACATTTAAATGTGTATTCATTTGCCAATCCTCTGATATAGGGCAAGGCTTTTCTTTGTGAATAGTTGTCTTCTTTGGAATTCCATTAGTTATTCCTACATGAGTAATACCTATACTATGTTATCTATAAATTCCACTTTCAGGGCTCTTTTTTTTAAAAGATTTTATTTATTTATTCATGAGAGACAGAGAGATAGAGAGGCAGAGACACAGGCAGAGGGAGAAGCAGGCTCCACGCAGGGAGCCTGACGTGGGACTCGATCCCAGGGCTCTTTTAAGTATAAAACCATCCAAGTTCATGATCAGTCCTCTAGATTTTTACGTTTTTTTCTTCAGTCATTAAACTTGTCTCACTTACACCTAATTTGCTCACAGTTTTGTATAGTAACTGCTATTATTGAATCTTTCCAGAGCAATCAACTTAGATTTTATAGATACTTTTTTTACTTGACAGTTTGTTAAATTACATAATATGGTAAATAGTCAACTGACATAAACTTGTTTGGGAACAGAATTTATTCGTGATAGCACACAGAAGCAAGAATGTTCCCTGGGATAAGGCATCAGTCTACAAGTTTTACTAAGGAAATGAAGAATGTCTATTAATTAATCCATCATTTTGGCTATATGGAGATCAGCTAAAAGAGTTTCATATTATACCGATTCATATATGCCTATCCATGATTTGCAAGAGTCCATTTCTTCTCATCCCTGCCAAAGCTAGGCATTATTAATCCATAAGGCGTTTTAAGGTTGGAAAATGTTTGTCAGTGAGCAACAACACAACTCTAGCATTTATTGAAAATCTACTCTTGTAACACTTTCTTCTGTTGTTTTGTAAACTCATTACAGAACTCTATGTTTATCTAATGTTTTTCCCATTTTAAAAATAAAGACATTGAAACACAGAGAGATTAACTAACTTGGCCAAGGTCACCTAGTAAGTGGTAGAGCTGAAATTCAAAAATATTTTAAGACATTTTTACTTGACATACTGAGTTTACTGCATGAATGAGCTATTGTTTTTCAACATCATATTCACAAAAGAAGTTAAAACATTCTGGAAAAATATAGAAGTAGTCTCTATAATATGTGAAATGTATTTTCCTTTCATGATAAGTACTTTGAGAATGGTTGATAAAATTTAATAAATATAGATTGGGCCTATAAGATACTTTCCTATTTTTAGAAATTACTGGATTTTATAGATGTTAGAAGTTAAGTAACCTTAGTAATTTATCTGACTCTCCTATTCCCTTATTTGTAGAATGTTGGGAATGTACTATGCTGATGCTTCAAGTCTGTAAAGGCCTTAACAATATAAATTAAAATAGAATTTTCTACCCCCTTAGCAGAAGAGGATAACATGGTCATGTTGAGCTTGATAAACCATGTGATCTAGAATCAGAGATGTTAAGTTCATTTCTATAGTGTGTCTGCTTGAGCATGTTTGCATAGCACAAGTAAAGATACATATTTCCTTTATATAAAGTTTTACCTGTTATTGTGGGAAGTATCCAGACGTAAATGAAGGAGACAGAGACACACCGACTTTCTAGGCCACAGTTTCTTAAAATGTTTTGTTTGATAACCCTCTTAAGAATAAGTTACTTTGAATTCTCACATACTCTATCCGTAAGATGATATTTTTGGCAATATGATTCCAAAAGAAGAAAAACTATTCTTGATTTTACCTTATGCTTTTAAATTTTTTCTAGAACAAAAAATAGTAGTAAGTGGCAAAATTAGTTAAATAAAATTGTTATCTACGTATCTTGCTAAAAATTTGTATGAGTATTTCTGTAGAACACATTTCTGGAAATAAAATTATAAAATGTACTGCTGCATCCAGGTTTTTATGAGAATCTCTTCTTCATTCCAGTCTTTCAAGATCCCCACAAATAGGGTAAACTCCTAAAACATATAAAGTGCTATTCAACTGAGCAGAGATGGAGAGAGCTATAGTTTCTTCTCCCCTGGGAACTGAGCCAAGAAAAGAACTTCAGGAAAAGGGCCTGTAGCAGTGATAACAGTAAGCTTGAAGTGCCTATGGTAGATTCCCATTTATCTGATTGATTTTTAAATTGCATATTTTACAAAATAAATCTAGCAGCTTTGATTTAAAATATAGTGGTATAGTAAGAATAAAGCTAGATCAGTTGTTAAAGCTGATATGCTCAAGGTAAAATACACAGATTCCTCTGTTTTCATTTGCATACTCCCTTCTCCAATCTTTTTTTTTTTTTTTTTAAAGTGGTCTTTGTGGTGTGTTTTACTTGTTCAGATTATTGGCAGAATGATGGAAGAAGATTAACTATAAATGCATTAGAAAAATTAAGATTTTAATTTACCATATAGTACAGTATGATTGCCTTGTATAAAATGTGTAAAATAATTTAATGGATACTTATTGTGGACTATTATAAACCAAGTTCTTGCTTTTAGACTCACTTTGTAGATTTGATTCTGTGTCTAGAAGTGACCTCCATTCCATTTTAACACTTTTTAAGCATATTTAGAAATTAAAAATTTTAATATATTTGTCCTTCATGTTTAGAAGTCACCATTATAGTCTCAGTGAATATAGCCCCAGAATATAGATGTGGGAATTAGAAACACTTATAGACTGATATAAAAATTTAGTTAGCAATATTCTAACTTATGCTCTCTGAAAGTAGACATTCTCTTGTGACCTTTCCTAAGCCAAAATACCTAAAGTGAAGAGTATCCCCTCCTTCCCAAAAGTTCATGTTACCCCCACTTTTATTTTTTATTTTATTTTATTTTATTTTATTTTATTTTATTTTATTTTATTTTAAGATTTTATTTATTTATTCATGAGACACAGAGACACAGGCAGAGGGAGAAGCAGGTTCCATGCAGGGAGCCCGATGCAGGACTCAATCCTGGGACCCCAGGGTTATGCCCTGAGCTGAAGGCAGGAGCTAAACTGCTGAGCCACCCAGGGATCCCGCCCGCCCCCCCCCCCCCGCCACACACACACACACACACACTTTACTTTTAATGAAAGATCTACATTAGTGTCTGTTTTTGCTAACTGAAAGAGATCCAAGGAGGATTTTCACTTTTATGGAATGGTTGTTGCTTCTTTGCTTTATGCCATTTTAACTTACCAAAAGGTTTCATAGGAGAAAGAATACTCTACTTTGAGGTAGCAGGAGAAACCTGTACTAATATAGCGCTTTCATAAATATGAAGTGGAATGATAGAAACTTTTAGAAAGCAGAAGTACCTCTAATTTATAAATATAAATATAATTTAACCTTATTTATAATTGTAAAATAATAGACTTTGGCTTGCAGTGCCACCTTAAAGCTAACTTGAAGTCTTCAAAGAACTGGACTGGATTTGTATAACTATTATGCACTGTACTTGCATGACTTTTCAGAAAAGCACTACAGAGAAGTAATAATCTTATATAATCAAGAATGGAAAGAATGAGATTTATCTAATTTTACAGAAAATCAGAATTATAAATTTTATTCCATACTCTTCTACCTAAAACCGTTTAAAAACAAGAAATTAAGACTAACAATTAAGGCTAACATTTTAAATTCTGATCTAATAAAAAAAAAATTGTCCTAAAGAGTAAAGAAAAAAAGTTTACCCTTTTGCTACTGGTTTCTAATTCTTTTGTTTCTCATATTACTTTTGCCTCAACTAAGTTACGACAGTATTTTGGTGCATATTTTTTGAAGACTGATGACAACACTTATGACCTCCCAAAGCTGCTCCCTTGGTGACCACTAATGGTTTATCTAGTGTCAAACAAGATCTTTGTTTTCTCGATTTTAGATAAATTTGCAGCCCACTGCTTCACCAGTCATGATGTCAGTTGTTTACATTTCAGCAAAATGTTTGTCGTAACTTTCAAATACAGAGGAACTGTGGACAGACGGTGTTTATCATGTTGTAGAGACTGTCAGAAATGGTTGGCCTCAACATTACTGAGTCGATCGTAGTGTTTACATTTTAATCTGTGAACTGTCAGGCCTGCTCACCATAGTGACCAGTTGCAGCATGAGAAGATGAATAGCGTAGAATTTTTATACTAGTTGCCATATATTGCTCTGAATTAGTCTTTTCAAAGTGTGTTTTACAGTGATGATGGCTGAAGGATGAGAAGAAGCCATTCCAGCATTGGAAATGATATTACTATTTTGGTTAATGACTCTTCCAAATATGAAATATGGAAACTCATCTGTAGAATGTTTCCTGTTAGTGATCTTCTTGCCTTTCATCTCCAAGTGAGATCAGAAAAATGTGATGACAGGTAGACAGAGGAGGAGCTCTTAGAAAGGAGGGATGGCTCCTTGCTTGCACTATGCTCATGTCAGCTATTACACAGCCATTTAAAGGCTTTTTTCTCAATTTCAGGTGTTTATTCAATCACTTATTGAATAGGGGTGAGGGAGAGTATGTAAATAAATTTAGTATTGCTCAAGCTGTGTCTATAGATCATGTATATGTATATAAATATTGACATACTGAATTTTTAACAGTATACTTCATTCCTGCTTGCCTCCATGCCATTTCTTCTTCTGGAACACCCATGTTGGCTGAAGCCAACATGTACTCATTCTTCAAAACTAATCTCATTAATCTCCACCTTCAGAAGCCTTACTCCTGTCTATTGTTTAACTTTATTATCATCCCTGGCCAGCTTTGTTATAACGGCATAATGTAATTTGTCATTTCTACTACATAATATACTGATTTTCTGGTTTATCTCCCTCTACTAAGATATAATCTAAAAGGTAGGGACTGTTTTTTAAAGCATGTATCATTAATGTAAAGAAGAGTGTTTGGCATATAGTAGGTGCTAAATAAATGCTGAATTATTTAATTTTGGACATTTTATTCCTAATCTAGAACCCTAGCATTCATGGCCTCCCTCACTTGTTCTTTCATTCCGTGGCTCTCCAAAGGCATTATTACTTGTTGATCAGAACAGCATCCTCTAATCTGTGCCTATATATACCATCCTTTTTTTCTTTCTTTTTTTTTTCTTTAGAGAGAAGGAGAGAGGAGGATAGGTGGGAAGGGGCAGAGGGAGAGAGAGAATCTTAAGCAGGCTCCATGTCCAGTGCAGAGCCCAATGAGGGGCTTGATCTCACCATCCTGAGATCATGACCTAAGCCAAAATCCAGAGCAGGATGCTTAACAGACTGGGCCACCCAGGGGTCCGTGATGTTGTTTCTGTTATAGGCCTCCATTTCCTCTCCTTATCTAGGTCTATTTCTATGTCTTTTTCAAGACCGTGTTCAATATAAGAAATAGCGAAAGGGATTATAAGGGAAAGAGGAAACTTAGTAGGGAAAAATTAGAGAAGGAGACAAACCATCAGAGACTCCTAACTCTGGGAAACAAAGAGTTGTGGAAGGGGAGATAAGTGGGGGATGGGGTAACTGGGTGACGGGCACTGAGGAGGGCAGCACATGATAGGATGAGCACTGGGTGTTATACTATATGTTGGCAAATTGAATTTAAATAAAATATTTTTTTTTTATTTTTTTTTATTTATGATAGACACAGAGAGAGAGAGAGAGAGAGAGGCAGAGACACAGACAGAGGGAGAAGCAGGCTCCATGCACCGGGAGCCTGATGTGGGATTCGATCCCGGGTCTCCAGGATCACGCCCTGGGCCAAAGGCAGGCGCCAAACCGCTGCGCCACCCAGGGATCCCAATAAAATATTTTTAATAAGAATTAAAAGTTTTCAAAAAACATCACAGTCAAGATGCATTTCCTTCAGAAAACCTATGTTTAACTCAATCCTTGATGCTTTAGAGAATGTGGTGAGTCATATATATAGGTCCTCAGGATTCTTACTAAAAACATATACAAGACTATAGTTAATAATACTGCAATGTATATTTTAAAGTTACTAAGAGAATAGATCTTAAAAGTTCTCATCACAGGAAAAAATTTATAACTGTATATGGTGATGGTTGTTAACTAAGCTTAATGTGATGATCATTTTTTAATATACACAAATATCAAATTATTTTGTTGTATAGCTGAAATGTATAAAAATAACGTATATCAATTATGTCTCAACAAAAAAATGATAAAAACAAAAAATGAATGATAAATTGATGCATGAAAAGTCAACAGTAGCCTACAGATTTACAAGAAAAAAATAAAGAGGAAAATAAGTGATGAGAAAAATAATCTTAATGGAGTTTGAACATTAGCCATAGTCTGTCAGTGTAGTCATCTCTACGACAAAGGAGAGCAGTACCACAGAAATGAAAAGCCTCGGTTTCTTGCCCCAGATGTGCCATTACCTGGATGTGTGCCCCTGGGAATGACAAAACCTTTTAGCTTCAGTTTCCTAATATCCGAAGCAGTAGTTTGAGGAGTTCTTTTAGCTCTCCAGTCTAGGGTTCTTACAGATAATTGAGAGTAGCAAAACTCTTTTCTGAGTGGAACTATTTTGGAGACTGATTTGAACTTAACTCATGTGTGTCTCTGGAACCATACTGCAGAGGCTCTCCCTACCGAGGAAGTTGTGTAGTCATGGCAGAGGGGGAGTTTTAGGTTATTATTTGACTAAAGAGGACAAGCACTGTAGAAGTTCAAGACCATGGTTGCATCATTTGAAAAGAATTTAAATGTTTCCCCCTTTATTGCCTCAAAGCACAATCACAGAAGAGTAGAATATGAATTAGAAAACTTTCAACAAGTGACATCTCAGAATAGATGCACCATTTCTCCAATTTTAGAATATTAATAATGCTTATATTTGCACTGTGCCATGGTTTCTGAAAGATCTTTTTCACTCCATTCCTCATATGAACAGATCTTACAAAAGTTAGACCGAAGCTGATAAGCCCATAGGAGTCGGAATGAGGACAAGGAAATAAAGGGTACCTGATGGGGAGTGGCAGGTGGGAGCGAGCTTATATTCTAACTACTCCATCGCAGGGATGATGTGTATGGTTTTTTGGGGGACGATTCTGATGATGTATGTCTCTCCATCATGCCCTGATACCAAAGGGACAAGGAATTTGCTGAGTAAAAAAACATAAACACAACATAGTCATCTAATTCATTGACTACTAAAGATTGGTAGATGGGCCTCTGGCTCTCTGTGGGATGCTGAAGGCTGCCTTTCCTCAGAGCCAGAAGATACTGGGACATAGAAGAAAACATCTCTAAGCAATATAATTAAGTAGGCATAGACTAATAATCATAATTAACACACTTTTTTTGTGCCAGGTACCATTCTAAGATTTTTGACCTGAATTACACAATTAATCCTCATAGCAACCCTCTTGCTTTAATTATACCCATTTTACAAATGAAGAAACTGAGGCTGTGGTCCACATTTCCACAGCAAGTAAGTGGAGAACCAGGAGTTGAAAATAGCTTCCTGTCAGAATCCATGCTTAATCACTGCAGTGTACTGACGAAAGCAGGTTGATATTTATGTTGCTGCTGTTGGCTTGCTTGAGTGTGCATCTGAGTGTAACTGTCTTTAGCTCCCCCAGCAGAGAGCTTTGGATCTGTCTTCACACATTCTCATAAGCTGCAACTCTTTAAGAGTCATAGTTTCAGTATCAGAAAGTTATCTTTTTATAGGGAGTGTTTTCTATCCCAATAAGGAAAGACAAGCATCTCATCCCAAGTGGCTTGATCTTCTGATTTCATCCATCAACTTATGTAGATTATTCTAGCAGGTTTTAATTTAGGATCTACATGCCCTCAACTTTCCCTAAAATATTCATGAGAAATACCAGTAATCTTGAAGGCTAACATACTTCTAATCAACTTTTCACTTCTGAGATTTGCAAACTTCTACCCTCAGTTTCTGTTATATTAAGTAATTGCTTTTATCTATATAGTCCAAAAAGATTTTTAATTACAGTTGATCCTTGAACAATGTGGCATTTAGGGGTGCCAACCTCTCGTGCAATTGAAAACCTGTGTATAACGTTTGAGTCCACAAAAACGTAGCTACTATTGACTGGAAGCCTTACTGATAATGTAAACAGTTGATTAACACATATTTTGTATATGTATCATATATTGTGTTCTTATCTTTAAGTAAGCTATAAAAAAGACAGTATTAAAAAATAATAAAGGAAAAGTACATTGATAGTACTGTACTATATTTATTTTAAAACTACGTATATAATTGAATCCATGCAGTTCAAACCCATGTTGTTCAAGGGTCAGCTTTGTGGTTTGGGTTAAATATATACACACATATAACTTTAAAATTCTTTGATTACAAGAAATATGTTTTCTGGTTGTTTTCTTCCATTGTTACACATTTCCTTCTGTCTCCCTTCCTTCCTTCCTTCCTTCCTTCCTTCCTTCTTTTTTGTTTTGGTTTTTTTTTTTTTCCTTCTCAGCATTGTAAAGTTGTTCTATGAACCATGGTACATGATTAACATATAATGGTGATGATTTCCAGATACATAGCCTGTTCACAGGAAACAGATGCTCTCTAGTTCCCTTGGTGCAAACTCAGAAACCATGTGCAGGTACACACTCTCACCACCTTCAGTTATTGGGGAAAAAAACCATAAGAAGAACAAGATCCTCCCAAGTAAGTATGTCTGTGAAGGGGCTGATAAATTTGCCATGGAGTCTTTAGAACAGCTCGTTCTGGACGGTGGAACCCAGTACATGGTGCCTTTAAAATGTTCTCATTCTCAGACCACATTTAGATTATCTAAATGCGTTTAAAATGCTCAGAACGCGAGTTACAAGGTGGTGATGTCCAGTTCTCTTTCAAAAGAGTACAATGAACAAAAAGCAGGATGCCGGAGAGTAGGATTCACTTGGTTATCGAGAGCCAGGGCGTCACGTGATGGTAGATAACTTGGCGGATGGATGCAGACTTTATTGTGAGTGTTCAGCCTTTTACTTTGGGAAGGATATTTCATCTTTCCACTGAAAGACATACAGTGTTTATTATGTAGTATGTTCTTACAAGTACATGGTCCTGCATTCCTGAAACTATGTTGACAGATCCCTAGGACGTCTTCCAACAAGTATAAATGTGGAAACTGTCTATTAGATCCTGCCCATAAGGTGCTTAAATCTAATGCTAACTGCAGAAAAGTAATGAGGCAGTTAGAATAAAAGAGAATAAGCGGTGTAATACCAGGGCTCCTTGCCTTTGTCCTTGCTACTTTCAGGCCGCTCCCTACATGGCATCCAGAGTGATCCATAAGTCACTTCACAGCACTTCCCCACTCAGTCCCTTCCAGGGGCATCCTGGAATATATGGAGCAAGAGCTGAAGTACTTACAGTGGACTAGAAAGCAATACATTTTCCACACAATTACATCTCTGACTTTCTCTCTGATGCTTTTCAACCCCTGCTCTGCTTTTGCCTCATGGACTGTGCTGTCCCTCATATACTTCATTCTTCTGCCTTAGGTCCTTAAGCCTACTCTGTTGTCTGCTGAAAAACAACACAACTTACCCTCACCAGCTTTGGGTCTATACTCAAATGTCATCTTCTCAGGGGGGCTTCTTTCACCACCCTATTTAAAATTGCAATTCCATGGAACACTTGGGTGGCTCAGCGGTTGAGCGTCTGGCTTTAGCCCAGGGTGTGATCCTGGAGTCCTGGGATTGAGTCCCACATCACGCTCCCTGCATGGGGCCTGCTTCTCCCTCGGCCTGTGTCTCTGCCTCTCTCTCTCTCTCTCTGTCTCTCATGAATGAATGAATGAATGAATGAATGAATAACTAAATAAATAAATAAATAAAACTTTTAAAAAATTGCAACCCCTTCTCCCTCCACAGGCCCCAGCCACTCTTCTCTACTTTATTTTCCTTAGTAGTCCTTAATCACCATGCAACATATTTGTTTATATTGTTTTTTTTTAAAGATTTTATTTATTCATAAGAGACACAGAGAGAGAGAGAGAGAGAGAGAGAGAGAGAGGTAGAGACATAGGCAGGGGGAGAAGCAGGCTCCATGCAGGGAGCCCAATGTGGGACTCGATCCCGGGACCCAGGGTCACGCCTTGGACTGAAGGCAGACAGTCAACCACTCAGCCACCCAGGCAGCCCTTTGTTTATATTGTTAACGACTTTTTACCCCAACAGGAATATAACTTTCATGCAAGTAGGGATTTTTGTCTGTGCTTTACTAAATACTTGTTGAGTCAGTCAGTGTATAAAAGCTAAATACAAAGTGCTACGAGAGTACATAATCCAGTAATGAATATTAGAAAAAACAAGATTTTACAGATGAGCAGGAAGTTTTTAACAGTGTTTCAGGCAGAGAGAAGAGCATTCGCAAAGACCCAGAGAAGCACAGAAGGGTGTGTGGCACTCTAACCATTCATCAGAAGTGGACATTGCAGCGATGGGAGTGGTAAGCAGTGAGACTGGAGAGATCATCAGGGAGCAGATACTGAAGGGGCAGATAAAAACGTGAACTACTGAAGGATTTCAAACAAGGAGTGATTAGGTTTGCTGTTTCCTTTGAAAAAAATCTTTGAGCTGTAGTGTAGTGAGTAGATTAGAGGAAGCCAGGCCTGTAGCAGGAAAGCATTTTAGGAGGCTTATTTTCTCTTAAGTTTTTATTTAAATTCCAGTTAATATACAGTGTAAAATTAGTTTCAGGTATACGATCTAGTGATTCCACACTTCCCTACACCATCTGGTGCTCATCACAAGTGCACTCCTTAATCCCCATCACCTTTTTAACCCATCCCCGCATTCCCCTCCCCTCAAACAAACCATAGTGTGTTCTCTATGGTTAAGAGACTGCTTCATGGTTTCTCTCTCTGATTTTGTCCCTTTACTCATTTATTTTGGTAGTTAAGTGAGATGGTGGCAGACTAAAGCTGACAGTGGTAGGGATGAAAAATAGATGCATTTGAAAGTATGTAAGAGACAGAATCAATATTCTTTGTGTGAAGTGAAGGAAAAGAAGCTGAAAATAGAGCAGATGGTGGTGGCTTTCAAGGTCAGATCTACAAGAGAAAAGTAACAAATTTCATTTCGGACATGATGCACTTATATGACATCTAAATGGTTGTGAGATACCTAGTAGAAAGTTAGCTATAAAAACAGGAAGCCTAAAAAACAAAACAAAACAAAAAAGGGGGGGCACCTGGATGGCTCAGTCGGTTGGGGTCTGCCTTTGGCTCAGGTCATGATCCCAGGGTCCTGGGATTGAGCCCCGCAGCAGGCTCCCTGTTAAGCGGAGAGTCTGCTTCTGCCTCTGCCCCTCCCCACCCCTCATGCTCTCTCAGTGGCGCACGCGCTCTCTCTCTCTCTCTCAAATAAGTAAATAAATAAAAGCTTTTTAAACACACACACAAGGCTTAAACAGACATACTAAAAAATGCTCAATATCATTTATCACCAGGGAAATGAAAATCAAAAACCAGAATGAGGTATCACTTCACACCTGTCACAATGGCTAAACTCAAAAACAAAAGAAACAAGTGTTGGTGAGGACATGGAGAAAAAGGAACTTTCAAGCAACTGTTAATAGGAATGCAAACTGATGTAGCCACTGTGGAAGACAGTATGGAGATTGCTCACACAATTAAAAATAGAATTACCATATGATCTAGTAATTGTACTACTGGGTATTTACCCAAAGAATACAAAAATACTAATTCAAAAAGATTTATGCACCTCTATGTTTATTGCAGCATTATTTACAGTAGCCAAATTATGGAAGCAGCCTAAGTGTCCTTTGATAGATGGATAAAGATACAGTGTGTGTAAATACATATATATACACACACACAATGGAATATTACTGTCAGAAAAAAGAAAAATCTTGCCATTCACAACAACATGGATGGATCTATAGAGTGTTATGCTGAATGAAGTAGAGAAAGACGAATACCATACTCCACGAATACATGTGGAGTTTAAGAAACAAAACAAAGATCAAAGAGAAAGAGAAACAAACCAACAAAGCAAGAAACAGACTCAACTACAGAGAACTGATGGTTACCAGAGGTGAGGGGGCGGGACAGGGAATGGGTGAAACAGGTGAAGGGGATTAAAAGGTGTGCTTATGATGAGCACTGGATAATGTATAGGATTGTTGGATCGCTATGTTGTACACCTGACAGAAATATAACGCTGCATGTTAATTATCCTGCAATTAAAACTAGCGGTATCTGGGCTAGAGATAGAGCTTTGGGATCAGCTTAGATATAGTGAAGAAGGGGATCCCTGGGTGGTGCAGTGGTTTGGCGCCTGCCTTTGGCCCAGGGCGCGATCCTGGAGACCCGGGATCGAATCCCACATCAGGCTCCCGGTGCATGGAGCCTGCTTCTCCCTCTGCCTGAGTCTCTGCCTCTCTCTCTCTCTCTGTGACTATCATAAAAAAAAAAAAAAAAAAAAAAAAAAAAAGATATAGTGAAGAAAAGAGAAGTGGATGATAACCTACAGAGTAAGGAAAGGCTAGAGGAGAGGGGTGAGGAATGATACTATTCATCCACAGATCAGCCGACTACAGCCCATGAACCAAAGCTGACCTACTTACTGCCAGTTCTTTAATGGCCCACAGCTAAGAATGGCTTTTATGTTTACTAATGATTACATTTTATAAAACAGCCTTGCTTTTGCCTCTTAACCTGCAAATCTTAAAATATTTACTATCTAGTACTTCAAGGAAAAGCTTACTGATTTCAGCAAAAGAAGACGAGCCTTTAAAGACAAAGATAAATGTTAGTGAGAGTGATGGGGGAGAAACAGAAGAATGAAATGTCATTGAGCAGGCAGGTGGCTTGATTTAATTCTTGCTTGTGAAGCAATGTGTAATCTTCCTTCTTAGGCCTGCAGCTTCCTACAAGCTGACGTACTAGGCAGCGAGCAACAGCAATTTCTGTTCGTCCACCTATGATGAGTGGCAAAGTCCCTAGCCCAAGCTTTGACCTTAGGTTGTGAACGTGGCTTCCCATGGGGCACCTGCCTGCTTTTAGTCTGCAGGAGTCCAGTCCTGGCCACCATGTGCCTCTGCACCAAGGGGCTTCTGCCCTTTTCTACTCTGTGCTTCTATTCATTCCATTTCCAGTCCATCAAAATCCCAATTTAGCTTTTGACTTGCTGTGTCCTCTTAGTTTTCTTTCTAAATATTTTTTTCTTATTTTTATATATTTGAAGAAGAGATGCGGTATATGTTTGAAGCAGAGGAGGCATGCCAACGTGCCTGAAGTCTCCCTAACTTCTGAAAGCCCTGGTCTCTCTCCTTGGTAAAACACGACACTTTGTTCTTCTGTGAAAATTGTATAGATTTGCTGGTAACATTTCTATTTGAATAATTTGACCATTAAGTCAAAAAAAGAAAACAGATGAACATAGGGGAAAGAAAAAAAAAGAGGGAGGCAAACCGTATGACTCTTAACTATGGACTAGAACAAACTGAGGGTTGATGGAGGGAGGTGGGGGGATGGGCGAGATGGGGGTGGGGATTCCGGAGGGAACTTGCGATGAGCACTGGGTCTTGTCTAATATTACACTGTATGTTAACTAACTACGATTTAAATAAAAACCTGATAACAAAAAGGGATAAGAAAGATTTGTAGACTGCCAATTGTGTTGGTGTTTTGAAAGAATTTCAAACCAGAGTTTAACATAAAAGAGTCTTTAAGTCCTGACTGTCACGTCAGTCCTGAGAGAGTCGGGAATTGATGGCATATATGAAGTGACTGAGGTGGGAGAGGTTAAGTGAATTCACCTTGGTCTCACACAGCAGTGGGGATTTTTGATAGTTGATTTATGCACCTTTTTTTTTTAAACTGACTAAGACAGTGAAGTGGAAAATATATCATCTTCTCTAGCGTAGCTGATAACTTGCTGTAGTTGTTTTTCATATATAAAGCATGTATTTTCTTTTTTAAAAAAAGGACAATAAATAGCAATTCCTCCTCTCCCCTGCTCTCTGAGCCCTTCTGATGGTACTTCAGTTAGAGCATCTACCATAGAATTAGGTGAGTTGTCTGTCTTCTTAACACAGACCCACCTCAATGCTGGCATTGGATGGATACCCCCCCAAAATGTTTATTGAGCGAGTCCCTGAAGGTAGTTTAATTGCCTTTGGAATTTGGATCCTTAAGGCTGTTTACATGATCACATTTTCTGAAGCACATCGGTTCTGAGTCTCTTTGTTAATTATGAGTTGGTTCTATGAGATTCCATAAAGGGTAATCAGTGACTATCCTGGAAACCAGGAACTGAGTACTTCTATGGCCTCAATCTTGAAAATGTACTAAAATACTCTGTGAGAGAGAGAAACATGTCAGCCCAACCAGAAACTAAAATCAAAGACTTCTGTCTGTTTCCAAGTTTTCCTCATTTTGTGCAAATATGTATTTCTGATCTAATATTTAAGACTTTATTTTTTTAAGATTTATTTATTTATTTGTTCATGATAGACATAGAGAGAGAGAGAGAGAGAGAGAGAGAGGCAGAGACACAGGCAGAGGGAGAAGCAGGCTCCATGCCGGGGGAGAGAGAGAGAGGCAGAGACACAGGCAGAGGGAGAAGCAGGCTCCATGCCGGGAGCCTGACGCGGGACTCGATCCCAACTTTATAACTCTAGTCCTGTCAACTGAGTCTGTATCTTTAGTAAAGTAAAAAAATATTTGTATAAAATAGTGTTGTCCCTATTTGAATTTTATGTATCATGTTGACTTAGAGCAGTGTGCCACTTTTATTAGAGTTAATACAGCATAACAGTTAAACTGTTTAGTCTATTTTGAGATTGCTATAAATATTTAGGAAACCAATGTTTCAAGAAGTTGTGCTTTTTAATTAGACCATTTTGTTAGCATTTTTAACCTTTTTATTAAGATATAATTCACATAACATAAAATTCACTCTTTTAAAGGATACAATTTACTGTTTTTCAGTATATTCACAGAGTTGTCCAACCATCACCATAATCAATTTTAGAACATTTTCATTGCCTCACACCCCTTAGTTATCAATCCCTAATCCTCCTATCGCCCCAGCATTTGTTAACATTTACACTTATGACTGAAATACTTCTTTCCTACCATGTCTTAGTGTAAAAATCAAAAGTTCACTCTTTGTGTGTTTCAGACATCTGTTTCTCTGTACCGTCCAGTTTTTCACATCTTACTACAAGCTACATATTTAAATGAGCTCCAGATGTAGTAATTTGTATATTATCATTTTATTCTTTTTCTTACCAAGAATAAGACTTAAAATTATATTTTTGAAAACCAACCATTGCTTTGACAGAATTAAAATCAGCAATCTTTCAGCTGACTTATTATCAGTGATCAGTGATTGTACAGTGATTAAAGAGGTATCTCTCCACCAAATTCAAATTAGAAGATGTCATATGGGGTAAATGTCTCTCTCTCTTGTAGTTTGGATTATGTGTATTCAGTTTATACTTCTTGGCCTAAATTGTTCTTCTTCATAGATTTAGACAGTTATTAGAAGATTAGTCCAAAGCATTTTGGATTTTTCAGAATAGAAAAGCCCATGTGAATGACAAGCTGCGCTATATATTAATAGCCTATTTTGATTAATAGAAATGTTATGTAAATCACTTGTCAGAAACACATGAAATGATTTTTTTATCTGTGTCATTTACACTAAATTCTTGCTGGCACAGAGCATTTTCTGAATTAAAATCTCTGTAGACAAGCAGTAAAATGCATAATGTACTTATGAATAATACATTAACAGCCTTATAGTCAAGATCAGTGATAAACAAATTGGTAGCCTTGCGTCTGGGGACACATTAGACTGCTGAGTCCGTTTGATGGAAAACTTTTTGGACTCGTCTACTATCTTTGTATCAAGTGCCATAGAAACAAATTCAATAAATTTCTTATCTAATTCAAATGAGGATTTTGGTAAATCTGAGGAGTCTGTGTGGCTTTCCTGAGGTCTTTGTATCTGCTTTGTGTATCCTTTGTATACCTTTTGTATAAGTTGTATCATCTGTGTTCTTGTGATGCCTAACTGCAACATCAGGGACAGGCGTGGATTCTAAGGAAGGACTCCTCCTATCATTTTGATTTATTAACTAATAAAAATTACTTTTTATACTTTGGTTAGCTTAAAGCAAAAAACTCAATTTGAGAGGTCCTTTCTGAAAAAAGTGTTCACCATGGTACTTCATGATCTTACTTTCACTGAGTTTAAAAACCTTACATATTCGTGAATAGAAACTAATTATATCAAACTAGAATGTTACACTCTAAACTCCATAAAGGTATGGACACATCTGTTTTATCTGTCCCCAGGACCTAACATAAGAGCATAGTGGTCACTTGATAAACATTTGACTAAGTGAATGAAAATACTGAGCAACGGTACAGAAAGGACTAAAGTGTTGGGTATTTAATGTCTTGGATGGTATCCAGTCAGGAAAATAGAAACTACTCTCAGTATTTCAAAAAGAGGGGTATTTAAACCAAGGATTTCATTACAGAAATTACCTGACAGATTAGAAGAGCAAAAAGAAGAGGGTGATGATACCCAGCGATATCCTAGTAAATGCAAGAAGCTATTGCCACCTACCACTGCACCACTCAGGGCTGGAGAAGTAAATGGGGGAAGTGGACACACTGACCACTGGCAGTGCCGGAGCTCTACCTCTGCTTTTTCAAAATAGTGACATGTGTGCACTGTAGGTATATACGGCACTTTAAGTTCTGGTATAACGTGTATCGGCAGAGTACTCTGTAGAGAGTATGGTTCTCCTTTCAGCTTGCATATTTTGATATTTCGTATATTTAGGGATTGCGGTCTTTTTGTAGGTTGAGAGGTGATTCATCAGTATAAAAATCACTAGTACCTACTGGGTACCAGGCACTGTACCAGATATTAGAATTATAAAAATTAATTTTTATAGTATAACTTTTTAAAATTTGAAGTCAATCAACATATAGTGATTTATAAAGTACAACTTGTAAAATATAAGTAAATTTACGTGATTTAGGCTCACATCTTCATGTAAATGTTTTTATACCCTGTATATAAAGTGTTAAGATTATATAAAGATTTTTAACAGTTTTGACCTGCCAGTTTACTTTGAAATAGCCATCGTTCTTCCTATCAAGTTGTGTTGTTCTTTAAAAAAAAGGGGGGGGGGGGCAACATAACTGTGTATCTGCTGCAGTCTACTGACTGTTAGTGCCACTCACAGGCCATCTGAAATACAATAACTATATTTCTTGGCAGATGAGAGAAAAGATGACTTGTCAGAAATAGGTTCACTTAATGAAATGCACATAGTGAGAAGACAAAATCATGTCTGTGGATAGTTTTTGGAGCCTGACTAGGGCTTGGAAAAGGAGCATAAGAACACACAAAAATCACTCTTAGAATCTAGCCTCCTCTTTGAGAAAAATTTCCTTTCCTAGAAAAAGCACCATATGTTGTTTCTTCCCCCACCTCCATATTTTACTTCTTTCTCTTTTGCATGGAAGTAATATTATTGAACAGCATGGCTAATTAATGACAATACAGTAAAATGTCCAATTTCCAGACCTATATACAAATGCCAAATTTGTGCTACTGTTGGAGCCACCAAGGTTAGATATTAAAAAAGTTAAAATGGTTTTTAAAAGTGTTTTTCATTTGGCATTATGAAAAGGAGTCATGAGAGTTCTTTCTGTCCTGACCCGAATGAGCCCTGTCCTGTGACTGCCATGTACTCAATTAGCACTTAGATGTTATCTTGGAAAATCATTAGTTTTAGGGCTTTTTTTATACCTAATTTACCCAATTAGATTCAAAGCTGTTTCACGGAGGAGATTATGATTCTGTGCCCAAGCAAGTGGTATCCTTTATGCCTTTTTATGCCTTATGTATACAAAAGATGCTTGGTGTGAATTGGCTCTTCTTTCTCCTCTTCTCCTCACATCCAATCAGCAGCCAAACGTGTTGCTCTTACTTGTATATATAGCTTCTCGCCAGCCATCCTCTCCATTTGAATTGTCACTGATGATGTTGGGTCCCTGCTCATTTCTAAATTGGAATATGATGGTCTCTCATTTGAGTTCTTTGTTTTTTGCCACTTAACCCTCTCTACTGTATCCTCCTTATAGCTTCCATAGTGAAAACATGGGTGTGTCACTGTGTTCTTTAAACTGTTTTGTGTCGGGATCCCTGGGTGGCTCAGCGGTTTGGCACCGGCCTTTGGCCCAGGGTGCAATCCTGGAGTCCCGGGATCGAGTCCCACGTCAGGCTCCCGGCATGGAGCCTGCTTCTCCCTCTGCCTGTGTCTCTGCCTCTATCTCTCTCTCTGTCTATCATAAATAAATAAATAAATCTTTAAAAAAAAAAAACTGTTTTGTGTCTCTCTGTTGCTTTAGAATAAGATTCAGACTCTACAGTTTTCAATACAGGATCCCCTGCATAATATGTTCTCTTCCTACCCCTCTGGCATCATGTCTGAACATTCCCCCCTCACATGTTAGCACTCAAACCATTTTAAACGGGTTATAATCCCTTGAATGGGCCGCGTACCCTCCTGTCTCCATCATTTCACCCCCAGAACACCTAACTCTCTCTCACTCAACTCTTTTGCTTCCGCCAACCCCCACACCACACACTGCCCACACCCCAGCACACACATATCCACCTTTACCATATAAACAAATACTTTGCCTGGATGGTTTCATGTCTTTTGAGACTCAACTCTGGTGTTCCCTCCTCCAGAAAGTATTCCCTGTCTTTGCCCTGATCTTCATCCAACCAAGTTAGGTACCTACTGTGTAAGCTCAAGGTGTACCCTGTATCTGTGTCATACATAGGACTTACCACACTAAGTACACTGATATTTTCAAATCTTTCTTTCTCAGTCGAACGTGAGGCCTTGGAGGGCAGGTCCTGATCCTCTGTGCTTTTGTATTTTTGCCACTTAGCAAGCACCAGGTACATAGCTGGCAGACAATAAATGTTTGTTCAAATAAATTCAGTGGGTTTTTTGGTTTGTCTTCAGCCCATCCTTTGTCTTAAGTCAAGCAAATGCCTAAATATTCAAGACAGATGCTTGTCTGGGCCAGATAGCTTATTTTACAGAAAGGCCAACTTGGCAGATTTGGTGACACCAGGAAAAGTTAGTTCTGGGAACATATCACAGTCTGTTCAGAGGGAAAATTAGTATTATCTTGAAATGTTGCAATACTAGCAGTGACTCATTTAGTTGTGTTTGCTTTCTTTAACATAACCCAAGTTTATTTTATTTATATGTCAAGTACCAAAGGAAACTAGAAAATATATTTTTATCTCAAAAAGCTTGTAATTTATGTTGTTTACTTCTTTATTACAAAATCCGAAGTATAGATATTAGTTATTTTTAGGTTCAGTCTTCTACAGCACCAACTGTAATTCCTTATATAGTCTCGGTACTAGGTAGGTTGTTTGCTGAACTCATGTAACAAGCTTGTTCATATATGAACCCAAGCCCGTGAGTTGTAAATACAGCATAAAAGTCTGGTAAGATTACAGAGCACATAATATTTGCCAAAATGGCTACCTTACTATATTTTATGGTGCATCTTGGCCTCATCTAATATGTTTAACTTTCGTAAGGAAATTAGATCATTCCATCTAAAATTCTTACATTTTGTAATCTTTCCTGTCTCTTACCATTTATTCTTCACTACTTGAATAATGGCCCTTTTCCAAAGCTTCTGTGGCCTCTCTCAAGAACAATATGAGCCCGCTCAAGTCCAGAAGTTTATGGTTTATTTTGTCGGTACTGCTATCATCCTGTCTCGGGAAACTTCTCCACACTGACTCTGTATCATTCTTTACCTTCACCTTGCAGACATTTTAATTCACTGAAACAATTTTATTTTTCATTGCCTGCTGTGCAGAGAGAGAATGGAGTGTGATGGTTAAAGCTGAGGTTCTAAAGTCAGATATATCTGGATTGGGTTCCTAGATCAGCTTTTACTGGTTAAATCATCTTAAACAAGTTACTTATCCTCTCAGAGCTATATTTTCCCCCATGTAAACGGGAGTAGTAATCATATCAACCTCATGCTGTTGTGATTAGTCTAGGAGACACTGCCTGCAAGGCAGCACTTGGAATACCTGGTATGTGTGCACATGTGCTCAGCAAATGTTGGTGATTTCTTTTAATATGCCAAGCACATTAGGAAATAACGGTAATTAAGGCAGGTAAAGGCCCTGCCCTTGTAGACAGTTGAACAGGTAATTATAATTAAGAGCGATGAGTGTTTGAGGAAAGGCTTGAGGAAATGCAGAGTTGCTCATGGATGTGGCCGGAGGACTGAATACGTCCTAGAGGTCAGAGAAGGCCTGTTTGAGGAAATAACATTGAAGCTGAGACTGATAGGGCAAGAAGGTAGACTCTTAGCTAAAACAGAGATATTTATGAGAGAAATCACACTTCCGTGCAATTTTCAGATGTCACAGAGATCCCAGAATAGGTCCCCCAAGAAGCCTCAGAGGGTAGGAACAAGTATTTATTTGACGACAGTGTGGTAGGTCCTTAGCAAGAGAAGGGAGAGCAGTGTGAAGATGATGATGATCACTAACATTTATGCAGCTCAGCTTATTTAATCCACTCAGCAACCACTTGGAGTGGAATTATGTGTCCTAACTTAAGAATAAGAAAACTGAGGCATCAAGAGGATAAGTAACTTGCCCAATGTTAGATAGCTAATAAGCGTGAAAAGGTTATTCAGACCATAGTGGAATTATTCCAGAGGTCATGCTAACAGTTCCTAAACAGTGAATAAGACACAGGCGCCCACAGGGAGCTTGGCCTGGAGGACCGTAATTGTTCTGGGCTACCGCTGCCAGGGCAAGAATTATTCTGTACTCTTTTATATCACAAAGTTAGCAGCCCGGAGTAGTCTTTTTATCGATTCCCCCGTACAGTACATTATGCCTGCGTAACTTTCTCAGATCCCTACCTCTCCCCCTCCCTGCTAAAAAGGTCTAGCATCATGTGCCATTTACTGTTCACACATGAGTGCCTTCAGAGGGACAGATTCTTTTCAGAATCTTTACATTTCCTTTCCGTGTAACTTTATTTATATTGTATTGGGAGGATATGGACTTGCATGCTGACTTAAAACCAAAACAAATTTCAGACTTCAGACTAAAGGATTTGTGTAAATATAAATTAATCATCAAATTTCTCTTCAAATGAACTTGAGTATTCTTTGTAAAGAAAAAGGAATTTATGTTTGCCTTTTCATAAAGCAAAAGGATTCTATAATGGCCCAGTGTTCTCCAGAGTTAAAGACTCCTCTGGAGCCTTTTATTTGCCTTGAATAAGCAGACTTTTAAACATTTTAGTTCACCTTTAGTAAAGGTCTTATCTTATTCTCATTAGCTAAAAGCAGCAGCACAGAGCAGCTCAAATGCTAGAATTCAGAGGGGCAACATTACCTCTTCAATAAGTATTTGATCATGTTTGGTTTAGCAAAATTAAGAAAAAAGACCAGATATCCTGAAAAAGCCTTCACACTATTCTCCACAGAAGAAGGTATTGTTTGCGACATTTTAATGGAGAACAAAAGCTGTTATCAAGCAGTTTTCATCGATGACCAAAGCATAAGTTAACATGATCAAGTTCAAGTCCAAAATCTGAAGGACCCCTTATTTTTGCCTTCTTCCTTGCCACATTTTGTATCAGTCTCATCAGTAACAGATTTTGCACTGCCTTTGTCTCCTCTGTTTTCCCTGTATACCTTTTAGGTGCTAGAGAACCGGAGGGCCTAAACCGGAGTGCTTGGCTTCAGATAATCCATCTGAAAAAACATTGCCTATCACTAGCCGTTTCCCTCCTTTTAAGTCCTCTGGACTGAAGACCCTAGCAGGATCATTTCTAAAATCAGTTCTTGGTTTTCCTCATGCCCCATCACAAGGCTTTTAACCTGTTGCCTCTGGGGAAAAAAGCAGCAGCAGCACCACCACCACCACCACCACCAAAACATTGCAATAAATAGCCTACGGTGAGCACAACTAGAGAAGGCATACTTGAAAGACTTGGAAGCAGTAGCTGCGCTGAAGTTAGAAGCAAAGCCGACAGAGATTTCACTGACAGGAAGGAAAGGGTTTTGAAAGACTGCCCCAGCTCAGAAAGTATTGGAGGCCTTTGGGGACCAGAGCTGCAGAGGGAGCGCATCTTGGGCCACCTGCAACCTTTCCTAACCCTGATCCCAAGTTCCCTCCCTCCTCACGCAGGCCTGCTTCCCTCCCGCTGTGTGCACATTTCTTCCCATTTCCTGACAGTCTCAAGAACTGCACCACCAGTTGAAAGAACTACTCATATTTCAGTCCCTTAGAATCTAGTTTGCTCTCATTTCCTTTTTTATTTACTCATGATGGTCAAACTTGGCATTCCTTTACGTTCTCTGAGTCTGGATTATTTCAAGAATTTTTTTTAAGTTGCTAGTGAATGCTAATATAAGAAAGCTAAGGATATCTCCTCTAATGCTAAAAGTAACTTCACCTTGTCTTCAAACTAGTGTTGAACTAAATGCAATGTGGTATTCTAGAACTGATGCTGAACAGAAAAAAAAAAAAAAGCATCAGTAGGGTAACTAGGAGAAATCCAAATACTGTATGTATTTTAGTTAGTAATATAATTTTTTTAAGGTTTTATTTTATTTATTCATGAGAGAGAGAGAGAGAGACAGGCAGAGGGAGATGCAGGCTCCAGCAGGGAGCCCGACGTGAGACTCGATTCCAGGACCTGGGATCACGCCCTGAGTTAAAGGCAGATGCTCAACCCTGAGCCACCCAGGCGTCCCAGTTAGTAATATAATTTTAATGTAATTTCATAGTTTTGATAAGTGTACAGTAGTTATGTAAGATTTTAACATGAGGGAACACTAGATTGAGGCATACAGGAATGCTCTAATGTCCTTTAAACTTCTCAATAAATCTAAAATAATTTCAGCATAAAATTTTCTTTAAAATATTTTAAATTTAATTTTCTTTTTAAGGGATACCTGGGGATACCTAAGGGATTTCTCTCTCTCTCTGTATGTGTCTCTCATGAATAAATAAAATCTAAAATAAATAAATAAATAAATAAATAAATAAATAAATAAATAAATAAATAAATAAAATCTTAATAATAATTTTCTTTTTAAAAAAATCCCAGATTTGACACAATTGGTATATTTAGTGATAAGTATGCCAAAAGCCAAGCACATTTCTATAACAACATGCTAGTTTTTCCCACAACATTTTTTTGTATAGATCCACCATACACTTAGAAGTTAGATAAACCTAGACTCGATCCCCAGCTCTGCCACTTACTGGCAGTAAAATCTTAAGTGACTCCTATAAGGCTGTTTTTCTTGTCTGTGTAACGGGTGATGATTCCTACCTCATAGGGTTGCTGTGAGCCCAGGGCCTGCCACATGGTAAGCCCTTGAAATGTCACTTTAGCCTTCCAGGGTGGCACACTGAGAAAAGTAAAGCTTGGGTTCCTGTTCCCTCCTTAAGTTTGTTTTCACTTTTTAAAATTGCCCTCCACTGGGACGCCTGGGTAGCTCAGTGGTTGGGCTTCTGCCTTCGGTTCAGGGCATGATCCCAGGGTCCTGGGATCAAGTCCCGCATCGGCCTCCCTGCATGGAGCCTGCTTCTCCGTCTGCCTGCATCTCTGCCTCTCTCTGTGTCTCTCATGAATAAATAAATAAGATCTAAATAAAATAAAATTGCCCTCCCCCTCCCACTTTCTTCTCTGTCCCTCCTTAAAGACGTAAAGATGTAAAAGAGTCTGGGTCACTACTTTACTTGAGAGTAGGGCAAAAAAACTGATGCCAAAACAAGTAGGGCATTGTATAAGTGAGCATGGAATTATCCTGCACATCTCTGGCCTCTCCTCTCTGGGCTTGTCTCCTTCAGACCGGGGCCTGCCTTGCCTTCTCAGCACAGATGAGGACTAGTAGCCTCTTCCACAGTTTCTAGCATACTCACGCCCTTACCTAGACTTTCCCAGGCACGTGGGTGTTTTGACACCTTTTCTTTCTCATTGTGGATTAATGGATTTTCTCTCTCTTCTTAAGACAGTTTCTGATGTTAGAATCCTGAAAATTAGACTGTACCTCAATTTTTTTTTGATTCAGCAGCCATTTACTGAATACCTACTCTTTTAAATATTTTTAATTGAAGTATAATTAGCATATAGTGTTAGTTCAAGGTATACTGTGTAGTGATTCATAATTCTATACATACTCTGTGCTCATCAAGAGAAGTATACTCTTAATCCCCATTATCTGTTCCGTCCATCCCCCAACCTACCTTCCCTCTGGCAACCACCAGTTTGTTCTCCGTATTTAAGAGTATGTTTTTTGTTTGTCACTTTTTTCTTTGTTCATTTGCTTTGATTCTTAAATTCCACATGTGAGCGAAGTCATATGGCTATTTGTCTCTGACTTATTTCACTTAAGATTATACCTTCTAGGTGGTCTCTGGGTGGCTCAGCAGTTTAGCGCCTGCCTTCAGCTCAGGGTGCGATCCTGGAGACCCGGGATCATCCCACGTCGGGCTCCCTGCATGGAGCCTGCTTCTCCCTCTGCCTGTGTCTCTGCCTCTCTCTCTCTCTCTCTCTCTCTCTCTCTCTCTGTCTGTCATGAATAAATAAAATCTTTTTAAAAAAAGATTATACCTTCTAGGTCCATTCTTTTTGCAAGTGGCAGGATCTCGTTCTTTTTTATGATTGAGTAATCTGAATATCTACTGCTTTGCTAGATTCTACGTAAACATAATTCCAGCTGTCCAAGAGCTCACAGTCTGCTTTATGAATAAGTAAATAGATAATCAGTGTGACAGTCTATAATTAAATAATTTTTAAAAATGAGTCAAGAACTATAAGTGTTATGACGGAGAGAGAACAGCGTAGTGTAAGGAACACTCTCCCTTTCCTTGCCACCAAGGTGACGAGCCTCTCAGCTCTGAAGTCCTGCCCCCTGGTTGCTGCTAGACCCAAAGGAGTTTGTCCATGTTAGCTCACTTTTGTCCACACCACATTCTTGCCCAAAAGAGATTCTCCTTGGTTTCATGGTCCCAAGTTCCTTTTGCCTCTAAGCTTTAGAATATCCAGAAGGGATGCAGAAACAGGAGGGGAAAAGCAACTGCTGTGCTAAGACTCCTCAAGTTCTTTAAACCAACAGGTAGCCTGAAAGTTGGGAAGGGTGGGAGAAATAAAGCAGTTGTTCGGGGAACCTCATATGTACGTCCTTGACTTTGTGTTTTGTCTTTTTATTTGATAGCACAGTTAACTCAGAAAACTGTTCATATGGGCACCCATTGTGTCCTGAATAACTCGTCAAAGGAACCGTGTCCTTTGTGGGCATATAGCTCTTTGCGCGTCCCCTCACACTAGCACTTTACTCACGGTGCTGCACTTACTGATTTTGAGTCTGTCTTTCACTAGGACTGAGTGCTGGCCTTGGCAGCATGTTAGGATGAGGGAGAGCAAAATAACTTTATTGTGAGTTTTGTTGGATTGCAGTAATGAACTCTACACACTGATCTTTGGTCATCTAGCTCATAACAGCTTGAGGGGAAGGAGCAAGAGGTCTTGGGTCCTGTTTTCATCCTTTAGTCTCTGCACCACCCCCTCTCACTCACCCTGCCCTCATCTTACTTAGTCCAAACAGGTCAAAGATGGCACAATTCAGCTCCCTTAGGGAGAGCCTTCCAAAGGATCCAGCTTTCATTAGCATTACAAAGGAATTGTTTCTGTCATCTTGAGAAAGCTTTTCCAGCCTCTCTCAGCTCCACTTACCTTATTACCCAAGCCTTCAAACTGTAGGTTATGATTTTATTCCTGTTGGCACCACATTTCCCTAGGTTTCTAATTTACTTGTGATATTCTTGACCCCAGAACCTGAGTCCTTTCAAGTGGAAGTGTACAGCTGAAAAGCTGAGCCTAAACATTTATGGAGTTTATGGGAATTTGAAGAAGCCAACATTAGAAGTCTTAGGAGGGAAAAATCATAGAACAAGGACTATCAACTCACCGTGTTTGCTTTGTTTAAGCTAACACTAACAGGTGAAGATAGTAGAGGAATGAAGATGTCCTTTAGAAAGTGTTTAGAAAAATGTTCCAGAGGGGGAAAATAACTATAAAAAAATTTACTCCAGGATCTTCTCATCTTAAATTGGGCTACTAAGCTCTAAATTTATGGACTTGCCTAAAATCTACTTGTATTATCTCTAAACAGGTCTTAAGGTACCACCAGATGCTCAGAACAGATCTAGCCTATCCTGCTAATGAACGTGCAAACATTTTTCCCCATCTGCCACCTCTGTCTAAAAGGCTGGGAAGACCTTCCTCTCTGATCACAAAGAACATAATTACGGTCTATAGAGAAGTCAAGTACAAAGGCCACCAGCCTTTGTAGGCCACCAAAGATTAACAGCTGCCTCTCCTTTGATTGGGAGAGGCAATAACAGTTACTCTAGTTAATAATTGAATGGATTCCCAGGCCATGTAATTCAGATTGAAGCTGTCATTTTTTGCTGGCCTTCAGCTAAGCTGGGTTATTAGAATGGAGCCACTAATCCTATTAGTCAGTTGTCAGTTTCAGAGTAGGAGAGAGCCGAGGAAGGCAGAGCTATTAAGGTGTTATGCCAGGTACGTAGGAAAGCCACACATTTCATCTTTAGAGGTGTTTCTTCTCACTCAAATCAGAATGATAGAGCTCTTTATGAGTGTTCCGTTTTCACATGTCTGAATGCAGAGTATTTGGAAAGGGGGTAAAAGGAAAAAAGGTTACCTGGTTCACCTTTCTAGGTATGTTCAGCCATTAAACAGACTTGGCATGGTGCCTACGGTGTCTGCACCCTGTGCCTGACCCTGACTGAGAATGCAGAGATAGGAGAGTTTGGGCTTTACAGCTTAGTACATGAACACAAATAAGTGTGGAATAATGTAGAAGGTAATTAGGGCCCCAAGAGAAATTCAGTTAAATACAGAGACCTTTGACTTTAGTTGAAGCTATCAGAAAGGCTTCATGAAAAATCGTCTTGAAGGATTGAGAGAGAGCATGTGAACATGATACGTTGAGAAGGTGGCAGTTTGGATGGAGAGAATAATTGTGGTTAAGCATCTTTAGGATGCTTGCTTTTTTCCAGACACTGAGAAGGATAGGAACAAGTATAAGACCATGTATTTGAGAAGCGTCCATTCCCATTGTGGCATTAAGATGTCCAGGAGCATAGAGAGCCGTGTATCGGAAGTGCACGGCGGCTAGCACAAGGAGCCAGTGTGCTGTGCTCAGAGAAGAGGAGGGAGGAGATTCCCCGTATCCTTAGAGGCTGTGGGTTGTTGTGTAAATGTGATTTCCATTTTGTATTTGCTTATAGAGCTTTTGATGCCACGTGCTTAAGAAGGTGGATTTCTTCCTTAATTTTAACACTGGGGCAGCTCCTCTTTGAGCCAGCTTGATTTTCACTTTTCTGTCTTCCTGGGGTGAAAGCATCACGGGATATCCTAGGATTGTTTCATCCACCTTCGTGTATAGAGAGGAGGAGCAGCTATTCATTGGCACTGTGTTAAGGAATGGGGTCCAGAGAGGAGTGTTCCTCCTTTCTCTTGGGCCTCTGTACTGTGTTAACCTCTAGGGTCTCACAGGGCATTTTTGTCTCTCAGAGAAGTCTTTTCATTTGTGTAGCCTTGTATTTAATCGCTCGTCCATCAGGTATTCACCATTCGTAAGGGCTGCAGAGGTGAGTCAGCTGCCACGCTTCAGGAGCTTACAGACAGAATGGGGCCCTAAGGTAGGACAGAGATGATGGGATGAAGAGCAGCTGACGTTGGAAATGAAGCAGTTAGGAAGATACTAAACAGCGCTGCCGTTTGGCCATGTTCTGTGGAGGACAACCCAGAAGTGGTTTGCTGCCTTCGCAGTGCAGAAGTACATGGAAGCAGAAACCTCCACCACTCCAGAGGGAGATTTGTGAGGTTTTGTTTTTTTGGTTTATTTCCTTGGATAGCTGCAAGTGATAAATTAAAACTTCAATTTTCAATAATATGTTAGTAAAAATTTGGCTCTGAATGGCCTTTATCTTCCTCAAATTGGCTTATTTTTTCCTGCTTAATGTCTATTAGAGCCTATATCTTAAGTTTTTCAAGAGGTCACATCATGATGTTGGCACTGCATAAAAGGCTTTGAGTTTTGTTTTGTTTTTAAAACGTAGATGTATACATTAAAATGGTCTGCTTTCACTCATTCCTTTTCCCCTCCACTTCTGTAATGTTGACCCAGTTCTCTCCCATTGTGGAAAAGTCTCAAAGAATAGCAGCGGTGCTGCTTTATATCCCTGTGGACAGATTGCCTCACTTGGTGCATCTCCCTAGCTTGAGGCATAATATACTTTGTTTCTGAATTAAGAGATAGCAATGGACATACCTTCCCTGATGCTATTAAGGAGGTTCAGGGTGAGTAGGTTCTTCAGTCTTGAAAAACTGAATTTTATTCTTGGTCATGAAGCTTACTTTCAGTGAAAAACTATTCTACAAGACACACATAATAACAAGAGTGGAGGATTTTATCCTGCAATCGTACTGGAGAAATTATTGACTATCTGTGTTTTCACAGTGAAAATCATGCACAAGTACCCTCGTCAACCTTCTTTTTTTTTTTTTTTTTTTTGTCAACCTTCTTTCTTAAAACTGTCATTCACAACCATTGGCTGAGCACTTACTGTACAACCCCTTCTGCTAAGTGTTGAGGATGTGGTGAAGCAGACATGGCCTCTGACCTTGGGAAGCTCTGAGTTTATTGGGGGATACAAAGAAAATTCTGAAGGATCATCCCCTTTGGGAAGGAAGGAACAGTATATGCAGAAGCATAGGGGCATGAAAGGGAATGGGCCATTTGGGGAATTATGTTAGGGAGAAGCAGGGAAGAAGGCTATTACTGGGGCATCAGATTTTGAAGACTTGTGCTAAGGAATTCAAACCCACTGTAGGTAGTGAGGAACAAGTCATTCAAGTGTTTTAAGCAAAAAGTGACATGATTACATTTATTCTTTTTTTATTTTTATTTTTTATTTTTAAAGATTTTATTTATTTATTCATTAGAGACACAGAGAGAGAGACAGAGACAGAGAGAGGCAGAGACACAGGCAGAGGGAGAAGCAGGCTCCACGCAGGGAGCCCGATGTGGGACTCGACCCCGGGTCTCCAGGATCATGCCCCAGGCTGAAGGCAGGTGCTAAACCGCTGAGCCACCCAGGGATCCCTGATAACATTTATTCTGGAGAATGTTATCCTCATTGCATATATAGGCATCCAGAACAGGATGACTCAAAAGAGAGACCCCAGTCCAGTGCCAGGCCACTGTCTCTAGAACAGTGAGACAAACAACACAAATCAAGAGTAAGTTTTAACAAATTGGCGGAGTAATTTATGTCTGTTGTATCTAATACTTAAAAATATGGTCTCCTATTTTGTACATCTTTTTTCCCTCATCTGTTCAGTATTTTGTTTGTATTACACTTCATAAAAGTATTGGTCTACAATTGAGTAAAAATCAAAGGAAAGAAAGGAAATAAAGAGAAGGAAAGTAATAAAACCCTGACTTTTATTGTAGAGTATTTGGGAAACACTGCTCTAGAGAATAGGCTGGTGTGGGGTGAGCCTGGATCCAAAGATACTAATTAGGGAATTGCTGAGTACCTCAAGCAGAGACCTTGAGAGCCTCAACTGACGTGATAGGACTAGGCAGAGTTGAGAGCTACAACAAAAATGGAATAATCAGAACGTGGAGCTGAATCAGTGTGGAAGCTGAGGAAGAGGGAAGAGTCTGGAAGGACAAATGTTCTTTTAAGAATCTGTTGGGGGGAAAAAATGAATCTGCTGAAAGTTGGACCCTCGCCCTATGCATTACTTTGAGTTTTTCCATCCCTATTCCACAGAGATGTTCCATTTATTTTTTAATGCAGTTCTGCATTTGAATATTATTAAACATTTCATCTATAATTCCTACTTCTTTTGAGTATAAGAAAAAGGAGGAGTTTATATGTGTTTATTTCCCTACCTTGACTCAGTGTTCCTCTGCTGTGCTCTATATGTTTCCATGGTACCAGATACAAAAGAAACATTGCTGGTGGGATAACCATTCACTACCGAATTAAACTCAGAAAATATTCATGCGTACTGTATGATCTCATTTATATGAAATTCTAGATGTCCTTCACCCATCCCACTTCCCCTACCCACCCACCCCATCCTCTGCCTCTGGCAACCACTAATCTGTTCTCTGTATCTGCTACAGAGCTTTTTGTTTTGTTTTGTTTTTTTAAGATTCTACATGTTATTTCTTTCACTCAGCATTAATAAGTCAATCGGAGAAGGACAAACATTATATGGTCTCATTCATTTGGGGAATATAAAAAATAGTGAAAGAGAATAAAGGGGAAAGGAGAAAAAATCAGTGGGAAATATCAGAAAGGGAGACAGAACATGAGAGACTCCTAACTCTGGGAAGCGAACTCTAGGGGTGGTGGAAGGGGAGGTGGGCGGGGGTGGGGGTGACTGGGTGACAGGCACTGGGGGGGGGCACTTGACGGGATGAGCACTGGGTGTTATTCAGTATGTTGACAAATTGAACACCAATAAAAAATAAATTTATTAAAAAAAAAGATTCTACATGTTTTTCTCTGCCTAACTTACTTCACTTAGCATAATGGTCTCAGGGTTTAACCCATGTTGTCACAAAGGGCAAAATTTCATTCTTTTTGTGGCTAGGTAATATTCCATGTATTTATATGCCACACCTTCTGTATACATTTCACTTATCATTGGACACTTAGTTTGCTTCCACATCTTGCTTATTGTAAGTAATGCTGCAGTGAGCATATCTTTTCAAACTAGCATTTTGATTTGCTTCAGATAAATACTCAAAAGGAATTTCTGGATCATATGGTACTTATATTTTTAATTTTTTGAGGAACCTATACACAGTTCTTCATAGTAGCTGCAACAATTTCTATTTCCACCAGAAGTGCACAGGGTTTCCCTTTTCTTCACATCCTCATCAGCACAAGTTTATTCTTTTGTTTGTTCTTTCTTTGTTTCTTTTTTTTTCGATAATACCATTCTAATAGTAATATCATATTGTGTGTGACTTTGATTTGCATTTCTCTTAATGATTAATGGTGTTAAATATCTTTTTATGTAATTTGTCAGTCATCTGTATGTCTTTTAAAGAATGCATATTTACATCTGCCTATTTTTAATCAGATTGTGTTTTTTGCTATCGAGTTGTGTGAGTTCTTTATATATTTTACCAGAAATGTGACTTGCTAGTATTTTCTCCCATTCAGTAGGATAGCCTTTTCATTCTGTTGATTTCCTTTGCTGCCTACAAGCATTTTAGTGTGATGTAGTCCCACTTACTTATTTTTGCTTTTTTGCTTTTACTTTTGGTGTATGATCTATGGAACTATAAATCAAATCTGTGGTTGCTTCAGGAGGGGAGATTGACGGTAAAAGTGGCACGAGGGAACTTTCTAAGGTGATGAAACCGTTCAGGTTTTGATAAGCGTTTCTCAAATTTATTTGAGAGGTATGTTTAAGATCTGAGCCTTTCATCCAGTTGTAAAGTGTACCTCAATGTAAAAAATACTCAGTAATCATAAGGTGTTCAATCCCACTGATTATCAGGGAAAGGCAAATGAAAAGTTCCATGAAATGGTATGATACACTATTAGCATGATCGAAGTTTTAAAAAATGATGAAATCAATTTTGGTGTGAATGTAGAATAACTGAAATTATCACTGCACTGCATTATGTGCACAACTTGTTCCAAATACCTTAGAAAGTTAATAAGATTGAACCTATGTATACTCTGTGACCCAGGAATTCCGCTCTTAAGCATAAACTCAGCACAACTACATGTCACATTTGCACAGATACACATACAGAAATTTTAAAGCAGAATCATCCAGAGTTTGAAAGTGAAACAGCACAAATGTCAATTCGCAGTGAAACATTTAAATAAGCTGAGTCAAATAATAAAATAGTAGTCATCTTCACCTTGTAATATTAAAAGTGAAATTAATGTGGAAAGGAGGAAAAAAGACACTGGGATAAAGTAAATTTTTCCAATTAAAAAAAAAAAAGTTAGGGTACCCCTGGGTGGCTCAGCGGTTGGACGCCTGTCTTCGGCCCAGGGTGTGATCCTGGAAACCCAGGATCGAGTCCCACATCGGGCTCCCTGCATGGAGCCTGCTTCTCCCTCTGCCTGTGCCCCCCCCCCCGAATAAATAAATAAAATCTTTAAAAAAATTAAAAATAAAAAAAGTTGAAGCATACAAAGGAATAATATATTCCAGAAAGGAAAATGAATGAAATATTGGTATAGGCAGTACTATGGATGAATTTAGAAAAAAGAAAAGCTAGATCCTATGGAATATGTAAAATATGATTCCATTTTTTAAAAATTGAAAAGAAGATAAAAGGAATCTATGATTTTGAAAATTCAGATAGCCTTTACATTTGGGGAAGGAGAGAGTGAATGTGATGGGCATCAGGGGTATGGGATTTTATAAAGCTTTATTTTTTATTTTGGAGTTATTACAGGCTGTATTCAGTTTGTCATAACATCCAGCTACACAGTTATGATTAGTGCAGTTTTCTTTGTGTTATGTGCTAATACAAAAATTTTTTTAAAAGATTTATGTATTTATTAGAGAGAGAGAGAGAGAGAGAGGCTCCAGCAGACTTCTTTGCTGGGCTCAGAACCCTATTGCAGGGCTTGATTTCGAGACCCTGAGATCATGACCTGAGCTGAAACCAAGAGCCAGATGCCTAACCAGCTATGGCACACAGGGGCCCTGAATACAAAATTTATTATTGGGGCACCTGGGTGACTGAGTCAGTTGAGTGTCTGACCCTTGATTTCAGCTAGGGTCAAGATTTCAGGGTCATGAGATCGAGCCCCAAGTTGGCTTCCATGCTTAACATGGAGTCTGCTAACCCCTCTCCCTCTGCATACATCTCCTCCTCACACACATGCTCGCACATACTCTCTCTCAAATGAATAAAATCTTCAAAGCTTATTATTATTTTCTAATCATGTTGACATCCTAGCATAAGAAGAAAGAAATGGTAACAGAATTATGGTTTCAGATTACTGAATATACCTGAACTTCTCTATTTTTTTATTGTTAGTTTTATTGCAAAGAAACTTTTTTTTTTTTCATTAACAACAAAAATTCTCCATTATCCATCCTAAAAGTGTGAGTTCTTGTCTAGGCTTCAAAATAAACCTATTATAGTCTCAAGCTGTATTTTACTGTGCACGTAGCGAGTAACTGAGGGCTGAGGTGCTGTGCTGCCCGCGTCCGCACCCGTGCAGGAGCCAGGCGGTAGTCCGCGTCCACGTCAAGCAGGGCCTTGTGCTTCGGCATCAGAAGAATCAGGCAGGCAGGTTTGACAGGGCCTGTGTGTAACTCCTCTCTCCCCTGTGCGTTCTCCCCCCGCCAAAAAAATACTTCAGTATTTCAAAGATATTCCGAGGCTTTGTGAACTGTGGAATGCTACTAGAAGAAACACAGGTGACGGTATAATAGGGGGATTGTGTATTCATGTGCTAGGGCTGCCATACGAAGTACCACGGACTGGATGGCTGAGACCATAGAAATGCATTTTCTCACAATTCTGGAGGCTAGAATTCCAGGATCAAAGTGTCAGCGGGTTGGTTTTTCCGGAGGTCTCTCTCCGTCTCGCCTTCGTCCATAAGCAGCAAGTCTCTCTGTGCCCCAGGCAGCCTTTGCTCTGTGCACTTGCGTCTCTGATGTCTTTTCCTCCAAGGACACCGGCCACTTGGACGAGGACCACCCTGAGAGCCTCACCCTGACTTAATCACCTCTTTAAAGACCTCCTCGAAACAGTTCCCTGCTGAGGGGCTAGGGCCTGGAAGTTGGGGGCGGGAGACGCAGCGTCGCCCACCGCGGGTTGCTGGCCTGCGGGTTCCTCGGGTGGGATGCAGGGACTCCGTGAGCGCATTAAAACTAACACAGCGCACCACGGGATCGCTCGCCTCTCCCCCTGCCCAAGGAATGCAAAATCCAGAGATGTTCCTTTCTCAAGATTTGTAAACAATTCAGAAATTGTTTACAGAAAGAAATGATAGTAAGTTGAGTTCTAAAATGGTAACTTAATATCCTCCCTAAATAGCTGAGGTGGTGAACAAGTACATGCGGATGGTTAGATACCAGGTTATTTTGTATCAGTGAAGAGGAAAGTAATAGGACAGGAAGTCTCTGTGGCAGTCCATTTGTCTTGTTAGGTGGAAGTTAACATTACAAAATGATACGGTCTTTAAAGTATTGCTAAAAATTCTGCATAAAATGGTTTTGTCCCCTGCATGGAGTGCTCTATCCCTTTGCCTACTTCAGAGCCTCAACTTCCCCAGAAAAGCCTGTGCTGACCCTTTCTCCAGTATGTATTTGGTTCCCCATTATTCTTATGGAGCAACATTCCTTTTTCTATAAGGTAGTTATATAATTTAAATTATTTTATTTATGGTTATTTGGTGTTGCTCTCATCCACTAAATTTAAGCTTCCTGGGGGACAGTGGCTCTGTCTTTTGTGTTCACCAGTTTTGACCTGCTGTTCCCTAGCACTGCATAAACATTCGGTAAATATTTGTAGAATAATGGAACCAACAGAAAGTTTGACAGTACAACTAAATATTTCATTTGGTGATAATTTTATGCCTGGGAAATTGGGCTAATTTCTATTTATATTTCTGTCTAGAATGTAGCAGATCAGATTGCATTTCAAGTTGCTGGTGGATTAACAGCCCTTGAACACATTCTTCAAGTAGTAGTCCCAACCACAAATGTGAACACAGCTTCACGAATTCCTCCTAAGTAAGTATAGTTTTTTAATCTGTCTTTCACGTTTCATTTGTGAGTCATTTCTGTCCTATGGTTTCCATATGGGGGACCATAAGAAAATTGTATGTGTATTCAGGCTTGAATAGCAAAAGCTTACACCCCCCATTAGGGAGAAAAACAGAGGTGCTCAACTTCACTTACAAAACTCAAATCGAGCCGAAAAAGCCTTAGAAAGGAAATCTCTTTGGTCTGTGACCTTCTCAAATCCTAAAACAAGAAGAATGGGTGAACTCCTGGGCAGCTGTAACTGCTTACATAAATTGAATGGGACTGAATAGTAGTAACAAAGGTAACTTTTTGTGTTGAGTACAAGAAGGAGTAAGTACATTAAGAAAAGCCTGAGCTGTGAAATTCGAAGAAATCCCTAACATACCGGAAGAGCAGTCTGCCAAGACTGCCATAGTCGAGAGTGCTGGCCAAATAGCTGGGAGCTGAATTGCATTTTGGTCTTTAACTGCAAATTGCTCTTTGTCATATGGATCCTGTGGAAACTTTCAACCCAAGATCTGCTTTCCCCTTCTCTTAAGTCACTCAGTGATCCCTGGCCACCTGGAACAGAGGAACAGACAGCCTTATTTCAGAAGCATTACATTCGGAGTAGGAGCATGCCCAATTTCTTGATATTTTATGGAGACTCTTATTTACAGAGGGTAAATGAGAAGTTTTGATAAAAGTTTGCTTATATCACTGAGAAAACTTAAATATTTAGTTAGCCCCACATAAGTGAGTGCTGTCTTTGTTCATTGGATACTACAGAAAAGGAATTTCAAGAATATGTTTTCTTTCCCCCTGAGAGACATTTTGGTAAAATAAAAATAGCACTGGCTTTGGAGTTGGACAAACCTGGATTCTAGTTTTACCTCTACCGGTTACAGCACTTTGGGCAAGTGCCTTATTCTTGTTGCTTCTATTTCCTCGTTTGGTTAACCAGGGTAACCCTATTCACCTCTACTGTGCTACCGTGGGGAGCAAGTGAAATATATGTGAGAGTTCTGTAAACTTTAAAGTGCTATATAAATCCGAGGTGACAGTTTTTAAGTAGTAGTCTTGCTTGCCTAAGACAGTGTTGTCTCTTTGAAACGAGACATTTCTAAGTACAAACTGTTTGATAGTGAGGTTAGTTTGGGTTCCTTTGCTCCACTGACAAAGTAGAGATTGATAAAAGAAGGTCTCGGTATCCTTTGAGTCAGGATATCTTTCTGTGGAGCATACAAACCTGTGGAGCACGCATACAGGTTTCCTAACCCAGGAGAGTTGGTGTTCCTTATCCAAATAGACTTTATTGACAGTATGTTCAGCATGTTGTCATCACTCAGTGTTTGTTCCTTGCCAGGGAGGGAGGGACGAAGGAAAGAATCCAATACACAACAAATTCGAGATTTTAAGAAAGGAAATGGCTTTTGATTCTTTGGGACAGTGCTTTGGTATCATTCATCTTAAATGCAACGGCAGCGTTTTGTTTTGTCTTGGTTTAGTTTCTTTTGTTTTCTGGTAAGTCTCAATGTGCATGACACCGGTAACCCAAATAAAATGCCTGTTTTACAAAAGCTAATTTGTCATTGTGGCAAAAAGCATGCTCTGGTACTTATCTGTGACTATCATTTAGGGAACAGAGAGGTTTCCATAGTCCCTAAAAAGACCTAAGCAAGAATTAGCGCACCACTTGGAAAGGAGCCCTGGAATTCTGAGAGTCCAGACCAGTGCTTCCCTGATGGCCACCAGCTGACCACAGGCCATGGTTGAGAGTTTGTTTCTTCATCTCACCTTAGGCTGTAGATTTGTGTGTTGAACCAGGGCAGTGGGCATCGAGCAGCCACTCTGAGATTCTCTTCTCCTGAGCACAGCTCAAGATCATGACTCTACTTTCTAAATTAGCCTCACTTCTCAGGACCTACAGAATTAGGGCCATGAGAGCATTATGCTGCTTACTCATTAAAGGCGAAGACATGCCACGGCTGTGTGGGAATTCATGCAGATTGGGGACACTCTGGTAGGCAGAAGTTGGGGCCTAACTCAGGAAGTGTTGTGCAGACTGCTGTTGTGCACAGACCCCGCCCCGCCACCTTCCCTAGTCCCCGGATACTGCCTTTGCTCTCAGCCCGCCCAAGCCCTCCTCTTCCATCTGTGATGAGCTCCCATCCCTCAGCTCCGGGAACCTTCTGTCACTTGAGCTCACTTTGTTTCTGCCTCCTGTGGCATTTCACAACTCTTACCAGAGAGGCAGGGTTTGTTTTGTACTATCCTGCATTAATTTTTCTCAGTAGTAAACAGCAGAGCTTTTGAGAAGTGTGAGCCACTGCCTGGGAACATTCACCCCCTGGATCATCTAGGCCCTTACCCACGTGGCTCACCTGTGACTGCACACCGAACGTTTCACTGGCCCTGAAGCCCGAGCTCTGTGAGTGGGTAGACCAGCTCCCTGATTCTCTTTTCTCACCACCTGCCTCCCTCCCTTTCCGTTCTACATAGCACCTCAGCATTTGCCCTGTCATTGTTGCTAGCTAACTTCCTCGTAGTGAATATTTGCTTCCAGCAGATTTTTTCAAATGTGGGATCGAGAACCATACCTGCTTCTCAAAATTTAAATTTTTGAAACCTTTCTGAAATCCTTCATGGGTTGTTTTGCTTTTGTTAGAAGCAGGGAGAGCCCATAGAACTGCTTGAATCTTTGCAAGGACTTCATTAGGATGTGGTATTCCAAAGTCAACCTTCTTAGCAAACGTGCTCCAATAAAACTGCCTTCAGTGCCAAGAAAGATCAGCCTGAAACGAGGCAATTTCCATTTCATGGGACACCTACTTGGAGGATGACTCATATTATTTTACTTGCTCACTTTAATTGCAGAAAACAAGTATGAAAGAATGAATGAATATTCTAGCCTTTTCTTTGGCTTAGGCTGGTAACAGTTGTTTAACATAGCTTTTATATTTGAGAATAAGTGGTGGTTTGTCATTTTCTTTGGGCATAGAGGATGCCCCATGTGATAAGAAGATAGATCTGCTGTGACTAGAAGCTGTGGCCAAGGCTTTGTGTTGTGTCTTTATAGCATATTTACGGACCGGCAATGATAATAAAAGGGAGAGTTGGTGCTCGCTGGCATTCCACATCTGCGGGCCCCTTACAGGCACCAGTAGATACTCATATTTCACAGCTAAGCCCACAGACCTTTTGGGCCATGAAAAACTATCACTGGGTGAATAAGTCTTCCCCAGATTGCCTCTTACTTACTTGGTGCCCCTACTTCTTGACATAGACAACCAAAGGGTCAATAGTTAACTCTCCAAGCCACTCTAGGTTTTCCGTTGGAGCACTCACCAGGGCCCCTATTTCTCCTCCGTCAGCCTTGCTTATATCTCCCTTCATTGTCCCCCTGGACCCAATTTTTTATATAGAAGTAGTTTCATTAATACGAAGCAGGGCCGATGGCATAGTATAGTAGAAAATATTCAAGTTCGAGTCAGATCTGAGCTTAAGTTCCCTGCTCTTCACATATTAGGCATATGACCTTGGGCTAAGTTGCTTGTATAACAGAGCCTCGGTTACACAGTAACACTGCCGTGTCACGTAGGACTTGTTGGCTGCTGTGAGAATTAAAAGTGCATGTGTTTGTTAAGTGCCTTGTACAAGGAAAGCACTTAACTAATATCAGGGTGGTGGTTGTAGTTGTTACAAGGTTGACTTTACCTTATCCTACTCAATTACTCAGCTTGAAGTCCCTCACTCTTTGTCACTTCGGCTTCTAACAGCTGTCATTTGTTCGTTTTACTTGGGCATTTGTTTTTTCATCGTAAGCCCAAGCTTCGTCCTGGTAGAGATCTTTTTTGGATCCTGACTGACCTCTAATTTAGTGTCTTTTTTTCTTTTTTAACTTTGTGCCAGACCTAATGTTGATCCATAGAACACATGCATTTTCATCTAAATCACTGAGAAAATATCTCACACATTAGAAAATAGTTCAGTTTAGCACTTTATTAATGTACTATCTTGCCAGGTATTCCATTTGTTGTACTATCATCTCCCCAGATAGACTGTAATTTCTTGGGACCAGAAACCATAGTAAATATACTATTTTTATTATTATAAAAACAATATCATTATTTATTATTATTTATCATAATGACACCTTAATAGATATCATTTGAATACATGAATAAATTATTTTTCCCATAGATGGAAATAAAGCAGTAAGAGAGCTCAATGCATCAAATACTTGACTCTTTGGACTTCAAATATGATCATGTCTCAGTCAAATAAGGTCCTCTTGATTTTGACCATTCTGTTTCCTAGATTTTAGGAATTTTTAAAAATTCTGTCTTTAAATTTCTGTGTACTTGTAATTATATCAAGTATCTGTAACTGCTACTTATTCAAAAAGCTAGAACTGTGTTCTTGGTCATCCGTATCACAATTTTAGAATCAGAGCACGTTGGTGTGTATAAGATTGCCCCCATTTTAAACTATGTTAAAAAATAGATCCTTTTTGGGATGCCTGCATGGATCAGGGCATGATAACAGGGTGCTGGGGTCTGCATCGGGCTCCCTGTGAGGAGCCTGCTTCTCCCTTTGCCTGTGTGTGTGTGTGTGTGTGTCTCATGAATAAATAAATAAAATCTTTAAAAAAAAATAGATCCTTCTCACTGCTGTATTCTTTTACAAAGTATACCTATTTATTCATATCAAACAAATTAAGTTGCTTTTTTACTTCATGGTATATATATTTACCTGTAATAAACCAGTCTTTCTCAGGTACAACAGTTGTCGCTGTTGTTGTTATATGAGGTGGAGTTTTGCTTCTTAGGAAGATCGTTTATAAGATATCACAAACTTATTCTCCAAAGTAAAATAAAAGGATACTTGTGATTTTGTGTACTTTATCCACTTGGCAGTATTGCATTTATTTGATCCTTTGCATTGGTGAGGAGACAGACCTTAATTAACATTACTGCGTGTGTCCTCGGCGCCAGACCACTGTGCTCGATGCTTTGCACATATTGTCTTATTCTCGCCTCACAGTCACTAGCAGCCATGTCTGTGGGCCACTACCCAAAGGAGAGTTGGCAGCAATCATGTTTGGAGCATGACTGCAACCTGAGAGAGTCATGATATCCTCTTTGAAACCATGTTTATTCATTACAAATGGCAAAGAGAATGTTCAGAATTGCTTCCCCATGGTTATTGAGGTTTTGTCTCTAAAGACTTCTGTCCCTTTTCTTGGTCTTGTGGTACAGAGTAGAGATTGGTAGAGTTCATCCTGTAGTGGAAAAGAGATATCCCTTTGGGTTCCAGAAGCAGGTCAGTGATCTAGGGCTTCTAGTCCTAACAACCAGGAGAAAAACTATTTTCTAGGGAGTCCCTTCTTAGGATCGGTTGTAGGAATGGGATTGTCAACAGCTAGGAAACATTCGAAATAGACGTGTCCAAAGGGAACTTAGAGTCCTAGAAAATGAGATAGATTAAACTGTAAATATCATTAGGAGTGGTCTGCTGTGTTACCTTTGTGGAACAGCCAGTCTGGTGTTCATAAAAGGAGCGCTTTGCCGCATATGCAGCATCTGCAAACCGAGATGCCTCGCCCCATGTGCTCTATAGCTTACTTCTTGTTCTGGTCTCTTGACTCAGTTGTCTGTTCTTTTTGGGGCTCACTTACCTTGCTTTCTTGGGTTTTTGTTTTGTTAGATTTCTTAAATTTTTGCCTTTCTCTTCGACTTGCAGCACAATCCAGACTTGACTGTGTTGTAGAGCTTTCCTGTTAATCCAGTTTTCACATGACTTTCTCTCCTTATTATCCTCATCTCTCTTCTTGGTTTGTCATATTCACTCCATGTTTGTTGTGTCCTTGTTTTTCTGGGTGTTGCGAATACTACCTGTTTTAAGCATTGCACCTATGCGTCTTCTCAGCAGCTCTGTCTTATGCCTTGTGATGCTTCCGTCAGTGGCCGTACCTGATTAAACCAAAAGTGGACATTTGACTCCAGCAGCCAATCTATAGACCAGCCACCAATATCAGACTTAAAACTCAGCCCAGAAAGTTTTAACTGAGCCAGTTTAACCGAGCCAGTTAAGTTTCTCTCTCAGGAATTCGCAGTTGGAAAGTTGTACAAGTCCAGCCCATTTTTTTTCTAGTGTATTTGAATTTGAAAAATCATGTGGAGTAACTTCTGGGATGGCCATTACCGGGCTCTGTTTAGCAGGGCTGAGAAAGGCCATTGGGGAAAAAAGGAAGAGAACAAAACTGCTTCAGGAGAGAGAAGGGAGATGGAAATGAGAGCGGGTCCAGTCTACAGAGGTGGCATTGTTCCTGCCCTCCTGAGGTCTCATAGTTCATATTCTCCTGGATTCATGAGAAGTTCCCAATAACCTTACAACAAATGCCTCTTTTTACTTGAAATATTTTTAATGAATTTCTGTCTCTTCAAACCAAAAGAGCCTAATACTTTTAAATAAAAATATTAAAGATTTTTAAAAAGATTTATTTATTTGAGAGAAAGAGAGAGCACAGGGAGGAGGGACAGAGGGACAGTGAGAGAGAGAACCGTGGAGCAGACTCTGCTGAGCCAGGAGCCCAACACAAGGCAGGGTCCCGGGACCCTGCATCATGACCTGAGCCAAAATCAAGAGTCAGATGCTTAACTGAGCCACCCAGGTACCCCAATATTGAAGATTTTTTAAACTCTAGATTGGGATGAAAATACTTGACTGTGTTATAGAGCCTTCCTTGTGACCTCCCTGGTTTTGTAAATCCTTTCATATCAAGAAAGAGTGAATGAATGGCCACAGTATGAAGTAGGAATAGAGAGAAAGCACGCGCTACAAATTCTCTAGGGTATAGTTCTTTGTGAACATTAAATGTTTCTACAAGCTGAGACTGGCTGAACTTCCCTTTTCTCTACTAACTGTAGTTCGGAGAAGCTGTATAGAAAATTCTGTAGATTAAACTTGCTGTAGCTGGCTGCTAAGGCAAAGACGCCTAAGTAACATACTGCAGTGGGCAGAGCTTATCTTCAGAATGAAAGATAAGAGAATCTATTATGTATTTTTCTTTAAGAACAAATAACAGTAGTAATATTTTTAATAGCCCTCAAGAGTTAACATTCTTGGTGACCCTTAGATGTCAGATTGGTTACCTCGTCATTAACTTCATAATTAGGACTAGTTTGAATCCCAGGAACATCATCTTCTATTTACAAACAACTGAAAAGTGTATTTCTTTAGACCCTGTTCTCTCAGACTTGATCATAATGAGCCATAGTCCAACTTTATAATAAAAATAGATTTGTTCATGAGAAACTGAATCATTCTACTACTTATTTTCTGAAATTAGAAACCAGTTGCTTGTTTAGACGATGCGGCTACAGCGTTAGAAGGTGAGAAGATCGCGAGAGCAGCAATCCCTCCCCCACCCAAATCCTGGCAGCAGGATACAGCTCAGAGCATTAATCCTGCACTACAAGATAAAGCTTCATTATATTAATAAGAACTGAATACTGTGCTTTAACGGCACAGTTTCAATTGCTGGGAAATAGATACAGCTTTTGTGAAAGAGAAGTTGCCCTCTATTAGTTAAGTCATTTTATAGTATTTAACAGAAGGAATAAAAGCATTGGCTTCTATCATTTCAGGGCAACCTTTTTTGTGATCGCAGTTATGTTTCTCTCGGGGAAACCAAGCACTAGTTCCATTTTATCCAACATCTACCCCCTGAGCAGGGCATACTCAAGGACCTGATGCAAGCTTCAGAGCACTGCTTCGTCTCTTATTCCCCCTCGCCCTCTCTCACCCAGTAATAAATGCAAAACTTCATTCTGGGCTTGCTGCTTGACCAAGATTTCATGTGTAGATGCTGGATTCATATTTTCTAATAAAATTAGCAGTTTTGAATTTTTTTTCATAGTCCAGTCTACATTAAGGCATTTACTTTCTATGAAGAAAGCTCTCAGGTAATATTTTGTCAAATCTTTTTGGTTATCTATCTCCTTAGGAAAATCTTTAACTGGACTATCATTGTTAAATCACTCCTGGGATATTACTCACAACTTCTCTGAGGCTCTCGCTTGCTTGCCATTTTCTTTACAATACTACCTTCTCCTGGGAATTATTTTCACCAAGTCTAGCTATGGATTCAAAGATCAGGTTAATTGCCTTATTGAAAATCAAAATACATATAAATCTCTACATTGGCGTTTGAGTTAAGGTAAATACAAATCGCTCACCTTTTCAAATTGATGTATTCTAGCAAAGATGGTTGTAAAGTTAATTTCTATTAAGTGAATCCAATTTTCTTATTAACTTCCTTCATGAAGTCAACAATGAATTTCTATGGGCAAAGTGTCAATGTAGTAAATAATCGATAGAGAGTTGTAGCCAAGTCCTTTGGTGTTCTAGACAGTATAACACAGCAGTTTTGTTGAAAACCGCACTTTCAGAATTATCAGTTATGTAGCTCTTTCCTAACTTTGCAACTCTCTTCTCTTGCCACCTTCTGGGGTTTGAATTCTTGAAAAACACCAGCATAGGATGGAGAATATATCATGTTTTGCAAATACATACCACAATATAACACATAAGGTATGTTGGGCTAAAATTTACTTCTGTAAACATATTCACTTTCCCACTCGGTTGATTTTTGGAACTCAAGCCAAAAATATCTGTATTTTGAATTTGAGAAAAGGGAATATAATGCACTAATGGACTAAACTCAACTGGAATTTAGTGTCAGAGCATTAGGGTTCAAATACCAGCTTTGCCAGCATTTGGTGTGAGACCTGTCTCTCAAGACCTTATTAGCTATAGTATTTTTCATCTGGAAAATGAGGGAAAGATTCCTCTCACAGGGTCATTGTGAAGATGAAATGCTAACATATATAAAGGAGCTTTGTGAATTGTCATGCTTTGACACGGGACACCAGTGGCATTTGGGGCATTTGTCCTCCCCACTGCAAGGTGTGTGACATCCTTTGGCCCATTAAATAGAATTAAGCACTCATTAGATATCTGTGCTCCCAGTTGTTTTCACAAACACATATGTCATGTCACATTTCTACCTTTCACTTAGGGGATTAATACAATCCTGATTGTGAACTATGTGCTGGGCAGTAGAATTGTGGAAATAAGTAAAACAGTGTCCATATCCTTGGGAGGCTCACTTGTTAGGGGGTGAGCTAAACAGGGAAGGCTGTAATTTAGTACAATATGCCAAGTAAAACTATAGAAGTATGCGAAGTTCAGAAAGAGCACAAAGGGAGTAATTAACTGCCAGAGGAGGGCACAGAGTCTTACCTGAAGGTTATAACATCTGAACTGGCTTTTATTTTTTTATATATATTTTTTTTATAAATGTATTTTTTATTGGTGTTCAATTTGCCAGTGTACAGAATAACACCCAGTGCTCATCTCGTCAAGTGCCCACCTCAGTGCCCGTCACCCAGTCACCCCCACCCCTGCCCACCTCCCCTTCCACCACCCCTAGTTTGTTTCCCAGAGTTAGGAGTCTTTCATGTTCTGTCTCCCTTTCTGATATTTCCCACTCATTTTTTTCCTTTCCCCTTTATTCCCTTTCACTATTTTTTATATTCCCCAAAATGAATGAGAACATATAATGTTTGTCTTTCTCCGATTGACTCATTTCACTCAGCATAATACCCTCCAGTTCCATCCACATCGAAGCAAATGGTGGGTATTTGTCGTTTCTAATGGCTGAGGAATATTCCATTGTATACATAGACCACATCTTCTCTATCCATCATCTTTCGATGGACACCGAGGCTCCTTCCACAGTTTGGCTATTGTGGACTTTGCTGCTATAAACGTCGGGGTGCAGGTGTCCCAGTGTTTCATTGCATCTGTATCTTTGGGATAAATCCCCAGCAGTGCAATTGCTGGGTCATAGGGCAGGTCTATTTTTAACTCTTTGAGGAACCTCCACACAGTTTTCCAGAGTGGCTGCACCAGTTCACATTCCCACCAACAGTGCAGAGAAACAAAAGCAAAAATGAACTATTGGGACTTCATCAAGATAAGAAGCTTTTGCACAGCAAAGGATACAGTCAACAAAACTCAAAGACAACCTACAGAATGGGAGAAGATATTTGCAAATGACGCATCAGATAAAGGGCTAGTTTCCAAGATCTATAAAGAACGTATTAAACTCAACAGCAAAGAAACAAACAATCCAATCATGAAATGGGCAGAAGACATGAACAGACATTTCTCCAAAGAAGACCTAGACATGGCCAACAAGCACATGAGGAAATGCTCTGCATCACTTGCCATCAGGGAAATACAAATCAAAACCACAGTGAGATACCACCTCACACCAGTGAGAATGGGGAAAATTAACAAGGCAGGAAAGCACAAATGTTGGAGAGGATGTGGAAAAAGGGGAACCCTCCTGAATTGGCTTTTAAAAGAAAAGATTCAGAGTTTGCCAAGTTAACAAACTCTCCTGAGTTAGCAGAGAGCACAGCATGTGCAAGATCATGGAGGCCTGAAATAATAGGATGAGCTTAGGGAGCAGTAAACATTTGGTATTCCAACACAGATGTCCTAATATCATTGGAACAGTATCAGAGACATTTAGGTATGAGTGAATTGGGCAAATGACAATTCAGGGAAAAGTAAAAGTTACTTATTCCTTATTTATTTCACACCTGGGGGAGAAAAGTTGATGTCAGTCTTATTCACTCATCTATTATTGCTGTTGCTATCTTAACTTAAGCGCTATTGCTTGTACTGTTCTAACCAGACAAAAGAGGAATTCAGTCATTTAACACACCTCTACTGCCAGGTACTTGGCACTTTGTTTATTCTCATGGATAGAAGATGAGTGAGAGAGAGAACCTTACAAAGGAGTGCTCTGAACCCCTGCAAAACACTCGACATTTTCAGAAATACAAGAGTAGTGAAACTGCCTTATAAATGTATTAGACTTACTTAACAGAGTCTTTGGCATGTCTTCACCAATTTTATCACTTATATAAATGGAGAGACTGAGGCTTTAAAAAGACTGAATGATCGATCATCAGTTATCAGATTGGCAGCTAGGACTGACCATCTTTCTGGTATCTATTTTTCTATTCCTTATTGTGTCTGATATGTGAACATTTAACTTTAACTATTTTAATAAAAATAAAGTACCATTTCATTGATATCTTATAGAAAGAGTATTGACCTTATTCCTGTGAGTTGCTAGAGCATTTATTTTTATTGTTACTTGTTTGTTTAGTTTTTGACTTCTGGTGGGGGAGAGCTTGTTTGACTAGTTTTGGACTTTTAGTTTAGGATTTGAGCAGCAATTTATTGGTGTAGGTGCAGGAAATGTTTGTGGAGTCCTTTTTCCACCTAGGGGTCAAAGGGGGGACAGAGGAACTGATCTAATAGAAATTAGGAAAAATAAGCCAAAACCACTTACAGCTATTTGTATGTATAAGAGAAAATGCTCAGGGAAGATCTAGCAGTGAAGTCGAAAAAAAAAAAAATTTCATTGTTACCTTAAATAGCTTTGTCAGAACGTAAATCAGATGGCACACATGGAGTAACTGATACAGGTATGATGGAGCTGGAGGCCATGCACCACTTCATGTGTCCTCTACATCATAGCCCTCAGTAAACGTTAGTAAGAAGTATTTGCCAGTGTGGGTGAAATCTGGAACACAGCCCATTGCTAATAAACAATTCCTTATTTCTAAACAGGATTCTTTTAATATATGTCCAAATATCTATTTTTAGATCAAGGTTTACTAAAAATAAATAACTTTCCCTAAGACATAAAAGTAAAAAATTGTTTTGCAAGCTAATTAGCCATAGTGATTGATAAATACTCTTCTCCATTTGACATATTGAGGCATTTTGTTTGTGTCTCAAAAGGCTGCACAGAGATGGTTACAGTTGACAGCTGTTGTAGCACTAATAAGATTAAAGTAAAGAAATTAGTTTTGTCGACTTTAATCTGCTGTTTAACACTGCAAACCACCTGGGGTCTTCTCCAGGGCCCGCATGTTTAATTGTGAATTTAAAATTACATAACCAGATCCTACTTACAAACATATCTGAAGACTTGCTAGTGGTAACTGTCTTGTTACTAGACAAGATAGAGTTTAACACTAGACTTTAGAATTAATGTTTTAATTTGATGCTCACCCTACATTTTTAAATGTATTATTCTAGTCTTTGAAACATAACACCTTCTCAGCGGGAGGTTAATTTTAGGAAATGAAGAAAGTTTAATTAGGTTTGTACTTAAGATATATATGATTTTCCCATCTAAAAATAGAATATGTCCCTATGGAATAATTAAATTGCCAATTCTACTACCAAATTGACCGATTAAAAAAAAAGAAACCCTTGAGATAACACATCTAGTTGAAGATTTCTTACTCCTTGTTCTGGGCATCATTGTAATTAGGAAAATAGTTTAATTTAAAAACTAATTTTGGTATTATCAAAATGTTATGTTGTAGAATGTGATGTGAGAGGCAATAATCCTTTGTGATTATTACATTGAGTTTTAATGCAAACTGAAGTGTAGGGTGCATATCATTTATATCCCCACAGTGAAGATCATTTGGTCAAGCAGCATTATTAGCATCCCTTGAAGAACCTCCCACCAGTCTTGAGCTGAGATTTGTTGTTCCTGGATGTTGGCTCCCTCACTGGCCCTGCCCACCCCAGGTGTTCTGGCATCAGACAGATGGAGCAAGAACAAGAAAGGCGGGGTGGGTTTAGACTAGTCTCCACAGCACCAGCTTTCCTCTTCATCCACGGTTCATGCTGATCCAAATGTCCCATTGTCCACTGCAGAAAAGAACTTTCCAAATTCTGTCACAAGTTTACCTTTCCTGTGATTCCAGGAATGTCAAAATTGAATAATCCACAGGTACGTTGGGCATCACCAGGCAGTGGAGTTCAGCTTGCCTGCCTGCTGCCTCCAGGATCAGCGCCTGGAAGAAGCTGGTGGGCACCGCCTCACGGCTCTTGTTGACCACCTGGCGCTGCTTCACATAGGACCTCCCACCAGCCTCCGTCCTGCTGGTGACCTTGCTGGGCCCCCGGGGTCTGGTCAGACCTACGGCCACCACCCTCAGGAAGCCTTCCCTGACCTGACCTCCAGCTGTGTCCCTCTGAGGGACTGCCCCTCAGCAGGAAGCTTCTGTGCCTTGTGGTTTCTCCAGGAGGCTAGAAACTCCCTCCAGGGTAGAAATTGACTTTTGCCATGTCCCTCATGCCCATCCCTGGATCAGGCAGGGAGGGGCGCGGCAATAAATACTACTGAAAGGAGAAAAAGGAAGAGGGGTGTGAGGAAATGACTATATTGTAGCTGATAATCTGCTAGTGTGGCTGATACAATGTGATCAGAGCTGAGGAATGCATACAGCAGATGCCAAAATATGTTTTAACTGTTTTTAGCAATTAGAATTAGTGGTGGTAATATTAATTTTGCTTTTCAGAAACTGTTGTGGGTTGTAGCATAAAGTGAGTAATTATGGGTATTTTAATTCTGTCATCCTTGATGCCTTTGAGGGCCAAGATTCTCAGTATCAAAGAAAAGTTAGAGAGCTATTATATAAAAGAGTCTAAAGAAAAAAATCCCTAAGTCCTGAATTTGAATCTGAAGTTTTATTATGCATTCATAAAATGTTTTGTCTAAGTAAGTGGCATGGTTCCTACCTCTACTCAATCCAATGACTGTTTAAAAAATAGTGGAAAAAAAATAAAATAGTAGAAAGTGTAATTAGTGTGTTATATTCCACAGTTGTGTATTCTTATATATTCTGTTTGAAACAAGAAAGACCTTCAGTAGGTAGCTCTGTGTTCGCCAACTAGTACGCATACTGTAATGGTTCTAAAGAGGCGCAGCCAGTCAAGGACCTTCTCCAGAGGAGGGGTGCCCGGGTGGCTCAGTCGGTTAAGCGTCTGCCTTCGGCTCAGATGATGATCCCAGGGTCCTGGGACCGAGCTCCACATTGGACTGCCTGCTCAGCGGGAGCCTGATTCTCCCCTCTAACCCACTTGTACTTTTGCTGTCTCTCTCTTTCTCTCTCTCAATCAATCTTTTTTTTTTTTTTTTTTTTTTAAAGGAACTTACCCAGAAGTAACTTAGAGTAGTTGTGTAATGGAATAGAGTTCTCAATGACAGGAGTTCTCAGTGAGACAGGAGTCTCTGTTTTCAGCCTCAGGAATTGGCACATGCAGCTCTCAGGTGGGCCACTCCTGCAAGGCCAGGCCTAGATCACAAGGCTTCATCCTGCGGGCAACCACTCACTTGGTGGGACCAGTAAGGCATTAGAATTCTAACTGCACTTGGACCTCCCTAGTTTCAGATAACTCTTTTTAATAATTTTTAATAAAAGATATTATTTTAGGGGAGCCTGGGTGGCCCAGGCAGTTAAGCATCTGACTCTTGGTTTCAGCTCAGGTCATGATTTCAAGTAGGGTCATGAGATCAGGGCCCACTCCGGCGCCACACACAGCACAGAGTCTGCTTGAGATTCTTTCCTCCCTCTCTGCTCCTTCCCTTGCTCATTCTCTCTAAATAAATAAATAAATACAGAAATAAATAAAATTATTTCTGAAAATTATTTTAGTTTGGAGATTTATAAAGACAAAGCATAATTTGAGAATGACAATTTGTATAAACCATATACCATTTATTAAATGCTTAATGCAAACCAAATATGTTATATAAATTACATATGGAGGCTCTGACTTTAGCATTAATTTCTCCCTTCCCTAAGGAACTGATACTGCCCCAGGTCTGTGTGTTCTAATTCGGTCTCAAGAATCTTCTTTCCTAAAACTAATTCTATATCATTTGCTAACCATCCTCTGTGTTTTGTGAGGACCTGTCACATTTCCACACTTACCACATAAAGTGAATCCCTTTCTTATATGAAGGCAGAAAGAGTGATGAAAATCCCAAGCTTCTCTTTCCAGCTTTATGGATGGGACTCTGGTACTTGGTGTGCCTACTTGGCATAGAATCTTGCTCTGCAGGAACTTAGAGTCATTCACCTCCCCTGAGAATATAACTACATATCATTTATTACATGCTTAATGCAAACCAAAGGAATTTGATATGTTGTAATATGTACTGGGGCTCTGGTTTTAAAATGCCCATGGCAGTTTTTAAATTCCTGCTACCTTGATACGGGTTTAAGATGGTGGATTTTGGTGAACAGTATTTTCTGAAAAGTCTTAACCACTGCAAACTGCATAAGGATATAGAATATAGAGTAAACTATGTACTTCCTAAGTTATCAAGTCCTCTTAGGCTACAACCACCTGGGGCTTTTCTTGTTTAACTGTTTCATAGTGTGTAGGTACTAATCCTAATGTCTGAGTTGTTCTACACTTACTTTCTATTACTATCCTGCTTGTATGTAAATATGTTACTGTACTTAATTGCCAAAATACCCAGTTTTGTGATTCCTTTTCTGTCCTCTGTTTTTCAGAGGCAAACATTTTCAGTGAGAAGACTTACTTAAACAAGATGCATTTGTGTAGTCGTGATCATTTGGGCCCTTATCTCAGCCCAGCCACAGCGTACTTTTGACAAAATGGACAGTAAGATTTTAATGTCTTCTTAGAAGATACTAAGATCTTACTAAGATACTAAGATATTAAAATCTGGGGCTTTCTGTTTGATGTTAAAAAGTGCTTCTAGTCATTTGAGTCTTAAATTACAGGGAAAGCTGCTTGAGCAGACCACCCAGGCTGTGTTCAAAGAAGTGATCTTTCTAAGACAGGTGCTTTTCAAATAGAGGACAAGTTTTTCCTGACCCTGAGATTTCTGCCCCCCCACCCCCCGCCCCCACTTTTTTTCTCATCAGAAAGTAGTTTCTTGTAGAAGTTTCTTTGGGGGTTTTGTGAGCAAAAGATTATATAGATGCACATTCCATGCTTTACCAGTAAATGCATTTTCTTTAAGGTAAAGAGAGCATTAGGACAAAATCTTATGCCTTGTGTTTTTTATAGGTATATTTATTGATGTTCCACAAATGATTGTAGACAAGTTGTGTTTATTGGACAAAACAGAAAAATAGAAATTAAAAATCAAAGTTGTAAAAATTATAGATCAAAACAAAAGGGAAAAGTAGGATACAATTATAAAACTATAAGGTTTCACATGTCACTCTAAATGCAGTATCCTCATTTTTTCATGTCTTCGAAGATCTACAATTATATTTATTAATCCTACTATAAAACTACAATACACAAAACTGTGTAATATGGCACAATGCTTAACAAAATTATCAATTACAGTAGGAAACCAGAGAATATATAATATATTTATATGATAAAGTTCAAACCAGTAGAGAAAAGGTGACCTTTAAAGGGGGGTGGTAAATTTAGGCTTCTGGCTCCCACCATATGCCAGAATCAATTCTAAATGAATTTATAGTGAATTATAAAACCATAAAATTACTTACACACAGTGATAATCCAAGAAAAAATAAATACAAAGGGCTGGATATGAATGTATAGTTACCATATCTCATAGTGAAGAAGAACTTTTTAAACAATCAAAGGATGGGAAGGAAAAATAAAACCACAAAGAAAAAAATTGTTAGGCTACATAAAATTGTTTCGCTTCAATACATAAAAAAATTCTGTCAAAATAGCATGAACAAAAGGAAAAACAGCAGATAAACTGGAAAAAATACTAACAACATTATTAATCTTTTACTATATTTATGAGAGAACACTTCTAACTCATTAAGAAAAACCTGAAAACCTCCAATAAAAAACTTTTAGGGGACAAGAATAATTAACAGAAAGATAAATTGGATGGCCTGTGTTTTGTAAATCCTACAATATATTCAATAGCCTATCAATTAATATCCTTTCTGTTTAAGTCAACCAGAACTTTCTTCCTGTAGTTTGCAACTAAAAGATCTATTAAAACAGAATTATTTGTAACATTGAAGGTTAACACAAAAATAGTGAGGGATTGATTGGGAAACAAATGTTATATCCGTTGTATAACCCCATTCATCCTTTTAAAATTGTGCAGTATTTCTCAGTATAAGTATTTTCATCAGAAAGGGGATTTAAAATAAGATATGAGATGCTTAACAAAATTGTTGGAAGTGATTGTAGACCACTGGGTTGACTCCAAAACACTACGAACCATATCCACTGGGGGCACTGCTCCCTCTGAGGTCAACATACTTTGGGAAGGAAATAACTTAATGCCATGCATAACTGTCTCTCACACCCAGAAACCACAGAATGGATAGAGATCAGAGATTAGGAAATCAAATAGAGTAGCACAAGCCCACTGGTTCTTGACACCCAGAAGCTGGAAAATGGAACCTGGAATGCTGCTGCAGGAAAGCCTCATATTTCCAAGTCTTGCTTAATAGCAACCACATCCAAGAGCCACAGGAAGATGGCCTCGACTCCGTTCAACCTCCAAATCTTGTAGGATAATATTTGTATAGGGGAAAAAAACCTCTTCAGTATGCATAGATTATGTCTGGAAGGATACATAAGCTAGCGACCACGGTGATTCTAAGATCGGAGGTTGAGTGGCTGAGGGACATAAGGAAGAGGGCGGTGCTTCTCACCTAATACCCTTTTTGTGCATGTTGTACCATGGTTGTCATTCCTAGTCAGAAAGTTACCAAGGTAACTTAATTATATCAAAATTATATAAAAAATTATATCAAAATTATATTCCCATCAAGTTTTTACTGCACTTGATGGGAACACACCCTCAGGTCTCTGAAGAACCCTTCAGGGCTTTTTGAGGTGAGGCAACAGAGTCAGCTTTGGGTTCCCCACTTCTGCTTCAGTCAGAGGAGCTCTGACTTTATCAGTTCTGTGGTTTAAGTATCTGAGTAAAATTTTGTAAGGTTTTTTATTGAAGTAATCTCTACATTTAATATGGGGCTCAAATTCACTACCCTGAGGTCAAGAGTCTTCTGCTTCTCTGACTGAGCCAGCCAGGTACCCCAAGATTTTATATAAGCTTTTAACCTTCTGAGTGAGAAAGCATTCCGTTGCTTTTTTAAAAAACTGAAAACCATTATTACAGAATATTAAATGTCATGGAGAAATATTCATTATGTATTTGTCAAATAAACGTACATTTACAAGAATAGAGAGGGAAAAAGACCTGAAGTACAAATACCAAATTATTTCTTGATGGTTTTTTACTATTTCTTTGTCCTTGTCTTTCTCAAATTTATTTCAATTATTTTAAAAATCATTTTTATAGGGGACACCTGTCTAGCTCAGTCGGTAGAGCATGTGACTCTTGATCTCAGGGTCATGAGTTCAAGCCCCATATTGGGTATAAAATCTATTTTTTTAACTAAAGTAAATAAAAATTATTTTTATAATCATAAATACAAGTTACTTTTTAAAAAGAAAAGCAGTATTTTGGAAAATCTGTATTATCTGATAAATGGTGCTGATTTGCATTTGTGAAGTACTTGCTAATGAGAGCTTCCAAACAATGGATTTCATATGGGCCAAAGTTTTTCCGTACAGTCCTCAGGTATTGAGTGAAGCTGACAGAGTTGAGCCTTCTCCTGGTGCTCTGCAGCCTAGAATCCTTTCATTATTGATGGCAGTGTACCATGAAAACATTCAGTAAACAAGGTACTTCATGATCCTGGAAATAATAGCTCTTACAGCATGCCTTAATTTGATTCAACTTATTAACATCTTGTCGGTGCCTTATTCATAACAAGAATAATAAGATTAATAAACCAAATGAAGCCTATCACTTCTTTTTAATCATGTGCCAGGCACTTTCCCAAGTACTTGACAGCTATTAACTCATTTAATCTTCATGATACCTATGTGAAGTCTAGGTATCGTTATCCTAGTTTTATAGGTGAGAAAATGGATGCTAAGATGTTAATTTAGTGACTTTCTAAAATCTCAAATGGTAGAACTGGGATTTTAACCTAGATGTATCTTACTCTGATGTCTCTGCTCTTAACCAATATACTCTTAAGCCCAGGGTTTAGGAACCTAACGGTTATATGAAGCAAGGTCCAACTCTGTCAGACAAACAGATGATTACAAGCACAACAGGGGTCTCCCACATGGGGACAGAGAGCTTGGCTGTTTCGTCCACCTAGCAGTGCCTGGAAAATCATAGGCACTTAGGTATTTGTTGGGTGAGTGAATACTCACGTGGTGGTCCTTCAACCTGTGGTTCTTAACTTTGCACGTCAGAGTTGCCCCCTAGAGCTTTTGAAACATGCAGATGTCTAGAGTTCATCCAGCTGGCATCTCCAGCGGAGAAACTCAGGCAAGTATGTTTTTTAAAATCTGTAGGTGATTCCAATGCTCAAAATAAGAGCCCCTACTCTAGAGCAGTGGTGCTCTGACTTGAAGATGCATCTGAATCACCTGGAGAATGTTAAAACGCATATTGCTGGTCTCTACCCCCAGTTTCTAGTTAATATGTCTGGGGTGGGGCCTGGAAATTTGCGTTTCAAAGAAGCTCCCAGATGATATTGATGCTTCAGGTCCTGTAGGAGCACTGTCCTCCAGGATTGGTGCTGGTGGACTACATCAAAACATTTCTACACAGGACCTAAGCAGGAGAGTTAGGCCAGAATCCACATTGATTGTTCAGGCAATGTAGGCTTTAAATAGTGTTCCAAGTATCCAGAAGAGTGCCCATTGGGTTTATGGCTCCAAAGGTTTCTTTGAACAATGGCATATAAATTTGTTTTATCCCTCAAAAAGAACATTTCTTTGATCATTTTGACCTTAGACTGTTGTACTCTCAGGATTTTCCTCTGCTGAGGCCCTCTGAATCCTTGTCTACACAGCCTCCAAGCAGGTAGGGTGCTCACTCAGAACTCTGCAGTTCTTATCTCACAGAGAAAGCCTCTAGTTTCTCCTCAGGTGTTCTCCCTTCTTCCTTCATCTGTCTTTATCTTGGACCAGGAGATCTGGGAAGAGGAGCTTTGACAGACCCTTTGCAGGGTGGGGAGGCGGGGGGTATTATTCAAAGTTCTAGGCCTTGGAGTTCCTGGGTGATAGATATCTAATCTTAGATTATTTTGGATGTCCCAGTTGGTTGAGTGTCTACCTTTGGCTCAGGTCATGATCTCAGGGTCCTGGGATTGAGCCCCTCATCAGGCTCAGTGAGGAGCCTGCTCCTTCTCCTTCTGCTTCTCCCCTTCCCCTGCTCTTGTTCTCTCTCTCTCTCTCTCAAATAAATAAATAAAATCTTAAAAAAGACATTATCAACTGATGAATGGATAAAGAAGATATGGTATGTATATATGTATATGTATACACACACAGTGGAATATTACACAGCCATCAAAATGAAATCTTTCCATTTGCAACAACATGATGGAGCTAGAGTATATTATGCTAAGTGAAATAAGTCAGAGAAAGACAAATGCCATATGATCTCACTCATATGGGAAGGGGTGGGAAAGAAAGAGGGAAACGAACTGTAAGAGACTCCTAACCATAGAGAACAAAATGAAGGTTTGTAGAAGGAAGTGGATGGGGAATGAGCTAGATGGGTGGTGGGTGTTAAAGAGGACACTTGTTGTGGGGAACCTGGGTCGCTCGGTCGGTTGAGCATCTGACTCTTGATTTCAGCTTGGGTCATGGTCTTGAGGTCATGGGATTGAGCCCATGTCAGTCTCTTCCCTTAGCAGAGAGTCTGCTAGAAATTCTCTCTCCGCTTCTCTCTGTGCACCTCCCCTGTCCCACACACGTGCATACACGATGTCTCTCTCAAATAAATCTTAAAAAAATGAAAGAGGGCATTTGTTGTGATGAGTACTCAGTGTTATACTTCAGTATTGAATCACTGAATTCTCCAGAAACCAATACTGCACTATATATTAACTAAGTAAAATTTAAGTTAAAAAAGAAAAATTTTTAAATAGGTGTTATCAGATAGACTATTAATTAAATACATTTCCATTATCTGCTGTGTAACTAAGAAATTAGTCAGAGGCAAGTATTAGATACTAACAATCACTGAGCTTTGGATAAAAAAAGTGTAAGCTTTTATATCTAGCTGATGGGCTTGGTACCTAATAATTGGCTTGTTTTTTCAGAGTGATTTCTATCCTGTGCCTGTTGCTTTTGTACCATTCATTTTATGTATTTTAAATTGTTTAGAGAAGAGTTGTTCAAGTTTTACAAATGGTGTTTCTCTCCTTCTATTAGGTGTCTCTGCAATGCAATCAATGTTTACAACCTCACCTGCAATAACTGCTCAGAAAATTGCACCGATGTTCTGTTTAGTAACAAGATTACCTTCTTAATGGACCTCCTGATACACCAGTTGACGGTATGCAATATTACTGCTTTGAGTTAGAAGCAGTTACGGTTTGGGAAATATTGCCTGTGGGGAAAACTAAAAGAATTCAGCTTATTTATCCTCTAGATGTAAATAAAGTGAAGATGATGAGGAGAGTGAACTAGAAACTGACAAAGAGACCTCTTAATTTGAAAATCTCATATTAGAGTCTCCTAAGTTCCAATATTTAACAGATAATATACTTGTAACACTTGCCAACTACCGGGGCTTTGGAGTCAACTGGACTCCACGCCAAACCTCTGAGCCCACAGGAATGAGTGCTGTAGAACAGAAGAAAGCTTAGGAAAGCCTCAAAACCTCTCTTGCCAACTCAGTTAAAAGGGTCAGTTTATAAAGGTTTTTTTGGTGGCCCTTGATATATATTTTTTTGAAGCAAGAAATTCCTCTGTCAAAAAGGGGCAAACCTGTTATACTTTTGAAATGGAAACAAGCAGCCAATTGTAGCCTTAAATTTTGCTTCAGTTCACAGATGTTGGAAGAGTTCAGCTCAGTGTAATATCTAAAGGTTTAGGTCTGTTAACCGCAGCCTCCAGAACACAACCCTGAGGCCAGAAGTTTCCTGGTGAAGTTTCTGAGCCCCTGAGGTATTGGCACAAAATCTCTCTCAAGCTGCAAGTTTACAACAGAGGAGATTTATTTTTCAGAACCGATTTACTTTTACTCCACACACAGTTCTAACGCCTCTTTCTAAACTACGTGCCTTTTGCGGTCTTTCCTCCTCCATCCGGCTAATTTCTGTACATTCTACAGACCGTACCTGAAACATGGCACTTTTGTCATGAAACCTTCCCCAACCTGACTCTCCTCAAGTCCAGGTTAGGAATTTTTTATGTGCTCCTAGGCCTTACCTCTTTCATAGAATTGATCACATTGAATTGACTATTTACCTGACCATTTCCCCATTAGCCATAAAATCAACAAGGATAGGAGGTAAATGATCACCCTCTCCAGGATCGTAACACAGTTCCTGGTACTTGGTAGATTTAGTACATCATTGATGAATATATGACAGAAAAATGGATCCCCCCCATGTCTCAAGCTGAGAATCAGGGAATGAGGAGGCCCTTCCAGGCGGGCATACTGATGTTGGGAGGGGTCGACAGTGAGAGAGAACAGAGACACAGACCTGGAACTGTTGACACAGTACAGCAGTGGCTATTTCCCATGATGACACTGAGTCAGCACTTTAGGGCCAAATAATTTTTTTGTTTTATCCATAAAAGAAAGCATTAAGATATGGGTAAGACATTTTAACACACAATTCTACTCAAAACAGCTGAAGGGCAGGAACAAGGACAAAAGCCTTAGCCTTTGTTGTATGGTCACATATTCCAGACATTTTAATATATATTGCCTCATTCAATTTTTTTAAACATAAAGTCAGGATTTTACCAACAAGGAAACTTGGGTCCCAGAGATAGTGGCTTGCCCAAGACTACGTAAATAGAAAGTCACAGAGCTAAGAGTCAAGCCTGGGTCTCTCAAACCCAAATTGAGAGACATTCTACACAGTAACTGCTACTTTTCAAAAGTGTCAGTGTTGTGAAAGACAAAGGAAGAGTGGAGAAGTGTCAAGGTTGGAGGACATTCTGACAAATAAATGAAATGTGGGATCCTATACCAGGAAAAGGACATTAGTGAGAAAACTGGGAAATTCAAATAAAGTCTATAAAATAGTTAATTTTACCAACTCAATGTTAATTTCCTGCTTTCAATAATTATAGTATGGTTTTGTAATTTGTTAACAGTAGGGGGTGCTGGGCAAAAAGAACACTATTTTTGAAACATATCTCTTACTTTAAAATTATTTTAAAATAAGTGAAATTTTTTTAAAAAAAAACATGTTCCGGGGATCCCTGGGTGGCGCAGCGGTTTGGCGCCTGCCTTTGGCCCGGGGCGCGATCCTGGAGACCCGGGATCGAGTCCCACATCGGGCTCCCGGTGCATGGAGCCTGCTTCTCCCTCTGCCTGTGTCTCTACCTCTCTCTCTCTCTGTGACTATCATAAATAAATTAAAAAAAAAAAATTAAAAAAAAAAAAAACATGTTCCATGCATCATCTGGATGAGTTTATTCTGTGAAATTTATTCTATATTGGTAATGGAAGAAGAAATATTAATACACTTTGAACAGGACAGGTAACAAAAAAGATGGCCTTTGAAATGTGAAGGGATGAGTAAGAAGATTTACAGACAGGATCTTCTGTCCTAGTTCTTCAGTCTTTTCTATTCAAAACCTATTCTTATTAAGAGATATCACATGAGGTACCTAATTATTCTCTCACTTAATAATTAAGTGCTTACTATGTCCACTTCCAGAGAAGCATGGGATATAATCCCCACCATCTGGGAAATCCCGTTTTAGGAGTGGGAACAGATATGCAGATTGCATGTAGTAAACAGTGTGATGGCAGCCTGTAACAGACTACAGTGGGAGCACAGAGGAAGGCGTTTTATAGCCTGGGACATCACAAAGGAGGGGATTTGAGCTAGGCCTTAGCTCTTCATAGTAGCTGTCATTTACTAAGTGCCTACCATGCTCCAGGAGCTTGTAAGTAGCTTGATCCTCTCCCTCTCCTTTGAAAGCCTGAGTTTCCTTTAAGTAATATTCTCTTGCTTGTGACCTCGTGGTTTCTTGACACTCAGAATTTTAGCACATTCTGTGTTTATTTTTGCTCCGTTCTGAACCATAATCCTAGGACTTTTGTTTGCCAAGCACACTTTATTCCTCCTTTCCTTATACATGCACTTCCTGGTTTATAGAGTTCCTTTAGACTTCTTATTCTGTAGCTGTCAATTCTAATACTGCTGTGACTGAGTTTGTGACACTTGAGAAAGAGAATTGTTTCCTAATTTGGGGAGACAGAGGGTAGAGATGGCTAAGGATGGTGATTTTTATGTCTCTTGAAATCACTTGAATTCTTTTTCTTTTTTTTTTTTTTTTTGATAACTGGTTTGATATCCATGTAACCAAAATATGGGCCACTAATTTGCATACCCTATAAGCAATGATAGAAGTTGGTCATTAACACATTTTCCAGAAGGATAAGAAGGAAGCATAAAAGAAGCTAATGAATTGAGATCTGATGGGATTTGTAAGACACCTAATAATGAGGCACTTAAAACTTTTTGGTTCTTTAGCAAACTGAAATTGTGTAGATTTTTTTTTTTTTTTTGGTCTAGCTGCGTAGACTTTGTTTTAGCACTCTACATGTGCAACGCAGGATCACAGAGGTAATTGGACACAGTTCCTTCACTCTTGAAGCCCAGTTAAGGAAGAACTTGCACACACAAATACTAGAGAAAAGCTATGAGAAATTCTGTCGTGTACTGAGAGCTACAGAGCCTAAGCACCCAAGAAGAGAAACTGGCACATAAGAGGTTCTCCTTAAATATTTAATGAATGAATTCTAACTGGGAGCATTAGAGAGGTTTTGGGAAGATTTTAGTATGCCTTGAGGAAGGGTAGAAATTCTATAATTCTGAGTTATGATTTTTACAAAAGATAAATTAACACAGGTGACACTATAAAGTATAATTTGTAGTAGAGATTCAAAGTAGGATTTTTGGGATGAGCTCTTGGGGAATTTATTTGGAGCCTTGTAAGAACAATACCTTTAGACAGGCATGATCCAGAATGAAGTCTCACATAGATGTATTATCTTCCAAGAAGCATGAAAGTTTCTAAATATGTTAAAACAGATTACTTCTGTCATTCTAGAAGCATGGTTAAGCATCTTTTCTGAGCCTAACTCTTTCCAGTGAATGGAACAGTGGGTCTCAAGCTTTAAAATGCCTCCTTGAAAAGAACAGATATGCACATTGGAAGGAAATAAAAAGACCAGTGAAAAGAGCAAAATGGCAGAACAGGAAGTCCCAGCCCTCATTACCCCACAGAGATACCACCTTAACAGTATATATACCAAAATACCATTTTGAGAGTTCCGGAAGACAGTTAAGATGTTAAAGTACCCTAGGCGATCTCAAAGCCAAGAATAGCCACATTGAAATGAGTAAGAAGAACTGTTTCATTTTAGTTGTGTTCACCCCCTTCCCCAAGCCAGCATAGCTCAGTCCTGCCAGACAATACCCCAGTTCATGGGTTCTTCTTTAGGAAGAAGAGAGGAGTAGCATGAGTCTGGCCTCCTGGATTTTTGGAGGGCTGCCCAAGGGGGGTACCTGTTTCACCTTACTCAGAGCTCTCACAGGGAACGGGCATACTTGGGTGCCTAGTAGCCCCTGATAACAAAGAGAGCAGGGCAGCTTGCTGCTGTAGAACCAGAGAACTTACAGTGTTGCAGACAGACACCAGAGGGAGCAAGAGATTATGATGTCCTGAAAAAGAAACTAAAAAAAAAAAAACAAAACTCTCTAATTGAGAGATTGTACACACAGGTCTAGAGAAAGGTACACATCACCCACAGAAAGGTTTCAGAAGCCTCCAATTTCCTAGCCAAGATATTGGTGTCTTCCTTCTTACAAAGCCAGAATGTAAAGTCTAGAAGAGGTACTTTTTTGTTTTTTCAAATGTGCAGATCCTAACACAAAGGTATAAGACTCACAAAGAAACAGGGAAACATGGCCCGTATAAAGGAACAAGATAAAGCTCTGGAAACCAATCTTAAAGAAACAAGTATATGAATTAACTGCAAAGAATTCAAACTAATTATAAAGATGTTCAATGAGCTCAAGAAAATGATGCATGAACAAAATGAAAATAAAGAGAAAATATTTTTTAAAAACAAGTTTTAGAGCTGAAGAATACAATAATTGAACTGAAAAGTTAGGTAGGGGAGTTCAAGAGCAAGCTTGATCGAATAGAAGAAAGAATGTGTGAACTCAAAGACAAGTCATCTGAAATTATGCAGTCAAAGGAACAAAAAGGAAAAGGAATGAAAAAAGCCTAAAGGATGTATGCAGTACCATCAGTTAGACCAATATACATGGGTACTCCCAAAAGAAAAAAGTAGAATGGGGAGGAAAGTTTATTTAAAGAAATAATAGCTAAAAATTTCCCAGTCTGGGGAAGGAGATGGATATCCAGATTCAAAAAGTCCCACAGACTCCCAACTATAATGAACACAAAGAAATCCACACAGAAACATTATAATCAACTTTTTCAAAAGTCAGAGACAAAGAATTTTGAAAGCAGCAAGAGGAAAGTGACTCGTCATATACAAGGGAACCCTCATAAAATTAATGATTTCTCACCAGAAACCCTACAGGCCAAAAGAAATAGAAAGATATACTCAAAATGCTAAAAGAAAAATACACCAACCAAGAAAACTACATCCAATAAGATTATCCTTCAAGAATGAAGAAGTAAAAACTTAACCAGATAAACAAAACCTAAGGGAATGCATCACCACTAGACCTGCCTTTCAAGAAATTCTGAAGTGAGGAGTACCTGGCTGGCTCAATCCATAGAGCATGGCAACTCTTGATCCTTGCCTTGAGTTTGAGCCCCACATTGGGTGTGGAGGTTACTTAAAAAACAAAATCTTGGGACACCTGGGTGGCTCAGCGGTTTAACACCTGCCTTCAGCCCAGGGTGTGATCCTGGAGTCCTGGGATCAGGTCCCATGTCGGGCTCCCTGCATGGAGCCTGCTTCTCCTCCCTCTACCTGTGTCTCTGCCTCTCTCTCTGTGTCTCTCATGAATAAAATAAATCTTTTAAAAAAAGTTTTTAAAAAGAAGAAATTCTAAAATGAGTCCTTCAGGTAGAAACAAAAAGATGCTAAACAGCATTACAAAAGCATATTAAAGTACAATTGATCCTTGAACAACACGGGTTTGAACTGCATGGGTACATTTATATGTGGATTTTTTAAATAAACATACGGTACTGTAAATGTATTTTCTTTCCCTTAAAATTTTCTTAATAACATATTCTTCTCTCTAGCTTACTTCATTGTAGGAATATAGTATATAATACATATGACATACAAAATATGTGTTAATCAACTGTTTATGTTATCGGTAAGCCTTCCACTCAACAGAAGGCTCTTAGTGGTTACGTTTTGGGGGAATCAAAAGTTGTATTTGGATTTTCAACTGTACATAGGGTTGGCATCCCTATTCATCATGTTATTCAAAGGTCAGCTGTGTAAAGCTTGCTGGCAAATATATAGACTAATACAGTATGTTGTCATACTGTAACAAAGCTGTAAATCATTTTAATTCTGACATAGAATTATAGTATAGAAATTTTCTAGTAAAACGTGTATATTTCTATATAAAAATGTAGAAATAACTGTAACTGTAAAAATATATTCATGAGTATCTAATATAAAAATATGTGTTTTGTGGGGCCCCTAGGTAGCTCAGCCAGTTAAGCATCCAGCTCTTGATCTCAAGTCGGATCTTGATCTCAGGGTTGTGAGTTCAAGCCATGCATTGGGCTCCATGCATTAAAAAAGTGTATTTGGTGAACAGAATGTTAGGAGGAGAGGTAAAAGGATAGTATATTTGTTTGCATTTGAAGTTATTAGCTTAAAATGGATTATTATAACTATGTTATATGTAAGCCTACTGGTAACCATAAAGAAAATATCTATAGAAGAAACACAGAAGAAAATGAGAATGGAATCAAAGCATGTTACTACAAAACAATCAGCACAAATGAAGACATCAGGAATAGAATGAGGGACCAGGAACTACAAGACAGAAAATAATTAACAAAATGGAAATAGTAAGCCCTTCTCTACCAATAATTACTATAAATGTAAGTGGGTTAAACTCCCCAATAAAAAGACATACAGAGGCTGAATGGATAAAGATCCAACTATATATACTGTCTACTCAAATAGACTCAAGAGACTCACTTTAGGTTTAAGGGCCATGTAAGATGAAGGTGAAAGAATTGAAAAAGATATTCCATGCAAATGATAACCAAAAGAGAGCAGAGTGGCTATGCTTCTATAAGACTAAATAGTCTTAAAGTGAAAAACTCTTAGAAGAGACAAAGGGCAATTTTCAGTTTTCCAGGAAGGTAGAACAATTTGCAAGTACATAGACACCCATCAGGACACCCAGGTACTAAAAGCAAACATTGAAAGATTTGAAGAGAGAAGAAGACAGCAACACAATAAAAGTAGGGGATTTCAATACCCAAATTTGAATAATGGAAAAACATCCAGAAAGAAAACTAATTAGGGAAACAGATGCCCTTAAACATCACTGCAGACCAAATGGACCTTACACGTATGTAAAAACTATTCCACTCAACAGCAGCAAAATACACATTTTTCTCAAGCACACATGGAATGTTCGCCAGTGTAGATTACATGTTAGTTCACAAACAAGTCAACAAATCTAAGAATAATATATACCACATCTTTATTCATTCATCTGTCCGTTATTAAACACTCGGACCGCTTCCACAGTTTGGTTACTGTGGAAATACTGCTGCAGTAAACATAGGGGTGCATGTATCTCTTTTTATTAGTGTTTTCATATTCTTTGGGTGAATACCCAGCAGAGGATAATAAGATAATTCTTTTCTTAATTTTTTGAGGAACCTTTGTACTGTTTTCCACAGTGGCTGCACCAGTTAGCATTCCCACCGACAATGCAGTAGGCTTCCTTTTTATCTAATCCTCACCAATGCTTATTGTTTCTTGTTTTTTATTTTAGTATTCTGACAGGTGTAAGGTAATATCTCATGTGGTTTTGATTTGCATTTCCCTGATGATTAGTGATGTGGAGAATCTTTTCATGTGTAACTGTTGGCCATCTGGATGTCTTCTTTGGAGAAATGTCTGTTGTCTTCTCATTTTTTAATTTGATTATTTGTTTTTGGAGTGTTAAGTTGTATAAATTCTTTATATATTTCGGATACCAACCCTTTGTCAGATATTTCCTTTGCAAATATCTTCTCCCATTCGGTTTTGTTGAGTGTTTCCTTTTCTGTGCAGAAACTTTTAAATTTTTTGCTTCTTTTGCCTCAGGAACATATCTAGAAAAACGTTGCTCTGGCTGATGTCACATAGGTTACTGCCTGTGTCATCCTCTAGGATTTTTATGGTTTCAGGTCTCATATTTAGGTCTTTAATCCACTTTGAGTTTATTTTTTAGTATGGTAGAAGAAAGTCATCCAGTTTTATTTTTTTGCATGTAGCTGTCCAGTTTTCCCAACACCATTTGTTGGAGAGTCTTTCTTTTTCCCATTGCATATTCTTGCTTCTTCTGTTGAAATTGAATTGACCATTTAGTTGTAGGTTTATTTCTGGGCTCTCAATTCCATTCCATTGATCTGTGTATCTATTTTTGTGCCAATTCCATACTGTTCTGATTACTATAGTGTGATAGTATATCTTGAAATCTGGGATTGTGCTACCTCCAGTTTTGTTCTTTTTAAAGATTTCTTTGGCTAGTTGTGGATTTTTGTGATTCCATACATATTTTAGGATTATTTGTTCTAGTTCTGTGGAAAATGCTGTTGGTATTTTGATTTACATGATGTCTGTAGAGTGCTTTGAGTAACATGGACATCTTAACAGTATTTATTCTCCCAATCCATGAACACCTTTCCATTTGTGTCATCTTCAGTTTCTTTCATCATGTTTCATACTTTCCAGAGTAGAGCTCTTTCACTTCCCTGATAAAGTTTATTTGACAATTTCTTAAAATAAGACAACAATGAAGCTTGCCACGTTTATTGACTCTTCCTTTCACAAATGATTTTTCTGTTACATGTGACACAATTTGATAGCATTTTACCCACAGTGCAACTTCTGTCAGTATTGGAGTCCACCCTCTCAAATCTTGCCACTGCTTTATCAATTAACTTTACATAATATTCTTAATCCTTTTTTTTTGTCATTTCAACAATCTTTATAGCATCTTCGTCAGAGTCCATCTCAAGAAACCACTTTCTTTGCTCATCTTTAAGAACTGACAACTCATCCATTAAAGTTTTGTCATGAGATTGCAGCATTTCAGTCCCAGCATCAGGCTCCACTTCTAATTCTCTTGCTGTTTCCATCACAGCTGTAGTTACTTCCTCATCTGGAACCCCTCAAAGTCCTCATGAAGATTGGAACTTAACTTCTTCCAGATTCCTGCTAATGTTGATATTTTGACTTCTTCCCATGAATCACAAATATTCTTAATGGCATCTAGAATGGTGAATCCTTTCCAGAAGGTTTTCAATTTACTTTGTCCAGATCCATCAGAAGAATCACCACCTGTGGCAACTACAGTCTTAGAAATGTATTTCTTGAGTAATAGGACTTGAAATTCACAGTGACTCCTTGATCAGTGAGATGGGTATTTTGTTAGTAGGCATGAAAACAACATTTATTTCATTGTACATCTCCATCAGAACTCTTGGGTGACCAAATGCATTGTCAGTAAGCAATCATATTTTGAAAGAAATCTTTTTTTCTAGGAGCACCTGGGTAGCTTAATGGTTGAGCATCTGCCTTCCACTCAGGTCATGATCCCAGGGTCCTAGATCAAGTCCCACATCAGGCACTCTGCATGGAGCCTGCTTTTCCCTCTAACTGTGTCTCTGCCTCTCTGTGTGTCTCTCATGAAAAAATAAAATTTAAAAAAAAGAAATCTTTTTTTCTAAGCGAGCAGGTATTCACAATAGACTTAAAATATTCAGTAAACCAGGTTCAGAAATAAATGTGCTGTCATCTAGGCTTTGTTGTTCCATTTATAGAGCAGAGGTACAGTAGATTTAGCATAATTCTTAAGAGCCCTAGGATTTTCAGAATGGTGAATAAGCATTGGATTCAACTTATGGTAACCAGCTGCATGAGCTCCTAACAAGAGAGTCTGCTGCCCTTTGAAGCTTTGAAACCATTCATGGATTCTCCTCTCTAGCTATGAAAAGTCCTAGATGGCATCTTCTTCCAATATAAAGCAGTTTCATTTACATTGAGAAAACCTGTTGTTTCATGTAGCCACCTTTATTTATTATTTTAACTAGATTTTCTGAATAACTTGCTGTAGCTTCTATATCAATACTTGCTGCTTCACTCTACACTTTTAGGTAGTGATGGCTTTTCTCCTTAAATCTCCTTATTCAACCTCTGCTAACTTTTCTTCTATACCTTTCTCACTTCTCAGCTCTCATAGAATTGAAGGGAGTTAGGACCTTGCTCTGAATCAGGTTTTGGCTTAAAGAAATATTGAGGCTGGTTTGATTTTTTTTTTTTTTAATCTAGACAACTGAAACTTTCTCTATATCAGCCATAAGGCTGTTTCACTTTCTTATCATTAGTGTGTTCACTGGAGTAGCACTTTTAATTTCCTTCAAGAAAAAAAATTTCCTCCAAGAACTTTTCCTGTGTGTGTACAACTTGGCTAACTGTTTGGTGCAGGAGGCTTAGCTTTTTGGCCTATCTTAGCTTTTGACATGCCTTCCCCCCTGAGTCCAGTCCTTTATAGCTTTTGATTTAAAGTGAGAGACATGCAAATCTTCTTGTCACTTGAGCACTTAGAGGCCAGGGTAAGGTTATTAATTGGCCTAACTTCAATATTGTGCCTCAAGAAATAGGGAGACCCAAGGAGAGAAAGAGTTGGGGGAATGGCAGGTGGGTGAAGCAGTCAGAACACATACATTTATCAAGTTCATCATCTCATACAAGTGCAATTCATGGTGCCCCAAAACAGCTACAATGATAACATCAAAGATCACCAATCACAAATCACCATAACAGATATGATAATGAAAAAGTTTGAAGTATTTCGAGAACTTCCAGATGTGACACAGAAACATGTAGTGACCAAATGCTGTTGGAAAAATAGCCCCAATAGACTTGCTCAATCCAGGGTTGCCATAAACCTTCAGTTTGTAAAAAATGCAGTATCTGCAAAGCACAATAAAATTAAATGGGCCTGCCTTTGCATTCTCATGTTCACTGTAGCATTATTCATAACAGTCAAGGGGTGGAAATAACTTAAATGTCCATTGACAGATGAATGGATAAAGCAAATGTGTATATATTCGAGGAATACTATTCAGCCATAAAAAAGATGGTCCTGCCTTATGCTACAACATGGATGAACCTGAGGGCAGTGTGCTAATAAGCAAAATAAACAAGTCGCACAAAGTCAAATACTACGTGATCTCACTTATTTGAGATATCTGAGGTAGTCAAACTCATAAAAAAGAAAGTAGAATGGTGGTTGCCAGGAGCTGGGATGAAGGGAAATGGGAAGTTACTATTTAGTGAGTGTTGAGTTGCAGTCATGTGAAATGAAAAAGTTCTGAACATCTGTTTTACAACATTGTGCTTATAGTTAATTAGATTGCAATGTATACTTAAAAATTGTTAGATGGTAAATTTATGTTACATGTTTTTATCATAAAAAAGACCAGTTAAAGTACTACTGAATGCTGGGAAAATAGCTTAATAGACTTCTCCTATTGGAAGTTGTAAACAGTCCACATTAGAGATGAGCAAACTGAAATGTGGCAGAGATCACACAAGTACCTAGTAATGGAACCAGGACCTGGATCCTAGTCTCCTGAGCCTCAGCCAGAGTTTCCCTTCCTGTAACCTGAATAGATGCATCCCCACTTTATTGAGTTGACAAATGAGACAAAGCAACATTTTTGTGAGTTAATTCTGTACATGTTTAATATTGACACCTGTGTAGGATTCACTGGAAAGACATTTAATTAAAAGACATAATTTCTTGATGTTTCATTGCATTTTTACAAAGCATTAAATATTTTATTAGCATCCTTATTTTTAATTCATAGTAACCTGTTCTTCATGGAATATTTAAAGAATATGCTGATATATTGTATGTATATATTTTCTTAGCCACGAGTTTGTTAATTGAAAAGTGATGTACAAACCTTAAATAATTGATATGATACTATTGGTTCAAAGAGGCACTTCAGAAGGTGACAAGAAAGCTCTGTATATAAACAAAGAAAATACAAGTGCAGTCATACAGCAAGGGGATTGTTTTTTACTGAGTCATGTGCAAAGCCATGCAGGTGCCTGTTTGATTTTCATTATAGCAGCAAAGGCCTGGAACTGGCCATTAACCACATTGTTTTCTTTGTACTAAGGAGCCAGAACATGGACTCCATAGTTAATTATAGGGGATTAGAAATCCTTCAGCCCTCCACAGGTAACAGTACTCTCCCTGATGCCAATTGCATCTTGTTACCTCCTTTTACTACGTGGCACCTAACTCCGGCTGTCGAGGACAACTTGCCCTTTTTCATCAATAATGTCAAGTCTATTTGTGTCTAATAGGCCATATATCTTATTGATGCAGAGAATATCAGAACCAGAGACAAGGCCTTCCTAGTATCTGGTCTAGTTCAGTCATCTTGTTTTATAAATGAGGGCATTCTTTCCTCAAAAGAGGAAAAGGATGGAAGATATGTGGGATGGAGTACTCACCAAAAATTTCACAGCCTATTACTAGAGAAATGCGATTCAAATTCAGGTTTCCAAAATCCCAGCCTAGTATTCTTTCCACTCTGTTACTTGACATGCTGCTAATTTAAGTTTGGCAAGAACATTTAAGTGATGTTTTAATTGTTGTAGAACTTTACTCTCAAAGTTACATTCAGAATTGATTTAGAAAAAAAAAAAAGGGGTCAGATTATAACTTTAATTGCCCTTCCACTGGAGTCATATGAAATAGTATCATCAGCATCACTAGGACTCTAACCTAAAATCATTAATTGATTGCTTGAGTGAAGAAATTAACACATCCAGCATCATAGCAGAGATTTTATCACACTGCCTTCAAATGGTAGGTAAAGCAAACAGAATTATTAAATATGTAAAAATTTTGAATAAAACTATTAACTAATTCAGTTTAACATCTAGAACCTTATATGCAATATTAGAAATATACATTCTTTATAGGAAGAACACATGGGAAATTTACAAGAATTGACTGTGCCATAGAGCAAGTCTTCATACATGTGAAAGAATCAGTTATACAGATGATCCTGTTCTGCTTTGGGTATGATTGAATAGGCTCCTGTCAGTTGACCCTCTTGAAATAACAAATATAAACTCCGGATAAAGTATGAAAAAACAAATTCCTAAAGGTACTAGAGACTATTCTGCTTGGAATAGAAACTTAGAAGAAGAGAATGGCATTGTGTGCGTTTCCTAGTTTATGCCTTTTTAGCCTGAGGGCAGGGCATAGCTGGTATGACATGCAATGACTAGTATTACCATAGAAAATCCACAGTCTTTCAGGCCCGAAGAACTAGAGGACAATTCAGGACCAAAAAAAAAAAAAAATGGCTAGTATATGAGGAAGAAGTTCAGAAAGAAGAGAGCCAGAAAGTGAGATACCCTAATTACTTATAAATATCTGAATGATCCTAGTACCATACATGTGTGGGACAGATGCAGCTAAAGACAAAAAAACTGAAGTGAGATTTCAGCTGCTGTACATAAATAAGAGTTTTACAGTTTGAGTCTAAAAAGTCAAATGCCTGCTTTAAAAAAAAAACAAAAAACCTAGAAAGTACAGTAATTGAAATAAAAAATTCACTGAATAATAAATGAGAGGGAATGATAAGTAGAAAAATTACCATTAGACAAACACCACCATAATAATTACTGCAAAAGAGAATCATTAATGGATATAAAGATTAATGAACAAAAGTATGATGAGAAACAGTATTTTCAAAGCCACAAAATAACTTTTCATTATAAAAAACAAGAAAATAGAAACATTATAATAAAGAACTTGGTAGATATTTCCTTAACCATGTGATCAAAGCTAGAACCAGAAACAGAACATATCACCATCATTCAGCCTTCTGATATTATCTACTTAGAAGTTCACAGCATGACTTTTGAGGTATTATTGTAAAAAATACATAACCGTCCCTTAATCATGAGAAAACATCAGACAGATCCAAATTGAGGATAGTCTACAAAACAACTGACCAAAATGTGAAAATTGAAAAACTCAGATTATAGGAGACTAAAGAGATGTGATAACTAACCTTCTTGTGGGATTCTGAATTGGATCCTGGAGCCCAAAAAAAAGGCACATTAGTGAGAAAACTGGCAAAATTCTAATAAGGTCTATAAATTAGTTCATTGTTGTATACCAGTATTTATTTTCCAGTTTTGGTAATTGTGCCACAGTTGTATAGCATGTTAACATTAGGGAAAGCTGGGAGAATTGTAAAATTATTTACAAAGTAAGTCTAAATTTTATAAACCATTCACTAGTGGGTTTAACAGGAGAATAGAGGTGACAGGGGAATGGCTATTGTCAAAAAGAAAAAAATAACAGCTGTTAGCATGGATGTGGAAATGGGAATTCTCAGGCACTGTTGGTAGGAATGTACATTGCCATAGCCAGTATGGAAAACTGTATGGAGATTCCTCAAAAAGTAAAAATAGAATTACCAATAATTCCACTTCTGGTATTTTTCTGAAGCAACTGAAAACACTAATTTGAAAAGATGTATGTACCTCTGTGTTTATTGCAACATTATTACATACCTGAGATCTAGAAGCAACCCAAATGTTCCTCAGTAGATGAATGGATAAACATGTCAGACACACACACACACACACACACACACACACACACACACAGAGCGGAATATTATTCAGCCATAAAAAAGAATGAAATTTTGCCATTTGTGACAACAGGGATGGACTTAGGGTACTATGCTAAGTGAAGTAAGTCAGATTGAGAAAGACCAATACTGTATGATTTCACTTATATATAGTATTGAAAAATGAAACAGAAACAGACTCATAGATACAGAGAACAAACTGGTGACTATCAGAGGGGAGGGGAGGGGAGTGGAAAGAGAGGCAAAATAGGTGAAGGGGACTGAGAGACAAATTTCCACTTGTAAATAAGCCACAGGCACATAATGTACAGCACAGGGGATATAGTCAACAATATTTAATACCTTTGTGTGATGATGAATAGTAACTAGACCTATTGTGATCATTTCATAATATATAAATATCAAATCACTATCTTATACACTTGAAACTAATATAATTTTGTAGGTCAATTAATTTTTTGTACTGGTTACCCTTTCTTTATTGGTGACCATGTGAGTGGTGGGAAAGTCAGGATTCAGGGGAACAGCTGAGGAGAGGGTTCTGCCGTTGCTGTCACAGCAATTCCTGCAGCCTCTGTCCCTGGACACCTCCCCTACAATTGGGCAGGGGCACAGCAGGAGCAGTGAGGGGCAGACAGGCCTGCCAGCAGCCAGGTGGTGCAGGCTGTCCCAGCACATGACACAGACCCGAGGCAACCCACCAGAACTGACTTCCTACAGGCAGGAAGTCTGTGCCTACTCACACTGGGCACAACCCTTGACCCTCCACAGACCCTCCAACAAGGCCCAGCAGCTTTAAGAGTGAGAACCCCAGAAAAAGGCCATTCTGCCCTTCACACCCTCCGCAATGGGCTGGGCAGCTAAATGCCCAAGGGATGTGGAGGGGGCAGGTTGAGGGGACAGGCAGGAGACAGTGGGAGGACTGAAGGAACAGGCGTGGTAAGGGGACAGTCAGAGGCCAGGAGGAGCCTCAATGGAAGCTCATGGCTCCATCAAGGTGCTCACAAAATGTCTAAAAAGGAAAAACAAACCCCTAAAGAACAATTCTACATGTAGAAACTCTAGTTGAGTTTTAAAAAGGAAAGAAACGTAATCTGACCCACAGTGTGGTCTGCTTTTGTGGGGCCGGTCTCCTTGAAGAGGAAATAACAGAATCTGCAAACACCAGACGCTAAGCTGCACCAGCCAGAGGCTGGAGACCTTTGTTGGGCCTCCTCTGGCAAAGGTTCTTGCCTTTGGTGTTCATATGCCTGCTGCCCTTCAGAGGAGCCAAGCCCATGTCATCATCATCCAGGACCTTGTCTGGCTTCCACCACTTCTCATAGATGAAAATAACTGTGATCAGCACCAGTGCCTTGGCCACAACACCCAGGAAGGGCCAGAGGGTGGCAGAGCGGTTTTGCACATGCAGCAAAATGATGGTCTGGCTGGTGGTGCCCTCCCAAGTTGGTGCCATTGAAGACATACTTGCCAGGGTCTGCCTCCAGGTCCAGGTTTGAGATGTGCAGCTCTCTCTTGGTCTCCAAGGACATCATGAAGAACTTGCTCTGGGAGTTGTTGCTGATTACCTGGTCCCTGGAGCTTTCTACCTGTACCACACCCAGTTGCTGACCAGGGGCAAGGAGTCCAACTTGCAGCCCAATGTGACTGTCTTCCCCTCGGTGGCATGCTCTGACTTCATGGCCTTGATGTTGGGAAGCCCCTTCATTTCAATGCTGGTCTTGCCTGCCTGTTCTGGGAGGAAGATGCATGAGTACTCACTGGAGTGGTCATCCAAGTCTATCTCATATTCCGTCTTCAGGCAATGTGTCCCCCTTCAGCGACTTGCTCCCCCCCCCCTTCACCCAGCGGGTAGCTGACACTCTCAGTGGCGTGATGGTTCAAGGTGCAGGTAAGGCATGTTTTGGAGCCAATATCATCTACAGAGGTCCAGAGCCTGCTCCCTGCCCCAGAGCCGCCCTCAGTGCTCAGCTGTGCCAGCACCACTGCCTACTGTGCCACCATGTTGCCACTGTCCATGCCATCTCCTATAATTCAATATTTAGAAAGTGGAGGTAGCAGAAGGAATAGTTGTTGAACTTGAGCTGTATTAATAGGAATTATCCAGTCTGAAACACAGGGAAGAGTGGTAGCAATAAAGAAGAAAAGGAAAAGGAACAGAACCTCCAGGACTTGTTGAACAGTATCAGTGTGATATACATGTTATTGGATATCTAGAAGGAAAAGAGAGAATGAAGCATCAACATATTTCAAAAAAAATAATGGCTAAAACTTTTCCAGATTTGGTGAAAGACATAAATAGGCAGATGAAACAAACTTAGCAAACTCCAGAAAGAATAAATACAAAGAAAATCATGCTTAGGTCAGTCAGTCATAGTCAAAGTGCTGAATATCAAATATAAAGAGAAGATATTGAAAATAGCCACATTGCGCACAGGCAAATAATGATTCAAGTAGTCTAATATATCAACAAAGGCTGGAAGACCCTGAACATCTTTAGAAAAAACATCAATCCAGAATTCTGTACCTAGCAAAAAACAAAATCTTTAAGAATAAAGATGAAATAAATATATTTACGTATTAAAAAGTAGATGCCTGAGAAAATCTGTTGACCACAGATTTGCACTACTAAAAGTATTAAAGAAGTTCTCTAGGTTGAAGGGAAATGATACCCAATGAAAATTCCCACCTTTCGGACAGAATGAAGAGTACTGGAAGTGAACATTTTTTCCTCTTTATTTCTTTAACAAAATTTAAAAATATATGTTTTTTTAAATAGTTTTTAAAACCATTTAATGGTGGTTTAAACCAAAAATTTTAACATTGTTTTGTAGGGTTAAAACATAGTAGGTGTACTACATATAATAACTATAGTATAAAGGATAGAGAGGACAGGAAATGAACCTATAAGGTTACAACATTTCTACATTTTACACTAAGTGATAAGATCAACTCTGAGTAGATTGTGAAGTTAAGACTATATGTTGTAGTCCCTTAGAGCAACTAGTAGCAAAATAGCTTAGAAGCCAATATGTAACCAAGAAACAGACTCTTAACTACAGAGAACAAAGAGATGGTGACCAGAGGGGAGGTGGGTGGGGCATGGGTGAAATAGGTGATGAGGATTAAGGAGTGCACCTGTTGTGAAGAGCATCAGGTGTATGGAAGTGTTGAATCACCTGAAACTAATGTTACACTGTGTTAACTAACTGGAATTTAAATAAAAACTTTTTAAAACCTGAGAGAAAAATACGTGTGTGTGTGTGTATACACAGATATTTCAAAAGAAGGAAGGAGAGGAACAGGAGAATAAAAGAGAGGGACAAACAGAAAACAATAGACATAAACCAAATATATATATTAAGTGAAATGTGCAAAACCCTCCAAGTTACAAGGCATTGTAATTGTCAGGAGGGATAAAAGGAAAAATTAAACTATATGCTGTCAACACGAAATACAATTAAAATATGAAGACAACATATATAAGTTGACAGTAGATGAACAGAAAAGACTCAAACAGCATTGAAAGCTAGAGTAGCTATATGAATATCAAGTGAAGAGGAGTTTATGTAACTGTATTAAAAGATATAAAGAGTAACATTGCATATTGATAAAATGGGAAGATACAACAATCACAAATGTGTTTGGTAACTTAAAAACATACATGAAGCGAATGTTAACAGAATTAAAGGGGAAAGATAATCCCATTCTAATAGATATTTTAACACCCTTCCTTCAGCAGCTGATAAAACAACTCGACTAAAAGCATCAGTACGTTACTGCTTTGATCAAATTGATATTTGTGCATCACTACAACCAACACTGCAGAATGTGCACACATTATTCTCTTGCATACATAGTATGTTTAAGAGAGGCTCTATTGCTAGGCCATAAAACAATCTCAGTAAATTTAAAGTTACTGAAGTCAGACAAAGTATGTTCTCTGACCACAATGGAATAAAATTAGAAATCAATACCATGCCCACAAAATCACAAGGAAAATTATAAATTATTTTAAACTGACAATAATGAAAGTATAGCCTATCCAAAGGAAGCAATGCTTAAATAGGAGTATTATGCAGTCAATTGGCCCTGAATGTAATTCTGTTTAGACAGAAATCAATAGGAAACAGATAAATAATTTAGATATATTTAGAAATTTAGAGACATAACAAATTCAGGAGTCACAAATCACAAATTTTTAAATGTAGAATAATAATGTAAATACATGTCAAAACTTGGATGCAGTTAAGACAAAATTTTCATAAAAATATATAGATCTAAATGCTTACATTTCTAAAGAATAAGGTTTTTATGGCTAGTTGAGTGTCTAACATAAGAATCTTAGAAAAACAGCAGTCAAGTTGATCTACAGAGAGGAGAAGAGAAATTATGATAATTAGAAAACATTGTAGAGTATCAACAGCAAAAATTGGTTATCCGTAAAAACTAGTAAAATAGAAAAACTTCTGGCAAGATTGATCAAGAAAAAAGCACAAATAATATAAGGAATAAAAAACAATTAACTACAGATTGAAGAGAAATTTAAAAGTTGAGACTACTTTGAACAATTTTATGCCAGTGCATTTAAAAGCTTAAATAAGTTGAACAAATTCCTAGAAAAATATAACTCACCCGAACAATTCAACAAGAAATAGAAACCCCAGTGGGGTGCCTGACTGGCTCACCTGGATGAGTGTGCAGCTCTTGATCTTGGAGCCATGAGTTTGAGCCCCACATTTGGTGTAGAGATTGAAGGAAGAATGGGAAGGAGCGAGGGAGGATTTTATAATTTATTAAGCAAGCAAGTGATCAGATGTCTCTGATCCACCTGATGTAATCTTTTTATGTGTATACTGCTAGTAAGTCCTGTTTGGAACAGCTGAAAATCTTTTAGCAAAAGCTTTCAAAATGAGCTCATGAACTTAGTTTAAATTTTACAAGTTAAATTAGGTCAAATGAAAGAAATAAAAGGCATTCACATTGGCAAAGAAGAAGTCAAACTCTCCCTCTTTGCAGATGACATGATACTGAACATAGAAAACCCAAATGTCTCCACCCCAAGACTGCTAGAACTCATACAGCAATTCAGCAGTGTGGCAGGATACAAAATCAATGCCCAGAAATCAGTGGTGTTTCTATACACTAACAATGAGACTGAAGAAAGAGAAATTAAAGAATCCGTCCCACTTATAATTGCACCCAAAAGCATAATATACTTAGGAATAAACCGAACCAAAGAGGTAAAGGATCTGTACCCTAAAAACTACAGAACACTTCTGAAAGAAATTGAGGAAGACACAAAGAGATGAAAAAACACTCCGTGCTCATGGATTGGAAGAATTAATATTGTGAAAGTGTCAATGTTACCCAGGGCAATGTACACGTTCAATGCAATCCCTATCAAAATACCATGGACTTTCTTCAGAGAGTTGGAACAAATCATCTTAAGATTTGTGTGGAATCAGAAAAGATCCCAAATAGCCAGGGGAGTATTGAAAAAGAAAACCATAGCTGGGGGCATCACAATGCTGGATTTCAAGCTGTACTACAAAGCTGTGGTCATCAAGACAGTGTGGTCCTGGCGCAAACACAGACGCATAGATCAGTGGAACACAATAGAGAACCCAGAATTGGACCCTCAACTCTATGGTCAACTAATATTCGACAAAGCAGGAAAGACTATGCACTGGAAAAAAAGACAGTCTCTTCAATAAATGGTGCAGCAAAAATTGGACAGCCACATGCAGAAGAATGAAACTGGACCATTCTCTTACACCAGACACAGAGATACACTCAAAATGGTTGAAAGATCAAAATGTGAGACAAGAATCCATCAAAATCCTAGAGGAGAACACAGGGAACACCCTTTTTGAACTTGGCCACAGCAACTTCTTGCAGGATACATCCATGAAGGCAAGGGAAACAGAAGCAAAAAAGAACTATTGGGACTTAATCAGGATAAAAAGCTTCTCCACAGCAAAGGAAACAGTCAACAAAACTACAAGACAACCTACAGAATGGGAGGAGATATTTGCAAATGACACATCAGATAAAGGGCTAGGATGCAAGATCTATAAAGAACTTATTCAACTCCACACCAAAGAAACAAACAATCCAATCATGAAATGGGCAAAAGGCGTGAACAGAAATCTCCCAGAGGAAGACATAGACATGGCCAACAAGCACATGAAAAATGCTCTGCATCCCTGGCCATCAAATCAAAACCACAATGAGATCCCACCTCACACCAGTGAGAATGGGGAAAATTAACAAGACAGGAAACCACAAATGTTGGAGAGGATGTGGAGAAAGGGGAACCCTCCTGCACTGTTGGTGGGAATGTGAACTGGTGCAGCCACTCTGGAAGACTGTGGAGATTCCTCAAAGAGTTAAAAATAGACCTGCCCTATGACCCAGCAATTGCACTACTGGGTATTTATTTATTCATTTATTTTAAAGATTTATTTATTTATTTATGAGAGAGAGAGAGAGAGAGGCAGAGACACAAGCAGAGGGAGAAGCAGGCTCCATGCTGGGAGCCTGACGTGGGACTCAATCCCGGGACTCCAGGATCGCGCCCTGGGCCAAAGGCAGGCGCCAAACCGCTGAGCCACCCAGGGTTCCCCACTACTGGGTATTTACCCCAAAGATACAGATGCAGTGAAATGCCGGGACACTTGCACCCCAATGTTTATAGCAGCAACGTCCACAATAGCCAAACTGTGGAAGGAGCCTCAGTGTCCATTGAAAGATGATGGGTAGAGAAAACGTGGTCTCTCTATACAGTGGAATATTACTCAGCCATTAGAAAGGACGAATTATGGAGGGATTATGCTGGGTGAAGTAAGTCAGTTGGAGAAGGACAAACATTATATGGTCTGATTCATTTGGGGAATATAAAAAATAGTGAAAGGAAATCAAGAGGAAAGGAGGGAAAATGAGTGGGAAATATCAAGAGAGGGAGACAGAACATAAGAGACTCCTAACTCTGGGAAGTGAACTCTAGGGGTGGTGGAAGGGGAGGTGGGCGGGGGTGGGGGTGACTGGGTGACGGGCACTGGGGGGGGGGCACTTGATGGGATGAGCACGGGGTGTTAGGCTATATGTTGGCAAGTTGAACTCCAATAAAAAAATATACAATAAATAAATTCAGTCAGTCAGTCAAATGGAAGTCAAATGGGGACTTGCCCAATCAGAGCCAATTACTTTTAAGTTACCAGCCTACATACTGCCACCCACCACCCACCTCCCACCTCCCACCCCCCACCAAAAAAACTTAAAACTCCACCTTCACTCAACTATTGTAAACCTACCTGTAGTGAAATGAAAGGATTAATTTCCATTCTTCAATTTCTCAAACACGGGTTAAAAAAAGTCTAAGGAGTACCTACCAAAGTCAGGAAAGTTAAAGTCTGCATAGTTATGAATCAGAGTTTTTCTACCACAACCAAGTTGCGTACATGTACATCAAATGATTCGTTATATACTCTAGAACTAAGCAGGGCAAAATTTAGAATCAAAAAGTTGTAATAAATGGATTCCTAACTATAGAAGTTGTACATTTCAAACAGGTATGAAACTGGTGTATGTATATATGCAACATCTTCTTTATCCATTCATCTATCAATGGGCCCTTGGGCGGCTTCCGTAACGTGGCCATGGTAAATAGTGCCACATAAACATAGGATGCATAGCATATATCTTTTCCGTTCATGTTTTTGTATTCTTTGGGTAAATACTCAGTAGTGGAATTATTGTATCATACGGTAGTTCTGTTTTTAGTTTTTTGAGTGTGTGAGTTCAGTGTGTGAGTTCCTTTTTATCCACTTGCTTGCCAGCATGATGTTTCTTGTGTTTCTGATTTTAACAATTCTGACAGGATATCTCTTTGTGGTTTTGATCTGCATTTCCCTGATGATTAGTGATATGGAGCATTATTTCATGTGTCTGTTGGCCATCCGAATATCTTCTTTAGAGAAATGTCTGTTCATGTCTTCTGCCTATTTTTTAGTTGGATTATTTAGCTTTTGGGTGTTGAGTTGTATACGTTCTTTATATATTTTGGATACTAACCCTTTATTGAATATGTCATTTGTAAATCTCTTCTTCCATTCAGTAGATTGTCTTTTAGTTTTGTTTCCTCTTCTGTGCAGAAATTTAAATTTTGCCTTAATTTTGATTTAAAATAAATTTATAAATTTATTTGTCCCAATAGTTTTATTTTTACTTTTGTTTCCCTTGCCTCAAAGGACATATCTAGAACGATGTTGCTATAGCTGAGAAATTACTGACTGTGCTCTCTTCTAAGATTTTAATGGTCTTCATGTCTCACATGTTGGTCTTTAATACATTTTGAGTTTATTTTTGAGTATGGTGTAAGAAAGTGGTCTAGTTTCATTCTTTAGCATGTAGTTGTCTAGTTTTCCCAACAACATTTGTTAAAGAGACTCTTTCCCATTGCACATTCTTGCCTCCTTTGTCAAAGATCAGTTGACCATTGGTTTATTTCTGGTTTCTGTCTTCTGTTCCACTGATCACATTATTTTTGTGCTAATTTCATATTGTTTGGATTTCTACAGCTTTGTAGTATATTTTGAAACCTGGGAATTTGATGCCTCCAGTTTTTTTTTTAAGTTTTTTTTTTTTAATTTTTATTTATTTATGATAGGCACACAGTGAGAGAGAGAGAGAGGCAGAGACACAGGTAGAGGGAGAAGCAGGCTCCATGCACCGGGAGCCCGATGTGGGATTCAATCCCGGGTCTCCAGGATCACGCCCTGGGCCAAAGGCAGGCGCCAAACCGCTGCGCCACCCAGGGATCCCCGATGCCTCCAGTTTTATACTTCTTTTGCAAGAGTGCTTTGACTATTTGCAGATTTTTGTGATTCCATACATGTTTTAGGATTATTTGTACTAGTTCTGTGAAAAATACTGTCAGTATTTTATAAGGATTGCATGAAATCTGTGTATTGCTTTGGGTAGAATGGACATTTTACCAATGTTTATTCTCCCAATCCATGAGCATGGCATGTCTGTCCATTTGTTTGTTTTGTCTTCAATTCCTTGCATCACTGTTTTATAGTTTTCAGAATACAGGTCTTTCACCTCGTTGGTTAAGTTTATTCCTCTAGATATTATTTTGGGTGCAATTGTAAAGATTTGTTTTCTTAATTTCTCTTTTTGCTACTTCGGTATTAGTATATAGAAATGCAGTGGATTTTTGTATACTGATTTGTATCCTGTGACCTTACTGAATTCATCTATCATTTCTGGCAGGTTTTTAAAAAAGATTTTATTTATTTATTCATGAGAAACACACACACACAGAGAGAGAAAAAGAGAGAGAGAGAGGCAGAGGGAGAAGCAGGCTCCATGCAGGGAGCCCGATGCAGACCTCGATCCCAGGTCTCCAGGATCACGCCCTGAGCTGAAGGCGGCGCAAAACCGCTGGGCCACCGGGGCTGCCCAGTTCTAGCAGTTTTTGGATGGAGTCTTTAGGGTTTTCTATATAGGGTATCATGTCATCTGCATTCCAATTTGATGGAATTTCTCCTTTCCAATTTGGATGTATTTTATTTCCTTTTCTTGACTGATTGCTGTGGCTAGGACTTCTGGTATTCTGTTGAATAGAAGTGGTGAGAGTGGACATCCTTGTCTTATTCCTGATCTAAGGGGAAATCTCTCCGTTTTTAACCATTGAGTATGGTGTTAGCTGTGGTTTGTTCATGGATGGCCTTTATTTTGTTGAAATATGTTCCCTCTAAACCCCTTGACAGTTTTTATCATGAATGGAGTTTGTATTTTGTCAAATGCTTTTTCTGCATCTCTAGAAATGTTCATATGGTTTTTATTTATCCTTTCACATTGATTTGTCTATATTGAACCACACTTGCATCCCAGCAATGAATCCCAGTTGATGCTGGTGAATGATTTTTCTAATGTATTGTTGGATTCGCTAATATTTTGTTGAGGATTTTTGCATTTATGTTCATCAGAGATATTGGCCTGTAGCTCTCTCTTTGTATATTGTCTTTATCCTGTTTTGATATCAGGGTAATGTGGGCCTCATAGAATGAACTTGGAAGTTTTTCTTCCTCTTCAATCATTTAGAATAGTTTAAGAAGAATAGGTATTAACTTTTCTTTAATTGTTTGATAGAATTCACCTGTGAAACTACTTGTCCTTGACTTTTGCTTGTTAGGAGTTTTTGATTACTCCCATTGATCTATTTCATTGCTAGTAATTTTTCTCTTCAAAATTCTATTTCTTCCTGATTCGGTGTTCAGGGGGCTATATGTTTCTAAGGATTTATTCATTTCTTCTAGGTTGTCCAATTTGCTGGCCAACCATATGTATTTCTTTATAATCCTTTGTATTTCTGTGATGTCAGGTGTTTTTCATTTCTGAGTTTAAGTTCTCTCTCTCTCTCTCTCTCTCTCTCTTATCTGGCAAAGGGTTTATCAATTTGGTTCATCTTTTCAAAGAACCAGGTTCTGGTTTCATTGACATTTTGTGTTTTTCTTTAGCTTCTATTTCATTTATTTCTCTTTTTAAAAAAAAAAAATTTATTCCTGAGAGACACAGAGAGAGAGAGGCAGAGACACAGGAAGAGGGAGAAGCAGGCTCCATGCAGGGAGCCCGATGTGGGACTCAATCCCGGACTCTGGGATTACGCCCTGAGCCAAAGGCAGACCCTCAACCACTGAGCCACCCAGGCGTCCCTATTACATTTATTTCTGCTCCAATCTTTATTATGTCTGATCTTCTACAGTTTTGAGGTTTTGTTTGTTCTTTTTCTCACTCCTTTAGCTCTAAAGTTGTTTATTTGAGATTTTTTCTTCCTTTTTGAGGCATGCCTGTATTACTATAAACTTCTCTCTTAGAACAGCTTTTGCTACGTCCCCAAAATTTTGGAGTATTGTGTTTTCATTTTCTTTTATCTCCATGTGTTTTTCAATTTTGTCTTTGATTTCGTGGTGGCCTCATTCATTGTTTAGTAGCATGTTATTTAAGCCCAATGTGTTTATGGTCTTTTCAGATTTTTTTGTTGTGGTTGATTTCTAGTTTCATTGTGTTGTGGTCAGAAAAGATGACTTTGGTCCTTTTTTTTTTAAGATTTTATTTATTCATTTATTAATGAGAGACACACACACACAGAGAGAGAGAGAGAGAGAGAGAGAGAGGGGCAGAGACAAAGGCAGAGGGAGACGCAGTCTCTATGCAGGGAGCCCGACACGGGACTCGATCCTGGGACTCCAGGATTACACCCTGGGCTGAAGGTGGCGCTAAACCACTGAGCTACCTGGGCTGCCCGACTTTGGTCTTATTGAATCTGTTGAGACTTATTTTGTGGCCTAACATGTGATCTGTTCTGGAGAATATTCCATGTGCACTTGAAAAGAATATATATTCTACTGTTTTAGGATATAATGTTCCTAATATATCTGATAGATCCATTTGGTCCAATGTGTCATTCAGAGCCATTGCTTTCTTGCTGATGTTCTGTTTGGATGATCTATGCATTGATTTAAGTGGGTTGTAAAGTCCCCTACTATTATTGTATTAATATTTATTACTTCCTTTATGTTTGTTAATAGCTGCTTTATGTATTTGGATGCTCCATGTTGGGTGCAATATTTAGAATTGCTATGTCTTCTTGTTGGATTGTTTGCTTTATGTAGTGTCCTTCTTTGTCTCTTATTACATTCTTTGTCTTAAAGTCTATTTTATTTTGTCCAATATAAGTATTGCTATACCAGATTTCTGTTCATTTCCATTTGCATGATGAATGCTTTTCCATCCCTTCACTTTCAATCTGCATGTGTCTTAGGTATGAAATGAGTTTCTTGTAGGCAGCATATAGATGAGTCTCGCCTTTTTATCCATTCTATCACCCTATGTCTTTTGATTGGACTGGTTTACATTCAAAGTAATTATTGATAGATATGTACTTATTGACATTTTGTTACTTGTTTTAGGGTTGTTTTTATAGTTCTCTGATCCCTTCTTCTCTTGCTCTCTTCTCTCACAGTTTCCTGGCTTTCTTTAGTGATGTACTTGGATTCCTGTCTCTTTATTTTTGTATACCTATTACTTGTTTTTGATTTGTAGTTACCATTAGGTTTATATATAACATCTTATATGTACTGCAGTCTATATTGTTTGAACTCATTCTAAAAGCACTGAATTTTTATTCTACTCCCCACCATATTTTAGGTATATGGTATTATACTGTATATCTTTATATTTTGTGAATCCCTTGACTGGTTTTTTTTTAAAAAAGATTCATTTATTTGAGAGAGAGAAAGAAAGAAAACCCACTGGGGGGGAGGGGCAGAGGAACAAGGGGGAAAGTATCCCAGGCACACTCTTTGCTAAGTATGGAGCCCAGCACAAGGCTCAGTCCTACAACCCTGAGATCATGACCTGAGCCAAAATCAAAAGTCAGACTCTTACCTTCCTGTGCCACTGAGGCGCCCCATCCCTTGATTGATTTTTATAGATATACTTAATTTTATTACCTTTGTTCTTCCTACTTTTCTTATTTCTGCTTATGGTCTTTCCTTTCCACTCAAAGAGTCCCCTTTAGCATTTCTTTCTTTTTAAGACTTTTATTTATTATTTATTTATTCATGAGAGACACAGAGAGAGGCAGAGACACGGGCAGAGAAAGAAGCAGGCTCCACTCCGGAAGCCCGATGTGGGACTGGATCCTGGGTCTCCAGGATCACGCCCTGGGCCGAAGGCAGGGGCCAAATCATTGAGCCACCCAGGGATCCCCCCCTCTGGTTTTCAAAGCCAAATGTTTTGGAGATTCATCTTCCCAGTGCAGGTCCTGGCGCCTGGGGTGGGATCTGCTCCTCTCCTGTCTCCATACCTGAGGCGTCCCTCCCTCCTTCATACAGTTTCACAAGTCAGTTTGGCTCCTGTTGCCATCTCCACCCTTCCTACCCTATTCAGTATGGCCTGTTCTGTACATTTAGCTCTGGAGAGTCTGTTCTACCAGTTGACAGGTCATTTTCTGGGTTATTTACACTGAGGGGGGTGTTATCTAGGTGTATTCATAGGGCAAAGTGAGCCTAGCTTACTCTATTATCTTCCCACTGATTTTTTAAATATTATTTTTATTAAAAATATATTATGGGGATCCCTGGGTGGCGCAGCGGTTTGGCGCCTGCCTTTGGCCCAGGGCATGATCCTGGAGACCCAGGATCGAATCCCACATCGGGCTCCCGGTGCATGGAGCCTGCTTCTCCCTCTGCCTGTGTCTCTGCCTCTCTCTCTCTCTCTGTAACTATCATAAATAAATAAAAATTAAAAAAAAAAATTAAAAAATAAAAATAAAAATAAATATGTTTATAAAGTGTGAAAGCAAGGAAAACTAAACGCTGTATTCTTTAGAGACACAAATGTGATAAAGTTTTTTAAGTAAGGGAATGATAAACAGAACTCATAATCTTGGTTACATAAAGAGGCAACAGATGGGATAGCAGAAAAATCAAAAGTAGTTTAAATCTATTGGTATTGTTCTAGTTAAATTATTAAAATTTTAATTAGTAAATTAAAGCCATTGTCTCGGTCTTCTTGGAATTTACAGTGTAGTGGGTAGATAGTTGAAACAAACACATATACCACAATTTAAGGGTTATGATGAGTTAAGACAGGGCGTGAGATGTGCAAGGTCAGAGAAAAGTTCCTGATACCTAACCTGAGACCTGAAGGATGAGTAATGCAATCATTATGTGGGGAAATGAGAGAAAATGTTAGGCTTAGCAAAGCTTCCAGCCTAAGTGAAGGCAGGGGAAAGAGGAGTGAGCGCTGGTGGTAATAGCTTTGGCTGGACATAAGCAAGGATCAGGTTATGAGGGTTACTGAGTTGATGGTGAAATGACATGGCTTCTTCTCAACAGCTTTAGCTCTTGCTCTACAGAAGTTTGCTTGTTTCTCCGGTTTCAAATACGAAGGAAAATATGAAGAAAAAAATGTTACTTTTTAAAGATTCATTTATTTATTTTAGAGAGAGAGTACATGTGTGAGTAGGGGGAGGGTCAGAGGGAAAGGATGGGACACAGACACCCCGCTGAGCACGGATCCCTACATAGAGCTTGATCCCACAACCTGAGATCAGGACCTGAGCAAAAATCAGAAGTCACATGCTTTACCAACTGAGCCACCCAGATGCCCTGAAAGAATGTACTTATTACACTGCTGTTTGGGGAAACAATGGCTTATATTTTAAATAGATAAAAATGGTAGTTGGTCTCTCAATTTAAACAGGAAGACTTGTGTCTCCAATTCTGCTCCAGGTATCATTCTGCCATTTTTTAACAATGAAAGATAAATATTTATTTCATTTATGAAATACACCGTGCCAATTTCCTAAGAAAAATTATAGTGTAATGAGGAACAGGATATTTACCTAGTTTCAGGGTATAAACCTACAGAATAGTTTTTTTTTCAAGTTTTCATTTAAATTCCAGCTAGCTAACATACAGTATAATATTAGTTTCAGGTGTACAATCTTGTCATCCAACAGTCCCATACAGTACCCAGTGCTCATCACAAGTGCACTCCTTAATCCCCATCACCTGTTTAACTCTTCCCTTCACTCACGTCCATCAGTTTGTTCTCTATAATTAAGAGCTTGTTTCTTGATTTCTCTCTCTCTTTCCCTTTGCTCATTTGTTTTCTTAAATCCCACATATGAGTGAAATCATATGGTATTTGTCTTTCTCTGACTTATCTCACTTAGCATAATACTCTCTAGCTCCATCCATGTCATTGCAAATGGCAAGATCCAGTTATTTTTTGTGGCTGAATAATATTCTGTTGTATATATATACACATATATATGTGTGCGTGTTTGTGTGTGTGTGTATATATATATACCACATCTTTTTTATCCACTTATCAGTCAGTAGATACTTGGGCTGCATTCATATCTTGGCAATTGTAAGTAATACTGCTATAAATATAGGGGTACTCATATCCTTTTGAATTAGCATTTTTGTATTTTGGGGGTAAATACCCAGTACAATTAATGGATCTTTGTATCAGTGTTCCTTTTTAAATTTTTATTTATTTTTATTTTTTAATTTTCTTATTTTAATTCCAGTAGAGTTAACATTACAGAATCGTTATTCATTACAAAATGAAGATAATTTTATAGTGGTAACTTTATATTGGAAACTTTATAGTGGAACTACATATGCCACTATAGTGGTGGGAAAAGTTCCACTATACTATTCATACTACCTTATTAAGTAATAAAAATGACATTGTCAATAATGCACAAATCACAATTGTCTGCCACCTGCAATGAGAACATAGTATCACTTCAGAGTTATGGCTGCCAAAGATACATAATCCAAATCTAATCAGGAGGAAACATCAAACATACCCAAATTGTGATCACACAATTCTTCAAAATAACCTATAATGTTCAAAAGTCTCAAAGTCATGAAAGTTCAAGGAATCACTCACTGAGAGGTTTTTTTGAGGGGTAGTAAAGAGACACAGCAGCTAGATGTAGCATGATTCTGGTCTAGCGACTTTTCTAAAGTTTGAGATTTTATACACACACATACATGTATATATTTTAAAAGAAGCGCAAGAAGGAAAGTCCTAAAACCCGGAATAATTTGATAAGAGTAATGTGGTTTCCATCAGCTACATGCATTGACCTTAGTGGCTGAGACACTCAGTAATGTAAATTCTAGGGCTTATTTCTTAGGGCTTAAAAATGGCCTTGAACTAACAAAGATCTCATTAGAAAAATGATTATTCCTATGAAAGGAAAGTGATCCGTCATGGTAGACTACGTATCTATAGTTACAATTGAAACACATTTATAATACTTGCAGAGGAATTAACACAGCTGTTTATGAAAGTTCTTTACGGGAGAGGACAGCAATTCAGTGTAAATCTTGTGCCAATTTGAGCACACTGTTGTCATTTAACATGGAGATTCAAGGCAATGTGCAGGTCCAGTACTCAAATGGGAACCTTGGTAGAATGTTCTAGCTTCAGGAGAAAACTGCAACTGAAAAGCACAAAGGCCATCATCCACAATTGCAAAGCAGTAGTACTTTTAGTTTAGGAATAGTTGTAAGAGCATATAGTTTATGTCTAACAAGTCTGGAGGTATAGATCCAGTAGCTTCTGTTTGAGAAGAGGAAAGATTGAGAACAGAAGCCTGAGATAAAGAAACCTAGCAAGGCTGAGGCATACGCATACACATGTGTGCCCACACTGAGAAGGCAGAAAGGTGAGAGAAAATGGAAGACTGAGACAAAAAGGAAGACGAGAACAAGAACAGAGACGAGAGGACGGGCTAAGGTGGGAGAAAGAATGGAGAGAAGAGATTGCTAGTGGTGATGTGTGGGCCGTGCAGACGAATGGGAAAGGTGAGTGCAGAGAAATCCTGTTTAGGCTTGCCCCAGCACCCTGTAATAATGCAGTGTCTCCACTTGCCCTCTTGAAGCTTCCATCTCCATGTCCTCATATTTATATGTAGACATAGCAGGACATCAAGTAGAAGGCCTTCTGGCTTTTTCAGTAAATGAAAGAAAACAGTAACCCCAGACATTAAAACGGTCCTACACACAGCTAAGTTCCTATTTCTGTGTCCTTTCCCACTGCTCCTGGGGTTTTATGACATGTAGGAAATGGGTTAAAAGCATTCTTTGTGGTTGGCCTCTGCTCTTGCTCAGTTCATTCTCACCTGTGAAAGCAGTCTGGTTAGAGAAGTAAGAGCAGCAATATTAGGTCTCATTAACGCCTCTGACTGCAGCAGATGAGAGTCCATTAAGTCCCTACACTTCATATGTAATTGTGTTCCTCGAAAGATAACTTGCTTTCTCTGGAATCTTGACAAACAAATTAACAAATCCCTTTGTTTTAAAAAGTGTGGTTTAAGTTAGGCAGTTTATTATAAACAAACACTTACCCTACATCCTAGAAATCTTACTTCTAGCTATTTACCCAAGAAAAATGAAAATAATTCTTCACAAAAAAGGCTTATATAAAAATGATCATAGCAGCTGTATTCATAAATAATTAAAAGCCCTAAACAATGCATCACCAACAGGTGAACTGATAAACTGTGGTATATCTATACAATGGAATAATACTTAGCAATAAAAAGGAATGAACTTCTGATACATTCAACAACATGGATGAATTATTCAGAATTCATAGAAGCATTATTCAGAGTGGAAAAAAAAGCCAGATTCAAAAATCTAACTACCATATGGTTCTAGTTACATGAAATTTTAGAGAATGCACAATAATCTGTGACACAGCAGATCAGTGATTGCCTAGAGCCTCAGGAGTGGAGAGCACAAGGGAACTTTTGTGGGTGTTGAAAATGTTCTATATATTGATTATGATGGTTCTTACATAGACACGTACATTTGTCAAAACTTATTGAAGCATGCACTTAAAATGGGTTTAATTTAGAATAAGTCATTTTTAAAATGTGCTTTTGCAAATGTGGCATAATATCAAGTGATAAGTCTAAGTATAGTTCATTATATACTCTCCTGCAGCCTTTGTGACAGCTTGACATTTTTCAAAGCAAAAAATTGGGGGAAATGTGCTTTTGTGTATGGGTAGAAGGGCCCTTTGACTTCTGGCATCATATGCTGAGTTAAATTTTACTTTGCCCTAGATTTAGAAGGGGAAAAATACTCTGTCCAAAATACAGTGATATAAAGACATCAGCTAGATTATCATCTTCATGTGCTTTCATATTCATTCTCTCATTTTGTTCTTGATATGAATAACATGAAGGTAATAGCTATTGATTTTCTTTCCTCATATATTAAGTGAACACAATTTATTTGTATGCCCTCTTCAGTCAAGAATATGCTATACTAGACATCACAAAGAACACAGAGAGACTATAGTGTCGACCTTGCTCCTTAGGAACATTATGGTCTAGCATAAAGGTCAGCAAACTAAGATCCACAGGTCAAACCATTCACCTGTTTGTAAATAAGTTTATTAGCACATAACGACACCCATTCATTACATTTGGCTGCTTTCTGCCTACAATGGTAGAGTTGAGTATTCAATAGAGACTATGTGATACACAAAGCATAAAATATTTGTTATCTGGCCCTTTATAGAAAATGTGCACCATCCTCTGGTCTAGTAAAATAAAATATGAATGCCAAAGCAAAGAATGCGATAAGCAAAATAAAGATCAGGTGTTCTGAGAGGCCAGAGGAAGGAGATTCCTTCCTAATAGGAAGGTTGGAAAAGGCCTCGTTGAGGAAGTGGTGTTGCAAGCCAAACCTAAGTAGGAGTTAGGCAGGTGGGATCAGAGTAGGAAACGGCTGGAACAGGAGGCGTGGAAGGAAATCTTTCCACGTGCTCTTAAAAATCACCAAGTAGGGAGAAAAGAAAAACTAATTCAACAACCTTAGGCCCACTTGATAACAAATAATAAAATATCAAGAGCTATAAAGAGCTTTAAAAATTCTCTCAGACAGCCTTTTCAAGTTTCAGGTGAGGAACACCTCAGAGCCGTAAACAGTTCATGTGAGGACACATACAAAGTTCATGGGGAAGCCATACTAAAACCCGTTACTTCTGCCCCCAGACTTTGCACCGGGCACATTGAGACACTTAAACTAACGTTTACTGGACTGCCTTCCTCGAGTGGCTCTGTGGGATTACACACTCTCTGCAACCCTTTTTCAAATCACCCGTACTCTCCCTTCCTTTGAGATTTAGTGCATGCAGTGAGAACATATGGGGATTTGTTCCCCAATTCAATATTATGAAAGAGGCAGACTGAAACCTTTTTTTAAAATTGTATGTTTTATGAACAGTTTAATAAATGTTTGATAGGTATTTTTAAAAAGACAAATAAATGACATAATTTTAAAAACTATTGCCTATCATTGACTTGGGAAAATCAGGCTTCTTTGTCGGATCAGATTACCTGTCCCGAGACTAGCACTTTCATATTTTTTAGCAGTTTAGTTCCTGTTTAATTCAAGCTGCCAAAAACTAACGTGTTGCTTGTAAGACACCAGCATCATCAGGCTTTATTGTATCTCTGTCATTAGGTGCCGTTCTTCCCCAGTACAAGAGAAATAGTAGCTCACTGGCTTCTGACACACTTACCACCCTTACCACACGTACCACCCCCTCTTTAAGCATCCCTAAGAGCTATCTGCCTTCCCTCTTTCAACACTACACATTCGCTTTCTATCCACTGTAGTTTGGCTTTTCCTCCATCTGCTCAAAGTGCTTTCACCAAGATCACCAGTGACTTCCGAGTTGAAACCCTTCCCTCCTTTGGTTTATGTAAGGCTCCCTCTGGACTGTTCTCCCAGTGGGCCATATTGCAAACGTTAATGTTTCCCAGGAGTTCTTGTTGAGTTTTTCTCTCCTCTCCATCAAGCCATACAATCTTCATGAACAGTTTTGTGTTTACGGCTTCAACTATAATCCATACCCCAGTGATCCCAAATCAGCATCTCCGTACCCAGTACCCCAAACTGGGACCATCCTCCCTTCTTCTCCTGTATTTCCTATTCTGGTAAATAAGTCCTTCTTCCCCATTCTGCAGATATGCAATTTAACCAGATTATTCTCCATTCCCCATCACCTCTCACTTGTCATAACACAGTGGCCTCCTTCCCTGCCTTTAGTTTTAACCTCTTCTGGAACAGCCTATCCATTGTGACAAGTCCTCTTTCTGAAATGAGTCCTATACTGGCTAACCTATCACCTTCTAGGTTAAGAGCTAAATTCCGTAGTGAAGCGTGCCAGCCTCTGTGATCTGACAGTCTGATTTCCCCTGCTCTGGCTTCTCCCAGCAACCTGCAGCTCCCTGCGTGTCCACACTCTGCTGCCTTCTTTCATGCTCCCCCGCCACCAGCCCACCAGGCAGAGCTCATCCCTTGCTGTGAGACTCAGCTCAGAGTTACCCCCTTTGGCCGCTGTTCTGGCTCCAGTCCTCACCGTGCCGAGAGTCGATCTCTAGGCTTGTCCCACTTCTCCCGTGGAATTCTAGTTCTGGATACGTGCCCGTGAACTCTAGAGAGCAGAACCATGTATTCCTCTTCACCCGTCGAGCTCGTTGCGAGCCAAGGACATAGCATTTGGAAAACATAAATAAGTGAATGAAGGAAATTGTTGTAAGTAATGTGTTTTATGGATCAGAAAATTACACGGTTATGTCAGATACAGGTGGAACGTGGATGACTTACATTTCCTTTCTCGTGTGAATTCATCTACTTCGTGACCTACGTGTAAGTACTTCCTTCAGCGAGAGGAGTTCTTCCACAAGGTTTATCTCCTTTCTGCAGAGGAGATAAGATGGCTCGGTGATGATCCGTAGCCTGTCTTGCCTCACAAGTTTCTACGTAAAACTTTCTGAAGAGATTAAACCAAAATTCAGTTCTCATTTCTATATATGCAAAATGTAGGAATATCTGTGAGAAAGTACTTCTGTATGTGTATTTTCCTAAAGTTCTACCCTTAAAACTTTCAGAGGTACTTTTGCAGCTTTTGCTGAAAATGAAGCATCATCTTTTGAGTAGCTGTTACCAGGGGAAACAATGTTTAAATGATTAACGTTGGATGAAGCCTGAATTCTCATTTCCCTAACGATGGTCACTTGTGTAAGTACTCTGGAAAGTGGTGATAAGAATGTCCTCGCACTTGTCCAGTGCTTTCTAATTTCCAAGCACTTCCACGTGTCATCTTGATTAACCCTAGCTATGATACAGTAAAGCAGCTAAAGGCTGAGGCTCAGCAGGAGGCCTGCCTGGATTGAGATCCTGACTCTGCCATAATTTAGCTTTTAAACCCTCATTTTCTTTTCAGAAAATAGGAATAGTAGTACTGGGGCGCCTGGGTGGCTCCGCGGTTGAGCATCTGCCTTCGGCTCAGGGTGTGATCCTGGGGTCCCGGGATTGAGTCCCACATCGGGCTCCCTGGGAGGAAGGAGCCTGCTTCTCCCTCTGCCTGGGCCTCTGCTTCTCTCTATGTCTCTCATGAATAAATAAATAAAATCTCTAAAAAATAAATAAATAAAAAAGGAATAGCAGCACTGCTCTGTGAGAGTATCGTGCGGGCCAAGTGTGCTGGTCTGGGTGAAGTGGTCAGCACTTGCTTACCTTGCTAATGGATCACGAATTGTCAGCTGCTACTAGCACTGCTGCCTCTTCCACTACTGCTATTACCACTGCAAGAAAAATCCCTGTGAAGCGACAGTGGGAAAAATCAGAGGCCTTAAGAAGCAGTTAAGCAGTCGTGCAATGCCCTTCCACTATGGTGGTTTCAGAGAAGGCTGAGTGGGAAGATGGGACTCAACCACCTTCCTACTGTAACATGCCCCACCTCCCTCCTATGGCAGCCACTTGGGGAAAAGTAACACGCTATGTCTCCCTCTCCAAGTCAGTGTGGTATCAATGGAGAAACTGTGAGGAGCCTGAACTTCTACCCTCACCAAACAAGAATGGGACACTCTTCCCTCCCGCTGAGGGTGTCAGTGAAGGCCAAGTGGGCAGCCTGGATTTCCATCCCTACCTGACAGTAACAAGGTCACCCCCTACCCCATCAGTATGGTATCAGGGGAGGTATTCTAAAATGCAAGATTTAAGTAAGATCCAGAGTCTTATAACCTAGTATCCAAATGTCTAAGATACAATTTAAAAATCAGTCATCATACCAAGAGCCAGGAAAATTTATACCTGAATGAGAAAAGAGCCAAATAGATACTGCAATGATCTCACATGATTTTAAAGCAGCTACCATAAAAACACTTCAATATGCAATTACAAATATGCTTAAACAAATGAAAAAATAGGAAGTCTCAGCAAAGAAATAGAAGATCTAAAGATGAATCAAATGGAAATACTAGAACTGAAAATTATAATAATGTTTACCATCTGTGAAAGTGTGGGCATACACCTGTACATGTGCCGTGCATGGGCACACACACGCGCGCACACACACACACACCCCTTTCCCATTCACACACAGCTTACCCCCAGCCCATTAGCCTCAGTTGCTTCCATTTTACAAATGGCATAGTTTGAGTTTCCAAAAGAGAATGAAAGCTATTAATGGTAAGATGTATCCCAGCGTGGGTTCCTTGGTTGGCTATGTGCATGCAGACACTTTGGGCTTAAGTCTGGTGTTGGGAGAGGCACAGAAAACAAGCATATCACTTTTATACAGATGTGGGAGGAACAGATAATTTTTGGAGTGATAGAATTAGGACTGGTAAAGATCCCAGAGGTCTGGCGTTTTGTTTGGAAAAAAAAAAATAGCTACAGAGTATAATTTAGCTTTTCTAAAATTATAATAATTTAGCTTTTCTGTTGCATCAGTGTGAAAGACTCAAGGTTAGAGGAAAGACCTATAGGTTTTAGTTGACTGAACTTAGTATGTCAGCGGTGTTTCATGACTTCTAAAAAAAACCTATGATAGCATATCATTGAATAGTGCTAAAGAATGGGAGGATGACAGTCCCTCTGCAGAATAGAGAGTAACCAGATAGGTAAAGGAAGTGTAAACCCCTTCCATGGAAGAAACAAATGAAGAAACTGGGACTCATTGTACTCAAGAGCTGTTTTGAAATATCTGGATGGTTCTCCTCAGGCAACACTCCTGTTCTGATTGCCACGGAAGAATGAAAAGGCCAATGACCAGTGGGTTGGTAAGGAGCTAATAGGGCTGGGGGCAGGGACAGATAGTGCCTTAAACACAATAATCAGAACCATCTAAAATTGGGAAGGCCTGCCTTGGTGAGCACCCTGTGGCTGAGGACGTCAGACCCATATTAGGAAAGGGAAGATGGGCAGCCCAGGTGGCTTAGCGGTTTAGCACCGCCTTCAGTCCAGGGTGTGATCCCGGAGACCCGGGGTCGAGTCCCAGGTTGGGCTCCCCGCATGGAGCCTGCTTCTCCCTCTGCCTGTGTCTCTGCCTCTCTCTCTCTCTCTCTCTCTTTCTGAATAAGTAAATAAAATCTTAAAAAAAAAAAAGAAATGGGAAGATGAACCAGATACTGACCTAACTGTGGAAACTGTCCAACTCTGAGAGTCTTTGATTTTCTGTTCTTCAAGTTCCTCCCTCTAGCATTATTATTATATAAAATTTCTTAAGTGGTGGTATCATTATTTTACCTCCATTTTCACTGGTTAACTATTTTCTCACTGGCATTAATATGCCTGCTTCCATCTCCTTTTTCACTGTTTTTGTTATTTCCTGGTTCTTGTTGTATTCTAGATAGATGACTTTACTTAGATAACTTCATGATCATAAATAAAGTCCTACAGAATCTTAGAATCTGAGGATTAAAGGAGGCCTTAGACATTAACCAGTCTAACCTTGTACCAGAAAGATGCAATGGTGGTAAGTGGGATAAATCATTAAACAGAATCCAATGTCCGATTGGAGAAACTGTTCTGTCACTTACTGACTTCACAATCTTAGGTAAATTGCTTAACCTTTCTGAGCTTCTGTTTTCTCATTTGCATAAAAGGACAATAATAGATATATTAGAGGGTTGCTGTAAACATTTAATGAGATAAATCCATATAAAATAAGAATAAGTCACAGTCATTGGATGGCAAAGTTCTTGTAATTGAAAATCAATATCTACATGCAATCAACAAATATTTTTTGAGCACCTTTACTACATAGCCAGTGTTGTTTAAGGCCCCAAACAGATAAATGAGCAAAGCAAAGTCTTGGCCTTATGGAACTTATATTCTAGTTGGGGGAAAGAGGAAATGCATTTTAGGAGATGACCATTATAATGGAACAGAAATAAAGCTGAGTAACAACAGTAAAGGGAAAGTGGTTTAGGGGAGAAAAATGTTACTTTAAAAAGGTAGTCTACAAAGGCTCAAGGACGGGTGGCAGTTGAAGAGAGACAAGAGACAGAGACAGAACGTAGTACATGAATTTAGAGAAGTCACCAAGGCAGTAGGCAGATCAAGAAGAGCCTTGTTGACCATTATGAGGTCTTAGGCTTTTCCTTTACAAGAGGTGAGAACCCAGGGAGTGTGCTGAGTGGAAGAATGATATGATTCACCATTTAAAACAAAGACATTTCCAAGCATCATGACCACTAAGTCATGTACTCTAAAATTTGCTGAAACTATATTACTTAGGACTTACATGAAATATGTAAACAGAGACTAGAAGTTACAAATATATTAGAAAGGGAAATAATATTTGGGATAAAATGTTAAATTTGCTTTAACATAATTATAATATTATTTCTGGAATAAAAAAAGATGTTGAAAACTATTAGCCATTCCTATTTAATTTCTTTTTATACTTCGAGGCTAAGTAAATCATCATGGTAAATATCTTTCATAGTTCTGCTTTTATGCATAAAAACATAAGCATAGATGTTTTATAAAATATCAATAGAGAAAAAACAGTTGTACATCTAATGACAGGTTAGCTGAAGGAAATAAAATGGTACCGATAATATAGAAACCTCTTCTGCTCTTGGAGTCCTTACACATTTTTGCCCTTACTCTGACACTGTCTTGACAGTCACTTTTTTTTTCTAAAGTTTCAGTTAAGATACAATGTAATATTATTTTCAGGTGTACAATATAGTGATTCAAAACTAAAGTACAACACCTAGTACTTCTCACAACTGCCCTCCTTACTCTCCATCGCCTATTTTATCCATCCCCCCCACCCACCTCCAGTCTGGTAACCATCAATTTGTTCTCTATACTCAAGAGTCTGTTTCTTGGTTTGCCCCCCTCTCTGTTCTTTTTTCCCCTTTGCTTATTTGTTTTGTTTCTTAAATTCCATTTATGAGTGAAATCAATATGGTATTGTCTTCCTCTGACTTACTTTGCTTAGCATTATACTCTCTAGATCTACCATGTCATTGTAAATGGCAAGATTTCAGTCTTTTTATGGCTAATATTCCATTGTATGTATATTGTATGTATATGTGTGTGTGTGTGTATATATATATGTATATATATACACACATCTATATACACACACATCTTTATCCATTCATCTCTTATGGAACATCTGGGCTCCTTCCATAGTTTGGCTGTTGTGGACATTGCTGATATAAATATTGGGGTGCAAAGGCTCCTTCGGGTCACTACATTTGTATCCTTCAGATAAATACCTAGTAGTGTGATTGCTGGATCATAGGGTAGTTCTATTTTTAACTTTTGAGGAACGCCATGCTGTTTTTCCAGAGTGGCTGTACTAGTTTGCATTCCCACTAACAGTGTAAGAGGCTTCCCCTTTCTCCATGTCCTCCAAATACCTGTTGTTTCTTGTGTTAACAGATTTTAGCCATTCTGACGGGTGTGAGGTGATATCTTGTTGTAGTTTTATTTTTTTGTTTTTTTATTTTTATTTATTTATTTATTTATTATAATAAATTTATTTTTTATTGGTGTTCAATTTGCCAACATACAGAATAACACCCAGTGCTCATCCCGTCAAGTGCCCCCCTCAGTGCCCGTCACCCATTCACCCCCACCCCCCGCCCTCCTCCCCTTCCATCACCCCTAGTTCGTTTCCCAGAGTTAGGAGTCTTTATGTTCTGTCTCCCTTTCTGATATTTCCCACACATTTCTTCTCCCTTCCCTTCTATTCCCTTTCACTATTATTTATATTCCCCAAATGAATGAGAACATATAATGTTTGTCCTTCTACGATTGACTTATTTCACTCAGCATAATACCCTCCAGTTCCATCCACGTCGAAGCAAATGGTGGGTATTTGTCATTTCTAATGGCTGAGGAATATTCCATTGTATCGTTGTAGTTTTAATTCTCATTTCCCTGATGATGAGTTATGTTGAACATCTTTCCACGTCTCTCAGCTGTCTATATGTCTTCTTTGGAGAAATGTCTGTTCGTGTCTTCTGCCCATTTTTAATTGGATTATTTGTTTCTTGATGTTGAATTATATAAGTTTTTATAAATTTTGGATATGAACCCTTTATTGAAAATATGTCATTTGCAAATATCATTTCCCATTCTGTAGGTTGCCTTTTAGTTTTATTGATTGTTTCCTTTGCTGGACACAAGTTTTTTATTTTGATGAAGTCCCAAAGTTTATTTTTGCTTTCGTTTCCCTTGCCTCAGGAACATATCTAGAGAATTTGCTGTGGCTGATGTCAAAGTGGAGGTTACTGCCTGTGTCCTCCTCTAAGATTTTTATGGTGTCAGGTCTCACGTTTAGGTCTTTAGCCATTTTGAATTTATTTTTGTTACTTTGTTTTATTTTTTTAAGATTTTATTTATTTATTCATGAGAGACACGCACGCACATACACACAGAGAGGCACAGGCAGAGGGAGAAGCAGGCTCCATGCAGGGAGCCCGACGTGGGACTCGATCCTGGGTCTCCAGGATCACACCCGGGGCCAAAGGCAGGAGCCAAACCGCTGAACCACCCAGGTTGCCCCTTGAATTTATTTTTGTAAGAAAGTCATCCAGTTTTATTCTTTTGCATGTTGCTCTCCAGTTTCCCCAACATCATCCGCCGAAGAGACTGTCTTTTTCCTGTTGGAAAATCTTTCCTACTTTGTTGAAGATTAATTGACTATATAGTTGTAGATTCATTTCTGGGATTTCTGTTCTATTTCCTTGATCTATGTGTCTATTTTTTTTTACAGGCTTTATTTGTTTATTCATGAGAGACACAGAGAGAGGCAGAGACATAGACAGAGGTAAAAGCAGGCTCCCTGCAGGGATCCTAATGTGGAATTCGATCCCCCGATGTTGGGATCACAATCTGAGCCGAAGGCAGTTACTCAACTGCTGAGCTACCCAGGCATCCCAGATCTGTGTGTGTGTTTTTGTGCCAGTACCATACTGTCTTGATCACTACAGCTTTGTAACATTACCTGAAGTCCAGAATTGTGATGCCTCCAGCTTTGCTTTGCTTTTTCAAGGTTGCTTTGGCTATTCGAGATCTTTTGTTTTAGGATTATGTTGGATTTCAGGATTGTTTGTTCTAGATCTGTGAAAAATGCTGTTGGTATTTTATGTGTAAATTGCTTTGGATAGTATGGACATTTTAACAATATTTGTTCTTCCGGCCCAGGAGCGTGGAATGTTTTTCCATTTCTTTGTGTCATCTTAATTTCTCATTGGTGTTTATAGTTTTCAAAGTATAGGTCTTTCACCTCTTTACTTAGGTGTCTTCCTGTTTTGGGTGCAGCTGTAAATGGATTGACTACTTAATTTCTTTCTGCTGCTTTATTGTTGGTGTATAGAAATACAGCAGATTTCTGTACATTGATTTTATATCCTGTGACTTTAATGATTTCGTATATCATTTCTAGCAGTTTTTTGGTGGAGTCTTCCAGGTTTTCTATATAAAGTATCATGTCATCTGGAAATAGTGAAGTTTTTATTTTTCCTTGCCAATTTGGATGCCTTGTATTTCACTTCCTTTCCTGACTGCTATGGCTGGGACCTCCAGTAGTATGTTAAATAACAGTGGTGAGGGTGCACATCCCTGCCTTGTTCCTCACCATAGAGGGAAACCTCTCAGGTTTTCCCCATTGAGGATGATATTATCTGTGGATTTTTCATATATGGCCTTTATTATGTTGCGGTATGTTGAGGTGTTCTCTCTAAACCTCCTTGTAGGGCAGCCCCTGTGACTCAGCGGTTTAGCGCCACCTTCAGCCTAGGGTGTTATCCTGGAGACCCGGGATCGAGTCCCACGTCGGGCTCCCTGCTTCCCCTCCACCTGTGTCTCTGCCTCTCTCTCTCTCTCTCTCTTTCTCTCTCTCTCATGAATAAATAAATAAATAAAATCTTTAAAAAAAAAAAAAAACCTTGTTGAGGATTTTTATAAGTGGATATTGTACTTTGTCAAATGCTTTTTCTGCATGTAATGAAATGGTCATATGGTTCTTATCCTTTCTTTTATTAATATGGTGTATCAGGGCACCTGGATGGCTCAGTCGTTAAGTGTTTGCCTTTGGCTCAGGTCATGATCCCAGTGTCCTGGGATCAGCCCCTGCATCAGGGTCCCTCTCCCTCTCCCTCTGCCCCTGCTCCTGTGCATTCTCTCTCTTTCATTTTCACCCTCTCTCTCAACTAAATAAATAAAATCTTTTTTTTTAATGTGTATCATATTGATTGATTGAACCGCCCTTGGAACCCAAGAATAAGTCCCACTTCACCATGGTGAATGAGTCTTTAATGTATTATTACTGGGTTCAGTTTGCTAGTATTTTATTGATAATTTTTGCATCCATGTTCATCAGGGATGCTGGCTTTTAGTTCCCTTTTTTAGTGGGTCTCTACCTCATTTGTATCAGGATAATTCTGGCCTCACAGAATGAATTTGGAAGTTTTCCTTGCTTTTCTATTTTTTGGAATAGTTGGGGAAGAATAGATATGAATTCTTCTTTAAATGTTTTGTGGAATTCCCCTGTGAAGCCATCTAGGCCTGGACTTTGGTTTGTTGGGCATTTTTATCCATTTCTCCCATATTGTCCCAATTTGTGGCATATAATTCTTCTTTCTCTTTTTAGTAAGTCTGGCTAGAGATTTTTAATTTTTATTAATTTTTTCAAAGAAACAGCTCCTACTTTCATTGATCTGTTCTATTGTTTTTTAGTTTCGCTTTCATTTCTGCTCTGATCTTTATGATTTCCTTCCTTTTACTGGCTTTAGGTTTTGTCTGCAGTTCTTTTTCTAGCTCCTTTCCATGTAAGGTTGTTAGATTGTTTGTTTGAGAATTTTCTTGGTTCTTGAGGCAGACCTTTATTTCTAAACCATCTTCTGTTGGTTCTCAATGTACTTAATTCATATACAGACCATTGTGAACAAACACACTGTACAACTTAAAAATACATAAACTCAATTTCACAATACTAAAAATTAGTTGGGTAGAATTACCACTGGATTACCAGGTTAATTTTCTCTCTCATGGAATCACATTACAGAAGGATGGATTTGTACTTAATAAGAAAAGCATCTTTCTATGGTGCAAAAATGAATGTAGAAAGTTTTTGAAACCATTTTGGTAGTGTGGGATAGTAGTGGATAAAGAATGTGAATTTGCCTTTTAAGAGTGATAATGACTTTTAATTTAATTTTGCCTCAGGGCTTGGTCCTATGAATATTGGATTTCTCCTTGGAGTAGATTTAGTGAAGCAGCACAGTACTTATTCCATCCTGACGGTTTCTTTATCCTCAGGAAAGTCTCCTCCTCTGGACCATGGTTTCCTCAAATATAAAGTGAAAAAATTTTATTGTGAGTTCTTTCTAAATCTAAAACTATATGAAATATCTGCAGATTTTATGAAGGTCAAAAATCTCTTGAGAGGAAGGGGATACTTCGTAGTAAGAATATGTACATAAAATCAACCTATAATTTGCTATTGTACGATACTGACCACACCCGTGTATTCTGAAGAAATATACTAAAGGAAATAACCTTTAATCCAATGGAGAAAAATTGTGGTTTTAGATTTTCTGCCTCAGGAGTGACAGATTCAGAAAAGCCAAAAGCTGTATAGCTCTGTTTTTTCCCAGGCCAGGCCTGGTGCACACCAGCAGGCGGTAGTTACAAGCACTGCTGCATGCTGGGAAGGTAACCTCCCCTGCCCTTCACAGACCACCCACCACAGAATGGAATGTGTTCCAGACTCAGGTAAGCCAGGTGTGCAGTAGATGAGGGCAGTGAGCAGGGGGAGGGGAAGATGTTGCTAGCACACCTTTCCTAAAGGGCAGGTCCCTCAACTTCCAATGTGCCCTTGGCCAAGCGACGGTGCTAGAAGGAAGTTCAAACTCCAGTGTTGGTCTATAAACATGTTTCAGAACTCTAGATGTGCCTTTCATCTCCTAAGTGTCCCAAAACAGCAGGCTGCTAATGAGTTATCTTACCTCTGGCAAGTAAAAGTGATATCCACATAGAAAGAAGACAATAGCATTGAGTATTCCGCTGAATACATTATCCTTTACAGTGTAGATACCTTCTGCAAGTTTCTTTTTATCAAATCTCATTTTTGAAGACTAGAAAGAGCTTTTTTGTCTCACTGAAGATAAGCGCCTCCTTATCATAGTTTAGGCAATTTTGAAATTCTTCCCTAGATGAAACATTGGTTTCCTATTAAGTATTGCTGTTAAATGATTTAAAATCCAGCAAAAGAAAAATCTATATAGAAGGAATGAGGAGAATTTCTGTACTATTTGAATGAGACACAAAAAAGGCTTCACCAAAGATTACAAGCAAAAGAAAACTGTTCTGAGCAGTGAAAGGACAATACTGAATGAGAAAATACCCATATACATGCACAAAATTCTATGGAAAAATATGATGAGGGACTGAACTGAATGTCGGGCTAACTTAGACTCTTGGAAACTAGAAAATTATGGGGAGAAAAAAAAGACTATTTAGCACAGTGAGAGCCTCCAGACCTAGGTCTGAAGTCCCAGGATTCAGGGCAGCAGGCCTAACAAGGGAAGCTTGGCCCCTGTAGGCCACGAGGTTCTTCATATGACTGCAAGATTGTTAGAGAAGCTTTTCAGTTTGTGTTTACTTTATGAGAAACTACCAAATGGTGTTTCTAAAATTAAGTAGAAATCCCCAAAGAAACAGAAAATCAAAAGTTGTCAGCTGTGGACAGAGAATATAAAAATATTGTAAAAATACATCTGATTTACTTTACATAAGCTTATTTACTTGAGGCTGATGAAGAAGTGACATTTGATGCTCAAACCTCACTGACAGTTTCTGAATAATGAGATTAGTACATTTAACCCAGAATTGTCGCAGCAATCCTTAAATATAATATTTTCTTGCCTTTTGGCCAATAAAAAACTCTGATGGAATTCTTTTTTTCTTTAATGGAAGAGATACCAGAAAAGCATTGTGGGTTTTTTTTTTTTCATTTGTTTGTATTGAAGTTTGATTTGCCAACATATAGTATAACACCCGGGGGATCCCTGGGTGGCGCAGCGGTTTAGCGCCTGCCTTTGGTTCAGGGCGCGATCCTGGAGACCCGGGATCAAATCCCATGTCGGGCTCCCGGTGCATGGAGCCTGCTTCTCCCTCTGCCTATGTCTCTGCCTCTGTGTGTGTGTGTGTGTGTGTGTGTGTGTGTGTGTGTGTGTGACTATCGTAAATAAATAAAAATTAAAAAAAAAAAAACACCCGGTGCTCATCCCATCAAGTGCTCCCCTCAGTGCCCGTCACTCAGTTACCCCATCCCCCCGCCCACCTCCCCTTCCGCAACCCTTTGTTTGTTTCCCAGAGTCAGGAGTCTCTCATGATTTGTCTCCCTCTCTAACATTTCCCACTCATTTTCTCTCCTTTCCCCTATAATCCCTTTCACTATTATATTCCCCATATGAGTGAAACCGTATGATGTTTGTCCTTCTCTGATTGACTTACTTCACTCAGCATAATACCCTCCAGGTCTATCCACATTGAAGCAAATGGCAGGTATCCGTCCTTTCTATTGGCTGAGTAATATTCCATGTATCCATAGACCACATCTTCTCTATCCATCATCTGTCCATGGACACTGAGGCTCCTTCCACAGTTTGGCTATTGTGGACGTTGCTGCTATACACATCGGGGTGCAGGTGTCCTGCCGTTTCACTGAATCTGTATCTTTGGGGTAAATCTCCAGCAGTGCCATTGCTGGGTCGTAGGGCAGGTCTATTTTTAACTCTTTGAGGAACCTCCACACAGTTTCCCAGAGTGGCTGCACCAGGTCACATTCCCACCAACAGTGCAGAGGCTTCCCCTTTCTCCACGTCCTCTCCAACATTTATTTCTTGTCTTGTTAATTTTCCCCATTCTCACTGGTGTGAGATGGGATCTCATTGTGGTCTTGATTTATATTTCCCTGATGGCAAGGGATGCGGAGCATTTTCTCATGTGCTTGTTGGCCATGTCTATGTCTTCCTCTGTGAGATTACTGTTCATGTCTTTTGCCCATTTTGTGATTGGATTGTTTGTTTCTTTGCTGTTGAGTTTAATAAGTTCTTTATAGATCTTGGAAACTAGCCCTTTATCTGATACGTCATTTGCAAATATCTTCTCCCATCCTGTAGGTTGTCTTTGAGTTTTGTTGACTGTATCCTTTGCTGTGCAGAAGCTTCTTATCTTGATGAAGTCCCAATAGTTCATTTTTGCTTTTGTTTCTTTTGCCTTCGTGGATGTATCTTGCAAGAAGTTACTGTGGCCAAGTTCAAAAAGGGTGTTGCCTGTGTTCTCCTCTAGGATTTTGATGGAATCTTGTCTCACATTGAGGTCTTTCATCCATTTTGAGTTTATCTCTGTGTCTGGTGTAAGAGAATGGTCCAGTTTCATTCTTCTGCACGTGGCTGTCCAATTTTCCCAGCACCGTTTATTGAAGAGACTGTCCTTTTTTCCAGTGGATAATCTTTCCTGCTTTGTCGAATATTAGTTGACCATAGAGTTGAGGGTCCAATTCTGGATTCTCTGTTGTGTTCCATTGATCTATGTGTCTGTTTTTGTGCCAGGATCATACTGTCTTGATAACCACAGCTTGGCAGTACAACCTGAAATCCAGCATTGTGATGCCCCCAGCTCTGGTTTTTCTTTTTTAATATTCCCCTGGCTATTTGGGGTCTTTTCTGATTCTACACAAATCTTAAGATGATTTGTTCCAACTCTCTGAAGAAAGTCCATGGTATTTTGATAGGGATTGCATTGAACGTGTACATTGCCCTGGGTAGCATTGACATTGTCACAATATTAACTCTTCCAATCCATGAGCATAGAGTGTTTTTTCATCTCTTTGTGTCTTCCTCAATTTCTTTCAGAAGTGTTCTATAGTGTTTAGGGTACAGATCCTTTACCTCTTTGGTTAGGTTTATTCCTAGGTATTTTATGCTTTTGGGTGCAATTGTAAATGGGATTGACTCCTTAATCTCTCTTTCTTCAGTCTCATTGTTAGTGTATAGAAATGCCGCTGACTTCTGGGCATTGATTTTGTATCCTGCCACGCTACCAAATTGCTGTATGAGTTCTAGCCATCTTGGGGTGGAGACTTTTGGGTTTTCTATGTTCAGTATCATGTCATCGGCAAAGAGGGAGAGTTTGACTTCTTTGCCAATGTGAATGCCTTTTATTTCTGTTTGTTGCCTGATTGCTGAGGCCAGAACTTCTAGGACTATGTTGAATAGCAGTGGTGAGAGTGGACATCCCTGTCGTGTTCCTCATCTTAGGGGCAAGGCTTCCAGTGTTTTCCCATTGAGAATGATGTTTGCTGTGGGCTTTTCGTAGATGGCTTTTAAGATGCTGAGGAATGTTCCCTCTATCCCTACACTCTGAAGAGTTTTGATCAGGAATGGATGCTGTATTTTGTCAAATGCTTTCTCTGCATCTATTAAGAAGATCATATGGTTCTTGTTTTTTCTCTTGTTGATGTGATCTATCATGTTGATTGTCTTACAAGTGTCGAACCAGCCTTGCATCCCAGGGATAAATCCCACTTGATCATGGTGAATAATCTTCTTAATGTACTGTTGGATCCTATTGGCTAGTATCTTGTTGAGAATTTTTGCATGTGTGTTCATCAGGGATATTGGTCTATAATTCTCCCTTTTGGTGGGGTCTTTGTCTGGTTTTGGAATTAAGGTGATGCTGACCTCATAAAGCGAGTTTGGAATATATGGTCCCTTTCTATCCTTCAAAACAACTTTAGTAGAATAGATATTATTTCTTCTTTAAACATTTGATAGAATTTTCCTGGGAAACCATTTGGCCCTGGACTTTTGTGTCTTTGGATGTGTTTGATGACTGCTTCAATTTCCTCCCTGGTTATGGGCCTGTTCAGGTTTTCTATTTCTTCCTGTTCCAGTTTTGGTAATTTGTGGTTTTCCAGAAATGCATCCATTTCTTCCAAATTGCCTAATTTGTTGGCATATAGCTGCTCATAATACATTTTTAAAATAGTTTGGGGATCCCTGGGTGGCGTAGCGGTTTGGCGCCTGCCTTTGGCCCAGGGCGCAATCCTGGAGACCCGGGATCGAGTCCCACGTCGGGCTCCCGGTGCATAGAGCCTGCTTCTCTGCCTGTGTCTCTGCCTCTCTCTCTCTCTCTCTCTCTCTCTGTGTGTGTGTGACTATCATAAATAAAAAAAATAAAACTTTAAAAAATAAAATAAAATACTTTGTATTTCTTTGGTATTGCTTGTGATCTCTCCTCTTTCATTCACTCTCAGAGCATGAACATGTAGTCTCAGGATTGAGTCCTACATTGGGCTCCCTTCTTGGAGCCTGCTTGTCCCTCTGCCTCTGTTTCTGCCTGTTTTTCTCTGTGTCTCTCACAAATAAATAAATAAAATCCAAAAAAATAATTAAATTAATTAAATTAAAAAATAATAATTTTTCTCCAGTCTCCTGGTTGACACTCTTTAACCTCCATATGTTTCTTCCAAATTTTGTCTTGTGATTGAGTTCTAGTTTCAAAGCATTGTGGTCTGAAAATATGCAGAGAACATTCCCAATCTTTTGCTATCAATTGAGTCCTGATTTGTGACCCAATATGTGGTCTATTCTGGAGAAAGTTCATGTGCACTTGAAAAGAATGTGTATTCAGTTGCGTTCAAATGGAAAGTTGTGTATATATCTGTGAGATCCATCTGGTCCAGTGTATCATTCAAGGCCCTTTTTTCTTTGGTGATGTTCTGATTAGAAAACCTGTCATTTGCAGAAAGTGCCTTGTTGAAGTCTCTTACTATTAGTGTATTATTATCTAAGTATGTCTTTACTTTGGTTAATTGATTGATATGCTTGGCAGCTCCCTCATTAGGGTTAGGTCCTCTTGTTGGATAGACCCTTTAAGTATTATATAGTGTCCCTCTTCATCTCTTACTACAGTCTTTGGGATAAACTCTAATTTACCTGATATGAGGATTGCTACCCCAGCTTTCTTTTGAGGACCATTTGAATGGTAAATGGTTCTCCACCCCTTCATTTTCAGGCTAGAGGAGTCCTTAGGTCTAAAATGAGTCTCTTGTAGACAGCAAATAGATGGGTCTTGCTTTTTTGATACAGTCTGAAACCCTGTGTCTTTTGATGGGATCATTTAGCTCATTCATGTTCAGAATAACTATTGAAAGATATGAATTTAGTGTCATCATAATACCTCTTCAGTGCCTGTTTTTGTGGATTGTTTATCTGGGCTCCCTGTTTCTTTTACAGCGTCCCCCTTAATATTTCTTGCAGAGCTGGTTTGGTGGTCACATATTGTTTCAGTTTATGCCCATCCTGGGAGCTCTTTATCTCTCCTTCTATTCTGAATGAGAGCCTTGCTGGATAAAGTATTCTTGGCTGCATGTTCTTCTCATGTAGGACCCTGAATATATCCTGCCAGCCCTTTCTGGCCTGTCAGGTCTCTGTGGAGAGGTCTGCTGTTAATGTGATATTTCTCTCCATATAAATTAAGATTCTCTTGTCTTGAACTGCTTTAAGGATTTCCCCTTTATCTTTGGAATTTGTGAGTTTCACTATTAAATGTCGAGGTGTTGAACGGTTTTTATTGATTTGGGGGGGGTCCTCTCTATCTCTTGGATCTGAATGCCTACTTCCTTCCCCAGATTTGGGAAGTTCTCAGCTATGATTTGTTTAAATATACTTTGTGGTCCTCTCTCTCTCAGCCTCTTCTGGAACCCCAATTAGGTATACATTTTTCCTTCTCAAGCTAACATTTATTTCCTTAAGCCTTTCCTCCTGGTCTCTTAATTGTTTTTCTCTTTTTTCCTCAGCTTCCTTCCTTACCATCAACTTGTCTTCTATGTCACTCACTCTTTCTTCTACCTCATTAACCCTCATCGTTAGGACCTCCAGTGACTCCGGGCATCTTGAGCTCCACGGCCCTCCTGTCATGGTGCCCGGTTTCCCCGGGAGCACTGTCCTGTCCCGAGGCCTCACCGCCCCGCGTCCCTGGCTACTCACGGTTCCCCTCCCCCACCTCATTCTTTCTTATTTTTTTTCGTCTTCCTACTTTGTTAAAACCAAAAACTTTTCTCTCTGTAGCATTTCAGCTGCTCTCTCTTTAAGTCTCAGGTCAAATTTGTAGGTGTTCAGGATGTTTTGAAAGGTACCGAGGTAAGTTTGTGGGGCCAGGTGAGTTGGGCCCCCTCCACCACCTTTCCCCTCCCTCCCAGAGAAGGGCTGTTAGGCCCATTACCAATTTTCACTCCCTCCGCTAAAGATAGTTTCTGCTGAATCCTCAGTAAAAGAGCTACCCAATGGGAGGAAGTCCGTTTGGGGTAAGAGATGGCACAGAGGCTTTAAAGTCTAATAAACTCAGATTCAATTCCCAGACCTTCCATTAACTCACTGTGAAACTTGGGCATGTCCTTGATATCTCTGAATTTGAAGTATTAATCTGTAAAAAATTAAATGTGATGATACAAGAAAAATACTTAAGCAGTTTTGCTTAGTAGAAAAACCTCATAGATGTTAGTCTCCATCCTTCCTTCTCTTACAACCTCTCCCAGGGAGTATGGCTCATAATTTAGCTCCCCACCCCCTTGGGGTACTTTTAGTTTGTCATTTTGAGCATAAGCAGTTATACTGATATGTAGTAAATAATAATTTCAGAGGAAATAAAGATGAGATGTAGGCAATAACTGATTCTCACATTGCAGTGCCTTTTTGTATTCCTATCTGTCCTTCCTTGTGATTCCAGAAATAGTGTCACATTTTGCTACTGCCTGCATCAAAAATGGTCACCACTTTTCTCTTTTGTATTGTTCTTTCTGTTCTTCTATAAACGACAAAACCACAATTTGTTACAGTTCATTGTAAAATGAGTCTGTAGGGTCTGAATGACCCTTAAGGTGAGCAGAGCACCTTACAAGTACTTCTAATTAAGTGAAAGATTACCAAACACACATGCATCCTGTTTATTTGAAATACTTGATGAAAATCAGTACAAGAAAAAAAAAAATCAGTATAAGCTTCTTAAAAAGAAAGGATGGTGAAAATTTGTGATAATGAAGAAACCTGACATTACCCTGAAATTATTTCTCATATTCTCTCTGTAATGTGTAAAAGAAAAAGTTGTGATTTTGGTGGATTTATTGAGATAATTTTAAAACATGGGAATTCGAACACATAAGTTACATTTTTCTCTGCCTGGGGGCCCCAATAATATTATAGTAGATAGATACAGACCTGAACCCTCAAAAACAAAAAGAATGGGAAGCAAAGGAAAGCAAATATGTTTTAATCCCTAAAGCAGGTAGTTGAAAGACGGTTACCTAAAAGCTAAAACCTAAATTAACAGGAAGAAAAATACCAGGAGAAAATTTGTGCTACAGAACCCCAAAAGGCTCAAGAATTAGAGTCACCAGGTATCTCAGAAAATGAGAATGAGAATGAGGCTGGAAAGAGAGTAATTGGTCGATAGTCTAAATAAGAGGCAGTTTAGATGCCCTAGAATTCATCTGCCATGTGTATCGCCAAGTGACTGCTCCCTGCAGCCATGGCAGGAAACAAGAGTTTGAACCAAAGTTACACTAGGCATTAGGACACTGTATACAGCCACAAAAAGTCATACAAAACCAAAATGATTAAGTGAGAATCTCTTTCTTAAGTAATGAGCCACTCAGCCTCTTCTGTGAATCTCTGTAGAAATGGGCAGGCCATGTTATATTCTACAGGCTTAGAAGATAAAGGATTTCATTCTAATGAAATGAACTTACACAGGAGAACAGACATATAAACACTAATACTTGGGATTCCCCAGTGGGAAAGCTAGGTCTCTGTTAGTCACCCAGATTGAAGCCCTTCGTGCAGAGTATGTATCCAGCTTGTAACTGGATCAAGGTTGTGATACACTAATCTCTCTAGCCATCAGTCTTGCATGTGAACAGAAAGTCACACGTGGCTACATATTTAAGGAAAGCTTAAAATCTAAAGTATAGAGAAGGAACTCACAGGAGACAAAGACCACGTAGGAAACAAAATCTTAAAAAAGTATAATTTCACAGAGATGAGAAATACTGTATCTACAAAACAAAAAAACTAAAAACATACAGAGAGCCAAAAAGAGCTACTGAAATTAGGGGCAGTTGGGTGGCTTAGTTGGTTTAGTATCCAACTCTAGGTCTCGGCTCAGGTCATGGTCTCAGGGTGGTAGGATTAAGCCTCGTGGGGTACTGTGCCAGTGCAGTCTGCTTAAGATTCTCTCTCCCTGCACTGGGTGTTATGCTAAATGTTGGCAAATTGAACTCCAACAAAAAAAAAAAAAAAAAAGATTCTCTCCCCCTCTCCGTCTGCCTCTCCCTGATGTATGCTACTCTTTTTCTTTCTCTCAAGTAAATAAATTGGAAAAAAAAAAAAAAACCTTCAGAAATTTTGGAATATAATGAAAAACTCAGTAGAAGGACTGGAAATAAAGTTAAGGAAATCACCTAAAAAGTAGGACAAAAAACGAAGAGATGAAGAGCAGGAGAAAATAGAATATAAGAAAATTACAGGCTTAGTTCAGGACCAAAGTCCAACAGAGAAAATGAATGAGAGGAAATTAGCAAAGAAATAATCCAAGAAATTTCCCCATAAGTGAAACACATGGTTTACAGATTAGAAAGACCACAGAGTTTTTGCAAACTAAAGGAGGAGGGGGAGGAAGAGGAAGAGGAAGAAGAACAAGAACAAGAAGAAAAAGAAAGAAGGAAGAAAGAAGAAAGACGTATACCAGGACACAGGAAATCAGAGATAAGTTTCTATAAGTTCCCAGAGAGGACAAAATAGGCCATGTACAAAAACGTTACAAATTAGATCAGACCTCTTAACAACAGTGCTTGAAGTTGGAAACAGTGGAGCAGTCTTTTAAAACTCCAAAGGAAAATTAGTTCCAACCTAGAATTCTCTATTCGGCCAAACTAGCATTCAAGTATAAGGATGAAATAAAGATATTTACAGACACACAGGTCTCAAAATTTTTCTTCCCACGCACCCTTTCTTAGGAAGCTGTTGGAATATATTCTTCAACAAGAGAATGGGAAGAAAAAGAAGACATGGAATCCAAGAAATAAGGGGAATCTAACCCAGGAGGGGATGGGAGGAATTCTTACGATGAGGACGAAAGGCCAGCTCAAAGCGAGGGGCACGTAGCAGCCTACAGAGCAAGCAGGTTGGCCTCAGGAACACTGTCCACTGAGCCAACAATCCCTGATGTATTTGAACTTGAGAGAAATTCCAATTGAACCAGAAAGGTTGATGATGAATTAATGACAGATAAATAGGAAATTCAGCATTCAAAAAAAGCTACCCAACCGAAACCAAAAACGTGCCTAAGAAAGTAAATAGGATCCTCATTTGCTCTACAGGGTAACTGTGACGAGGCTCGTAGAGTCACGATGGGAGAAACAGCATCGTGCAGCCAACAGTCCTGTGCACCGAACATTCTGCTTCTCTCCCTCTCCCTCTTACTAACTACGTAGTAAGATGATGCCTCTTGGTTCCCCTGTGGTTGGGTTGGACGGGGCTTGGTTCCAGCCAACAAGGTGTGAGCAGGTGATGCCTTCAGTGTGGATGCAGGACCTTGCTGACATCTTTTTTCTTCTCTGCCACTGTGACCTGCAGTGCTCTGGACTGTCTGATACGCTAACCACTTTAGAATTAAAATTAGTTGAAATTAAAAATTCAGTCTGTGTCACATTAACCGTATTTCCAGTGCTCAACCGCCACGAGTGACACATGCAGATATAGAACAGCGTAGACTGAAACGCTTTGATCATCGTAGAAAGCTCTATTGATCATTGTTGCTACAAGTGGTAGTTGCTTTGTTACCTGGACTCCAGAGTAGGGACAACACCCTCAGATGGACATGTCATGTGAGTGAAAAATAAAGCTTTATTGTTTGAAGCCACTGACGTTTTTGAGGAGTGTTTCACTGCAGCATAACCTAGCTCATCCCGACTTACTTAGAAATCCTAGGTTCAAACCCCATTCCTCGGATACCACCTTCTATACTGGGACAGGCTAGGTTTCACTAGTCACCGTCTGAAGAAGTCCGTGGACTCTTTTATAGCTACTTTGGAGTTTCAGAGGGAACTTTCGTCAGTAAATGGAGTACACACTGCAGAAAGATTCTACTAAAATTACTTGGGCTTGGGACTGACTTAGTGGTCAGAGATCATTTATGGCCAACAGTCCTAAATAAGCTATTCTCAGAAAAGTGATTTTCATGGAATATGTAAATTAACAAAAGGAATGGAAGGAACATTTGCTTGCGTTTATAAAGAACCTGTTTTTTAATCCAATAATCATTTGTTCCTCTAGCTTCCGATAGAACTGGTACAGGTGTAGAGTGAGAATAAGCAAAGGCCAGTTGTTCCCAAATAAGTACATTTGTGAAATGTAATAGTTTGCCAGGTGTTTTCCCCCTTCATTATCTTATTTGCACTTTATAGTTGTCCCAGCAGGTCAGCAGATATAGAAACCAAGAAATGTAAAATTATTAAAGTCATGTAACCCGCTGGAGGAAAAACCAAATCTCGAATACAGTACCATCTGATTCCCAGTCCAGACCTCCTTTCTTCTCACCCTTAGCTTATTGTCTCTGCCCCTTTTGGTACTCAAGCCTTCAGGAGGCAGCCCCTCCTCTTCCTGGGAAGAATGAGCCCTTACATATCCGTAGCCGGCATCACAGACCAAGGGCACAGAGCCCCAGCCTGGTAATTACGTACCTAGCTCTTGGCTTCTTATGTCATCCTTCTCTGTGAGCGCTGACGTCCGTACACACTAGTTCCTCCTGGTAATGGTTGGAATCCTAGTAAGGGTAGCAGTTGGATTACCTGTGTGCTAGACATTGTTCTAAGAATTTACATATGTTGATTTTCTGCTACGATTATGATTTTTCTCATTTCATAATTGAGGAAACTGAGACACAGAAAGGTTAAGGAACTTGTCTGAGACCACAGAGCTGCAGAGCCAGAACCCAAGCCCACGTTCTAACTCCTACTCTCAACTTTTACCCATGTTACTTCCTGTAAACTATACACAAAGATACCTGAATATGACCCTATATATTAGGAAAAAACTCTTTTGTCATTTTGTGATAAGAAATACAAATTTCATTTTAATAGAGGAATTTAGATATTTTGATAATTCACTTTAACAAGAAAACAATGCTGCTTATCAGTTTACCAACTGGTTCATTCTCTGGGCTCCTACAAATGTTTAATATATTCAATTGAATAAATAATATTTATTGAGTACCTAGGCATGAGTTAAGCACTTTATGTGAATTAGCTCACTTAATCCTCACAAGAACCCTAGGATATGGGCACTGTCGTTGTCCCTGTTTTATAAATGAGAAATGTGGAACTTGGAAGTAGTAACCTTGCTCAGGGGCACTCAACTAGTAAGGACAAAGCTGAGACTTGAACTTACCAGCAACCTAACTTCAGAACCAACACTCAAACATTTAGCTAGCCACCTCTACAATTTCAAAATTATTTATGATTCCAGAAAGTTCCCATATTATCTCTGTCCATTTCTGGTGGCTTTCTGAAATACAATTACTCTATTTTTTTTTCCACCTAGGTTTATGTTCCAGATGAAAATAATGCTATTTTGGGAAGAAATACAAATAAGCAAGTTTTTGAAGGTTTGACAACTGGACTTCTCAAAGTCAGTGCTGTGGTTTTTAGCTGTCTGATTGCCAATCGACCAGATGGAAGCAGCCGGCCAGCTACACCAAAAATATCGACACAGGAAATGAAAAACAAACCTTCACAAGGTGATGCATTTAACAGTCGAGTTCAGGACCTCATCAGGTAAAATTACTAGATTTCTTCAAACTTTCTTCTTTTAAAAAAATGTTATATTAAAATAATTTAAATCTCAGGGTGTATGTGACGGCAGTGTTTCTCACAACAAAATCCATAAATTCCTGGTGGAAAATACACTACATTTGGTACCCCAGAGAAGAAAGGTCCCATTAATGAAAAGCAATACAGTTAGAGTTCATCTGTCATTCTTGATATTTAGATATTTGATGTTAGAATATATAACGTTCAAGCTTTTATAACTTTCTGTCAACTATTTCCAACTCAAGAATTTCTGAGAATCCCCCTATTTCAGGTCATCTCTGATTTTAAATTTGGTTCAAACTTAATAATAGCTACCATTTATGGAGCACTCATTATGTGTAAGGTATTGTAATAGAGGCTTTGCATCCCTGTTGGTGTAGGATTTCTAATTCAGACTTCGTAGGTGGGAAAATTACTCAGAAAGATTAAATGCATGCCTAAGTTTATGTAATAAATTCAAAAGTAGGTAGGAGATTTGGAATTGGAACTCAGGTCTAGCTGGACTCCCAAAACCTGCGTGCTTTCCCATTACGCAGATAGTAGCGATTTCTGACACCTGTTCAAGGTCACTTCTGAAGTCACCTTCTCTCCAGGGACATTTTCTCCTATTCAGACATCTGAATCCTTTTTTTCCGTCATGAATATTGAATCAGGTAGGACATTTGATTTCCCAAAAGAGTTCCATTTGGTGTTCATCAGTTACCTGCCCCACCTATCAGCAGCTTTTCTGTGATCAGCACTGATCTCTGGTTTCCAAAATCCATGCAGTTTGTTGCTCTGAAGCTCATGGCAGGTTAATAGGAGAAAAAGAGAATGCCCTCTTCTGCATTTGCCTCAAAACAGTTCATAAATCTCCTCTGGTTTCTTATAGTGCTTTCTTGAGAACAGTTGTTTCATTCAGTATCTTCTTGCTCTTGATTATTTTGTTCATTTCTCCCTTCCCTCTGCCTGCCCTCTTTCCCCAAGCATATTTATTGCTAGAGAGTACCAAGCCCTTTAGGTTCACAGCCATTTATCTTACAGCACTTGACTCTTACCCTCCCTGGCCTTTCTCTCAGTTGCTTGATCCCATTCAATTTCCCCCTCGCCATAGGTCACTGTAGAACCTCGCCCTCTCTGCTGACACGTGCCATTCTGTTCCAGCCTTCTCCCTTGGGCTGCCCCGTGATGCAACAGCCCTGGATTCCCACCAGACAGCACAGCTATATGCCGTTCTGGAGCAGCCAAATGCTTCAGTGTAATTCTAATGGGCTTTCCGCTAGAAAGTGCATGCGTTTTCACATGTTATTATAGTTACCAGATCCTTAAGAAAGGAAAAAAATAACAGTGTATGTAATCTGCCAAACCGAATCTCCCGTAACTTAAAAAGGATGATTGACAATCAAAGTCCTTTAGAAAAAACTCTTCCCCTCTCTCTCAGATTTGAGCCACTGTTGGTAAAGGTTGTTTTCTTATATGTGATGCAGTGTTAGTTGGCTTCGTGATGCCTATGGTAGAGCCACAAGCTGTATTCTACATCTGCCCAATAAGGCAAATGGAACACGTCTGATTATTTCCTGCTTTCTCACCTTCTCAGATACTAGCTGACAAGAAATCTCACTCTGTTTCCTGCCATAACCTGGGAATTTTTTGTCAGTCTATATCTGTAGAGTCCCCGCTGGCCAGAGAGAGTTCCAGCACAGCCTTTGGTGCCGTTCTGTGCCCTGTGTTCCAGAAGTAGAGCTGGAGCAGTAAATACCGCCTTAACATATGTCCCTTCCTTCTCCTCATCTGACATAAAAGAGGCAAGGGGATTTCTAACAAAGATGGTAATACCAGCACTTATTCTCATTATTTTACATGGTTTGCCCAGTGTCTAGATCTAAGGGATTCGCAGTGATATTTATCAGTTCATACTATGGTCGGTCACCTGTAGCACTTTGTGCCAGATACCATACAAGGTCCTGGGGTACAAAAATGAAGAGATCTTTAACAGAATAGCCAAATATTGTTTGGCTGTCAAACACCAGAACATTCTTCTATAAAATGAAAATATTGGCAGTTCCAGTGTTTAGCACAGTTCTCTGAAAGCAATATTGTTTGTAGGATGGAAGCAGATTGCAATTCTATTTTTTCCAGCTTTCTTGAGATATTGTTGACATATAACATTGTAGAAGTTTAAGGTGTAGTGATCTGACACCTATATATACTGCAAACCAATTACTATAGTTAGTTAACTCTTTTTTTTTTTTTTTAATTTTTTTTTTTTAATTTATTTATGATAGGCACACAGTGAGAGAGAGAGAGGCAGAGACACAGGCAGAGGGAGAAGCAGGCTCCATGCACCGGGAGCCCGACGTGGGATTCGATCCCGGGTCTCCAGGATCGCGCCCTGGGTCAAAGGCAGGTGCCAAACCGCTGCGCCACCCAGGGATCCCTAGTTAACTCTTCCATCACCTCACATCATTACCTTTTGCGCATGTGTGGTGAAACATTTGAAAGCTACTCTCAAGGGGCGCCTGGGTGGCTCAGTCAGTTTAGCATCTGCCTTTGGCTCAGATCATGATCCCAGGGTTCTGGAATCGAGCCCTGAGTCGGGCTCCCACCCTGAAGGAAACTTCCTCCCTCTCCCTGCTGCTCCCCTTGTATTCTTGTGTTCGTTCTCTCTCTCTCTCTCTCTCTACTACTTTCCTAACAACTTTCAAGTAAATGATATATTATTGTTAACTATAGTCACAATGCTGTATATTGCATCCCCAAAACTTATTCATCTTACAAATGGAAGTTTCTACCCTTATACCCTTTAACCAACATCTCATTTCCTCTAGCCCCCAGGCCTTAGTAACTACCATTCTATTCTTTATTTCTAGAAGTTCAGTTCAACTTTTTTAGATTCTACATGTAAGAGACCTCATACGGTATATGTCTTTACCATCTGACTTATTTTATTTAACATGTCTTCAAGATCCATCAGGGTTGTTGCAAATGGCAGGATTTCCTTCTTTTTTGGATTATATTCCATTACACACACACACACACACACACACACAACACATTTTCTTTATCCATTCATCTTACGTGTCTTGAGTGATAGACACTTAAGAGTTGTGTCCATGTGTTAGCTGTTCTCAATAATGCTGCAGTGGACATGAGAGTGCAGATATCTCTTTGAAATGGTGATTCATTTCCCTCAGATATATACATAGAAGTGGAATGGATGGATCATGTAGTAGTTCTAGTCTCAGTTTTTTGAGGAACCTCCATACTGTTTTCCATAGTGGCCATGTTAAGTGTACATTCCCACCAAAAGTGTACAAGGATTCACTTTTCTTGATATCCTTGCCAAAATTATCTCATTTTTTTGATAATAGCCATTTCTAGAAGGACAACATGGTATTTTATTGTGGCTTTGATTTGCATTTCCCTGATGATCAGTGATGTTTAGCATCTTTTCCTATACCTGTTGGCCATATGTATGTTCTTCTTCTCCACACAAATGATTTGTGTTTTTACTATTGAGTTGTAGGAGTTCCTTATGTATTTTGGATTTTAAACCCCTTATCTAACATATATTTTGCAAATATTTTCTCCCATTCAATAGGTTGCCTTTTCATTTTGTTGATTGTTTCTTTTGCTGTGCAGAAGCTTTTAAGTGATGTAGTCCTGCTTGTTTATTTTTGCTTGTCTTGCTTATGCTCTTGGTATAATATGCAAAAAAAATTTTCCAAGCCCACTGTCAAGGAGTTTGTTCCCTGTGTTTCCTTCTGGGAGTTTAATGGTTTCAGGTCTTACATTTAGGTCTTTAATCCATGTCAAGTTTATTTTTGTGAGTGGTATAAGATAGGGATCCAATTTCATTCTTCTGCAGGTACTTTTCCAGTTTTCCCAGCACCATGTATTGAAGAGACTATCCTTTCCCTATTGAGTATTCTTAGCTCTCCTGTCAAATATTTGTGGACTATAGACCCATGGGTTTATTTCTTGGTTCTCAATTCTGTTCCATTGGTCTGTGTGTCTGTCTTTATGCTGGTACCATACTGTTTTGGTTACTGTAGCTTTGTCTTATAGTTTGAAATCAGGAGATGATGCCTCCATCTTTGTTCTTCTTTTACACAGTTGCTTTGGCTCTTTGGAGTCTTTTGCTGAAGCACAATTCTTTTCATCATATCCAATTAGAAATGTATATGTCTCAAAAAAAAAAAAGAAATGTATATGTCTCTCATAAAACAGGAGAAACAAACTGTACATACAAAAGGCAAATAGATGAGTCCAAGTCACTGATACCAGTCTTCTGGAATCGAAAGTTATCAAATGTAAGGCATCTATTCAAGAAGTTACAGAACTGTACCTTAGCACTTTGCTGGCCAACAAAGCCACATGCCAGGGGAGATCTTAGGCACAGGAGGTGTCGCAAGTTCACAACTGAGCACATAATCTTTCCACCCAGAGGAGCTCCTTTGCCTGTGTCCTCCGTTCCTTCTCAGTGACGCTCATGTCCCATTCAGTTACTCAAGCCAGCCGACTGAACATCGTCAGACTCCTCACGGAGACACCCTTTCCAAACCAGTATTCAGGTCACTCTTTACTATGTATTGATTCTGCCCGCCCTCTGCATCTCAGGTTTATCACCTTTACTCTACTGCTGTGTTTCTATTAGCAATAATCGCACCTCGGATAAACCTCATTGGCTACGATACTGCCAGTGCGCACAGCTTACTGCTGTGTTTCTAAGTGTTGAGGCTCTCTTGCAGTAGCAGGTGGCTTGGCTGTTTCTCTCTCATTTCTCCTTTTCAATTAACCTCTCTTTCTTAATTAGAAAGTTTCTCTCAGTGAGAAAAAGAATTTGGAAAACACAGAACAATGGATATTTTTGTAAACACACACAAATTACCTTGAACCTGCCACCCAAAAGATAATCACTGGGTTGGTTTTGGTGCATATACATTCAGTTTCTTTATAAAAAATACTGTAATACTTGTACATATTATTTTATCATGTTTTTATTTATTTTTCTAAATCACCAGAAACTTGCAAATTACTTTTTGCTGGCTTTCCAAGTATTTCATTATGTAGCAATGATTTGCTCCACATGACCTTTTATTACTCATGTAAATTTATCCTAGTTTTTTACTATAGATAGCACTGGGAAGAACATCTTTGTACACTCAACTCTCCCTGCAACTGATGTTTTCTTAAAATAAATGCGGAGAAGTAGAATTTCGGGGTCAAAGAATATGCATTAAGAGTTTTTGTCTACATTGCCAAATTAACCTACGCAAAGATTACCTATGAGCATATCCTTGTTCCCTCAGTCTACACAATATCATATATCATCATTTTTTTGAGTTTTAGCCAAATTGAGAGGTGAAAATGCTTCATTTTTATATTAGTAGTAACATTGAACATTTTGTAATGTTTACCGGCAATTTCTGTTATTTTGTGAGTTGCCTGTTCATATACTTTGCCCATTTTTGAACTGTGATGTTGGCTCTTTTTAATTGTAAAAGCTCTTCATATCAAGAACACAAGGCAAATGTACAGAGGGACAGTTGTGTGAAGAGGCAGCCAAAGGGCAGCCATATGAAAACCAAAAAAAAAAGAGTTCTCAAAGGAGTTCAGTGTTGTAGCCCCTTGATCTTGGACTTTACGTGTCCGGAGCTTTGCTGAGATGTGAATGGAATGCACTAAAACATTACCAACCATCCTGTACTATGAAGTGGAAGCACAGTGCTGCAGATGATGCCTCTGCTTGTTTGGAGAAGTGTTAATTCCTTGTGGTATGTCTCTGTTTACAAGATCTTAGTTCTGTACTATGGCACTGATTGTGTCAGTGACCAGATGGCAACATAGATTCCTGCCAACTTCAGTTCCCTCACAAGACGACCAACTAACAACTATCCATAGATGAGATACCATCAAGAAAATACCAGAAATTGAAGGTGGGTGAGGCTGAAGTACCCTCCCTAGACCTCAAGACCAAGAAGAACTGCTTAGAAGGGTAAAAAAGGAAGAGCTAACACTCTTGACCACATCACCCCGCCCCCAGGCTGGCACAGTGCTAACCTGAGAGGGTCCCACTGAGCCTATAGTTTCTCCAGTGCAAAAAGAGCCCAAAGTGCACATCAGCTCACCTGGGGTTGTGGGACATCATAGGAGGCCTACGTGGGTTTTGCCCTCTGAGGATCACTGGGGAATCTGCAGGGCTTACCCACTAAGAATCAAATAGAAAGAGAGAAAGGCCAATGAGACTGACAGCAGTCAGTTCTCAAACCCTACTGGACTGATTCCTGAGCGGAAATCCCAGATGGCATTTCTGCCCCATCACAGAGCTAAACCAATAGTCCCATCTGGGCAAGGAGCGTGGTTGGCAGATCTGCCTGAATTGGTTACTCAGTCACCAGGCTGTACTGGCTGTAGAGCCCGTTCTGTAGCTGCACCAGGGCAGGGAAGCAATTCACATCCCTTCCTAGCTGCTCAGCATTACCTCCAGTCTCAGCCAGCCAAAGAACCCAAGTAGCCATGAAGCCCATCCTGCAGCTCTGCAGGTCTGGCCTGTAGCCAAACCAGCATCTCTGCCCAGCTGTTGATCATAGCTTGTGGCCCCACACATAACCTGGAAGCCTGAACAGTGATCCTGGGAAGCCTCAAAGCATAGTCTATAGCCCCACCCAACTATGAGATATAGCTGGGAGCCCCTCTCAACCAGAGAATCCAGCTGGCAGCCGTGCCCACCAGCAGAGCACAGCCAGCAACCTAGCTGAAGTGCATCCTGCAGCCCCATCCAACATCAAGGCACAGCCTTTCAAACTATGGAAAGAAAAAACTGTCAGCCAAGAATGCTGTATGTACCTGGTAATACTCTCCTTCAGAAATAAAGGAGAAATAAAGACTTTCCCAAACAGAACTGAAGAAGCTCTCCACCACTAGACCTGCCGTACAAGAAATGTTTAAGGGCATTCTTCACACTGAAACAAAAGGAAGATAATAACAAAAACAGATGGATGTGTAATAGTCACTGGTAATAGCAAACATATAGTCAAAGTCTCAGTGTCTGATACTGTAATGGTGGTGCACAATTCACTTATAACCCTAATTTAAAGGTTTTAAAGGTTAAAATAGAATGTATTAAAAGTAACCATAACTACAGTAATTTGTTATTGGATACACACTATAAAATATAAATTACAACATCAATAACCTAAAATGTGAGCAGGGAAGAAGTAAAAGGATAAAGTTTCTATATGCTGCCAAACTTACCTTCTTAAAATAGAATATAATAAATATATTTTATTTAAGCTTCGTGGTAACCACAAATCACACCACCACAAAGAGTCATCAGATCACAAAGGAAGAGAGCAAGAAAAAAAGAAGCAAGAAATAAAGTACAAAACAATCAGAAAACACAAAATAGCAATAGTAAGTCATTATTAATAATTGCTTTAAGTATAATTGGATTAAATTCCATAATCAAAGCACATCGAATGGTTGAATGGATAAAAGAACAAGATCCAACAATATACTTCCTTCGGGAGACTCATTTTAGCATTAAGGACATAGAGTAAAAGGATGGGAAGAGATATTCAAGGAAATGGTAACTAAAAGAAAGTAGGGGTAGCTATATTTTTATCAGACAAAATAGATTTTAAGCTAAAAATAGTCAAAAGAAACAAAGAAGGTCATTGTATAATGATAAAGGGATCAGTCTACTAAGAAGATACAACAGTGATAAATATTTATGTACCCAACTCTGGAGCACCTAAATATATAAAACAAATCCTAAAAGAAATAAACAATAACATGGTAATAGTTATTGACTTTAATACTCCGCTCCCAACAATAGACAGATCTTCCAGACAGAGAATCAATAAGGAAACAGCCGATTTAAACAACACAGTAGGCCAGAGGACCTAATATATATAGAACGTTCTATCCAACAGGAGCAGAATATATATTCTTCTCAAGTGCATATGGAACATTTTCTTAGATGGATCATATATTAGGCCACAAAACAAGTCTCAACAAATATAAGAATATAGAAACTTCATCAAATATCTTTTCCTACCACAGTATTATGAAACTAGAAAATGATAATGGGAGAAAAGCTGAAAATTTTACATAGACTTAGAAATTAAACAGCACAGTCCTGAACAATCAATGAATCAAAGACAATTTTCAATATTTTTAAGACAAATGAAAATGGAAGCACAACATGCCAAACCTTATAAGACAGAAAAAGCAGTTCTAAAATGGAGTTTTATATTGGTAAATACATATATCAAGAAACAATGATCTCAAATGAAGAACTTTAGTTGTAGTAGAAGTGAAGTAATAAAGATTAAAGTAAATAAAGAAATAAATGAATGGATGCAAATAAATAAAATTATACATAAAAGAGGAGACATTATGTCTAATGCCACAGAAATACTAAGGATCATAAGAGACTGTTATGAACCATTATATGCCAACAAATTGGACAACCTAGAATTGGCTAAATCCTAGAAATATACAACTACAACTACCAAGACCATATATCATAAAGAAATAGAAAATCTGAGGGGCGCCTGGTTGGTTCAGTCAGTTAAGCTTTTGCTTTCCGCTCCGGTCATGACCTCAGGATCCTGGAATTGAGCCCCACATCAGACTCCCTACTCAGTGGGGAGCCTGCTTGTCCTCTCTCTACCTGTGCTCATTTGTTTTTTCTCTCTCTCTCTCTCTAACAAATGAATAAAATCTTTTTAAAAAGAGAGAGAAAAAATCTGAACAGACTAATAGCAAGTAAGGAGATTGAATCAATAATCAAAAACCTCACAACAGAGAAGAGCTTAGGGCAAGATAGTTTCACTGGTGAATTCCACCAAATACTTAAAGAATTAACACCAATCCTTCTCAGACTATTCCAAAACAAGTTGAAGGAAAAGGAACACTGCCAAACTCATTTTACAAGGCCAGCATCACCCAGATACCAAAGCCAGAAAAAGGAACTACAAGACAAGAGAACTATGGCCCAATATTCCTAATGAATGTTGGATGTATGAATTCTCAACAAAATACTCGTGAACCAAATTAAACAGCACATTAAAAGTCTCATACACCTAACACCTGAGAACCAACTGATAACGTTTTTCAGTAACATCTTATTGCCTTAGATCTTTTGTCTTATTGGTATGAAACCAAACGTTGCAGATACAGCTAAATCCCCATCCTCATCCCCTCCCCTTCATTCCCCCTCAATAGGTAAATCACTATGTTAGTTTGTGTATATCACTTCCATGCATTTTTTTGTAAGTTTATGTATATACATGCTATATATAAAAATATACATGTGTATATTTATGTAAATATTTATGTAAACTTTTTATGTATTTGGAGACCAAGCAAATATCCCTAAAGTACATTATCTACCTTCTATTTTTTTTGTGTATTTGAAGTTTACATAAATGCATCATACTGTTTTCTCCACTTCTTTTTTCACCTGACCTGTTGCTGAGATTTATTTATGTTGATGCATATATATCTGATTAATTCATTTTAACTGCTCTAGACTCTTTTAAATGTATAAATTAGTTTGCTTATCCATTTTCTTTTTTTTTCCTGTTTTTTTAAATAATAAATTTATTTTTTATTGGTGTTCAATTTGCCAACATACAGAATAACACCCAGTGCTCATCCCGTCAAGTGCCCCCCTCAGTGCCCGCCACCCAGTCACCCCCACTCCCCACCCTCCTCCCCTTCCATCACCCCTAGTTCATTTCCCAGAGTTAGGAGTCTTTATGTTCTGTCTTCCTTTCTGATATTTCCTACCCATTTCTTCTCCCTTCCCTTTTATTCCCTTTCACTATTATTTATATTCCCCAAATGAATGAGACCATATAATGTTTGTCCTTCTCCGATTGACTTATTTCACTCAGCATAATACCCTCCAGTTCCATCCACGTTAAAGCAAATGGTGGGTATTTGTCATTTCTAACGGCTGAGGAATATTCCATTGTATATAAACTAGACCACTCTCTTGCACCATACACAAAGATAAACTCAAAATGGATGAAAGATCTATATGTGAGACAAGATTCCATCAAAATCCTAGAGGAGAACACAGGCAACACCCTTTTTGAACTCGGCCACAGTAACTTCTTGCAAGATACATCCACGAAGGCAAAAGAAACAAAAGCAAAAATGAACTATTGGGACTTCATCAAGATAAGAAGCTTTTGCACAGCAAAGGATACAGTCAACAAAACTAAAAGACAACCTACAGAATGGGAGAAGATATTTGCAAATGACGTATCAGATAAAGGGCTAGTTTCCAAGATCTATAATAACTTATTAAACTCAACAGTAAAGAAACAAACAATCCAATCATGAAATGGGCAAAAGACATGAAGAGAAATCTCACAGAGGAACACATAGACATGGCCAACATGCACATGAGAAAATGCTCCGCATCCCTGGCCATCAGGGAAATACAAATCAAAACCACAATGAGATACCACCTCACACCAGTGAGAATGGGGAAAATTAACAAGGCAGGAAACCACAAATGTTGGAGAGGATGTGGAGAAAGGGGAACCCTCTTGCACTGTTGGTGGGAATGTGAACTGGTGCAGCCACTCTGGAAAACTGTGTGGAGGTTCCTCAAAGAGTTAAAAATAGACCTGCTCTACGACCCAGCAATAGCGCAATGGCACTGCTGGGGATTTACCCCAACCATACAGATGCAGTGAAACGCCGGGACACCTGCACGCCGATGTTTATAGTAGCAATGCTTATCCATTTTCCACCTGAGAGCAATAATTTCTACTTTTTCACCATTTCAAGCAATGATGTAGGAACAGCCTTATAGAAATCTTTTTTTTTTTTTTTTGCACCTGAGAGCTTCTTGAGTTTACATGCTTACAATAGGAATTTATGAATGCTATGATAAATGTATGTTTAACATTACAAAGTAATGCCAAATCGTTTTTACAAAGTAACTATACAAATTTCATTTCTCATGAGCAATGGTTGAGAGTTCCATTTCCCTATATCCTTATCACTGTTTTATGTTAGCACACTTATTAATTACCAGTCTGATATGTGTGAAGTGGTATTTTGTGTCATCTTCATTTACATTGTGTTTATCACTAGTGAGGTTGAACATTGTTTATTGGCCTTTGTTATAATCAGAATTCATTTGTAGGAGACAAACCAACAAAACTACTTTAAGCAGAAAGGATTTTTTTTTAAAGATTTTATTTATTTATTCATGAGAGACACACACACACACAGAGAGAGAGAGAGAGAGACAGGCAGAGGGAGAAGCAGGCTCCATGCAGGGAGCCCGATGTGGGACTCGTTCCCGGGTCCCCAGGATCACATCCTGAGCTGAAGGCAGAAGCTCAACCACTGAGCCACCCAGGCGTCCCAGGCAGAAAGTATTTACATGGAACAATTTTTTAAAAATTGTTGCAGGACACCTGGGTGACTCAGCAGTTGAGCACCTGCCTTTGGCCCAGGGTGTGATCTGGGAGTCCCAGGATCAAGTCCCACATCGGGTTCCCTGCATGGAGCCTGCTTCTGCCTCTGCCTCTCTCTCTCTCTCTCTCAAATAAATAAATAAAATCTTTAAAAAAAATTGTTGCAAGGACTGAAAGAGTGGATTCTAGACTAGATCTCTGGGAATACTCCCAGAAAAAACACTGCAAAACTGGTGATCTACTATATCTATCAAAATCAAGAGCTGCTCTATCAAAATGATGAGCCATTCATATTGTTTAGTCCAGAAGCTCACTGCCTCTGGAACACACTACAGCAGCTAGATCTCCACCCCTCAAAAATATATGACCCAAACTCTGTCTCTCAGCCTCCAGAATACTGGTAATGGCATTTAGATTTGAAATAACCTGATTCATTGAGCCAAAATTAGGCCTTCCTGCTAAACTGTAAATAATACTTTGAACATATCTCTTATAGAAATTGCTAGGTGTCAGTTTCTACCTTAAGAGGTCTTTGAGGTTAGTATCAGTGTCATATTTAGAAATGATTGAATGGATTAATGCATGATTACAAATAGTTATCCACACATCTCTTGAATCATTTATGGGATGAATTGGTGACATTCAATTAGACAATGTTGAGAGATCTCAGGAGAAGAGATGATGAGTTTTTGTTTGAACATACCTATGTGGAAGTGTCTTGGAACCCCCAAGACGAAATATCCAGAACCTAGACTTTCTAGAAAGAAGTTCAGAAAAGAAGTAATCACAGAGATAGGAAATTAGGAGTTATTAACATATTGAAGATAGTTGAAACCATGAAATTTCATGAGTTTACTCAACCTAGGTCAGAAATAGAACCCCTTTGCACCACATTTCAGTTGGGGTTTCAGCTTCATCTTTCAGCTTATAAATCCTAGTAGCAAAAGCTACAGAGGGACCCATTTTAAATTTCAAATGGTAAAACAAATGGAGAGGCTCATTTCCTGGAGAATTCACAGAATCATGTTTCCCAGGATATACATTCCAAGTCCACATTAAAGCTTTTCATCTTGTATATGGACACTCTTATCAGTAGTCAGAAGACATCAGGATATTACATCTCTCCTGATTCACTCTCCCTGAGCCTCAGCTTCCTCGTCTATCAAATGGGAATAGTAATGCCAATCCCTACACAGTGAATATGGTTTTCTCATACCCTATAGGTAGGACTATAAATTGATGCAAGGGTTTTTTTTTTTTTTAATGTAATGGGGCTGTACATATCAAGAACTCTAAAAATCTGCATACTCCTTGGCTCTATAATCCTACATCTAGAAAGTAACTTGAAATCTGGCAAGGATTTGTATTTAAATGTTCATCCCAACATGGTTTATAGTGATGGATGCTGAAAACTACCAGAAACTCTAAAAATATTCCACTGGCAGAAAATTATTCACCCATTTAAAAAAAATGATATTCATGTATGCAATCGGACCTCTAGAATCTAGATCATTTTACAGGAAATACATAGTTCAAAAAATACGGTAAATGACAACACAGGGATATAATCAGCAAAATTTAGATTGTGGGAACTAAAATAAACCACCAGGTTTTATCAACAAATAAATTTGCAAAGGAAGAAAAGAGAGCTGGAGGGGTAACATAGAGATTAAGAAGAGAGTTTGATATAGTAACCAATTATAAGGTGTGGTTCTTATTTGAATCCTAATTTTTAAACAGCTATTTAAAATGTTAAGGCATTTATGATACTTTTAGAAATTTGAGTACTAGTTACTTGATGGTACTAAGGAATTACTGTTATTTTCAGTTGTAATGGTATTGTGGTTTTTTTAAATTCTTGTTTCTTAGAGATACAAACATTTATTAATGAAATGACATAATGACTTAGATTTGCTTATCCATTATGCAAGATAGTGTGGATGAGTAGGATTGGCCATGGTTGATTGTGGTCAGAGATGGATGGTAAATGCATGGGAGTCTGTTATCCTAGTAATTTTTTTTGGGGGGGGGGGTTATGTTAAAACTGCTCAATAATACAGTTTTTAAAGGTTTAAAATATAATGCCCACAAAGACATTTTCCATGATATAGAAAATGCCTAACATAGTTGAATGAAATTCAGTTTACTGTCAGTCATATAGAGAAAAAAATCAAATAGAAAAAAAAAACAAAAGGAAATACCTTGAGTGCATATGTCAGTGTGTCGGTTTCCTTCATTATAAGATAAAGATCTGGTGGTAACCATTTCATACTTCCCAATTTTAAATCTGTAGGAGATATTCAGTAGCCCAGGTAAATACATTTCCTAATATAAGAGGAGAAAAGGGGGGGCATTATATTGCACCTTCTAAGTAGTAAACTTGGAAAAAGCTCCAAACATGAATTATTCCTCAGATTTTCCTTACTTTTACAAAAAGGGGTACTGGCAAATGAATAGTGATGAGGATCATAGTTCACTTGTGAGCAGAAGCATCAATTCTTTTGCATTTATTGCTAAAAGTTAACGTGTTGATGTTCAGAATTGCTGTATTCGAAGTCTTACCTTTTCATACATGTAAATACAGCAGCACTGAGTCCGTATACAATCTCTAAGCTAAGGCTGATTTATCTACAAGGTCATTTATAGTCTTAAAATACTATTTTCAATAATAGCTGTTTTGCAGGCTAATAAAAGAGCCATTATTTTTGGTCCAGTTTAATAAACAGCTCTGGAAAGCTGTTTAATGGGCTGAAAAGATGAAAGTGACTTCTTAAATGTTATTGTCAACTGGCAACACTGGTACTTTGCATAACAGAAAGCAATTAGATTCTCACTGTTATACTCTTAAGGTGATAGGGTTTTGAAAAATAGAGAATCTATAGTTGGCATTAGAAATGGTAAAAGGTTGTTTAAAAAAAAAAGAAATTTAGGTTGTTACAAGAGCGTCATCTTATTTTCTGAACCCCTACCTTCTAGCAAATTGGGCTCTCTGGTACTTTTAAAAAGTATTGCTTTTCAAGAGTGTTGAGGTAACTATAAATCAGTTCAACTGTTGGACAGATGCTTTAGACCACTAAAAATGATCAGATAGTCATTTTTGCTCATCTTCCTTGAAAAATAGCATCAGAATAACCAAAAGAGGCAAGAGAATCACTTAACAGAAATAGTTGATTATTCAGGACTAAATCTAAGGAAAGTATTACTTGAGATGCTTTACCCAAACCTGTGTTGCTTGCTTGGTAGCGGGGTCTAAGCCTGTGTTTTTAAAACTTACCTTTGAAGGTAAGTTTTTATTGCCAGTCTATGCAGACTGATAACACACGTTTCCCCCTTTATCTAGCTACGTGGTGAACATAGGTCTGATCAACAAGCTTCATGGCTGCTTCCTCTCGGTGCAAGGACCAGTGGACGAGAATCCCAAGATGGCCACATTTTTGCAGCACGCTGCAGAACTCTTGCATGGAATGTGCACACTGTGCTTTGCTGTCACCAGAAGGTAAGGCTTCTACTTGATATCAGTGTGGACTCAACTTTGGGAACTTCCCTTAAATTTTGCGCATCTTGGGATCATTTCATAGGAATACAAGTGGTCATGTTGGCTTCTTTTCTTCTTTAGGTCACCTTTGTCCTTATTGGTCTCCCATAATGAGACCAGCCTTCTGTTTCTTGTTTTTCCCTGGCTACATGCTCCGGTTAGAGCCTGTTTTTCTTGTTGGTATCCTACACTTAACTACACTTCATTACTGGAAGAGATCTTAGGGGTCATTCAGTCCCACTTCCATGGAAATTCAAAGGAATCCAGTGATTCTCCTTGAGTCAGTGAGTCAGTAACAAAGCCTGCACCAGACCAAGCCAGACCCTCAGCGCAATACAGCACGGCCTCTCCTGGTGTCCATGACTGGGTTCACATGCTTTTACGGACTGCCTCCTAGGGTTGTGTATTTTCCCCTTTTGTCTCTTTCTCCAAGATGCCTTCATGAATAAGGAAAGGGAACCATCCAAAAAGCCAGCTCCCTCGAGTTACATTTGTCCTATGTGTAGGATGACCGAATCAGGTAGAGGCCAGCGGCGTGGGTAGTGAAAGAATTCACCCAAGGCAGGACAAAGGACACAGAAGTTTATTGAAAACACTGCAAGGGAGCAGCGGGCAGGACAGCAAAGGAGAGACTGTCAGCCGTGAGGTGGGGGCGGAGGGGGGTGTAGTTAAGGGGAAGTGAGGGGGGATGGGATGGGAACGGATGGGATTTGGTTTGGGTACCTGTGCCCCGTTACAAGCAGCCCACTGGTCAGCTGGGGCTCATGGGTATTCTGAGGTGAGTCACTTAATGAGCCTGTTTGTATTCCACTAGGGGGCTGGGGGCTCTATGGGCGTGATTATAGCCAACGTGCCAGGGACAGCTGCTGGCCTGGTAGGCTCATTAGACGCCTCGCCCCATCCTGTGAACTGCCCTCAAAAGCAGTAGCTCTCTTGGGGAGGGCAGAGGAAACCCCCCCAATTGCAATAGTGTTTCTAATAGGAATATGACATAGCCCTCAGGCGTATTAAGAATGCTCAGGGGATCCCTGGGTGGTGCAGCGGTTTGGCGCCTGCCTTTGGCCCAGGGTGCGATCCTGGAGACCCGGGATCGAATCCCATGTCGGGCTCCCGGTGCATGGAGCCTGCTTCTCCCTCTGCCTGTGTCTCTGCCTCTCTCTATCACTGTGTGCCTATCATAAATAAATAATAAAAAAAAATTTAAAAAAAAAGAATGTTCAGTAAAATAACTTTCTTATTAAATCTAAATAGCACTACATATAATTTCTCTAAAGATTCTATTTATTTATTTATTTATTTGGCAGAGAGAGAGGGAGAGCAGGGGGCAGGGGCAGAGGGAGAAGAAGCAGACTCCCCGCTGGGCAGGGAGCTTGATGGGGGGCTTCATCCTGGGACCTTGGGATCATGACCTGAATAGCTGAAGGCAAATGCTTAACTGACTGAGCCACCGAGACACCCCACGTATAACTTTTTTTTTACTGCAACCCTGTTTATTTATATTTCATATACTCTTCAAACATACACAGAAGGAGAGAGTACAAGAACGAATAGCTCCAACTATTAGCAATATTTTCCCAGTCTTATTTCATCCCCCCACTCACCCCCGGGGTTTTTTGTTTTGTTTTGTTGGTTTTTTGTTTTGGGAGAGGGAGGTTACGGCAAGAGCATGTTACAACAACTTTCAGGTACTCATTTCACCCACAGTACTTCAGCCTGCGCCTCTGAGGTGTTGAACACGAGTGCCCCGCATTGTCACACCTGGTGTAATAAGCGATAATCCTGTGGGGTACCTACCTAATCCTTGTTCACCGCTCTCCACTGTCTCAGCGTCTTTCTACCATAAGTTTCTTGGATTCAGTTCCAATTTCAGGTGACATTTGGTTGTTACGTCCCTTAAGTCTCTTTAATTTTGTAAAAGTTCCCTTTCCCCTCTGCCTTTATTTTTATGCCATTGATTTGTTCGAGAAAAAACTACATGGTTTTTAAAGGATTTGTCAAGAAGAAAATTAAAACTGGGGGATCCCTGGGTGGCTCAGTGGTTTAGCACCTGTCATCGGCCGGTCCTGGAGACCCGGGATCAAATCCCACATTGGGCTCCCTGCATGGAGCCTGCTTCTCCCTCTGCCTGGGTCTCTGCCTCTCTGTGTGTGTGTGTGTCACAAATAAATAGATAAATAAATTTAAAAAGAAAGAAAGAAGGAAGGGAGGGAGGGAGGGAGGGAGGGAGGAAAGAAAAAAGAAAAGAAAAGAAAAGAAAAGAAAAGAAAAGAAAAGAAAGAAAATTAAAACTAAAATAAAAATCAAAAATTTGAAACTTCTAAAGTCTAGCTGCTTCAAGAAATATCCATCCATATTCTATGTACACAGAATGCCAGTGACTACGTTCAGAATATTCTAAAAGAATTTGCTTTCTAAAATGAACCTCCTCAGTTTTTTAGACTGTTACACAGAGGACGCTGCACCCCACCTCTACCCCAGTCACATTTCTAGAAAGACTGAGACTACCTGAACGTCCGGGAAGCCAAGCACGGCCTATATTCAGCGTTCCCTCCTAGCAGTGCAGACGGAGCTGCCTTCCAGGATTAGATGATAACCCAGGACGTGGCTGTCTGTGGGTCTGTAACCTAAATACGCTGAGGTGGCCCCGCATCACCGGAGGCTGGCAGCAGTCATGGGGCCGCACTCCGGGCCTGGCACCTGCCGACGTGGGGTCGACCGTGCCCTGGCTAGCTCCGGGCAGTAGCCGCCTTGCTCCCTGGGGGGTTCCCTCACTCAGGAGACCCCTTCCCGCGGCGCTTCTTTTCATCACGCAGCATCGTAAACCTGCCAGCATCTCAGGTCTTCGTTACCTGTGTTCTTCCCTTAAATCCAGATGAGTGCCCCACACCTAAGCATTTCCATATGTGGTTGGTGAGTTGGTGGGCTCCCGCTTTCACCTGCGCAGATTTAGTCGCTTGAAATCTGGGGCTTGAAAGCAGCTTCGAGCTCATTCCCAGCGCTCCCTCTTATAGGGAAAGCAACGGAGCCAAACTGGAACCAGCCTCCAGGATTCCTGCCTCAGTGCTCTCACCTACACGCTTGACTTTGCATGATTCAAATCGTAGGAACATACTTCTCATTTCTTTTTCTTTTTTTTTTTTAATTTTTATTTATTTATGATAGTCACAGAGAGAGAGAGAGAGGCAGAGACACAGGCAGAGGGAGAAGCAGGCTCCATGCACGGGGAGCCCGACGTGGGACTCGATCCGGGGTCTCCAGGATCGCGCCCTGGGCCAAAGGCAGGCGCTAAACCGCTGTGCCACCCAGGGATCCCACACTTCTCATTTCTTTGGAGATTTTCTCAGTTACGTATATGGAAAACAGGATCCCCTTCTCTGTAACACACTCAGCCATGTCGTCTTCCAGTGGACGTTGACAGAGCTCTTGCCTGGGCCAGACACCAGGACAAGGACCCAAGATACCGCCTCGGGGAGCCCAGAGCCTGGCCTCAGGGCAGACCCGTAAACTAGCAGCTGCAGCAGAAGAGGATGTTCTCCCAAGGAGGTCAAGAAAGGAGGCGATGGACTAAATCGTAAAGGACCCAGGAAGACAAGTGGAAGGATGCGACAGAAGGGGCCGTAATATGCGCACTGTGTGAGAGAGCAGACGTTCTGGGTGCCTCTGGCCTCCCTGGAGGTCACCTGCCAATGGATTCCTGTATTTCTCTGCCTGAGGATACTCTCTGGACAAGGAGCTGTTGGCTACAAGTGCAGGAGAGTTAACAGCTCCGGGAGTGACCCTCCAGCAACACATGGGTGGATTCTGTCCCCGCTCCCCCACCTCAGTGAGCCCCGAGGGGTGTTCTGCACGGTGGGTCAGGGCGCGCCAGTGCCAACCTAGGCACTAACCCATTCTTGATGGGCTTTCTCCCTCCCCCTTCTGTCCTTGGCTTCCTCACAAATAAAGTACTTGTGCCCAGAGCCTTATTTCAGGGTCTGGTCTGGAAGCAGCCCAGACCAAGAGACATGGATGCACAGGGTACTCTGGACTGTACGAGGGACATCTCATTCAGTCTGATGTAGCCGTGTGGCGGGGCGACTACGGGGAGTGGCAGGAGGCGCAGCAGTACACCAACCCCATGATGGTAGCTCCTAGAACTTGAGGTGCTACGCTGGAGCTGCAGAAAGCCACTGAAGTTGCTGAAGATTTATGATTACAGATCAGATTTATGGTACAGAGGACCGTAATGGCATGACCCCAGAGGCAGAAGGAATCGTAGAGAGACGCTTGGAGCCACGTGGGGAATGTTGAGGGCCCGTGGGGGCAGCGGAAATAGGAGCAAACACGTGAAGAAGAGAAAGAATAAGCGTAAGAGAGGCAGCATAGAGCTTGGTGACGTGGGAGGTAAAAGGGAGGGAGGAACCTTAAATGGCTCCCAGGTTTCTGACTTGAAATCTGTGAGTGATAGATGATATCCTCTCCAAATTAGGGATGAGCAGTTTTCCATAGAGGAAATATGCCTAAGGGCTACCCAAGGAGACCAAAGTCTTTGCATATATGTGTATTGTTTTTATAGACATATACAACTGGATTTTAAATAAATCAGTGATTAACTCTTGGTGGTTCTTAAGAATTTTCTTTTTGAGATTTTTTCTATTTATTTGACACAGACAGCACAAGCAGGGGAAATGGCAGGTAGAGGGAGAGGGAGGGAAGCAGGCTCCATCCCAGGACTCTGGGACCACGACCCAAGCGGCAGGCAGACACTTAACTGTAGCAACACCCAGGCGTACCAAGAATCTTTTTTTTTTTAAGATTTTATTTATTTATTTGAGAGAGAGAGAATGAGTAGTCGGGGCGGGGGGGCGGCGGTGGCATAGGGATAGAGAGAGGGAGAAGCGGACTTCTCACTGGGCAGGGAGCCCGATGCAAGGTGGGATCCCAGGGCCCCGGGCCACCACCGAGCCACCCAGGTGCCCCAGCTTTTAAGAATTCTCAATCCATTTTCCCACTATGATTTCCTTCTCCGACTTTAGTTATTCAACAAATTTCTCTTAGTAGGCCTTGCTACAAAAGCAGATTATTCTAGGAAAAAAGTCCAGGTGATTTCCTGGCTTGGTTTACCTGGAAATTCTTAGCAGGATCCGTGTGGCTGCTTCTGTGAATGAGGTAAAGGAAGGATCCCTCATCGCCGCTCTTCCTCGTCCTTCGTCCCAGCATTTCCAGAACGCCACCAAGCCACAGGGACACAGGACGGTTCTCCCCTTGAGACGAGTTCGCCTCTAATATTTACGAGACCATTTCATGCTACTTCCCAGCTCTCCACGAAAATGCTATTTCTCTGCCATCGACTACAACGACCCGTGGACGCACTTTGCACACAGCTCTGAGGTCACAGCTGTGTCTGGCGGGGAGGGAGGTGGTTGTCGTCAGGGGGAGCAACCACGTGACGCCCGCTCGGCCATCAGGCCCGGCAGCCAGAGCCAGGGAGGTGCGGAAGGCTCGTGGTCACGGCTCTCGTGTGTGCAGCCGGAATGAGGAGCCAGAGGAGCCGGAGGCGCCGCAGACGTGGCTCCTGGGGAGCTGGAAAATCCTGGGGTCACTAAGCCGGATTGCCCAGGCTGCTGGGTAAACACCGCTCGGCTGCTGGTGGCCCGGCCTTTGTGGCGGGGATTACAGCGGGGCTGCCTTGCTCCTCTCCTATTGTGCCCTTAATCTTCTAATTTTCACCCAGGTATTCTGAAAGACACTTTGGGTGGCAGAGGCCATGTTATTAGTCTTTGCTTCAAGGTGGGGGAGAAAAGACTGATGATTTTTTGTACCAGGCTTGGTTTCGAACTTGCTTTCAAGTAAAAATTGACATTGCAATCTTCTGGCGAAAGGATTGGTTTTCCATTAGGATCACTCCTAATGTGGGTGTGAGTCCAAGAACTTTTTACAAGTTGCAGTTCTTAATCATTTAAAAAATTCAAGCATCTGCAACAGGACTTTCAGAAATGCTCATTTCTTTGGCTTTACTGCTACCCCTTTTCCATTCTCGGTCCTTTAAGCTGTGAAGAGGAAAGGACAGTTTTCAAACCTCAGGGCAGCCTCTCAGCAACCCTAATTGGCTGAGACTCACGGAGCCCCCTTAAGTGTGGACTCCTTAGCTGAACTAATAGGATCAGAACCGTAATGAGTGATTATAAATTGCAGCCAACACAGGCCTTTCACTTAGCAGTCATTTCCTGATTCCATAACTGTACGAGGCACTATAGGGAGAGGGCCAGGAAGCAGGGGGGCCACACTGAACGAGTTTACAGTCCTTATGGCGGCACAGAATAAAACCTAGCTAATTCTGATTGGTTGGAGAAGACTGTTCTGAATTCTAGAATATATTTACACAAAAAGGAGTTTGTTGTTTTATGTATCTGTGGCCCTTAGGTTCATACCCGTAAACTACACTGACAAAACGGGTTCTAGCCAAAGTCCCTGGAAACTGTGTCATAAAAAGATAAGAATGATTTATAATTTAGCTCATTAACTATGTGGATATAAATGAGTGCTTCTCAAGTGTTTAAGGGTGCTTGAAAACCATTTGTTCAAGCAAAGGTAAACTTTGACTCTGCCTGCCTGAATTATTCACTCATGCATTAAACAAATATTTATGTAGCACTTGCTCTGTGCCAGGCCCTGTGCTAAGCTTGGGAGAAAGCAGAAATGACTCAGACATCATTTGTGTCCTCAAGGACCTCGGCAGCTAGTAGAGGAAGTAAGACACCTACACCGAGATGCGCGGTCGAAGCGAGTGGTGCAGAGGACACAGGACAGCAGGCAAAGCACTTAGACGCTGCCTGGTACATACTACCTGCTTCATAAACACCGGTACTGTTGCTACGTCATCACTGATGGAGTTAAAAGGAAGGAGAGACCACTCTTGGCTGCACTGGCTGTTTCCTGGAACAACTAAAACTTACTGTGGGCCTTGAACGATAGGAAGGGTTGGAACGTTTACAGTTGAGAGGCAGATGCAGAAAACAGCTAAAGCCGAGACATCGTGGCAGAGAACTAGGAGGAACGAACAGAGCACATGAGCTGGGTTGTGAGATGTGTACAGTGTGACTTTAGTGCATCCCAGGTTGCTAGGAGGTTCGACTGAGACAACAGATGTAAAAATACTGCGTGAACTCCATACGGTGACTTGCTGAGGTGTGGTGGCAGCGGTGTCATCAGGAGCCTTGATCAGGAAAGTGACGTGCTGAGAAGCATATTTTGGAACATTACCTGATGGAGAACATGTTAGACAGGAGATGGAAGGTGGGAGGGACCACAAACACTCACCTGGGCAAGAGGTGAAAGGAACAGGAAGGAATTTTCTTAAGTCCTCTTTATATATGATCTTCAGACTCCAGACGCAGTCATCTCCGTCTCATCCCTCTTCCCTGCTCCCCAGACCCAACCTGTTGTCACGTCTTGTTGACTGGAAGGAACCCTAACGTTACCTTAATCCAGTCTTCTGTCCATGTGTGAATCTCTTCTGTAGCCCCAGCTGGTCTGTATTTGAATCTCTCTTCTGACAGGGACCTCGTTACTTACTAAGGGAACCTATTGTGTCATTGATAAGCTTTAATGCTTAGAACAGTCTCTCATGACCTGTTTTCCTCCCGTGACCTATTAAACCAGTTCCGGTTGCTCCTGGGCAGCATACGGACTATTCTACTTCTGCCCTTCTCCCCGAACTTCTGTGTTCTCACCCTTCCACATATTCTCCTTCGCTTTTCTTCTCTTCGTACCAGTGGCTAGATAACAAGTCACTCCGGAACCTAGCGGCATAAAACAACCATCTTTTGGGGTGCCTGGGTGGCCCAGTGGTAGAGCATGCGACTCTTGACCTCAGGGTTGTGAGTTCAACCCCTGCATTGGAGGTAGAGATTACATTAAAAAAATAAAATATTAAAAAAAAAAAGCCATCTATTAATCTCACAGACTCTCTGTGTCAGGAATTTTGTCCAGATACATAGAAAACAGCTTATCTTTGTTCCCCAATATCCAGGCCTCAGATAGAAGAAGGTTTGAAGTTGGAAGGCTAGAAGTGGAAATCAGTCGTCTGAATGCTTATTCACACATGTCTGTGGTTCGTGTGGCTCTTAGCTGAGGACCTTTCCATCTGGTCACTCTGCAGATGCTAATTTGGGCTTCCTCACAGCCTGGTGGCAGGTTCCAAGAAGGAGCATCTTGGCGAAGACCCAGGGAGAAACCGTATCACCTTTTATGAGCTGGCCTCAGAAGTTATGCAGCATGACTTCCCCTGCATTCTGTTCATCAAGACAGTCACAACACCCCCCCCCCAAACCCGGACTTCAAAGGAGGAGAAAGAGACCCCTCCTCTTCACGGGGAACCTGAGGCCCCAGAAGAGCATATAGGACTAGAAATATTGCTGTGGTTGTGTTTGAAAAATAGATCTGCCGCGTTCCAGCCTACCCTGAAGATAAATGTGTTTCCAATATCCTGTTCTCATCTGTCTTCCTTTCTCTGTGCGGTCTCATACTTGGTATTGTCACCCTGTCTCTTGACATCACTTCCGTTAACTTGTAAACCAGTTGTAGTCATTAGCCACTGCCCTTCGACAAAAGACTTTCTGAGATTGGGAGTCAGGGAATGAAGTAAATATAAGAAGCTTCAGCAAGTTAAGCATAAAGGAAGGACCATTTGTTGAGTACCTGTTATGTGTCCCGGGCTGAGAGCTCCTTGTGAGGTTCCTTCCACCAACCCTGCCCACACCTGCCAAGGGAGCAGGGCAGCCTCCAGAGTGATACGGAAGAGTGATTGCCACACGCTTCAGCTCTAGAGTGAGAAGAATACAAGAGCAGGAACTTCTGGGCTGTTTCTGTATCAATTGCTAGTTTAGAGGTTTCGAAAGATCCACCCCTGCTTATAATAAAGCCTTAGTTGACTCATAGGGACGGAACGATGACCGTGTCATCGCTACAGTTCAACTTGTACTGCGTGCTCGGCACTGTGCCAGAGAAAGGGAGAGAGAGAAGAAGCTGGGGTTTTACTCTGTGTGTGACGGGAAGCCACTCGCGGATATTAAGCCAGAGGGTGGCAAGATCTGATTACTTAAAAGTAAAAATATTAGGTTTCCTCTGTGAGGAATAGATTGGAGGTGCAAGGCTGGAAGCAGCAAAGATCCGTCAGGAGGGCACTGCTGTCCTCACGCAGCCCCGATACGACCGTTTTGCCTCTCAGCTGCTCACCCAGCAGAAGCAATTGCCTTCGCTTGGCCACACGGCAGGGCCCCGGGCAGGGCTCCTGCAGCCTATCTGCCAAATTCTGAAGATAGGGGAAGCCAAAACATGCGCAAGCTTAGCCAAAATCAGCACAAGGCCCTCCTGCTTACGGTGACTATGAGGAAGCTGGAGTTAGGAGATCGGAAACGTCCTGCCGGAGAGGCCTGTTGGGACAGCAGCCCTAGCCCGCGGGTCCGAGCTGCAGAACTGGAGCCTGTCGCCAGCCACCCAGAGCCGCATCCTCCCCTCCCAGCTCCTCCCTGCCCTTCCTTCCCTCCACCTGTGGTTGAGGCCGTCACCTCTGCAGCTGCCACTTTCTTGGGCCTCCATTCAGACCTCCATTCAGGCCTCTGCCAGAACCCGGTTTCTTCTTAGTGCCTCACCCTCTCCCTCCTGTTCCCATGGGTGTCCCGGCCTTCCTCTTTCTCCAGCCTCTTCCAGGTTGTTGATTCTAAACAGCAAGAATGTCCATCTCTTCTCATCATCTATTACTTCTCCTCCCAGAAAGGCTGCTTCTCAGAAGTCCCCCTTTTCAGCAGTTCAGCTGAAACTCATCATCAGGCACTTTGGGAATCCTCCCAAGTATTAGCCAGCCTCACCCTACTTGATAATCTTACTCTTTAACCGTCCCTATTTTTTTTTTCTCTTCTCTAACCAAATGTCCAGATATCCTAAATGCTCACACACACATCTTTCCCACCTTCAGTTTTCTCTTCCTCTCACATCTGCACCAAGCCATCCACATTCCCTTCGGTGGGGCTCACAATTAGATCTGCATTAAACAACCTATAGGGCGTGTGTGTGTGTGTGTGTGTGTGTGTGTGTGCGCACGTGCACGCACGCACAGGAGGGTGTAATTTTCAAAGTAGATTCGCAGCTATTATAACATCCTAGGACTGAACAGAATCTTAGACATCATTGTGTTCCATGCCCAGCTGACGTTTGAGTACCCTCTGCCACTTGGATGGGTGTGATCCCCCACTTTTTCCAGAATAGGGAAGAATATAATACCTCCCCAAAATCCCATTGAACTTTGGAATGTCCTAATTGTTGGAAAGATTTTCATGAGTTTATCTAATACCTGCTTTCAGATAATGTCTCTTCTCTAGGGTCATAAGTAACAACAGAACACTTCTTCAGTTTGAAAATGACTTACAGCCTCTAGTTCTGAGGTGAATTTCCAAATCCTTCAAATATTCCTCAGATGACACTGTTCCCAAATACTTATACCACATAAGTCACTTTCCTAGAGAACTTTCTGGTACAAAAGTGTCCTGAATGTAGTATGGTACCATTGCTGGACCCAGTACTTCCAGGGTAGTGGAGCAGGACTAAACTTTTCTGGCTATGTACATTGTGCTCCTATTAGTTCAGCCAAAATTGAGTTGTATTCATTGATAAACAACTCTCTACTGGTTTGAACTGTTAGGCAGGTAATTTGCTAAGCCTTCTTCCCCAGCTTATCACTGTGAGCTGTATCCCAGCCCCCATCACATAGCTTCTTCTTGTTATAAACATATACGATTAGTTTTTATAAAAATCTAAAAATAGGATATAACATTCATTTCTATAAATTCCATCCTTTTTTCAGTTCTCATTTATTTTTTAAACTTTTTAAATAATTACTTACTTTCTCTTGAAGCTATCTTCACTTTGCTTCTAAGACACCACATCTTCCTCCTACCCCATGGGTTCCTCTGTTTTAGTTTCCTTTGCTGTTTTCTTATCTCCCCAACTTTTAAATGTTTACATATCCCAAGATTCAATCCTCAAACCACTATCTGTGTTCACTTACTGGATGAGCTCCTGACTTTAAATACCGTGTACATACGTGTTGATGACTCCCATATACCTCAAGCCCAACCACTCTTCTGACCTTAGACTTGTTTATTTAATCAGTCATTCACAAATGTTCATTGTGTGGCTATGTGTCAGACCACTGTTCTAAGCCCTAGAGACAAAACTGACAAAAATAGCTAACCTTGGTAAGCTCATTTTATCCAATTTCCAATTCATTATCTCCACTTAGAGGTCTAATAAGCATCTTGAATTCAGCAAGCTTAAAGCTGAACTCCTGGTTTTCCTCCCAAGACATGCTCTATCCACTGCTTTCCCCATTTCTTTTTTTTTTTTTTTTAAGATCTTATTTATTCATTAGAGACAGAGAGAGAGAGAGAGAGAGAGAAAGAGAGGCAGAGACACAGGCGGAGGGGAAGCAGGCTCCATGCAGGGAGCCCGACTTGAGATTCGATCCCAGGTCTCCAGGATCACGCCCTGGGCCGAATGTGGCACTAAGCCGCTGAGCCACCCAGGCTGCCCTGCTTTCCCCATTTCTGTAAATGGCAGCCACATTCTTCCTGTTATTCAGGTCAGAATCCACCGAGCCATTTTTTTTTTACTCTTCTTTCTCTCACACCTACATCCAATCTATTAGGAAACCCTGTTGGCTTTCCTGCACTTCTCACCACATTCATAGCTACCAGCCTAATTCATCCACCATGATCTCGTCTTGAATAATTCAAACAGCCTCCTAATTGGCCTCCCTGCTTCTGCCTTGGCTCTTCTAAAAGCTTTTCAACCAATTAGCTATAGTGATTATCTTTAAGCCAAAGTCAGATACGTCACTCCTCTGCCCAGAACCTTACAATGGCTTTCATTCTCATTCAGTGAGATCCATAATGTCCTTACAGTGCTCTGTAAGACCCTATCTGATCTTCCTTACCTCTCTGACCTCGTCTCCTATTGTTCTTCCACTCACTCAATCTGCTAGAGCCACAGTGGCCTTGCTGTTTCTTGAATATGTCCTGCATGTTCCTGACTCCAGGACTTGAGACTCGCTGCTTTTCTATCTAAAACAGCCTGGTCTCAGATATCCTCATGGCTTCCTTCCTCACTTTCTGTAGAACTCTGCTTACTTAACACCTTAGAAAGAGCTTCCCAACCACTCCGTATAAAATAGTATTACACATTGACCTACTTGTTTATCCCTGGCCATGTCCCGTGCTCTCTGTAGCACTTTGCACACCTGACATACTACATATTACATATATTGTGTATTTTTTCCTTATGTCTTCCTACACTAAAATGTAAGCTTTATCAGGTAAAGGGCATAGATTTTACTGCTGAATCCTAGTGCTTTGAGTAGTGCTTGTCATAGAATAGGTCTTCAACAAATATTTATTGAATAAATGAATGAATCGTGAGTAACTAGTCCTATTGTGGTGGGCAGAAAAAATGCCTCTCCTGAACACTACCCAACAAAAATAAAATACACATTCTTCTCAAGTATACTTGGGATATGTTCCAGGATAGACTGTCTGTTAGGCTGAAGATGAAGTCTCAGGAGATTTAAAAAGACAAAGTATCTTCTCCAACCATAACAGGACAAAGGTAGAAATTAATAACAGAAGTAAAATTGAAATATCCACAAATTTGTGGAAATTAAACAACACATTCTTAAACAACAAATGGATTGAAGAAAAACTCACAAGGAAAACTAGAAAATACTTAAAGATGAAAATGAAAACACAGCATATTAAAACTTATAAGACACAGTAAAATCACTGCTAAGGAGGAAGTATACAACTGTAAACATTTACATTGAAAAATAAGAAATAAATCAACAACCTAACTATACAACTTAAGCATCTAGAGAAAAAAGAACAAACTAAATTCAAAGCTAGCAGAAGGAAGAAAATAAAGATTATAGCAGGGATCAACGAAATAGAGAATAAAATAACACTAGAGAAAAATCAATGAAACCAAAGTTTGAGTTCTTTGAAAAGAGCCACAGCATTGACAAACCTTAAACCAGATGAAGTGAAAAAGAGAAAAGACTCAAATTACTAAACTCAGAAATGAAAATGGGGCACTCGTTCTGACAGCACATACACTAAAACTGGAACAATACAGAGAAGATTAGCCGGCCCCTGCACAAGGATCACACTCAGATTCTTGAAATCTTCTATGTTTTCTGTAGTTATAATATAAGATCGTATACTTGAATTGTACTGAGAGCATAAACTTTAAGCATTCTACCACCAAAAAAAAAAAAAGATAACCATGTAAAGTAATGGATGTCTTACCTTTACTGTGAGAATCATTTCAGTGAATCCATTTTTTTTTTATTTTTTTTTTATTTATGATAGTCACAGAGAGAGAGAGAGGCAGAGTCATAGGCAGAGGGAGAAGCAGGCTCCATGCACCGGGAGCCCGACGTGGGACTCCATCCCGGGTCCCCAGGATTGCGCCCTGGGCCGAAGGCAGGCGCCAAACCACTGTGCCACCCAGGGATCCCCTCAGTGAATCCATTTATCAAATCATCATGTTGTACACTTTGAATAAGTTATAATTTTGTCAGTTATACCTGAATAAAGGTGAGGGAAGAAAAGATATGAAAGTGGGGGGCACCTGGGTGGCTCAGCAGTTTGGTGCCTGCCTTCAGCCCAGGGCATGGTCCTAGGGTCCCGGGATCGAGTCCCACATCAGGCTCCCTGCATGGAGCCTGCTCCTCCCTCTGCCTGTGTCTGTGCCTCTCTCTGTGTCTCTCATGAATAAATAAATAAATAAATAAAATATTTTTTTAAAAGAGAAGTTATGAAAGTGGAAATATTACTATGGATTCCACAGAAATAAAAAAGGATTATAAGAGAGTGCTATTAACAATATATGCCAACAAATTGGATAACCTAGATGAAGTGGATAAGTTTCTAGAAACAAAATACCTACCAAGACTAAATCAGAAAAAAATAGAAAATCTGTATAGACCTATATAATTAGTAAGGAGATTGAATCAGTAATCAAAAATGTTCAAGGAAAGCCCTGGAGCTGATGGCTTCAGTAGTGAATTCTACCAAATATTTAAAGAACTAACACCAATCTTTCTCAAGTTTTTTCCAAAAATATTGAAGGAAAGAGAACACTTTGTAACTCATTCTTTGAGGCCAGCATTACCCTGAAACCAAAGCCAGACAAAGACACTACAAAGAGAGAAAATCACAGACTGATATCCCTTATGAACATTGATATAAAAATGCTCAACAAAACTACCAAACCAAATGTAGCAGCCTAGTGAAAGGATTATACATCATGACAAGTGGTATTTATTCCTGGAATCCAAAAAGGGTTCAACGCATGAACATCAGTCATTGTAATTAGACCACACTAACAGAATGACGGAAACAAAAATGCATGATCATCTCAGTTGATACAGAAAAAAGCATTTGACAAAATTCAAACACTCTTTTGTTATAAAAACACTTGGGGCACCTGGATGGCTCTTTCAGTTAAGCGTCTGACTCTTGCTTTTGGCTCAGGTTATGATCTCAGGGTTGTAAGATCGAGTCCCACACTGGGCTCCATGATCAGCGTGCAGTCTGCTTGAGAGATTCTCTCTTTCTCCTTTGCCACCACTCCTGCTCATGCACACACACACTGCCCCCCAAATAAATAAAATCTTTAAAATAATTTTTAATGGCACTCAAAAAGCTTGGAATAGAAAGACAGTACCTCCACATAATAAAAATCATATATAAAAAACCCACAGGAAACATCATAGTGATGGTTAAAGACTAGAAGCTTTCCTCTAAGATCAGGAACAAGGCAAGGATGCCCACTTCTATTCAACATAGTACTGGAATTTCTAGCCAAAGCAATTAGGCAACAAAAGGAAATAAAAGGCATCCAAATCAGAAGTGAAGTAGTAAAGAATTATCTCAGTTTGTAAATGATATGATCTTATATGTAGAAAACACTAAAGATTTCACACCAAAAAAAAAAAGAAAGAAAAACCTGTTAAAACTAATAAACGAATTTGGCAAAATAGGAGAATATAAAGCCAGGGCAGAAAAAGCAGTTGCATTTTTATACATTAACAATGAACAATCTCAAAAAGGAAATTATGAAAATTAGTCCATTCACAATAGCATCAAAGAAATAAAAACTTATGAATTAGTTTAACCAAAAAAGTGAAAGCCTAATACAGTGAAAAGTACAAAACCTTGCCAAAAGAAATTAAAGAAGGTATAAATAAATGGAAACACATTCCATATTCATGGATTGGAAGACAGTATTGTTGAGAAGTCATTACTCCCCAACACAGTCTGTATATTTTATATAATCTCTAACAAAATCTCTAAGACTTTTTTTTTTGCAGAAATAAAAAAGCTGATCCTAAAATTTATATGGAATCTGAAGGGACCCCAAATAGACCAAACAATCTTTAAAAAGAAGAACAAAGCTGGAGGACTCACATTTCCTGACTTCAAAACTTACTTCAAAGCCATAATAATCAAAACAGTGTGATACTGACAGACAGACATGTGTAACAATGGAACAAAATAGAGAGCCCAGAAATAAACCCTCACATATATGGACAAATGATTTTTGACAAGGGTACCAAGACCATTGGATGGGAAAGGACAATCTCTTCAACAAGTGGTGCTGGGGAAACTGAACATCCACATGCAAAAGGATGAAGGACACTTTCAAACACCATGACTTAAAATGACTCAAAGACCTAAAACTAATAAACTCAGCAGATAAGAGAGCAGAAGCTTCAGGATGTGGGATTTGGCAAAGATTTCTTGGATAGGACACTGAGACATAGGCAGTAAAAGAAAAAGTAGACAAATTGGATTTCATGAAAATGTTTTAAATTTATATGTCAAAAGACAGTATCAACACAGTAAAAAGGCAACCTGGAGAATAGGATAAAATATTTGCAAATTATATATCTGATAAGGAATTAATATCCAGAAACCATGGAAAACTCCTAAAACTCAACAACAAAAACAAAAACACTATTAAAAACTAGGCAACCAAAGATACAAATGTAGTGATATGAAGGGACCCCTGCACCCCAGTGTTAATAGTAGCAATGTCCACAACAGCCAAACTATGGAAAGAGCCCAGATGTCCATCGACAGATGAGTGGATAAAGAAGATGTGGGTGGCTCAGCAGTTGAGCATCTGCCTGTGGCTCAGGACGGACTACTACTCAGTCATCAAAAAAAAAAAAAAAAAAAGAAATCTTGCCATTTGCAATGGCATGGATGGAACTAGAGGGTATTATGCTGGGTGAAATAAGTCCATCAGAGAAACACAATTATGATCTCACTCATATGTGGAATTAAGAAACAAAACAGAAGATCATAGGGGAAGAAAGGAAAAAATAAAACAAGATGAAATCAGTGAGGGAGACAAACTGTAAGAGACTTAATCATAGGAAACAAACTGAGGGTCACTGGAGGGGAAGTGGGTGGGTGGGTGATGGACATTAAGGAGGGCATGTGATGTCAAGAGCACTGGGTATTATATACAACTGATGAGTTACTGATATCTACCTCTGCAACCAATAGTAAATTATATGTTAATTAAATTTAAATTTTAAAAATGGGCAAAATACTTAAATAGGCATTTCTCCAAAGAAAATACACAAATGCTCAATAAGCCCATGAAATGAAGTTTAACATTACTGGCAGTAGGGAAATGCAAATAAAAACTATAGTTTTTAAATACCACCTCATATCCATTAGGATGGCTACTATCAGAAAGACAATAGCAAGTGTTGGTGAGGATGTGGAGAAACTTGAACACTTGTGTATTATTGGTGTGAATGTAAATGATATAGCTGCTATGGAAAACATGGCAGTTCCTCAAAAAATTAGAAATAGAATTACCATATGATCCAACAATTCCTTTTTTTTTTTTTTTTTAAGATTTTAGTTATTTACTTATTTATTCATGAGACACACAGAGAGAGAGAGGCAGATACACAAACAGAGGGAGAAGCAGGCTCCATGCAGGGAGCCCGATACGGGACTCAATCCTGGGACCCGGGGGTTAGGCCCTGAGCTGAAGGCAGACACTCAACCGCTGAGCCACCTAGGCGTCCCATGATCTAACAATTCCACTTCTGAGTATATATCTGAAAGAATTGGAAACAGCATTTTAAAGAAGTATTTGTATGCCTGAGTTCATAGAAGCATTATTTACAGTAGCAAAAACAGAAGCAACCCAAGTGTTCATCAGTGGATGACTGGATACATAAAAAGTGGTGTATACATACCATGAAGTATTATTCAGCCTTAAAAATAGGGAAATGGTTAAATATTCTATATCATGGTTAAACTTTGAGGAGACTTTATGCTAAGTTAAATAAGCCAATCCCAAAAAACTAAATCTTCTGTGATGATTCCACTTACGTGAAGTACTTAGTCATAGAGACAGAAAGTAGCATGTTGGTTGCCAGCAGAAGGGGGAGTGGGGAGGTATTGTTTAATGGGCATAGAGTTTCAGTTTTACATGATGTAAGAGTTATGGGGAGGGTTGATGGTGAGGTTTCACATTATTATGAATATATTTATTACCAACAAACTGCACACCTAAAATAAGATGGTAAATTTTACTATATATATATTTTAACACAAAAATTTGGGGAAAAGAATAGTGCCCTGCCAAAGATATCTATACCCTAATCCCCAAAAACTGTAAATGTGTTATCTCACATGGCAAAAGAGATTTTGCATAAATTAAGGATCTTGAGATGGGAAAGATCATCCTGGTTTATCCAGGTGGGCCCAATGTAATACAGAGTTCCTTGTAAGTGAGAGAGGGAAGCGGGAAAGTGAGCATTAGAGGGACTCGCTGGTGCTCTGCTGCTGACTGAAGATGGAGAAGGGGCCCCGGGCCACGGAACGCATTTGTAGTCCAGTAGCTGTGAAAGGCAAGGAAAGAAATTCTCTCCTGCAGCCTCTAGAAGGAACACAGCTCTGAACGCCTGATTTTAGCCCAGTGAGACTTACTTTGGATTCTGACCTCGCAAACTCTAAGAGAATAAATGTGTATTGCTCTGAGCCACTAGCTTGTGATGTTCCATCAGCAGGAGGACCTGATACACGTGTCTGCCCCTATGTAGGCTATCTAGGACAGGGGCCCAGTCCTCCTTGGCTGCACACGTCACAGCGGTCACTTCATGGAGCACAGGTACTTTGGCTTTTCAAATGGAGAGTATCTGACAGATGATGATCATCATGACCCTGGTGCTCACCTGGTGCTCGCCTGATGAACGATACCGCTGGTTGTAGGTCAGCCCCACACTGCACTACCTCTAAAACAACAATTCACTTTTTATTTTTTCTATTTTTTTTTAATTTTTATTTATTTATTTATGATAGTCACAGAGAGAGAGAGAGAGAAAGAGAGAGGCAGAGACACAGGCAGAGGGAGAAGCAGGCTCCATGCAGGGAGCCGGACGTGGGATTCGATCCTGGGTCTCCAGGATCGCGCCCTGGGCCAAAGGCAGGCGCCAAACTGCTGCGCCACCCAGGGATCCCACAATTCACTTTTTAAACAGTAAAGTTTACATCCATCCCTGGGAGAGACAGTGGCTTAATCCCACCCACTCCCAACAGTGTGCAGCCCATTGACTGAAATGGAAAGTTCTCTCAGGATACCTGGGGATTTCAGACCTGAAGAAACAAACAGAACCCAAATCCAAGATAGAGCAGTCTAGAAGATCACTGTCACTGAAGGAGACCAAGGTTGATGTTACCAAGCCAGAAAAATGGGGGCGAGGCAAAAGAGAGAAAACCAGCCAGGAACAAAGGGGAAAAAGGCCTATAGTATCTGGGACTGTTACTGCTGCTTTTTGGGGCCAACTAAAACCTGGTATGTACGTGGTTTATAAAATACTGAAGATGGAATGGATGGCAATTGATTCAGGCCCACAGAAATCACTGCTTTTTTCACACATCTGTACTTCCTTTAAGGCAGGGTAGGGTTTTCAGGTCCTGTGCAGGAGTACTGATGGTCCACTTAGAGTTTTTCCTAATTGAATCTGGCTTTTAATGAACAGAACTTGATATACACTAAGATCTCTAGTTCTAGAGAACAAACAAAAACACTTTAAAATTCAGTAAAATTGAGATATCAGAATGTATGTAATATATAAAATTTCAGATCTGAGTTTTCATATCTTCCATGTATTTTTAAAAGAAAGTTTTGTAACTTATGTCTGATATGAATGAGGCCTTTTACATTTTTATTATAAACATTTGGGCTTAAAGTGATTGTAACTGGCAGTTAAGAACAACAGGAGCCAGTGCCCTGTTCATGGACAAATTATCTGTATTTCAGACTAAATCAAAAGTAAACATTGCCTAAAGTCCTTTCAGGTCTACATTAGTTCTGTGCAAGCCAAATGCACTAGACAAGCCCTCTGCCTTCCCCTTGGTCCTGTGGATTCTATGGGCTCACTTTAAAATTAATAGTCTTAATTAGCTAAAAGGCAGCCTAGTATACGATAGGAGAAGATATTTGCAAATGACATATTGGTTAAAGGGCTAGTATCCAAAATCTATAAAGAAATTATCAAACTCAACACCCCAAAAAATAATTTAGTCAAAAAATGGGGAGAAGACTTGAATAGACGTTTTTCCAAAGAACACATCCAGACGGCTAACAAACACATGAAAACATGCTCCACATCACTCATCATCAGGGAAACGCAAATCAAAACCACAGTGAGATACCACCTCGCACCTGTCAGAATGGTTAAAATTAACAACACAAGAAAAAACAGGCGTTGGCAAGGATGCAGAAAAAGGGGTGTGACCCTCTTGCGTTGTTGGTGGGAATGCAGACTGGTGTGGCCACCCTGGAGAACAGTATGGAGATTCCTCCAAAAGTGAAAGATACAACTACCCAACGGTCCAGTAATTGGACTACTAGGTATTTACCCAGAGGATACAGAAATACTGATTTGAAGGGTACATACTCCCCGATGTTGATAGCATTCTCAACAGTGGGCACACTATGGAAAGGGTGCAATCGTCCTTAGACTGATGAATATGGATAAAGACGCTGCGGTGTATACGCACCCCGGAGTATTGCTCAACCATCAGAAAGAATGTAGTCTTGCCGTGCACCGTGATGTGGATGGAGCTACAGTATATTATGCTATAAGGGAAATAAGTCAGAGAAAGACAAATACCATATGATTTCACTCATATAGTATTTAAGTGAAAACAAAAACGATGAACCTATGGGAGGGGTTAAAAGAAAGGGAAACAAACCATAAGAGACTCTTAACAATAGAGAACAAACTGGTGATGGAGAAGGAGTTGGATGGCGGATGGGGATTAAGGAACATACTTGTGGGAAGCACTGGGTGTGGTATGTAAGTGATGAGTCACTGAATTCTCCTGAAGCCAGTATTACTGCACTGTGTGTTAACTAGGATTTAAATAAAAATTTGGAAAAAAGTGGTCTTTTCTATGAAGCACTATTGTATCCATTTTGAACCATTTACACATTTAAGTTATTGAATGGTTATTTAATTCATTTTTCTGAATCAATATTTTTATTTCATCAGGAGAATATAGCAAAGTATCCTAGATTGTGCTGTTATATAGTTTGTGATTAGTATTTTTCTAAATAATGGGATGAGATGGAGAGAGGAAGAAGGAAACAGTCTGATGACCTTCACTTTTTTTTATTTGCACTTACTCTTTTGAAGAAGTAATAGCAGTGAATTCATGTCATTTAAATGTCTAGAAAGATTGGGGATCCCCAGGTGGCTCAACGATTTGGCCCCTGCCTTTGGCCCAGGGCATGACCCTGGAGACCCGAGATCAAGTCCCACGTCGGGCTCCCTGCATGGAGCCTGCTGCTCCCTCTGCCTGCGTCTCTGCCCCTCTCTCTGTGTGTCTGTCTCTGTCTCTGTCTCTGTCTCTCTGCGTCTCTCATGCATAAATAAATAAAATCTTAAAACAAACGTAGGGAAGAGTACCGGAAAGGAGGACACAGAGCAGGGACCTGTCCCTTGTCTTCCTGGGGGAGCGGCCGGTGTGGGCCCTCGCCTGCAGCCCCCGGGCCGCCCCCGCCTGGAGGGGCCTCGGCCGCTGGCTCGTCCCTGCCGGGCGCCGGCACCTACCCGGCCTCCTCCCCTGGGCGCGGAGAGCCGGAGAGCCGCGCCTGGAGCCAGCGATGAACCCCGGGCGGCAAAGTGAATCTAAGTCCCAAAAAAGAGAGAGGTCGTTGCTCAGAGAAATCAGGGTTCAGTTTCAGGGAAGAACGGGGGGGCAGAGCGTGGCGGCCGCGTTGGCACAGCTGCGGGCTCCGGCCGCGGGGCTGCGTGGGGCCTGGGTGGGGGCCCTGCTGCCTTCACTCCGGGACCCCCAGGACCCCCCAGGCCCCCGGCGGTGGAACCGCGCTCCTGAGGCCTGCGGGCCCCCCGCGTCCCCGCCACCCCCCAAGGTCCCCGTCGCGGATCCGGGCGGGAAGCTCTGGTGTCTCTACCCCGGTCCCTGGAGGTCTCCTGGGCTCTGTCCGTGTGTCCAGCCCCGGAATCTAAACGAGGAGCACCTGCTAGGCCTCAGGGAAGGAGGGGGCCAGCCACAGGTGCTCACCGCCCAGGGGTGCAGGGAGGCGGCCACGCCCACCCCCCCAAGGTGTCTCGTTCCCTCCCCCGCAGCTCGGCTGGTCGCCCTCTAAGGCCTGCTCCGCTCACTCCACTTACCTCTAACATCCCTCGGGAGACGCCGTCTAAGCAGCTGAACGTTTCTTTGTCAGGTCGTGCGGCATATTCGACAGTAATCGCCAGGATCCCACGGGACTGACCGCCGCTCTCCAGGCCACGGACCTGGCCGGAGTCCTGCACATGCTCTACTGCGTCCTCCTCCACGGCACCGTCTCGGACCCCGGCACCGCCAGCCCCAAGGACACCTACACTCCCAACACGGTGCGGGTGGCCGTTCAGAGCCTACAGTTCTTCAACAGCTTTGCAGCCCTTGATCTGCCCGCTTTCCAGGTACCTAGCATTGCTCAGGGTTGGTGTCAACCAACCAAGAGTTAATATTTTAGTACAGATAAAGCTGTGCTGTTTCTCTCCTGGGTTGGGACATAAGGAATAAACTACAAAAAAAAAAAAAAAGAAGAAGAAATCACAATACCTACCATTTATTAAGCTTCTGTCTCCTGGGAACTGTATTAGGTGCTCCACATATGCGTCATGATAGTCCTGCAAAATATTACACCCATTTTACAGACGGAAATGCTGACAGTTAAAGTAGTTTGCCCAGGGTTACACGTGGCTTTGCCGGGACTAGTACCTATGATGTTCTGACCCCAAACCCTGTGCCATTCTGCTACTAATAAATCTTGTCTTGGTTACTTTATAGAAAGGCATTATTATCCCATCAACTTTGAAACATTAAGGAAAATCATGGTTTCTTACATAAACAGAACCAAAACTAGATAAATTGTTTTGATTGATAGGACTTTCTGTGGCTGATTTAACTGATTTGTGTCCATTATTCAGTTTTTATAGCTGAAGAAAGAAAAATTGCTTTATGCTATAACACCAGACTGTCAGCTTAGAAATAGATTTTTTTCCATGTAGGAAATTTAATTTTCAAAAACACTGAACCTCTGGAACAGAGCAAGCCCCAAGGAGTAGACTTTCTCTTTCAGTTTATTAACTGTCAAGCAATTTCATTAAAAAAGGAACAAACTTGGCAGATGATGAACCCATAATTTAGATGAATTGCTTTGCTCAGAGGGAAGAAGGTTATAGAGATATAAATGTATGAAAATGGTGTTCTCTAGCCATTCCCAGATAGAAGAAATGCTTGTTTTGTAGCTGATGACAAATGTGGAATTCTTGTCTTCCTGTCATTGTGTTCACAACAGAAAATTAATGAGTAAGTTGTATCATTGGATTCGATATCTCTCAACTTTGCAGAGTTAGTTTATCCATCACAAGAACAGAAACCTCTTTAGGGTTAACGCATTTCAGCTTCCAGACCATTTGAACCAGCCTTCAGTGGTAACTGCATAGGCTGTAAAGTTCTGAGAGTTTATCGCACGCCTCAAACGGGGTGGCTGCTGCAGAAAATGCCAGTGGTTCTCGCCTCTGGGTTGAACAGAACGTCTGTGTTTTACGAAGACCCAAGCCCATTGCTTTCAGTGCAGAAACAGCTTGGAAATCAGGAGACAGTGAGTTTTTGTCTTCAGAACACGGAGACCAGCAGTCTCCCCATCAGCTCGTCCAAGTAGAGTGATTTCCTCTGTTGCCAGGGATCGTGGAAAGAAAATATCTAAGACTATCTGTGAGCTTCTAGTGTTCTAGGTCTTCTGACGAGGATTGATGTGGCTGCAGGGCGCCCCGCCCCCGCATCGTAAACGAAGCACCTGCACGAAGTCAGCCGCCTCCATCAGCGACACTCTTGAATGTCAGGTTGCCCAGGTCACGTCCCTGTGCTCCGCGCACCCTCCACGCGCCGCAGCCCATTCCGTCTCACTCAGGAGGCTTACGCTGAAGTCTAGGCAGCCCCGCTCCCTTCGGGGCCTTTAGGCTCAATAGCCAATAATGTCAGAAAAATCAAAATCTTATCTCTGGAGCCCTTCATGGCAAACTAACGTAAAGGCCGAGCTTTCTCCTCCCTAGCTCCTTGACATATCCAGCCTGCAGTGTGCTCCCCACTTGAGCCACGTTTGTCAAAAACAGCAGGGGAAACACCGGGGTGACTCGAGAGTGGTCGAGTGAGAACCAAAGGCCCGGCCTCCAGGTAGGCTGTCTTTCCGCGGCTGCTTCCTGGCGCCTCTCCTCTTCCTTTGCCCCTTTCCTCCCTGTCCTTCCTGCAGCTCTAAGTCTTTCTTTCCTATTTGTTTCTTCTTTTCTTAACCTCTCTCTGACTCTCCGGTCTCCTTTTATCTTAGTTTGGCCATAACAGTTTCTCATTCTCTCCCCAGGCATTATTCCCAGGTACTCTTTCCCCTAACTGGTGTGTGGGCCCGGAAAGCCTGCGGGGACCTCCTCCCTGGCTGCCATCCTTTCCATACTCAAGGCCCAGCATGTTCTTTCCTTACTGCTCATCAGCCTGTGTAGGCACCCAAATGCCCAGAACTTCTAGCATCGTGGCCTTTAACACATCTACCAAGGATCACCTTATTGTTCCAGTTACTTATATGCATTAAAAAAAAAAAAAAGCTGGGATCCCTGGGTGGCGCAGCGGTTTGGCGCCTGCCTTTGGCCCAGGGCGCAATCCTGGAGACCCGGGATCGAATCCCACATCAGGCTCCCGGTGCATGGAGCCTGCTTCTCCCTCTGCCTGTGTCTCTGCCTCTCTCTCTCTCTGTGACTATCATAAATAAATAAAAATTAAAAAAAAAAAAAAAACTTAGTAGACAGTAATCACTTTATTACAGTCACAGATTCTATGGGCCCAGACTTCAGAGCTCACCACCGTATGGGTGGCTTCTCACTGCTCCACGATGCCGGGCTTTAATCAGAAGCCTCAGATAACAAGTGGGGGGACGGAGGGGCAGGTTGACACAGTAGCTGGGAGCTAGAATCTTCTTGAGGCTCCATCCATCTCCTGTTTGATCCCTGGGATGACTTACAGATGAGGCCCGCCAAGGTCCCTAACTAGGGCTTCTTCTGTGTGACGTGGGCTTAAAACATCATAGTGTCTGGTTCTAAGTGAGTGTCCTGAGAGGGAGCTGCCAGAAAACAAGTGTTCCAAAAGAAACAAATTGCATGGCTTTTTCTGACTTTGCTTACAAGTCATATAGCTGCATATCAACCGTAATTCTGGTTAAATCAGTCATCAGCCTTCCAGATTCGAGGGGAGAAGGCGTGGGCCCCACCTCTCGTGGGAGGACTAGCAAAGATTTATAGGCATTTGTTGAACCACCACACTGTGTCTGGTAAAGTAAAACATCCACACGGACGTCACTGATGTAGGTGGACCTCTGATGCAGCGTGTAAATACAGTACAGAGATACGGGATTTGCATCATAAAACAACGGTGAGTTTGGGAGGAATGCACTATTATGGGAAATATGGTCAGAGAAGCTCATGTTGCAGTTCATCAGAACAGCTTACATGTCATAAGTGAGATTTTAGGAACTGTTTATAAAAGGGAAACAGATTTTAGGTACAGCACGGATCTGACCTCAGAAAAATCTGGGAGACAATTTATGAATTGCCTGAGAGGATCCAAGGACCGAAGCATAAAACTGAAATGAGATAAATAGTCTGACCTGCTAAGGAGTTAAATAAGATGACGTACGGCGCGCTGACCGGTGCGTCACAAGAACGCAGGCTGTAGTGGGCATCGCCGCCACACCTTTGGGTCTGGAGTCAGTCTGCTGAGACTTTGGGCCGTTACGCTACCATGTCTGTGCCCTGAGACGAGGCATGTGGATTCAGCTTCTCATCTGCGTCACAGGGAGGATCCGTGGGGTCCTGGAGGCGCCGGGGCGGGCTGGCACGCAGCGGGCCCGCCGGGAAGTGGGCGAAGACTTTACTTCATCCTCCCGAACTCCTTTGCAGATGTTGATTCCGAAGGGTGCCTTCTGGTGCGGCGTGGCCCGGCCGCCCTCTGCAGAGCCGTGGGCCGTGCGCGTGTTTCCTGTGCGAGCCCCACGTGGGGCGACAGGGCTTCGCCGCCGGCTGTCTCCCCGGCCGGTTCCGCACGATGTCACGGCGGCTGGTCAGGCCGGGCCTCAGCGGAGTCCGGCTCGGGCCTCGGGGCCGGGTGTGCACGTCGCACCGCCGTGACAGGCCTCGCAGTCGCAGGGGTCTCAGGAGACGAATCAGTGCCCTGACTGCCCTGGCAATTGATTCTGGCTAAACAGGAAATAGGGTTTCCTTGAAAAACTGGTTTAATTTCTATATTCGGCCTTAGGCGCCCCTTGCCCGCTCCTCCCGGGGAAGGCCGGGCAGGGCCCGGGTCGCCGCTGGACTCGCTGACCACAGCGGCTGAGCCAGGAGGCGTCGCCCCTTGATTTAAAGGAATGAAGCTCGGAGGCCTCCCGGGGCTTGGAGAACGTTGGCCTGAGGACGGGGCACGGCCCCGCCGCCCCACTCCCGGCCGCAGCCGTGGGGCCCGCTCAAGCCCGGGCCTCGCCTTCCAGGGCTTCCCGGCACCCCGCGGGCCTCGCCTCCGCCTCCCGCTGCTCTGCCCTTTGACATGTTCACTAAAGAGAGGCTTGGGCTGCACAGATGCCCCGACCCCCTCCCGGGCCGCGGCCCGTCTGCAGGGGCGACCCCAGGAGCCGGGGCAGCCGTCCTGGCTTGCCTCCGGGGGACACCGGCTGCGACATTAGGGAGCGCTGGGCTCCAGGGCTGCTTGTTCCATTGCTTTCCTCTGCAAACATAAGTAAATAATTAGGATTGTATTTTTATCCGTGTGTTCAAGAAAGCATTTTCTCCCTCGGGAGAAAAAAAAAAGTATTAGAAGTTAGCTAAATGGTGGGTTCACAGGAGGATTGTAGTATTTTTAATATTTTTCCAGGTTTTCTGCAGCAAGATTACTTGCACAATGAAAAGAATTTACTTGTTACACATGGAATGAATAATCCTGCTCTAGGTGGCAGTGTCGTGTCCACGTGGTGACGGTATTTCTCCGTGTCTCCTTTCGGGTTAAACGTTCTCTTTATTATGGTCATTTATTAGAGCGAGAAGCCCCAAAATGAACTGTCGAACTTCGCGCTCTAGAAGCTTCCTATGCCTTTCCAGACCGTGCAGGAAGTGCGCAGGGTGTGGCCTCGCCGGGTGCTCTGCGCGGCCCCCCTGGCAGTTCTAACGGCCCCTGTCTTCCTCAGTCTATCGTAGGGGCGGAGGGCCTGTCGCTTGCATTCCGACACATCGCCAGCTCTCTCCTGGGCCACTGCAGCCAGGCGTCCTGCGAAAGCCTCCTTCATGAGGTCATCGTCTGTGTGGGCTACTTCACCGTCAACCACCCGGACAACCAGGTAAGAGCCCCCGGCAGCTCCTGAGACGGCCCCTCGGCACCGAGCCCGTGCGGTCCCCGGTGAGGAAGGGCGGCCTAGAGCCCGTCTGTCCCTGGGAGGCCCTTTAGCCAGGCTCCGGCCACGCGTCTCTGACCTGTTCTATCTAACGAGACCCCGCCAGCACCAGCTTAGCTCCAGGGCCTCCTCTTAGAGCTAAAAACAGGAAATATGTCAAGTAAAATAGTCCCTACATAGAAGCATCGTACTCTTACCACGTAGGTTCCGATGTGCCGTCCCAGGCTTGGTTGTAGATGAGCAGACTGCAGCCTTCAGCTTGGGTCCCTTTGCCGACAGCATCACACTCGGGTGCTTTGTGAAGCTGCTCTTGGTGCTTGGCTTCTGCCTCGGTGCCCAGGGGCTGTTGCTGTCCTCGGACGGGGCCCCAACTTGGGCTGCTCCCCCTGGAGTCACCCGGAGTAGTTTTGCTTTTTGCTTGTAACTGTTGGGAGTATGTGATTTCCAAGCAAGATTTCATTTGTAAATAGGGTTCTGCTGCTTTAAGAAGTTGGGAAGACGGTGTTACCAATTTTGTAAACTAATAATAATAATAGCACTTTATTTCTCTTGTATTTTTAAAAACAGAGTAATGGCATAACTAACATATCAAATAGTAGCTCCTGATGGCCTCATTTATCTAAAGCCTTCTGCAACCTTCACTGTAGAGTATAGCTGAGAAAAAGGCCGTGGACAACCCGTAAGCCTCACCCCAAGCTTAATAAGTATGATTTTAGGCAAATCTCTAAGAAGTGTGCGTAGTAGGTCTACTCACCTACAGCAGACTAGACCAGGGCAGGAGAAGGACAGGAGCTGGTTCTGGTGACAGAGCCAAGCACAAGGTGAGAAGCTGCTCACTAAAAGCTGAAACCGTCCACCTAATAAGGACAAAGAGGAAATAAAATATAAGGCAGGGTCCAAACCTCAGAAATTGCAGTCATCTGGGTTTGAAGAACACTAAACGCTGTATTTTATTTCCAAGAAGAGTCTTGATGTCCTCAGTGCTGACCCCGAATGAGCAGAGAGGCAAAATGTATGTTCTCCGCATCCCCTTTTAAGGAGTCTGAAGAACACGCAGTCTATTCTAGAAAGATTTCTCTGGTTAAAACAGAGAAAATGTGTACCCATATGGGAACAAGTGTCGTACATGGAAAGTTTCCCCATTTTCAGACACGGTTGCCAGGAGGTGGATCTTTTCCACCCCGGCCTCGGGAGCATGCTGGCAGGGCTGTCCCCTTGGTGGCATCCACAGGTGCTGGGGCTTGGTCCTTCCCATGGACCAGGCCCGGCAGGCTCACGAGGGAAGGAAAGCTGCAGGGAATCTCCCGTGCGATTTTCTTTCCTTCATGTGTATCCCTTCAACTTACAAAATTGCATTTTATTTCCCTTTAGAAGTTTGTTTTTATTTTTCTCATTACAAAACTGTTCCTTACTCATCATGAAAAGGATAGGCAAGCATAGCGAAGAAGGCGGAATCACAGTTATTCCTGATCTCACCATCCGAGATAGCCACTGTTACCTTTTTTTTCAAGTTCCCTTGCAGCCCTGTTTCTATGAATATTTTTTCCACTTTTATTGAGACATAATTGGCATATAACACTGTATTAGCTTTAGTGTGAAAACTGATCATTTTATATATGCATGTTGTACAAAATCATTACCAGAGTAAGTTAATATCCATCACTTCACATAGCTACGGATTTTTTTTCTTGTGGTAAGAACTTTAAAGATTTACTATATTAGGGCCACCTGGGTGGCTCAGTGGTTTAGCGCTGCCTTCAGCCCAGGCTGTGATCCTGGAGACCTGGGATCAAGTCCTGCGTCGGGCTCCCTGCATGGAGCCTGCTTCTCCCTCTGCCTGTCTCTCTCTCTCTCTCTCTCTCTCTCTCTGTGTCTCTCATGAATAAGTAAATAAAATCTATAGGAAAAAATAAAATATCTACTATCTTAGCAACTCTCAGATGTATGATACAGTACTAGCATCGTGTTCTACATCACATCCCCCAAATTTATTTATCTTATAACCAGAAGTTTGTACCTTATGATCACCTTCACCCATTTCAAACACCTCCAGCCCTCCATAAATGTTTTACAAAGCTAAGATCATACTGTGCATACACTTCTGTCCTACTTTATACACTTAACCTTACAGGTCTTCCTCTACTTACACTGGGGTTATGTCCCAATAAACCCATCATAAGTTGAAAATATCTTAAGGGGAAAGGAGAGAAAATGAGTGAAAATATCAGTGAGGGAGACAAACCATGAGAGACTCCTCACTCTGGGAAACGAACAAGGGGTGGTGGAAGGGGAGGCGGGCGGGGGGACGGGGGGACTGGGTGCCGGGCACTGAGAGGGCACTGGGCGGGATGAGCACTGGGTGTTATGCTATATGTTGGCAAATTGAGCTCCCAATAAAAAAATTTTTTAATATATCTTAAGTGGAAAGCACAATTGCCGTACCTCACCTACCTTTAGCACAGCCTGTAGCTGCCTATTTTATAGTAAAGTGTTGACTATTTCATGTGATTCATTGAATACCATAGCGAAAGGGAAAACCCGAATAGTTTCGGGTACAGCATGGTTAACCGTATGAGTGCTTTGCTGCGTGATCCCGTGGCTGACTGGAAGCTGATGGGGAGTGTGGGGTGCGGGGGTGCAGGGGTGGTGCTGGCTGGGAGCCAGGAGGTATCACATCGCTAACCTGGGGACAGATCGGAATTCTAAGCACGGTTTCTACTGAATGGGTATTGCTCCCAGACACTTGAACCGCCGTACGTCAGGCGTCATCCGTCATCCGTATATCAAAATCCTTCCCTGTGAAGATCTTTTTATTGAGGCATAGCTGACACGCACTGTTATGAATATCACTTTTATGGGCTGCATGGCTTTATCCTGTGTAGCCAGCCCATGGTTTACCGAACAATTTCCTGTTTTATACTTCAGTTGTTCATCGTGTATCATGATGCTCTCCAGTGCCTGTGAAGAGGTAATTTATGGCTCTGATAGTATTTTGCCGTTACGGTTCCTCGGCAAGATTCAGCTCATTCAGCACATCCGCGTCTGGGGATGCTTGGAGACCTTTTGCTTAAGCCAGTTCCTTTGCGATGAATTTCCTGCACTCAGAGTTGTGTGGGAGTTCAGAGGGTTTGTCTCCGAAGCCGGATCCCAGACCGATCCCCCCTGGTGGATCAAGCCAGAGTGTCTGTGGGCTCACCAGCATGAATGGGAAATGAGGTGAGGGAACTGGCATTGGGACGGCGTGGCAGAACCGACTGGGACCGGGTGACAGCAGCGACGGGCGCGCGGGGACAGGAGAGGAGAGGCACGTGGAGATGGTTGTCGGGAGCTGAGCCCACTGTAAGGAAGAAATTAGGAAAGGGAAGAAAGCCACGTCCTCCGACTTGACACCTTGCCTCCCAGAAGGAGCGGAGACCGAACTGGGCGTCCACTTCTGACTTGAGTTTTTATTGCAGTCAATAAAACTTCAGCCCGAGGCAACTGATGAAGTCCCGACAATCTATGAGAAGAAAAACTATGATAAGAAGTAGAAGAGAAATCAGAAATTGATAGAAATTATAGTAACCGTCAAACACAGAGACACTGCACCTCATGGAGATGCTGTTTGTAAGCATGACCCCTGATGTTGCTAGAACTCTTGGGTCCACTCGGTGTATTTTTCATTTCATCCCATGTTCTTAAGAAAATCACACGTGCCACAGACCTCACCTACCAGTGATCCCTGATATGTATCCTGGGCAGGGGTTGGGGTCTAGAAAATGACGCCCGTTTACCGAGACGGTGCGTGGAGAAGCTGCTGTTCCGCAACTCTGAAGGCCTCCGGGACATGTCTATGAGCCTTATTCGGGAAACTTGTAAAGATCCTGGGAAGCGGGATCCCTGGGTGGCGCAGCGGTTTGGCGCCTGCCTTTGGCCCAGGGCGCGATCCTGGAGACCCGGGATCGAATCCCACGTCGGGCTCCCGGTGCATGGAGCCTGCTTCTCCCTCTGCCTATGTCTCTGCCTCTCTCTCTCTGTCTCTCTGTGACTATCATAAATTAAAAAAAAAAAAAAAAAAAAGATCCTGGGAAGGTATGAATGAGTGTGTTTTATGAGCACAAAATCAACCACAATCTAGCAAATAGAAGGCCTGGGTTCTAACCCCACCTCTGCCACAAGCTGCATGGTCTTCCCTGCCCCCTGCGCGAGGGAGGGAGGGAGACCGGAGCGGGGAGGCGAGGGGGAGAGAATCCTAAGGAGGCTCCATGCCCAGCACAGAGCCTGACGCAGGGCTCGATCTCACGACCCTGCCATCCTGACCTGAACCAAAATCAAGAATCAGACGCTTAACCCACTGACCCACCCAGGCATCCCAAGCTGTGTGACCTTAAATAAATCATTTTCCCTCTTGAGGCTTGAGCATTTTTGACTCTACGAAAAGGTTCTGGAAATGGTGGTGATGGTTGCCCGGTATTATGGATGTACTTAGTGCCACTGAATTGTAGGCTTAAAACTGCTTAAAATCGTTAGCTTTGTGTTACATATATTTCACCACAATAAAAAAAAAAAAAAGTTTTTTTTTTTTTTTAAAAAAGGTGAAATTCTTCTAGATGATCCCCCTCACGGGTTCCATGAGTCCATGATGTTTTAAAAGCTGAGATTAGAACCACAGACAGACCAGCATTCTGATCTCATGGGGACTCCAAGCCATTTTGTGGTTGTTCAGACACTCCTGTCCCAGCACCAGGTGGCTTCCTGGCCGACCGCCGCTCCATCACAGCTCGTCCCTAAAGGCGGAGCAAACCCTGAGCCCCCACTTACTAGAGGAGCTCCTGGTAAGCAGACTCACAGGTGAGACGTCAGGGCCTTGCCCTGTGGAGCCAAGTCCAGCCGCCTTGTGTCCCCTGCAGCAAGGGGACGAGCCCACAGCTGGGGGAGCAGCCCCAAGCTCCCCCGCGGCAACCGCCCATATCCCAGCAGAGCGGGGGACTTTTCGGTACAAAGCTGACTGCTTATTGCAGTCTAACTACTTGTTTTATTAAATTCCCCCTCTAATCCCCCCAAAGCCAGTGATTAGTCGAGTGTTTGCTGCAGGCATGTGCTGGACGTGGCGTTAAGCTCTGGCCCAGCTCTGGTCACAGGCTCGCGGAGTCTTGGGGGGGTTGGGGGGGCTGGGGGGGGGCCCACGCCATCTAGTCCAGGGCCTCGCACTACGCGGACCCGAGTGCGGCTCACAGGGAGGGGAAGCGCAGGCAGGAGCGGGCTCCCCCAGCCCCCCAGCCCTCCAGCCTCAGTCCATCTCGCGCCCTCCCACCTCTCTCCTGCTCTCACGAAGGTGAACGCATCTGACCTGATGGCACGTTCTCTAAATCAGAGGAGAAATTATGCTCAATTCATCTAATGCTTCTGTGTCGTTAGTCAGAAGTCCTGTTAATTTGCAGGCCCTGTTTGTCCGCAGCGGATCCTTTATTTCCTCCTGGGGAAACAGCTTGCGTCTGAGAAGACAAGAGATTTTGAACTCCTGCTGCAGCTGGAGGCTGTTTTATTAGGTAGCTGCTCTGCATAAAGGATTGGCACTTTTTATTTGCCACCATTTAGTCTATTAACTGGAAGGACTGAGCCCCCCTGACACCAAAGATGATTCAGAAGAGAAACCTGGATAATAAATGCAATCCCCCCGTCTTGATGGAACCAATCCTCTGTTTCCTATCGGGCTGCAGTTTCTAATTAAAATGTTGTTTTAATCAAAAACTTCCTTGTATTTTATGGCAATTTCATGACTCTTTCTAAATCCCTTCCCGTTTAATTATTATAATGAACATAATTAGTATGTGCTGTCAGCCCTTCACTTTATTTACATTTTATATTGAATAATTAAATGCGGTCTGATAATTAAATTAACTCGAATGACAGATTATCTGCCTGCCTGCCTATTACCGTATTGGGAATAAGCACCTTGGCATATTCATTTTAGTTAGTGACTTTTCCACTTGGAGAGCCCCCACAGATCCCAGCCCTCAGCCCGAGTGTCTCGTGGCAGGTGAAGGGAAGGCTCTCTGTGGCCCACCCTCCCCACCCAGCTTCCCCGCAGACAAGCCAAGCCCTGCACTGTCCCAGAGGCTCGAACCTTCTGGGGGACCGAACCGGCGACTGAGCTGGACAGCGAAGCGTCTGGAAACTAGAGTCGGCTTCAGCAGGTGGCCTGCGTTGCCCAGGTCTTCTGTAATTTGATGAGTTAGTAAGAAAACCTAAATGTTAATTGACCAAACACGTCTGAAATGTACCCACTGTACCCACCTGGGACATTTCCCTGCGAACAAAACCTGGGCGCTTCCCCAGGTGTGCACCCCCCGCACGTGAGGGGGCAGAGAGTGGCAGCTCTCCAGAGCGCCTTTCAGCCTTTAGGACTTCCAGAGCGGCCTAACTCCCGCTCAGACATTCTTGACTCCAGTCTTTGTTTTTCTCAAAGGCGGAAGGTCCGAGGTCACACCCACTTGGTAAACTCCCCGCCTGTGAATGGAGTCGCTGCCCCCGGCAGAAACGCCAGCCCGAAGGCCTTCCTGTCCCCGTGTTGGCAGCTCGTCCGTAACTGTCACACAAGCATCCAACCTGCTGTATCGTCTTTCTTCGTGTGACAGATACAGTTCCTTTCATAAAATGAAGAGGTATCATGTTAACCATTTCAACAATATACCATTTTGGAGTTACTCTCTTTATTCTATGGAACCAAATAAAAATATGGGATTTTCCCCCAAAAGAGAACAATGACTTTCCTAATTAATCAGAACCTCTGCCTACCTACACATGTAACACTTCTAGTGAGTGGCCTGGCTGGTGCTAGAATGGAGACATTTGCCAGTTACCCGTTTGGGCTGATTATATTAAAAGTCACCAATTTCTTGAAGATACTGTCCTTTTTCCAGTGCATGGTCTTTCCTGCTTTGTCGATGATTAGTTGACCATAGAGTTGAGGGCCCACTTCTGGGTTCTCTATGCTGTTCCATTGATCTGTGTCTGTTTTGTGCCAGGACCACACTGTCTTGATGACCACAGCTTTGTAGTACAGCTTGAAATCCACCATTGTGATGCCCCCGGCTCTGGTTTTCTTTTTCACTATTCCCCTGGCTATTCGGAGCCTTTTCTGATTCCACACACATTTTAGGATTGTTTGTTCCAGCTCTGTGGAAAATGTTGATGGTATTTTAATAGGGATTGCAGTGAACGTGTACATTGCCCTGGGGAGCATGGACATTGTCACAGTATTAACTCTTCCAATCCATGAGCATGGAATATTTTTCCATCTCTTTGTGTCTTCCTCAATTTCTTTCAGAAGTGTTCTGTAGTTTTTAGGGTAGAGACCCTTTACCTCTTTGGTTACGTTTATCCCTAGGTATCCTATGCTTTTGGGTGCAATTGTAAATGGGATCGATTCCTTAATCTCTCTTTCTTCAGTCTCGTTGTTAGTGTATAGAAATGCCACTGACTTCTGGGCATTGATTTTGTATCCTGCCATGTTGCTGAAATCCTATATGAGTTCTAGCACTTTTCAGGTAGAGCCTTTTGGGGTTTCCATATAAAGTATCCTGTCATCTGCGAAGAGGGAGAGTTTGACTTCTGAAGGGATACTTACCATTTGCATCAACGTGGATGGAACTGGAAAGTATTAAGTGAAATGACTCAATCAGAGAAAGACAGTTATTGTGTGGTTTCACTCATGTGGAATATAGGAAACAGGACAGAGGATCATAGGGAAGGGAGGGAAAACTGAATGGGAAGTCAGCAGAGAGGGAGAAAAACCATGAGAGACTCTTAACTATAGTAAACAAACTGCAGGTTGCTAGAGGGAAGGTGGGAGGGGATGGGGACTGGGTGATGGGCATTAAGGAGGGCGTATGATGTGATGAGCCCTGGGTGTTATACTAATGATGTATATGTTGGCTAATTGAATTTACATTTTTTAAAAAGATTTTATTTATTTATTCATGAGAGAGGCAGAGGGAGAAGCAGGCTCCATGCAGGGAGCCCGATGCGGGCCTCGATCCCGGGGCCCCAGGGGTTCACGACCTGAGCTGCTGTGAGCTCATGAGGACCTCCTGGTTGCCTTCCCAGGGGATCAGCTGAGCAGATGGCGGTGGCCGCAAGGGACTTGCACTGAGCCCTCGGGTAGACACTTTGACCACTCGGCACTGCCCCCGGCCGCGGATGCTTGTGCTGTTTGAGAAAGGAGCATTCTTCCCCCTGGTGTGGGATTGCTTCCTGGTACGTAACACTTGCGATTGCCACGGATCCTCTGCTTGTGGCCGATGCCACAGTGGTTAGGGTGGTACCGGATCGATTCTCGTCATGAATCAACCTGCAGCTGAGGTTTTGAACTCCATCTCCAGTGCTTCTAGACGTCAGATGTCAGAGAGCTTAAGAGCATATGTTCTGAAATCAGCTGGCTTGGAAATATCTAATCTGCTCAATGCTACACGCTAACTGGGCAAGTTGCTGACTGCTGAGCCTCGGTTTTCTCGTCTGTAAAATAGAGGGGTCATCGCTACTTCCCCGCTTGTTGTGAGAACTAGGAGAGACCGTATTGGGCCTGACCCTCAGTAGATGCTCCTGAAAGGCAGCTGTTGCCGTTCCTGCCTGTCCCCATAACGTCTTCACGGCACTAAATAATACTCCTGATTCAGCAGTGGGCTAAATTCATAATTCTGACAGAGTGATCTGAAAAAAACAGGATCCTACAGATAAACTAACCTTCCTTTAACACTTGTCTATTTCCCATTTTTGAGGAACTCAGACCCAGAACATTCCAGTAAAATATCTGTCATGAAATGTAACATTAAAACTGTGAGGTTGAAAGCTAGCCATAGCTTCATCTCAGCTGGACTATAAAAAGTTGGGAACCCAGTAGGCCCCTTCACCGTGGCCACGAGACCAAGAGCGTGAGTAGGGTCATTGTGAGGGCTCATTTAATTAAACTGCAAGGTGACATGAAGTTAATCATTCCCTTCTGAGTCCCATCCAAGACCAGACGAGCTGTGGAAGACACATAAAGGAAGCCAAAAAATAAACCGTCAGCACCCTCTTCCCAAGGCATCCGGCCGGCCCTCCAAGCAGGATGAATACTGTCCGGGCAGCTGTGCACAGACCTCACGCATCCCTTGCTCCCGTGAAAATCTTCTATTGGGAAATCAAATGTGCGCAAGAAAATAAGGCCAGAAGGAATGTTTTGTCACAGTTTAACTCCTGACCAGTGGTAGATCTAATTTTTCTGGGTCTGCCTTGGTCTTCAGTCCCTGAGGGACCTTGTTCATAAATGACCAAGATCGATCATAAAGGATTAAAATGTAGTCACGAAGAAAACACCTCTCCTGAGATAGGAAACTTTTTTTTTTAATTGGAGTTCAATTTGCCAACATATAACACCAGTGCTGATTCTGTCACGTGCCCCCTCAGTGCCCGTCACCCAGTCACCCCCCCACCCCCGCCCACCTCCGCTTCCACTACCCCTTGTTCGTTTCCCAGAGTCAGGAGTCTCTCATGGTTTGTCTCCCTCTCTGATCTTTCCCACTCATTGTCCCTCCTTTCCCCTATAATCCCTTTCACTATTTCTTATATTCCCCGTATGAGTGAAACCATATAATGTTTGTCCTTCTCCAGGTGACTTACTTCACTCAGCATAAACCCCTCCAGTTGCATCCACGCTGAATCAAATGGTGGGTATTCATTCTTTCTAACGGCTGAGGAATATTCCATGTATCCATAGACCACAGCTTCTCTATTCATCACCTTTCGATGGGCACCGAGGCTCCTTCCACAGTTTGGCTATTGTGGACATTGGTGCTATAAACATCGGGGTGCAGGTGTCCCGGAGTTTCACTGCATCTGTATCTTTGGGGTAAATCCCCAACAGTGCAATTGCTGGGTCGTAGGGCAGGTCTATTTTTAACTCTTTGAGGAACCTCCACACAGTTTTCCAGAGTGGCTGCACCAGTCCACATTCCCACCAACCGTGTAGGAGGGTTCCTCTTTCTCCACATCCTCTCCAACATTTGTGGTTTCCGGTCTTGTTTTTTTTTTTTTAATTTTTATTTATTTATGATAGTCACAGAGAGAGAGAGAGAGAGAGAGGCAGAGACACAGGCAGAGGGAGAAGCAGGCTCCATGCACCAGGAGCCCGATGTGGGATTCGATCCCGGGTCTCCAGGATCATGTCCTGGGCTGAAGGCAGGCGCTAAACCGCTGCACCACCCAGGGATCCCCGTTTCCTGTCTTGTTAATTTTCCCCATTCTCACTGGTGTGAGGTGGGATCTCATTGTGGTTTGGATTTGTATTTCCCTGATGGCAGGTGATGCGGAGCATTTTCTCATGTGCTTGTTGGCCATGTCTAGGTCTTCTTTGGAGAAATGTCTGTTCATGTCTTCTGCCCATTTCATGGATTCTTTCTTTGCTGTGGAGTTGAATAAGTTCTTTATAGATCTTGGAAACTAGCCCTTTATCTGATATGTCATTTGCAAATATCTCCTCCTATCCTGTAGGTTGTCTTTGAGTTTTGTTGACTGTATCCTTTGCTGTGCAGAAGCTTTTTATCCTGATTAAATCCCAATAGTTCATTTTTGCTTTTGTTTCCCTGGCCTTCATGGATGTATCCTGCAAGAAGTTGCTGTGGCCAAGTTCAAAAAGGGTGTTGCCTGTGTTCTCCTCTAGGATTTTGATGGATTCTGGTCTCACGTTTAGATCTTTCATCCATTTTGAGTTTATCTTTGTGTCTGGTGTAAGAGAATGGTCCAGTTTCATTCTTCTGCACGTGGATGTCCAATTTTCCCAGCACCATTTATTGAAGAGACTGTCTTTTTTCCAGTGGAGGGTCTTTCCTGCTTTGCTGAATATTAGTTGACCATAGAGTTGGGGGTCCACTTCTGGATTCTCTATTCTGTTCCATTGATCTGTGTCTGTTTTTGTGCCAGGATCACACTGTCTTGACGACCACAGCTTTGTAGTACAGCTTGAAATCTGGCATTGTGATGCCCCCAGATATGGTTTTCTTTTTTAAAATTCCCCTGGCTATTCAGGGTCTTTTCTGATTCCACACAAATCTTAGGATGATTTGTTCCAACTCTCTGAAGAAAGTCCATGGTATTTTGATAGGGATTGCACTGAACGTGTACATTGCCCTGGGAAGCATGGACATTGTCACAGTATTTATTCTTCCAATCCATGAGCATGGAGTGTTTTTCCATCTCTTTGTGTCTCCCTCAATTTCTTTCAGAACCGTTCTGTAGTTTTTAGGGTACAGATCCTTTACCTCTTTGGTTAGGTTTATTCCTAGGTATCTTATGCTTTTGGGTGCAATTCTAAGTGGGATGGATTATTTAATTTCTCTTTCTTCAGTCTCATTGTTAGTGTATAGAAATGCCACTGATTTCTGGGCATCGATTTTGTATCCTGCCACACTGCCGAACTGCTATATGAGTTCTAGCCATCTTGGGGTGGAGGCATTTGGGTTTTCTATGTTCAGTATCATGTCATCTGCAAAGAGGGAGAGTTTGACTTCTTCTTTGCCAATGTGAATGCCTTTTATTTCTGTTCGTTGCCTGATTGCTGAGGCTCGGACTTCTAGGACTATGTTGAATAGCGGTGGTGAGAGTTGACATCTCTCTCGTGTTCCTGATCTTAGGGGAAAGGCTCCCAGTGCTTCCCTATTGAGAATGATATTTGCTGTGGGCTTTTAAGATGCTGAGGAATGTTCCCTCTATCCCTACACTCTGAGGAGTTTTGATCAGGAATGGATGCTGTATATTGTCAAATGCTTTCTCTGCATCTATTGAGAGGATCATATGGTTCTTGTTTTCTCTCTTGCTGATATGATCAATCACATTGATTGCTTTATGAGTGTTGAACCAGCCTTGCATCTGGGGGATAAATCCCACTTGATCATGGTGAATAATCCTCTTAAAGTCCTATTGGATCCTATTGGTTAGTATCTTGTTGAGAATTTTTGCATGTGTGTTCATCAGGGATATTGGTCTATAATGAATTCTCCTTTTTGGTGGGGTCTTTGTCTGGTTTTGGGATCAAGGTAATGCTGGCTTCATAAAACAAGTTTGGAAGTATTCCATCCCTTTCTGTCTTTTGGAACAGCTTTAGTAGAATAGGTATTGTTTCTTCTTTAAATTTTTTTTAAAGATTTTATTTATTCATTCATGACAGACTCACAGAGAGAGAGAGAGAGAGAGAGAGGCAGAGACACAGACAGAGGGAGAAGCAGGCCCCATGCAGGGAGCCCGACGTGGGACTTGATCCCGGGTCTCCAGGATCATGCCCCAGGCCGAAGGCAGGCGCCAAACCACTGAGCCACCCAGGGATCCCCTGTTTCTTCTTTAAAAATGTGATAGAATTCCCCTGGGAAGCCATCTGGTCCTGGACTTTTGTGTCTTTGGAGGTGTTTGATGACTGCTTCAATTTCCTTGCTGGGTATTGGCCTGTTCACGTTTTCTATTTCTTCCTGTTCCAGTTTTGGTAATTTGTGGTTTTCCAGAAATAGATTCATTTCTTTTAGATTGCCTAAAAAGTTGGCGTATGGCTGCTCATGATACGTTTGTAAAATCGTTTGTATTTCCTTGGTATTGGTTGTGATCTCTCCTCTTTCATTTGTGATTTTATTAATTTGAATCTTTTTTCTTTTTCTTTTTTTTATTTTTATTTTTATTTTTTTATTTATTTATAATAGTCACACAGAGAGGGAGAGAGAGAGAGGCAGAGACACAGGCAGAAGGAGAAGCAGGCTCCATGCCCAGGAGCCCGACGTGGGACTCGATCCCGGGTCTCCAGGATTGCGTCCTGGGCCAAAGGCAGGCGCTAAACCGCTGCGCCACCCAGGGATCCCTCTTTTTTCTTTTTAATAAGGCTGGTTGGGGTTTATCTATCTTAATTCTTTCAAAGAACCAACTCCTGGTTTTGTTTCTCTGTTCTACATTCTTCTGGTCTCTATTGCATTGAGTTCTGCTTGAATCTTTATTAACTCTCTTCTTCTGCTTGGTGTAGGTGGTGAGAGTGGACATCCCTGTCGTGTTCCTGGGATGTCCCACCCACAGCAAATATGATTCTCAATGGGGAAAAACTGAGAGACTTTCCCCTAAGATCAGGAACATGACAGGGATGTCCACGTGTTTGAGTTTCTTTCAAATTTCTTCTTGTGATTGAATTCTAGTTTGGTCTGAAAGCATTGTGGTCTGAAAATATGCAGGGGTCAATCCCAGTCTTTTGGCATCAGTTGAGACCTGATTTTTGACCCAGTAAGTGGTCTATTCTGGAGAAAGTTCATGTGCACTTGAGAAGAATGTGTATTCAGTTGCGTTCAGATGGAAAGTTGTGTATATATCTGTGCAATCCATCTAGTCCAGTGTATCATTCAAGGCCATTTTTAATTTGGTGATGTTCTGATTAGAAAATCTGTCACTTGCAGAAAGTGCCTAGTTGAAGTCTCTTACTATTAGTGTATTATTATCTAAGTATGTCTTTACTTTGGTTAATTGATTGATATACTTGGCAGCTCCCACATTAGGGGCATAAATATTCATGATTGTTAGGTCTTCTTGTTGGATAGACCCTTTAAGTAGATAGAGTGTCCCTCTTCACCTCTTACTACAGTCTTTGGGATAAACTCTAATTTATCTGATATGAGGATTGCTACCCTAGCTTTCTTTTGAGGACCATTTGAATGGTAAATGGTCTCCACCCTTTCATTTTCAGGCTGGAGGTGTCCTTAGATCTAAAATGAGTCTCTTGTAGACAGCAAATAGATGGGTCCTGCTTTTTTATCCAGTCTGAAACCCTGCGTCTTTTGATGGGATCATTCAGCCCATTCACGTTCAGAGTTACTATTGAAAGATATGAATTTAGTGTCATCATAATGCCTCTTCATCCCTGTTCTTGTGGATTGTTTCTTTGGACGTCCTCTTTCTTTCCAGAGTCCCCCTTAATATTTCTTGCAGAGCTGGTTTGGTGGTCACATATTCTTTCAGTTTCTGCCCATCCTGGAAGCCCTTTATCTCTCCTTCTATTCTGAATGAGAGCCTTGCTGGATAAAGTATTCTTGGCTGCATGTTCTTCTCATTTAGGAGTCTGAATATATCCTGCCAGCCCTTTCTGGCCTGCCAGGTCTCTGTGGAGAGGTCTGCTGTTAATCTAACATTTCTCCCCCTAAAAGTTAAGAATTTCTTGTCTCTCACTGCTTTAAGGATTTTCTCTTTATCTTTGGAATTTGCGAGCTTCACTATTAAATGTCGAGGTGTTGAATGGTTTCTATTGATTTTGGGGGGGGGGTCCTCTCTATCTCCTGATCTGAATGCCTGTTTCCATCCCCAAATTAGGGAAGTTCTCAGCTGTGATTTGTTTAAATATACTTTGTGGTCCTCTCTCCCTCTCGGCCTCTTCTGGAACCCCAATTATACGTAAATTCTTCCTTCTCAGGTTGTCATTTATTTCCCTAAGCCTTTCCTCAGGGTCTCTTAATTGTTTTTCTCTTTTTTTCCTCAGCTTCCTTCCTGACCATCAACTTGTCTTCTGTGTCACTCACTCCCTCTTCCACCTCATTAACCCTAGCAGTTAGGACCTCCAGTTTGGATTGCATCTCATCTAATCTATTTTTAATTTTGGCCTGAGTAGTCTCAGTTCTGCAGTAACAAATCTCTAGAGTCCTTTATGCTTTTTTCCAGAGCCACCAGTAGTTTCATAATTGCGCATCTGAACTAGCTTTCTGACATCGAATTGAAATCCATATTCTGTAACTCTGTAGCAGAGAGTACTGTTTCCAGTTCTTTCTTTTGTGGTAAATTCCTCCTTCTAGTCATTTTGTCCAGTGCAGAGTGGCTGCATGAGCTGGCTGAGTCAAAAATATCAACCACAACCTGAGTAAACTACATCCTAGATGCTTCCAAAGAGGTCAGAGACCAGAAAATGAAAAAGGAGATCAAAACAAAATAAAACAAAGGATCACTAAAGTGAAAAACAAATTTTCAAACAAAGTAGTAAAAAATAAAAGGCCAAAAACTCCAAGGAAGAAGAACAAAGAAAAAAAGAAAAGAGAAAAAAGAAAAAATGGGAGGACTGTGGATGGTGGTGGTGATGAAGTTGTAGTGCAGGGAGACTGTAGTCTACCTGAGGGGTCCTCGAATGTGATCCTCTTGGTTCTGAGTGTATTAAGTTCTGTATGTTAGAAGATGCTCAGTCCCAAATTTATATAAACCAGTAATACTTGTGGAAAGCCCCAACATGGACCACGAAAACTCATTTATCTCATTTATAAATGAGATAAAAGAGGGGGTCAGAATGGGAATGAAGAGGGTATATGATCTCACAGAAGGAACCAGCACGGTGTCCCACTTGGCTCTGGGTGCCGCTGGTCATGTTTTAGAAGGTATTAACTTCCGCCATTGCAGAACAAAAGGAGGGAGAGAAAACAAAAGCAAAACAAAGAACCATATCTTGTCTATCTCCCGAAATTAAATTGAGTATGTTGAAGGGAATCTAGAAGTGGAAAATGTATCTAGGACCTGTAATTGTAGAAATCTCAAAGTCAAAAAGGAAGAACCTTAAAAATGAAGAGGTGGTAAAATATTGTAGTTAAGGTGGGAAAAGAGAAAAATATTGGAAATTTTTAGCCGGATATAAAAAGGAGTTGTACTGGAAAAGGGGAAAAAGGGGGGGGGACCCTCTAGTTCTATATACTGTAAATCCCTCGACTTCCCCTGGAGCTTTCCAGCGCTGCTGGGTCCAGAACTTGCTCCTCCCTGTCCTTCCAGCTGGTCTCTGGGGGAAGGGCTGCTGTGCTGACTCCCAGGTGTGTGCACCTGGGGGAGCTGCCCCGCCCCTGCCGGGTGCCAGGGTCAGTGGGAGCTGTTGACCCCGTGAGGCTCCTGTCCCCTGCATCCCCCCACCCCAGGCACAGGGTGACACAGGAGGAACACCAGTGGCCACGGCCAGCTCCCCAGCTCTGGAGTCAGCTCCCCCAGTACCCACCGCAGCCCCCGGTCCGCACTGGCCTGGGTGCTGGGGGGCGGGGGGCGCTGACCTGCACAGCTTGGGGGAGCCCGGCGGCAGGGGCATCCCCGCCTTCCTGTGTCTCCCCATGGCAGGAGGGGCCGCACCCCATCCTGTGCCCTCTCCCCTCCGCCCCCCACCCTGCCCCCCGCAGCAGGAGTGTCCCCACCGTCCTGTGTCCCCCCTGCCTCCTCCCCCCACCAGGAGGGTCCCCGCCGTCCTGTGTCCCTCCCCCTTCCCCCCCACGCAGGTGCATCCCCGCCGTCCTGTGCCCGCCTCCCCACCCCTGCCGGGGACCCGCAGGATCCTGGGCTGTGTCCCCCGCGCCCTGGGCTCCCGGGGAGCGGCCCCGAGGGCAGCAGGTCACAGCTCCCCCAGCCCCCCAGCTTCTCCCCAGGCCCCCAGCCCCCACCCTTTACCCCGGTGTGGTGCGCTCTGCCCCCCGCCCCTCCTCTGACAGTGACCCCGGGGACTGGAGGCCCCCGCCCCTCCCGGCCCCCCCAGTCCCCGCTGAGCGGAGGTGAAGTCCCCGCCTCCTGTCCCCAGGCTCCCCGCCCCCCTCCTCCCCTTGATTCTGTTTTATTTTCTCCGCCTTCCTCCGGGTTAGGGGCGGACGCCCTTCCCCCTGGAGTGCCCGGCTGGCCTCCCTTTACCCCTCAGGGCTTGTGGGTGTCCAGGATGCTGTGACCGGCATCCAGGTGATGGGGGGCGGCGAGGACCCTGCTCCCCCGGCTTGCCTCGCCCCAAGATGGGAAATCGTCCGACCTCCTGGGTCACAACAAGCCCGGCCCAGGGCACAGGTGCTGGGCGGCCGTGAGGATGGCTGGATCCTCGTGGGGCCGCGCGGCTGAGTGACCCTGGGCGAGTCACTGCCCTTCTCTGGGCCTCAGGGTCCCGCAGGTAGAGTTAGGCCGGGCACTGCCAGGAGCCCTTCCCGCAGTGATGGAGGAGGAGTGTGTAAATCTGAGATGAAGTGTGAATTCACGGCCAGACCAACGTGAACAGATAAATTTAATCATTTCCGCTCCCAACATAGTGCTCACAGGTACCCCCCCCCGCCCGTGTGGCCGCAGCCGGGTCTTTGCTGGTCCAGACACGCCTGGAGCCTTCACCCTTGCTGCCTGCTTCCTGGATACTTTTCCCTCAGACAGCAGCGTGGTTTGCAGAGGCTCCCAGAGTCTTTCCTAGACGTCCCGCTACCTGCCCCCCGGCCACAGGGTCTGGAACGGCAGAAGAGCCGCGTCGTTCCTGTCTCCCGTTCGCCCTGCGTGGTTTTCCTCGCACACTCACTACCTCCCTGCCCGCGCCCCCCGCGTGCGCCGCCCGACGGAGGCCCCTGCGAGCACGTCCTTGTCCCCAGGGCCTGCTGCGTTGCCCTGCACGTTGCTACTAAACTACCTGACAGTCGTTTTTTTAATGAACAAGTGGCTGCACAACGATCCAGCTCTCCTCAGGCAAAACACTGCAGAGAAGGTTAAAAGGCCCCAGATTTTGAAAGATGCAACACTCCTCACCCTCCGGATTGGACCGAATAGCTAAAAATCTAATGAGCCATTTCTTTGGCCCCGTGTGTTGTCTTCTAATCTGTTCTAAAAGAGACTTCTTAGTTTCATTTTTGCTGCAATCAGTAGTTCTGAGATCCCAAGGGAACTACCGTGTTTAAAGATGCGGAAGGTCCCGTATTTGAGAAAACACCGGTGTGTGAGAGACCGCTTGGAGGGTGGATTTGGGCCACATCCCAGCCCTCTTCTCCCTCGGGCGACACACGTGGGCAGCCTGTCCTCCGGGTCGCCTCCCAGCCTTCAGCGCAGGGAGCGCCCCAGCCCCTGGTCGTTGTGAAGTGTCGTCCTTACTCCCCAGGCCTCAGATTTGACGCTCAGCTAGGACTGCAGGTGCCTGTGGGGTCTTTGCCCACCACGTTGGTGGCATTGTCATGGCAGATCTACTCTGACTTACGATTTGGTTTTAAAAAAAGGTTTTCGGGGCTTCTGGGTGGCTCAGCGGTTGAGCATCTCCCTTTGGCTCAGATCGTGACCCCGGGGTCCCGGGATCGAGTCCCCCGTTGGGCTCCCTGCATGGAGCTTGCTTCTCCCTCTGCCTGTGTCTCTGCCTCTCTCTATTGTCTCATGAATAAATAAAATCTTTTTAAAAAAATTAAAAAGATTCTAAAAGGTTTTTGACACACTTGATGGGATGAACACTGGGTGCTATTCTATATGTTGGCAAATTGAATTTAAATTTTATTTTTTTTAATTTTATTTTTTTTTCCAAATGGATTTAAATTTCAAAGAAAAGGTTTTTGACAGGTACGTCGCACTCTGAGAAAGCACACTGCAGGAAAATCTACACTTAAAGACTCCCAAACCACCAAATCATTCATTCATTTTAACCTGTTTCCTAGGGGCGTCTTTCAATATGTCTCTTAAACCCCTTCGCGTGTAGTTCCTTTGGGAGCACGCACCCTCAGCGGCCGTCGATGCTGATGGGACGGCCGTGGGGGCCTGCGGGCTGGCGTCTGCTGTGAGGCGCCCGCGGCGTGTGTTTGTAGGTTGGTGCGAGGAGCGAGCTCCGGTCCCAGCTATGCCACTCCCTAGCTCTGTGATGCTGGACGAGCCACTTCCCTCCCTGGTGCCAGTTTCCTCGTCTATAAAGTAGGGAGACCGCCGGGAACACTCGAGGGCTTTGTTGTGCAAGTTCAACGAGATCACGCACGCCGTGGTGAGCACGTCCCCTGGGCCAGAGCAGATGTGCGCCGTGGTATTGCTGGAAGCATCAGTGTCTGCCTCCAGGCTCCCCGCTCTTAGGTGGGAGGAGCCCTGGAGGCGCCCTCTGTGAGCCTTGTCACTTGGTGTCGCCTTAGACGGGCCGTCGTTGCTGTCTGCGTGTCTCCCCACCCGCCGGGAAGCCGGAGGGAGCCGTGTGGCCCCGTCTCAGGGTCCTCTGTGACCCGAAAGGTGTAGCGGCACAGAGGACCCCCCGTGGATGGCTGGGCCGCCCCCCGGTGCTCGGCTCTGGCCCCCTCCCGCAGGGCTCGCCGCTTCAGCGGAGCTCCTGACAGGCGATGCGCACGCGCTTGTCCGAGGCGAGCGAGAGTCGCCTCCTGGGGCTGGGGAAGCAGGAGGGAGGGAGGCCTCACCCCAAGCAGTTCTCCTTTGTACAGGCAGCTGCTAACTGGAAACACACCGGAGAGCCTCGGGGGTGCACGGGGATCCTTGGGAGGGGAGACTGGGAAATGGCTCCCATGAATCAATGTGAGCACTTAATGGGCCTTAATTGGAACCTTATCCTACTGTGCTTGGAGCCGCGAGATGAAAGCGGAAGAAATCGGAGAGACCATTTATTTCACTCGAGAAAGCAGTAAACTGCAACTACAAAAAGATTGGACTGTCTTATTTTTATGATTAAATAAAATTGTCATGGGCCAGTGGTGGCGAGCGCGTCAGTGCAGGGAACGCGCCGCGCCCCCGGCTGCCGCCCGGTGTGGCCGCGGCGCCCATCGGCCCCGCTCCGCGTGTCGGCCCCGCGGCCCTCGCACCCGCCCAGGCCGGGCCCGCTCTCGCCGCAGCCACCAGGGCCCACCGCGAGGGTCTGTGCTTCAAGGCCTACCCGGGGCCTGCCGTGCCGCCTCCCGCCCCGCACACGCGTGTCCTTTGGTCTGTGAGCGACGCGGCCCTTGCGGTACCGTGTGTGTGTGTGTGTGTGTGTGTGTGTGTGTGTGTGTGTCGCTGTCGATTCTCTTTTCTTAAAGAAGCTGCTTTAGAAAATCAGAACAGCGACTAGCTGAGACTCCGCGGGCAGCATGTTCTATGATGACTCTTATTCATCCGTAAGAAAAAATACAAGCTCGCTCTCGCTCTCTCTTTCTCTCTCTTTTTTTTACCAAATTGAAACGTAACGTCTGCGCAGGTGGAGGCAGCACGAGGTGCTCCGTGCACGTGCCCACCACGCAGGGCTGTAGCGCTTCTGCCCGTCGACAGCCTTCGGAGGCCGTGCAGTCCATCCCCCCTCATCGCCCAAGAGAAGGACTTGCTCCGAGTCCCCGGAATCGGGCCCCTGTGACCAGCCTCCCCCCACCAGCGGTAGGCGGGACACAAGTAAAGCAAAGAGGCGGAAAATCCAAAGTAAAGTCCCTCAGATGACGACGATAGGACGAGGCTGTCTTGTTTCCGAGGACTTGTCTGTGCTCCTGAGACAGGGTCCCTTCTGCGACTTGACGCGCAGCAGCGCTCCTGGTACGGTCCCCGACGGTGCGGGCCCGTGACTTCCAGGGCTGCCCGAGGGTCTCGGATAGTCTAGCCCAACCTCCTAGTGCCCGGGACGCGCCTGAAGGGAATCTAGAACGTGCCTCGTGGAAAGGTAGCTCTTCTCCGAGGAAGACCCCGTGGAAGGCGGGGGAGGCCGTGGCCCGGAGCACGGTGCTGGCGGGGCTGTTCCGGGGACGCCGGCCTGGGGGCCTAGGTCCTCGGGAGCGCTGGTCCCTCCTCTCCTCCGTCGCCCTTCCCCGAAGCCCGGCTCGGCCTCGGCCGCCTTCCCCGCAGAGGCCCTGCCCCCAGCAGCCGGCCCCCGGCTGGCCCCCAGTTGGCCCCTGGCTGGCACCCCACCTGGCACCCCGGCAGGCCCCCTGGCTAGCTCCCCGGCTGGACCCCGGCTGGCCCCCGCCTGGCCCCGCTCTGTCCGCGTAGCTCGGCCTGGGCCAGCAGGGCCAGGCCACCACGGCTCCGGGCAGCGAGGCTCGCTGAGGAGCGGCCGCCGGAATCGGGGCCTGCTGCTGCGGGAACCACCGCCACCCCGGTTCGGAGCGCGGCCCTTGTGGGGCACGGGGTGGGACGAGGGACGGCCCCAGGCAGGCCTCGCCCCCAGAGGAGACTCCTGGTGCTGGGCGCACGTGGAAGGCAGGCCCCACGCAGGAGCCTCGGGCCGCGCACCCCTGCCCCGGCGCTGCTGGCGTCCACGGCGAGGCCCCGGGCCGCGTCCCACTCGCTCGTCCTCCCAGCCCTGAAGGCCGCGTCCGTCCTCTTTTCCCCTCAGCTGAGTGCAGCCGGCGCACGGCGTCCAGCAGGCTGTGGGCCCCGCGGGCTCGGCCGGCAAGGCCCCCTGGTGCCCCCGTCCACCCGCGCCCACCCCCTCCCCCCCCCGGCAACAGTTTATTCGCTATAGTTGGGAGCCCGGTTTTGGTTTGCCGTTTTTTCCTTTGGTCATTTGTTTTCTTTCTTAAATTCCACAGAGGAGTTCCATCATGTGGTATTTGTCTTTCTCTGACTTCTTTAATGATTTTTTTAAAGACTCATTTATTTGAGAAAGAGAGAGAGAGAGAGCGAGCAGGTGGGTGGGGGAAGGGTGCTGAGCCCAGAGCCGGACACGGGGCCCGTCCCAGGACCCGGGATCATGACCCGGCACAAAATCAAGACCCGGCCACTTACCCGACTGGCCACCGGTGCCCCAGTGACGGGCCCCTTTCCCTTAGCGCCACATCCTCTGGATCCATCCACGTCGCTGCCAACGGCAAGGCTCCACTCCCTCTGTGGCTGCTGCTCCCGGGGTCTCCTCTGCCGCCCACCGTGGACGCGGGGGCTCCTCCCTCAGCTGGCCGTGGTGAATGACGCCGCGATAAACGTGCGGGTGCGTTTGTCTTCCTGAAGGAGTGTTTTGCCCTCTTTGGGTGAACGCCCACCGGTGGAATCGCTGGGCCGGTGGTAATTTGGGGAACTCACCGTGTTTTCCAGAGTGGCTGCTCAGCTGGCGTTCCCATCAGCAGGGTAGGAGGGCTCCCCCTCCCCACAGCCCTGCCCACACTTGTTATTTCTCGTGTTTCTTAGTCGTTCTGACAGGTGTGAGCTGATCTCTTTGTGGCTTCAAGTTGTGTTTCCCTGACGGGTGCTGAGCATCTGTTCCTGTGCCGTCTGTTGGCCATCGTATGTCTTCCTTGCAGAAATGTCTGTTCATGTCTTCTGCCCATTTTTAATTGGATTATTTGATTTTTGGGTGTTGAATTATACGTGTTTTTTTTTTTTGGTTTGGGTTTTTCTTTTTTTTAGGGAGAGAGAGAGAGAGAGAGCAAGCGCACACGAGCACGCGGGGGTGGAGGGGAGGGGCAGAGGCAGAGAGAATCTTAAACAGGCTCCGCGCCCAGTGAGGAGCCCGAAGTGGAACTCAGTCCCAACACCTGCTGTCGTGACCTGAGAGGTCGAGGGTCAGAGGCCTGACCGCGCCACCCGGGGCCCCGTCAGGTCCCTATACCTTGCGGATACTAACCCCGTGTGTCATCTGCAAAATATCCTCCCCCGTTCGGTAGGTGTGTTTTGGTTCTGTTGTTTCCTTCGCTGTGCAGAGTGTCTGTATTTTCCGGAGGGGACCCTGAGGGTCAACTCAGCTAACTGACCGGAGCCGCCCTAGAGCCCAGGGCCGCCCCACGGCGGGCAGCCTGCAGCCTGTACACTCCCGGTTTCCGGCAGCGGAGGCCCGGGCGACCGATCGGCTCTCGGATGCACCGGCCAGCGCGGGCGGCCGTTCTACTGAAGCATCGTTCTGGCCGCGGGCAGCGAGGAATCCGGGCCGTGCTGCGGGCTGAGCTGTGTCCCCCAGAATTCGTGTTTTGTACCTTGACCCCCAAGGTGGCTGTACTGGGCCAGAGGGCTCTTAAGAGCTACTTCTGGTTAAATGAGGACACAAGGCTGCGGGTTCACGGGAGAGCACCGCTGGCCCCGTACGGCAAGGGGGGGAGCGCGCGGGGTGCGGGCGCCGGGGGAGGACCGCAGGGGCGGCGGAGCCCACACCAGGGAGGCGCCCACCCCTGCTGCTGCCCGCGGCTCCCAGACTTCGACTCTGGAGCCCTGAGGAAATAAATTCCCGTTGCTTCGGGCCCTGGTCTCTGGTATCTCGTTCGACAGCCTGAGGGACTCACCCGGGTGGGTGCCTGAGTCTGGGAGCCTCTCCCCACCCGCAGTCCCCCCCTTCTCGGAGTGGCCTCCCCTCCCCCTAGGGGTCCTCGTTCCCTCCCAGGGCCCCCAGTACTTTGTCTTTCCTGTGTGACGACCCAGCGTCCTCGTACGGCCACTCGTGTGCACACGCATCTCCCGAGAGCCCCAGCCCGGACTCTCCGTGTCCCCGAGCCAGCGGCACCCGACACGCCCCGGACGAGTCAAGGACGCTAGAGCCGCCGGCTCCCGTCCACGCCGAGCTCCACTCCCCGATGCTTTGTACTCGTGGGAAGCAGAAGGCTCGGCGCTGCTGGGCGGGCAGAGGCCGCAGGTGGACGAACCGCCACGGCCGGGTCTTCTCCAGGTTCCTCTGCAAAAGTCTGCTGCCGCCACCGCTCGCTGGAGGCCCGACGCCGGCATCCCGCCATCCCGGCCTCCGCCCGTGACCCCCTCCCGGAACTATTGATCGGTCACAAGGGGGAGCACAGTCAAATAGGTTCTGTACGGTTTGTCCTAAATTCAAAATGTGGGGCTCTAATTTTGAGTGAGAAGGAGCGTAAAGATCCGACACCCTCGGCCGAGTTCTCTTTCTTCATCTGGTTCTGGTGACGCAGGTAGGTTCGCTCTGTGAGGACTGAGCTACTCACGTAGGAGGGCCCCGTGTGCACCTCCTACAAGATTCTTTCCACCTTGAGACACAGAGACACGGAACCATTTTCCCAGGGCCGTGCAACGAGTCGGTGGCTGGAGTAAAGGCGGGAGCCGGGCTCTCCTGGCTCTTTAGTTAGAACCTGCTCGAAGATCGCACCTAAGAGCAGGTGGAAAGTTCAGCTTCAGCTTGTTTTGATCTGAACGTTGCTGGGAATTCCCTTGTTTCCCTGGAGGCCTGCTCTGCACTGGGCGTGGGCAGCGTCTCGGGGACGGCTTTGCTCACCCTGTGGAACCCTGCGGCCCCCGCGTGCCGTCTGCCCGGACGGTGACCCCGAGGAAGTCGGCAGCAGACGCCCCCCCAGGGGCGCTGGTGTGGGGAGGAACCCTGGGGCAGGCCCTCTGGAACGCAGGGCAGGCTCGGGGTGCCGCTCACGTTGGGCCTTAGCAGCCGGCGCTTGTCGAGAGAACGGGACGGACCAAGTTGCTGACTTAGTTGCGGCTCCGTCGGGAAGACCGACAGAGGAAACGTCATTGTAAATCTGCTTTTCTTTTTTAAACGACTTCCATTTCGTCCATTCACCAAGACGTCGGTATTCCGTGGTGACTGTCCACCGACTCCGGAAGGCTGGAGCAGGTCACGGTGACGTGACGGCCCCGGGGCCTGGAAGCGCCTGGATGAGTGGACCCGAGCCCTGCCCGAAGCCCCCAGCTGCCCGGAGCCTCAGGGACTGGCCTGGCGCCCACGCCGCACCCAGGGTCACCCTCTGCGCCCCAGCCTTGCTTCCCTGCCCCTCGGCCCCGTGCAGCCCACCACGCAGCTGTGCCTCTTGACTGCTGGAGGCCCCCGTGGACCACAGCCCCCCGCGTTACCGGGAGGGGTCTCGCCCGCCCGGTCCCAGCGCCGCGGCTTGGCCCGCTCCCGGCCCTCCTGGTGCCCTCTCCCCGCGGTGCCCGAGATGCGGTTCAAAGGACGGGCCGCGACGTCCCGCCCTGGCTCGGCCTAGCGGGGGGCGGGGGGCGGCTCCAACCACCCCAAGACCCTTCCCCGGACCCCGACTACGTTGTGTCCCGGGTGGGCCCCTGGGTGTGTGACACCCCACAGCCCGCGCGTCGGTGTCCGGCAGTGGCGGGCTCTAACCCCGAACCTCACTGCACGTTTGCTGACCTCCCTGGAGTCGCGTCCTCATGGGGCAGCTGCTAGGCAGGCGCGCTCAGGAGGGGCTCTTGTCCCCCAGCGGGGTCGGGGCGCGGCGCAGTCCTCGTGAACCAGGAGCTGGGAGGCGGCGTTAGCATTGCGCCTGTGCCAGCCACACTGGGCAGTTGAATATCCGTTCAATTAGTGAATCTTCCAGTAATAGCATTTTAACAATGAAGTTCCAAAGAAAAAAACTTCTGCTTCATTTGGACGAGGGGGTAATGGTACCGTTACAAACTCTGGAGGGCTGGTCATTTGGCTCCGCTACAGCATTTGTAGCTGATAATTAAAGATTGAAGTAAATGCTTTATCAATCAAATAGATGACGGCACAGACTTTTCTCAGCCCGTGTCGGAAACGGCAGCACGTAGCCATGTGCCGAACGGTCACACTCCGCGTCTTTAAAATTCCTGCTGGATTTGAAGGTATTAACAAGTCCCTGTCAACATTCTCTGAAGATTTTTGATGTCATTTTAGCTATTGAGCTAAAATATGTGAACTATTACTTTGTTGATTTTGTCCTTAAACCAAACTGCATTATCATCCAAGAGTGTGTTCTTAAAGTATTGTTAAAAGTACTTTGAAAACTTGTAAATCCCTGTAATTTATGTTTCTCTGCCTCTGCTGTTTCGTTCTGTCCCTTCTGGTTTTAATTTGAACGTAGGCCTGTCTGGGTACGTACCTGCAAAATCATGTTTTTCCAAGTGCAACTTGCAGCCCTGACCTCGGATTTCACGGTGTCCTGACTCTCTGTGCCCTCCCTCTATGCCAAGACGTGGGCCCTGGGTCGCCGGGCTCTTCCGTGTGAGCACCGGCACCGCCCGATCAGGGTTTACTTGGAAGAGATCTCGCTTGACCTCCCCTAGTCTGTGGTGTGGGCCGGGGGGAGACGGGGAGGACTCCCCGCAAGCCTATTGATTGCATCGCTCCGTCCCTCCATGTGCACAGTGGTGAACCCAGCCTGCTCCGAGCCCCGTCTCGTTTATCTAAACATTCTCCTTTTAGACTCGGTGGCACTGATGGAAACGGAGATAAGGAGCACGGCTCAGGAAGGGGCCCGGGAGCCTGTGCTTTGTGGAAGCTCCCCTCCCCTCGCGGTCCCCTTTTCTCCCCAAGGCCTCATCTGCGTACTGGATGCACCGCCTACCCGGCCTGTACCCCAGGCCTGCCCCAGCCGGGTCGGGGGGCGGGGGCGGCTGTGGACCCCGGCCTCTACCCCAGCTCTGCCCCAGCAGGGTCAGGGGGACTGTAGGCTCAGACCCCGGCCTCTACCCCAGTCCTGCCCCGGCTGAGTCAGGGGGGCTGCGGGCCTGGACCCCGGCCTGTACCCCAGTCCTGCCCCAGCCGGGTCGGAGGCCACGGGCCTGGATGCAGAGCAGAGCCCTAGCAGAGGGCATCTCTGCCGAGCGGCTCCGCGGCTTCAGGGGATGGGGCTGCTTGTTAAAGGGGCTGGGACCGGCCCCGCGTCCCCTCTCCGTGGCAGCCCTGCGCCTCGTCGTGGGGGATGAATGGTCACAGACCTTCGGGACCCTTCCCGTAAGTCAGGAGGCAAGATCCTGCCCTTTGTGTTGCTCTCGGCACCACGGAGCAGTGTCCTTCCTCCTGCTGCGGCCCTCGGGGTCGTGGCCGGGCGGCGGGGTGGCGGGGGAGCGGGGGTGCGGGGCGGCCGCTGACCCAGGCCCTCTGCCTCAGGTGGTCGTGCAGTCCGGCCGCCACCCGACGGTGCTGCAGAAGCTCTGCCAGCTGCCCTTCCAGTACTTCAGCGAGCCCCGGCTGACCAAGGTGCTGTTCCCCTCGCTGCTGGCTGCCTGCTTCAACAACCGCCACAACAGGACCATCCTGGAGCAGGAGATGAGCTGCGTGCTGCTGGCCACGTTCGTTCAGGTACCTCCCGCGGCTGGCTCCGGCCTCACGCGCGCCGCACGCCCACCGGCTGCGGACCCGCGCCCGCCCCGTGCTCCCGGAGGTTGCCCACGGGTTTCTGTGCTAGAAATTAACTCCTAAAGCATCAGGATAGTGAAGCGGGGGTGGAGCGCCGTGCGAGTCCTTGGAGGATTCCAAGGAAGGGACGTTTTTCCAGTTACTGAAGTGGCAGATCCACACCAAGTAAACGTTTTTAAGAAAGGAGGCCGGACTTTGTCAAGGCGGCAGCACTCACGTCCACGTAGCTGTTGGTCTGGCGGAGAGAATAGCGGACAGAGGGCTGCCGAGGAAGAGAAGTTAAAGCTTCAGTTGATTTGTAAGCTTTTAGAGAAGTGTGATTCATACACACGTGTGCAGCCGTGATGAAATCCTGGTATTATTTTCTAAAAAGATCTCACACTCGTAAGAATGGCCTTCTGTGCTTCTGATCCAGTTAGGTTCTGTAGGGCTGGGACCAGGGTCAGGGGGGCCAGGACCACGGTCGGGGGGGCTGGGACCAGGGTCGGGGGGCCGGGACCACGGTCGGGGGGGCCGGGACCACGGTCGGGGGGGCCGGGACCAGGGTCAGGGGGGCCGGGACCACAGTAGGGGGGCCGGGACCAGGGTCAGGGGGGCCGGGACCAGGGTCAGGGGGGCCGGGACCAGGGTCCGAGCCGCAGCAAAGGAGAGCAGTGTTTCCACGTCTACGGTAATTCAGTCAAGTGACCATAGAAAATCAGGTTAGCTGTTCTTTACTGTTTGCTAATAGCTAATCCTGTTATTTTTTTCTGTCCCTGTGGATCATTATTTGCTGAAAATCTTCCGTTTTCTTTGAAATGTTTTGCCCTAAAAACCAGTGTGCTTTTGTTCCATGACGTACGTGTGATTGGCAATGTTTTCCGTCCGTGACGATGAAACAGAAAGCAGAGCTCTGTTAGAGCCGCTCCTGTTGGGCTGATACACGTACGTCATTGCCGAAAGGACGTGATCCTGCCTGGCCGGTTGGGGCAGCTGCAGACCCCAGCTCCCCTCGCCGCGGACGGCGGTTACTGGCTTCCGCGTCTTAGGCCACCCTCCATGAGACGGCCGGTTAAGAAACACGGCCAGGTCAGTTGTGTTTAGAAATGTTTACTTTCACCTTAGTTATTCTCTTTGAGTCTGGGCTCTATTTTCCGGAAATTTTTTCGAACATCTTTAGACCCATCGGTAGGGTGTGGATTCTCCAAAAAACACCTTATGCTTAAATTAAAATCTTAAAAAAGTCTTACATGACTGTCATGTCACCATTTAAGAATTTCATATATTCTCAAAGCCTTGGGATTAAAAAATAAACAGAAAATACAGTACAGAGGACTTCTAAGACTGTGACCTTAAAATTCATTCTCTTATTCAACAGGTAATTTTCTAGTGCACCTGGCGTACGGGTGCTTCCCGGGCACCGGGCACGGCCGTGAAGAAGCAGACAGAAGGCCCTGCCTCCATACAGCTTTCCTTAAAGTGGGGGGAGTCAGACAGACGGCGGGTCGGGGGCTCAGTGCCGTGGAGCAAAGGCAGGTGGGAGGACGCAGCCGGGCCGGGCGTGCTGTGTGCACGGGGGCCTCAGCCGGGGCCGTGACAGTCGACCACGACGATCCGGCCTCTGTGCCAGCTTAGTCCCCCGCATGTCCAACTGCTTGGAAAACAGTCCACAAAAATACAAACGATACAGGAATCTAAAGTAAAGAACATACAAATGACTGGTTTTCGTCTCCGGTTCACCTGAAAGTATTTCTGGCTCTTCTCTGTGTATTTAGCGCACATTTAAATGTGACTTCATGTCAATACAACACGTTCAGCTTACACCCATTTCGTAAAGGTCACAGAAATTTCTTAGCATCTTAGAGAAATTGAATCAAGTTTTCTGTTCTAGAAGTAATTATCATCAGAGGAATGGATGTAAGATCTTAGTTTATAGAAGGGTTCTGAGGTCCCCATGTGTCAACGAGGGCTCGTCGACAGTCACTAGAAAATGATGGTAAAAACAGGAGCCGGTGGTTTGTCCGAAGTTTCTGAAAAGTTATATATTATGTACGACGTTTTCCCTTCCCATCTAAAAGCAGAATCACTGGACTTTAAGATGTGGCTGCAGAACACATCAGGGCTTTAGGAGTTAACACTTTTTTTAAGAGCGTGAACAATCTGTCAGCATTTTAGAATAATAAATCCGGCGAAAGCCTTCAGTTTCTTAGCGGAGATAAAGTCATAGTCCCTGCAGGAGACGGCACCGTGGCCCCGGCTGATCGGAGCAACATGTGCGTTGTCGGTATTTGATTTAAATTGAGAGAAGCCGAACGTCGACTTCTTACGCTCCGGTATTTGGGCTGCAGAGGATTCACGCAAGAATAGTTGTCTCGGGATTCAGAAGCACATTTAACGCCGCCCCCAGCGAAGTTCTCAGTTCCTAGCATTGGTATAAAGACCCTTTTCTTGTCGCCCACAGGATTTCGTACAGACTCCAGGTCAAGCAGACACCCGGGCCCATCAGCCCAAAGGTACGTCTCTCATGACATGAAATGTGTGTGTGCAGCTGGACAGACGTGTTTCTTCCTCCGCCCTCTGGGACCACACAGAAACCCGTTTACCGCCCCACCTAAGACATGTGGATGCACACGCCGAGTGTATTTCAAACAGTAAAGAAACAGATTTTGGCACCAAGCATAAATGCATCCGAATATACAGAGAAGTCTGTGGAAGTAAAAGCACAAAACATCTTTATGTAATTCATATGCACCTCATGCAAGATATAATAAATGGTGAATAATCACTTCATAATACGGGAGACAAGCAGATCGTTAACATTGGCCGACGATCGTTACTCACAGAAACGCTACAATCACATCGGTTTGCTTCCCTATGTTTAGAATAAAATTATTAATAATAGTCGCCCATATTTTCCCCCTAAATTCAAGTGCTCGGATATTTTTAATTAAAAATTAAAAGTGTAAAACTGTGTTACTTGGAGAAAAAGCCATCAGACTAACAAGAGCCCAGAGGCCAAAAGATTTACAAGTTCCCCCCCCACCCCCCCGCAGTGTTCCCGCTGAGGCGTTTGCTATGATCAGAGCTGGAGATGTAGAATTTTAAAGTGCATTTTTACGCTTTTCAATATTCTACACACGCTGTAATTGAGAAGCACAAGTTGCTCTTTGTCTGTCAGGACAGCGTCTCTGATTAATGAGACCCTAATACAGATTTTCCCCAAGTCGTCCATCAAGTGGCCGAGGCCCACTCCCAGCAGGACTGTCTAGGGCGCCCACCAAGTGGCCCTTGCTTGGCGGGTGGGGAGTCGCCCTGGACGGACAGATGGACACACACACACGCTAATCCTCTGTAGTGGGCAGGTGTCGAAAAGTACACAGGAAAGAATACAAAGCTGTAACAATATTGTGGAAAAATGTCATGTTTTATTGGTTCAGGCATTCGGAGAAGTAAACGGACAGCTATGCCTGTCTTCAGGAATTCCAGTCAGCATCAGAGTCGGTACCATTTGTATCTAAGCCAGAATTAGTGTGCAAGTTCAGGTCTGTCCTGACGCACTCACAGCCCTTTTTTTAAAAAGAAAAAAAAAAAAAAGGCAGCAGTGGCTATTGGAGGTTCTGTGGGAGAAATCTGTATAAATGGTTACTGTGTCTTAGAAAACAATGTCTTAAATTTTGAATATATGAAAATGCCTTGAAAAGTCTTCTAATGTATTTATTTTTAAATGTACAGCAGGGTTTTTTTTGTTTTTTTTTTTGTTTGTTTGTTTTTGCCAGTAAGAAGCTTAGCCATTCTTTTTTCTTCCTTTCTCCTGACTGTAAGGATGAGTCACCATTTGCTTCGAATCTGGCAGGCGGAGTCCCAAGAGCTGCCTCTGCTTGGTGGGCTGAGGCCTGTGGGAGTTTCAACTTACTTTCTTCTCCAAGGGCCATTTTCTCTGACTTCCATGCTTTCCCCAGGTACAATGGGCTTAAAGCACAAAACGGCAAATGGGGACCTGTTCTCTGCATTTGTCAGAAAAGGTCATCATCATGTTCCTGGGTGACAGCCCCTGATGTGCTCACTTGGTTTAAAAGAAATGACTACGCCCCACGAAGTGCCAGTCTGCGCTTCGGACATCTGTTCCCCTTTTGCTTAGATTGAGTCCCCGGAAAACGTTTCAAGGCCTTTTGAGTTCACTGCCCAGGTGAGCCGCGACAGCTCCGGGTAGCGCCGCACGCACTCTCCATGACGGAGGACCTGCTGTTGGGGCGCCCGCTGCTCGTCCCTGCCGGCCACGGGGCGGTTTCCTTTGCCTGCGTCAGTAATAAGAAACTCGCTCTCTCTGCTTCGTTAGATGACTGAATGCCAGATTTCAGCATTTTAAAAGTTAACTTAAAGTATTTCAAATTAGACCGATTTAGAGGACAGACATCAAGCTTTCATATCTACCCTTTCAGGGCTGTCTTACGGATTGAATGAATGCCATTTTACCTTGTTCACCGTGCTTATTTTCCCCTTTTCTTACTCTGGAGTCCAAAAACACTTTTTGGTCATGTTTTACAGAGGGATTAATGCCTGAATATGTTAGAAGCACAAAATAAATTGTGATTAAAATATATATATATAAAATCCTACGGGTGAATGTAGGTGGACGGGGGTCGCCTTTACATAAACGCGCATTATGGTCTATTCGAAGTGCACGTCCCTGTTTTGTAGTCCGATGTTGAAATAATTCCAATTGCTTAAACTTCAAAGAATCTAACTTCTCTCTCTCTCTCTCTCTCTCTCTCTCTCCCTCTCTCTCGCAGGCAAATCCCTCGGTTCCCAAGACTATCTTGAGCTGGCCAACAGATTTCCCCAGGAGGCCTGGGAAGAAGCGCGACAGTTCTTTTTAAAAAAAGACAATAAATGAACGGCCTGGTTGGCCCGTCGGGCGCCCGCGGAGGCTCTGAGTGTCGGGACCAAGGCCTGAGCCCGGCTCCTGCTCGGCGTCCCCAGGGCGCTCGGCGTCGAGATGTGGGTGAAGTTAGACTAAACTGGCGAGTCTGTTTCCTTCTTGTAATAAAGTAACTTATTCTCTTTGCGTCCGTGGCTCTTCTTACGGAGGCGGCACGAGGGGGCCGGGCGGGGCCGGGCGGGGGCGGGGGCGGGGCGCACCTGCCTCCCCGGGGTCCGCGCAGGTGCCCCCCCCCCCCCCCCCCCGGCCGCGGGGCGCCTCCTCCAGGACGGCCGCCGGGCTCTTCCTCCGCGGCCCGGGGCGGGGGCAGGGGGCTCGGGGCTCGCGCCCGCCCCCAGGACAGCAGCGCCCCGACGCCCGCGGAGCATCCTCAGGGCCGGGGTTGGGGGGGGGGCGCGGGCAGGGGGATGGCGCGGGGGGCGGGGAGGGATGGAGGGGGGAGGGGCGGGGGATGGAGGCGGGGCCGCCGCGGAGCAGCCGGTGCCCCGAGAGCGCAGCGCCCCGGCCCCGACCCGCCGACCGCCCCGCCCCGCCCCGGAGCCCCCGAGCCCCCGAGTCCCGTCCCCCCCCAGGGCCCGCCCCTCCGGCCCGACTGCGCCCCCCGCACCCGCTCCCGCCGCGGCCCAGGGCGGGGAGGACCGGCCACCTCGGGGCACCCACGGCGCACTCGGCCTCCAGGTCCCCGCACAGCCTGGAACGGACGAGCCCCCGCCCTGCCGCGCCCTGCCCTGCCCCGCCCTCCCCCCCTCCCCTCCCCTCCCCTCCCCCCGGCCCCGCAGCCCAGCCCAAGGCCGACTCCGCCCGCGCCCCGGTCGCCAAGTCCGTCGGGGACAAGCCCAGGGCCCGGCCGAGCGCGGCCCCCACGGCCGAACCCTGAGCCCGACGGCCTCGAAGCCCCCCGGGAACCCCCCGCGCGGGCCTCTCCAAGGACCGATGGGTCTTCGGGGACAACCGCCGCCCGCGGCCCTCGGCCCTGGTGGAGCGACTCCCACACCGGGTCCCCGGGAGGCCCCGAAAGCAGCACACGACGCTCCTCGCTGCCGCACCTGACCTGACCCCGGGGAATCCCAAGCGTGTGACCCACGTGCTTGGCGCTGACCGGGACCGCGACCCGGTGTCCCTCATCACGACCACCCAAGGCGGGCCTGACGCCGGGGGCAGCGACCATCACCAGGGCTTGGGAGCCAAGGCCCCCCCGGGACCCGCGGGACACGGTCACCCGGGGCGCGGCTGCAGGACGGGCGCTCGCGGGGCTTCGCAGCAACACAGGCCCGGGCGCCCCCATGCACGGGGACCACGTCACCCGGGTCGTTTCCCAACATTCAAAGTCCGCACCGTGGGATCCCCGGGTGGCCCAGCGGTTTGGCGCCTGCCTTTGGCCCAGGGCGCGATCCTGGAGACCCGGGATCGAATCCCACGTCGGGCTCCCGGTGCATGGAGCCTGCTTCTCCCTCTGCCTGTGTCTCTGCCTCTCTCTCTCTCTCTCTCTCACTGTGACTATCATAAATAAATAAAAATTAAAAAAAAAAAGTCCACACCGTCACACAAACGTCAAAAGAGAAATTAGACATTTGACCCCAGAACAAGAGCCGCCTGCAACCGGACACGCAGATGCCTCCACGCGGAGCAAATCCCGCGCTCGGCTCGGCCGAAAGCAGACGCTCAAAGCTCATTGACGACAAACAGGAGCAAAATTCTTTTCTCGAGAACCTGTTTCATTAACATGACAAAGCCCAGGAATTGATCAAGAAAGTTATCGAAAGGAAGGTTTCCTAGAAGCGGAGCCTCGCCCGCGGCCGCCCGGAGCTGGGAGCAAACGCACAGGCCTCCCTGGGGGGGGGGGGGGGGGGACGGGTCCCAGGGGAGGGGGCGACGCCGCAAGGAGCCTGACCCGGGTTATGAGAACCGTTTGCAGGCGCTCGAGGGGCCAAGCTGGTCCTCAGTAAGTCTGTGGGGCTCTTCCCTCATCCCCGGCTTCGCAGCACCGTTCCCTAAACCCCAGAAAAACGAAATGTTCTCTACGAATTTCGTGTGAGCATCGCCTAGACCCTGAGGCAGCGAAAACCAGATTCGCTTGTTCCCACCTCCCGCCTCAACGGTTGGCGGCCGGTCCTCCAGGTGCCGGTCCGACGGCGGCGGCTCCTGTCTGACGGCGGCGGCCACAGGGTCAAGCATGTGCTGAGCCCGCACTGCCCGCCGGGCAGAGTCTCCTGCTCATTTCCTGCCACCACCAAAGCCGGGTTTCGAGACGGCGAGTGGCAGCGGTTTGAAATGTCACACCGGGTGACCCGGCGCCCCCGCCCCGCGCTTCGGGCCTGGAAAGAAAATAAACCGAGGACACGCCAGGCTGGTTCCGGGTGGACGTTCCGGCGGCCGCGGCCGGGCTGGGGGGTCGCCCGCAGGTGATGCCGGGCGCAGATAAGGGGCCGCCGCCGTCTAGACGGCGGGACCGGGACCAGTGCCCAGGGCCACGGGGATCAGGGGAGCCTGGGAGCACCGGGGGTGCGGCGGGGGGAGCAGCGGCGAAGCCCAGGGAATCGGGCAGCCTCACAGGTCTCCAGCTGCAGCGAGGGGCCCGCACCTGCCCCCAGCACCAGGCCCGGTGGACACGGGAGGGGGCAGCAGGGAGGGTAAGGTGGGGGACAGCGCACGGCCCCAGCCCAGACCCGGCCTCAGGGAGCCCCGGGTGCACCAGCCCTGCGCCCACCCCGGGACCCTGCACCACGCTCACCCCCAGGGACCTTGCACCGCGCTCACCCCAGGTGCACCGGCCCCGCACTCACCCCCAGGACCCTGCACCACGCTCACCTCCGGACCCTGCACCACACTCCCCTCTGGACCCTGCACCGCACTCACCCCAGGTGCACCGGCCCCGCACTCACCCCCGGGACCCTGCACCGTGCTCACCCCGGGACCCTGCACCGCGCTCACCTCCGGACCCTGCACCACGCTCACCCCCGGGAGCCTGCACCGGCCCTGCACCCACCCCCGGACCCTGCACCGCGCTCACCCCGGGAGCCAGCACCGCGCTCACCTCCGGACCCTGCACCGCGCTCACCCCTGGGAACCTGCACCGGCCCCGCGCCCACCCCCGGACCCGGCACCGTGCTCACCCCCAAGGACCTTGCACCACGCTCACCCCAAGTGCACCGGCCCCGCACTCACCCCCAGGACCCTGCACCGCGCTCACCCCCAAGGACCCTGCACCACACTCACCCCGGGACCCTGCACCGGCCCCGCACCCACCGCCAGACCCTGCACCGCGCTCACCCCCAGGAGCCTGCACCGCGCTCACCCCCAGGGCCCTTGCACCGCGCTCACCCCTGGTGCACCGGCCCCGTACTCACCCCTGGGACCCTGCACCGCACTCACCCCCAAGGACCCTGCACCACACTCACTCCGGGACCCTGCACCACGCTCACCTCTGGACCCTGCACCGGCCCCGCGCCCACCGCCAGACCCTGCACCGTGCTCACCCCCGGGACCCTGCACCGCGCTCACCCCGGGACCCTGCACCGGCCGCGCCCACCCCCGGACCCTGTACCGCACTCACCCCACATGCACCGGCCCCACGCTCACCTCTGGACCCTGCACCACGCTCACCCCACGTGCACCGGCCCCTGCACTCACCCCCAGACCCTGCACCGCG